>NC_092516.1:32241420-32888920 GCF_047511675.1 Marmota flaviventris | reverse complement strand
GACAAAATCCTTCATGGTTTTGTACCCATGGTATGAGCTGCAAGAAGAGGAGGGAAAAATCAAGACACCTATGGAAGGTTCTGGAAAAGGACACTACACACATTCTTTTCAAACTGCTGCAGGGCAGAGCCTTGGTGTAAGTCAGAGGATCAGATGAGCAGCAGGGTCAGGGGTGTCTCGCTGCAACGGCCCCCTGGGCTTGGGGCCTCCTGGAGCCAGGGATGGCAGTGCCCTTCCAGAGGGTCAAGCTGAAGGGCCCTCCCCCCACAGGCCCCATCAGAGTCCTTCTAGGGAGGAGCCCTCAGCCTGAGGCTCTGGTCAGTCCCAGGCCTGGTGGCAGGACCTTCTCCCTCCTCCCAGCTGGGTTCTGCTTGGAAGCCACCCACCGAGGCCCGGACTCGGGCTCCTGGTTTGGTCTTCCTTGGATTGGACATGACTCCACGTGAGGGTCTCTACAAGCCACCTGGGTCTCAACACTGTGGCCACCAGCCTCCACTTTGTGGCTCACCGTCTGCTTCTCCATCTTCCGACCGCACCGCCCTGGACACACCTGGTCTCCCAGAGTGGTGCCTGACTCGCTCTTGAAGAGGCTGCCCCCTCACCCTGACACGTTCCCCTGCACTGGCCCCATTACCACCTGGCATTCAGAAAATGGCCCAACGTCCCCCAGAACTCCCTGCTAAGGTGCCCGAGGCCCCTCACCCTCCTGAAGCCCCTCAGCCCAGGCCAGCAGGTCCCACCACTGGTCCTCCAGAACCTTCTGGCTGACCCAGCAGGATGGAGCCAGGTGTTTAGGAATCTCAGCAGCCAGGTGGGCCAGCTGTGGGGCAGAGCTCCCCTGGGCCCCGCCTACTCCTCTCAACCAGCCCCAGCCCTGTAGCAGCTGAGGTGACCAGGGCTGGGGCAAGGGCCAGCCTTGCACAGAAGCGAGACACAAGAGGCCACACAGCCCAGGGTCCTGATGCTCAGGAGCCCAGGGCAGAGAGAAATACTCACGCAGGGAAGTCACTGGCGTACTGCCATCCCTCCTGGTCAGTGCCTCCCGTTATGCTGAAGTCCACATACCAGTCGGAAACCTGGGGAAGCATGTTAGTGAGAATGTGACCCCCAAATCTGTAGCTAGCCAGGAACTTGGGGAAGGCACGGCAGGGCAGGGCAAGCAGACGCCTCTCCTCAGACAGCCTGGGACTCACCCAGGTCCACTGCAGGGACGGGGGCTTTGTGCCAGCCTTGGTGCATTCCTGTAGCCCCGTAGCGTCACTCCACATATACCGGTCGGTGGGCAGACCCCTGCAGGACAAGGGGTGTGAGGTGAAGAGAGTGCCGGGAACAGGCCCAGCCTGCCACACACCCCAGAAGCAGGCATGCACCCCATCCCTGCCCCAGGCACCCTCACCAGGCGTGAGGGGCAAACACAGAACCAGCCCAGGTGGGGAGACCAACCAGGGCAATGCACGTCGCCATGGTGCCCTGGCCATAACAACCAAGACACCCACTGAGGCCACAGCGCTATCTGGGAGCTGCCTCTCTCTCCTGGGTGTTCCGGGCTGAATAGTGTCCTCCAAAAGACTAGGAAGTCCTAACACCCAGTAAGTACAGATGTGATCTGGCTGAGATGAGGTCCCTAGGTGGTCCTATCTGACTCGCATCTTCATAACAAGGGGAATGAGGACACAGGTGGACACGAAGGGAGGAGGATGTGGAGACGGCTGCCTGCGAGGCCGAAGAGGCAGGGGAAAGACCCTTCCCTGCTGCCCGGAGAAGGAACCAGCCCTGTGACATCCTGATCGCTGACCTCCAGCCTCCAGAACCCAGGACAACGCATTTCTGTTTTCCAGGCCAAGCAGCCACCATAGGGCACTACGGTAGTAGCAAGCAAGTGCAGGGACCGGGTGTGGGCACAGCTGTGAGGCCCCGGTGCCCAGAGCCCATGGCTGGAGCCTGCCTGGCCCTGTCTGCCCTCTCTCTGGATGAGGGAGCGGCGAGCCCTTCTTTGTAAGGACTGGGGGGGGGGGGGGGGCAGTGGAGGGCCAAGTGCAGGCTGTGCAGGCCCTGGGACGGGGTGTGGGTTTCTAGGAAGACCTATGCTCAGAAAAGCTCTGCCTCTGGTTTACTGGGATAACAGGGAGACACACAAATATTTACACACAGAAAGTGCCATAGGTTGTCCTGCATCCAGGGCTGAGTGGAGGGGAGATAGGCAGGGTCACCTGGGGTGGACTGTCCCCGCAGCCCACCTTCATGAACTCGTCTTTCTCTCCTCCCAGAGGCCCACACGCACCCAAGGAGGTGAGAAGGTAAAACCAAAATGCATGTGGTGTTTAGTGTCCTTGGTCAGTGAGATTGGAGGGTCCATGCAGCTTGTTCCTCATATTGCTTGATATTTATTTCACCAACTTTGAAAAAGCCAGAAAGGAAACCAATTGCACTCCAGCCCAGGTAAAAACCACAAAATTGGAGCCCGGTGAGGTGGCTCAGGCCTATCATCCCAGCAGCTCGGAGGCTGAGGCAGGAGGACCATGAGTTCAAAGCCAGCCTCAGCAACAGTGAGGAGCTAAGCAACTCAGTGAGACCCTGTCTCTAAATAAAATACAATATAGGGCTGGGGATGTGGCTCAGTGGTTCAGTGGCCCTAGTTCAATCTCTGGTGCCAAAAGAAAAATGAAAAGAAAAACCATGAAATAGAAAAGTTTGAACACGCCATTTAAAATGGCATCAAAAATACGAAATACTATCACTAAAGATGTCAAGACCCCTGTGTAGAAAATCACAAAACCTAGATGAGTGGTGGCACACCCATAATTCCTGATACTTGGCAGGCTGAGGCAGGAAGATCAAGTTTGAGGTCAGCCTGGGAACCTTAGACGCGCTGTCTCAAAATAAAAGAATAAAAAGAACTGGGGTGTAGCATAGTGGTAGAGCACCCCTGGGTTCAATTCCCAGTACTGGAAAAATGGAAAATAAAATGAAAGAAAAGAAAAATATCCCAAAGTCTGAGTAAGAAGAAATTATAGGGCAGTGGCATAGCTCAGTGGCAGAGCACTTGCCTAGCAATATGCGAGACCACAGGTTTTCCCTAGTATCTCAAGAAAAAAAAGGAAAATAAGGAGAAGTACTTGATTAATGGAGGGTGACCTCCATTCACATTTTAGAGACTTACACTGTAAGACAGCTGTTGAACCCAAACTGATCTTCGGATCCAAGACCACCTGTTCTAGGTTCCCCGGGGTTTTCCAGGACTGGGACAAGCTACTTCTCACGTTCATCTAGAACTGCTTCAAGAATCGTCAGAAGACCAGTAAAGACAGTGAGAGGATTTGTCCCAGTAACACTGAAAACCTCCTGAGAGGAACCATAACTGGGTCAATGCAGGATTAGCCCCAGGACACCCAATAGCTGGGTGGAAGAGAAAGGCTTGGGGTGGGGCTGCGGCGTGCGGACACTTGATTTAAGACAAAAACACCCTATAATCCAGGAGGAAAAGGACAGATTTCTCAATAAAGAGTGAGAGTTTTATTTCAAGTGAATATTTTAAGTGAAAAAACCACATCTCGGCAAGGCTGCAAGTAGCCACCACAGCTTTCTAGGATTCATGATACTTCCCACAGAAGACGAGAAGATCCCAAGACAGTCAGCTAAGACACACAGCCACTGGGCGTGGTGGCACACACCTGTAATCCCAGTGGCTCAGAGGCTGAGGCAGGAGGATCCTGAGTTCAAAGCCAGCCTTAGCAATGGTGAGGAGCTAAGTAACTCAAGGAGACCCTGTCTCTAAATAAAATACAACATAGGGCTGGGGATGTGGCTCAGTGGTCAAGCGCCCCTGAGTTCAATTCCTGGTACCAAAAAAAAAAAAAAAAGAAGAAGAAGAAAAGAAAGGCAAAGACCCTGTGAACAAATCTAAGAGAAGCGGTCTAAAGGCAAAATTTGGGATCAGCTGAATCAGCTAGTCTTTTTGGAGGGGAGCCGGGAGTACTGAGGATTGAATTTAGGGGCACTAGACCACTGAGCCACATCCCCAGCCCTATTTTGTATTTTATTTAGAAACATGGTCTCACTGAGTTGCTTGGCATCTCACTTTTGCTGAGGCTGGCTTTGAACTCGTGATCCTCCTGCCTCAGCCTCCTAAGCCACTGGGATTACAGGCGTGCGCCACTGCACCCGGATTTAATCAGCTAGTCTTGTGTGACAAACTTGGAGGAATTTCCCAGCTGAAAGCTACACGTGTCCCCACTGTGGTCTTGGAGACCTGGCTCCCTGGCCAGCGTGGTCTTCTCGGAGCTCATCAATAAAGGACTAACAGAGTGCTTTCAAAGCACTTGCACTAAAGTGGTTCACACAAGAAGCACCAGGGTGAAGGTATCCCAGCTGCTAAGAAGCTCAGAGAAAAAGGAATATGATGGCCACACCTGTGATCTAGCAACCCAGGAGGCTGAGGCAGGAGGACTGCAAGTTCAAGTCCAACCTGGGCAGCTTTGTGAGACATCGGCTCAAAATAAAAAATAAAAATGAATAAAGGGCTGGGGTTGTAGCTCACGGTAGAGAGCCCTGGGTTCAATCCCTAGTACTGCAAGGGGGAAAAAGAGATTCAAAGATGTCACAGCAACTGAACATTTGGGAAAATAAAACTTTATTAAATCAAACATGAATAAATGGAAACCAAACCAAACCAATGCGACCTCACGCTCTATAGAATATATAACAGTTCGGGACCCAACTCCCCAGGCTGAGGAAGAGAGCCTGTAGAATGGGGTCAACATATGAGGACCCTGGGCCCAACCAGGCACACCGCCCACTCTGGACCTGCCTCCAAGCTGAGGCTGACTTTTACATTTTTACATTTTTAAGTGGTTGAAAAGGATTAAGAGAAAAACCACATTTTGTGATAGGTGGAAATGTTACACAGTTCAAATTTCGGCATCTGTGTGTGAGTTTGATGGAGACTCTGGTGCTCCTCCAGGGACATGCTGCCTGTGGCTGCTTTGACATGACCACCACAGAGATGAGCGGTTGTGACCTCAGGTTATACGACTTGTCTACAGGATTTTCTTAAAGACTCTAACTTAATATAAAGGAAAAGACTGACTAGATTATGTACACTTAAACATCGAAAACTGCAGCTAAGCCAGGCGCAGTGGTACATGCCTATAATCCAAGTGGCTCAGGAGGCTGAGGCAGGAGGATCATGAGTTCAAAGCCAGCCTCGGCAACAGCGAGGTGCTAAGCAACTCAGTGAGACCCTGTCTCTAAATAAAATACAAAATAGGGCCAGGGATGTGGCTCAGTGGCCAAGTGCCCCTGAGTTCAATCCCCAGTAACCGCTCCCCCTAAAAAAAAAGTTGCCACTAACAGAGCAAATTCTGGAAAGAAGAGACATTCCCTCACTACCTCCACCTATCCCAACACCCAAGTAAGACCACCATCTTGTTAGAAGTTAGGATCTGCGGTTTGGCAAAGAGGGACAAGGGATGATGGGGGCTGGGTGAGACTTGGCTGTGTTCTCCTCTTGACCTGGTGTTGGAGGTGGGATGCCCAGTGAGAGGTGCATATGCTGTGTAATACATACATATGTTCTGCAAACTTTTAATGTTATATCCTTTAAGTATTTTATATTTTAGTTATAGTTGGACACAATACCTTTATTTTGTTTATTTATTTTTATGTAGTGCTGAGGATTGAACCCAGGGCCTCGCACATGCTAGGCAAGAGCTCTACCACTGAGCTACAACCCCAGCCCAATGTTATACCCTTCAATAATGAGTTTTAACATCCAGTACACCGAGAGAAGCACCCTCCACAAGCAGTAATGTTCAGCTAATTCTACGTAGGGTACCTGACACAACTTGAGGCCACACTGGACATGGCTGTCCAGTTTTGTCAGAACTAGGACCTGGCCCAGGCAGGGTGCCTTGGTGCCACTCACCTGCTGGTGTAGCCTGTGACGGGGTTCCAGCGCTGGTTCTCGTAGATGTAGACACTCTTCACGTCCGACTGTGTGTAGATGTTGCTGGTGCTGCTGGCCAGGCCTGGGGAGAGAGGAGGCCCCACGGTCCTGAGGCCCCAGCCTGCCTGGAAGCCTGGATTTCCCTCTGAAGCTCCAAAAGGCACTCAGAGATAAGGTGGGGAGTGGGGTGGACCCAGGCAGCTGAGAGGGTCAGCAGGCTGCTGAGTGAGCCTCCCAGGGCCTGTCTGGCTTGGGTGTCTTGTCTGGGACATGATTACTCTGGGGTTGCACAGCCTCAAAGAGAAGAACCTCCCGCGCACACCCCTCCCACACTCCACCTCATGCTCTGTCCACAGCACAAGGGCTGTGGCGTGGAGGGCTGTGGCGTGGAGGGCTGTGGCGTGGAATGTTCTGTTTCCATATTTGCTTCTGCCTCCACTTTCCACAGGCCGACCAGGACTCAGAGTTTGGGCCACTGGGAGCCTGGGTCCTGGAGCTGCCCTGGCGCACCCTGAGGTCTCGCCTGTGACACGAGGGGCTGAACACGTTAGAGGTCCTGGCAGCTGTATCTAGAACCTTCAAGACCCTCTGCTCATTCTTGGAGGGCGTCTTGGAGGCGAGGCCTGGTCTTCTGACTCTCATGCCCCGTGGCTTGGCCTGAACTATCCTCTGTGGAGGCTGGCAGTGGTGAAGGTCACCTGTCAGCCAGCTCTTAGCCAAGTGTCAGTAATGGGATAGCAGCCCTGGCACCAACAGGGAAGCCAGAGGGGATTAGAGGAGGGAACACCTGGAGAGGCTCGGAGGAGGGCCCGGGAGCTGGTCCTGCCAGCCACAGGTGCTCAAGCCGCCTCACCTTGGAAGCAGCCTCCACCGTAGCCACCTGTGTACACCCAGGCTGTATGGTCGTAGCCGATGCCCCACACCACGCCGCGGCTGTTGGCCTCCACCACCCGCAGGTGGCCTCCCATCTGCCTCCAGAACCTGGAGGGCCGAAAAGGCATCTCAGTCCAGTTTGTCCTTCCACGTATCCTGGGCCTTGTCTTTTGGCCTCTTGTGGACAAGGTATTCTCCAAGTCCTGTATCCAGCAGAACTGATAAAGCACTTGGCCTCCCCTTTTGTATTAACCAACACTAAAGAGGGCCGAGGAACTCTGGGCAGGGGCTTGTCCTCCAACCTTTGGGCTGAACTGATAAGGGTGGACACCACCTGCAGGCTAGGGCATGGGGAGGGGCTGTGGCCAGGCTTGAGGTCATGGCAGAGGACAGGAATGCCTAACCATCTGCAGGGGCAATAGCAAGACCAGCAGCTGGGTCAGCTTCCTGCAGCCTGAGGCCACATCCCTGTCATTAGACGGTGTGGGGCACACATGGCTTCAGTGAGCATACAGGATCCCCCCATCCATGGCAGGGGTTTCTGGGCTCCCTGTGACCCGCAGTAACTGAGCCCAGAGCCTGATCAGGAAGTGTCCCCTACTGATTCCTCTCAGGGCTCAGTTCACACCATGGCACTCAGTGACCTCATTCCCTCTTGTGGCTTTAAATGCCCCCAAAGAGCCATCCTGAGCCAGCTTGAGCCTGCTCCAGGCCTCCCAGCCACTAAGCCCCACGTCTTCCCACACACCACCAGCTGCCCCACACCTGACTGCCCAACCCCCCAGCTCTACTCCAGGACCACCCATTATTCTCCCTCCTTTGCCTCCACAGCCTGGGTGCAGGGGCTCAGCAGGAGCTAGAGGTGGCAGAGCACCCAGAGTCTGTGCGCTGGCTGGTAAGTCTGGCTTCTCTGGCCTGCGAGCCCCTGCAGAGTGCAAGCTAAGCCTGGTCACCTCACTCCATGTTCCCTGGGACATTCTGTGACTGCCTAGTGGGTGGCACTGACCTGTGCTGGGCCCATACTTGAATGCCTGGCAGGGTGGGGATCTGGAGACCAGCCATGGCTCTGACTGGCCCTGCATGGGCTCCAGGTCTTCCTGACTCCTACTTCTGGAACCACAAGATCTGGGTGCTCAGGGGAAGAGCAAGGCCAGGCCCCAGGTCCACTCACATCTGGTCACAAGGCAGCAGGTGCTCATGGGCCTCCAGGTCTGGGCTGGGCTCACTCACAAAGATGTCTCCCTTGCAGGTAATGGACCAGATGGCCTGTGGGGATGGGCGGCCTTGGACCCTCCGGCTCTCACAGCAGGACAGGCTGAGCAGGGCGAGCTGTTGTGGAGATATGGCCAGTTACTCTGGGGTAGGCGGAGGCCTGGCTGCCCCTTATTCCCTGGCCCGTAGGACCCCCACTCACTCACCCAGTCATTCATGTCCTGCTCGGTGGCAGCAGCCAGGCGCACGGGCCACCTCTGCCGTGTCCTCTCAGGAGTATATAGGGCAAAGGAGTGCTTGGCCTCATTGAGCACTGGGACCAGCACTGTCACCTCATTGAGGAACACATGAAGGTACTGTTGGAAGAGGAGCACAAGGCAAGGCTGTCACCTTGGGGACAGAGGAGCCTCAGGGCAGTGCTGGAGCTCCAAGCAGCAGGGACCCCCACTGTGGTCATGGGCAGGGATGGGCCACCCTCATTCTAGAGCTCTTCCCTGGCCTGCTGGTTTCAATGGCAGCCACAGGGCCCAGCAGGTGCCAGTACTGAAACTTCACTTTGTAACAAATGCTTTGGTGACATTTTTTTTTTTTCAGTACAGGGGATGAACCCCAGGGTTGATCTACTACTGAACTACATTCCAGTCTACTTTATTTTTTTGAGACAGGATCTTACTAAGTTGCCCAGGTTAGCCATGAACTTGTGATCTCCCTGCCTCAGCCTCCAGAGTCACTGGGATTACAGGAGCAGCCACTGTGCCTGGCCTTAGTGACATTTCAAAGAAATCCTTTTGGGTGTTGACTGCCTGGCACATAGCAGCTGTCAGGAGGACGGTTGACCTCATCTTCCCTAGCCTCACTTCTCGGTTAAAAAACTAGTTGACTGTAAATGGCTGTTGGAGGGAGGACAGTGGCTCTAGGAGCTTGCACATGCACGTACATGCAGAGGCACCCAAGTCTACCCCTGGCATGAGTAAGACTGAGCACCCTGTGAGCTGGCCAGACTGGAGTGAGCACCGGGGACTGCCCTGCACCCCCTCTCTGGGAAACCCTGTCCCTTTATGATGCCGCCCCAGCCCCCTGCCGTTACCTTCTTCTCCTCATGGACCACGTAGTAGATGAAGAGGATGCTGTCTCGAGCCCCGTCATGCCCCGTGAACTGCTCCAGGGCCACGCGGACGTCCACCCACTTGTGGGGCTTCCAGTCACACCACCACTGCAGGGCCCCGGTCTTCACCCACACTGACTGTCACATGGGCATCCAGGACAGTAGGGACACCATCACAGGCAGGCCCGCAGACCCCTGGCCTGTGTGGGCCCCCTACTCCCAGCACCCCTGAGCTTCCTTGGGTCCCAGTCTCTGCTCTGGTGATGAGGGGCTCCTGCCCAATGCTCCCAACCCCCACCCTCCCAGCTGGCCCTTTTCCCATCGGTGACAAGTCACAATGAGGCACTGGACCCCATCTGAGCTGCCTCTATATGAGCCCTAGTTTTCACATAGCCAGTGGGACGGGCACTGTTAGACCACGTTCTGGATGAGGAAACTGGGGCTCAGGGAGGATCTGAGCCGGTGTCAGGGAATCAAACCTGTGATGTAAACACGGCTTGCCCTGAGCTGAGGCCCAGATTTGAATGCAGACTGGAAGCTTCTGCACAAGATGAGCCCTGGCCGGTCTCGGGCAGCCAGGTTCCTCCCTCCTCAGCCCGTCTCTGGGCCTTGCAGGGCGCTGCTCTGCCTCGGGGGCGCGTGAGCCATGCCAGGTGGGCCCCATTGAGCAGGGTATGGTGCCTGCAGCTCTCTCCAGACTCATTTCAACAAAACACAAGACCCTTGGGCACTTGGGGTTCTGGGGTAGAATGTGAGGATTTGCTTCTCACCTCCCCCTGCTCCCTCCTGGGGTCCTGCATTTCTGGGCCCCAGGACCCACACAGTGCCCTGAAGGCAGTGAGGCCCCAACGAAAGTCCTTCAGGATGGGTGAATAAAGGACCTCATCTCCTGATCTTTAATCCATCCTGGGGCCTGGAAGCCAGGCTGTGTGTCCGCAATGGCACGGACAGAGCCACTGATGCTCCTCTGCCCCACCTCAGGGGTGAGACTCAACAAAAGCCTGCTGAGAAGGCAGCTGGGCCCCACCTGCTCCACGGCCTGCTCGTAATGCCGGAAGTTCTCCAGCTCCCGCTTGGTCCTTTCTGTGAGCTGCTGGAAGATCTGCTTCCTCCAGGCGGCGGTTTGTGCTGGCGTGATGGACAGGGACAGCGTCTGCACTGAGGGAGACAGGCCTGCAGGAGGCCGCAGTGTCACCGTGCCCACAGCGAGGTAGGCAGGAGGCCAGGATTGCTCCCCCGCCCCCCCGCCCCAATCAGCCGTTTCTTGCTAGAAAGCTCCAGTCTCTGTAGAATGTCCTGTGAGCCCTCCTCCCACCATTTGCTCTCATGAGCAAGTTACTGTCCCCAGCCAGTATTAGGAGAGGACCGGGAGAAGGCAGGGAAGCCCAGCTGCTGGCTTCCTTCCCCTGGCCTCCCCAGTGGATCTCTGATGGCCACAGACTGACCCAAGGGCTCGGTCAGCACTGCTGAGACCTGGGCATTCAGGCAGGACGATGGGCCTGCTCCAGCCCCAATTCATCCATGCCCACTCCCCTCAGGTGCACCTCCTGGGACACCAGGTCCTACCGATTCGACAGGGCCCCTTACCAGACTGGACAGTGAACCACTTGAGCACGGAGCCTGCCTCCACTGCGCAGCCACCTCCTGACACCCAGGCCCATAGCAGGTGGTCATCCGCCCCATAGGGCTCCTCCAAGCCCAGGGTGAAGAGCCCCAGGGAGGCGAGGCCCGTGGGTTCAGGGAGGCCAGCAGCTGAGTGGTTGGGAGCCTTCTTGGGCTCCTTCAGGTCAATGTTAGTCCAGGGCAGCTCAGCTGGGCGCCCACTGGGACCAGTGGCCTGAGTGGGCTCCCCTCTGCCCACCACTGGGCAGGCATTCTCCACATCACACTCTGCAGTCCTGCTGGCCCCAGGGTCCAAGGCTGAGCTCTCATTGGGGTTCTGGGGATTGTCCAAAGACTCCTTAGGGAGAGGCTGTTCGGGGTCCCGTCTCTCAACTTCTGAAGAAACGTCAGTGTCGTGGGATGCAGAGTCACTACTGGCCCTCACTTCATCACCAAAGAAGCAGCCAGCACTGGGGACAGAGCAGGGGAGATCATCATTCCATCGTGGGGGGTGCTATCCCGCCGTGACCACCTACGTGACCTCAGGAGTCACAACCTCCCTGAACTCCTGTCTCTTCCTCTGCACAATCCCTGCTTCCCAGGGAGCTGAGACACCTGGGCCTCCCCCCAGATCAATCACTTCAGTGTGCCTGGGGGTGAAGATCTGGGATGAGGATCTTTTTCACTGTGTAAAACACACCATTTTAAAGCATTCAATTCAGTGGCACTTAGTGGACTGACAATGTTGTACAACCTCATTTCTTCCGAGTTCCAGAACTTTCTCATCGCCCAAATGGACACTCTGTACCCACGAGGCAGTCACTCTATCCTCCGCTCCCTCTACCCACAACTCCTCTGGCTAACGTGTTATCATTATGGAATTGCCTGTTCTGACATTTCATATACATTGAACCAAGGGACCAACGTGTGGCCTTTCGTGTCTGGCTTCTTTCACTGAGGACCATATTTTCAGTGTTCATGCCTGTGGTGCCATGAGTCAGATCACCATTTCTTTCATTGCCCAATCACTGCTGGTTGTTGGGCTAGTTCCATCTTTTGGTCACTGTGACTAATACTTCCATAAACATTCCTGTACAAACTTTTGCTTGAACACTTGTTTTCAATTATTTAGCTATAAAACTAAGAGTGAATTGACTGGGTCATGTGGTCATTCTTTGTTTGACTTCTATGCCCTACCACCCCTGGGTCACCTGAGGAGGCTTGACGAGCTGCCAGAGTGGGACCGGTCACACTCTCGGGTGGCAACAATAGCCTTCCATGTCTTCCCACTGAGCTCACTGGGGGTGACGCCCTGCCGGAAGTACACAGCTCGGTCCTCACAGCTGATGCCCCAGACCTGGAACAGAGACGCTGCTCAGAGGAGTCTGGTGTAGACTGGGGGTGTGCAGGGAGGACAGGTAGCCAAGGAAGCACACACCTGCAAACGCAGGCAGGAGCTGCGCCTCCCCGTGGTGTGCAGTGGGTGTGTGCATGTGTGTTAGGGATGGGGAGGTTGGTGGGGTGGGTGTGCAAAAGTCCAGTGTGTAAGAGGAGCCCCGCAGGGGTGAGGTGGGCTGAGCTCAGCAGCAAGCTCAGGGGACGCAGGGCCCCAGTCCTGGCTCCTCGACCTTAGGCAGACCAGGAGCTTTGGGAGCTTCGAGTGACAAGGTCCACAGACAGTGGGGCTGTGCTGGGGTGCAAGGTCCGCCTATGACACTATCTTCAGTGTGGCCTCTGGTGGGAAGCTGATCCCCAAGAGAACTTCCATGTTCTTAGGGGTAGGGGCGGGGTCAATCACCTCACAGCAAGGATCTGTGCCCTTTGAATCTTAAAAAGTACCCAAACCTATTTGTTAATAAGGAGGCCACACTGTCAGATGATACGGACAACACTCATGAGAAGCAGAGTCCAGAGTCAAAGTTGGAGGTCCATTCCAACCCCGCTTTGTGTCCATCCACCTGATCCCCCAAGTATCTTTAAATGACACCTTCCAGTCTCTGGGTCACACACACACACCCCAGCAGATCCAGGCTCACTGATCTGAGGGACCTTAGGAAAGTAACTCCAGGACAAATAGAGACTCCAGAACCCTGAGGGAGCCAGTCCCCGGGGCCGTCCAAGGCGGAGACTCACTGCAGCAAGCGTGAGGAGCCCGTAAGTGAAAAGGATGTGAGATGTGGGGCAGGAAGGGTGGGGGGACCCGGGGGCCGTGAGCACACCTGGTCATTGAGCCCCACGTTCACCATGACCATCTCGCCAACCATCTCGATCCAGCTGGTGCCACAGGGATTGTGAGAGTTGACACCCCTTCGGAACCATACCTGGAAAAGTCCAAAATAAATAGCCTCCCTGGAGGACATGGAGCAGAGGGCTTTTCCTAAGGCTCAGGAAGAACAAATGAATCATCTGACCTTTGGCTCAGGGCTCTAAATGAGCAGGGCACATGGTGAGAAAGGAGACGCTGATGCACGTCTATCCTCCCCCATCCTGCCCTGTGTCCCTGCTCTCGGCACCATCCTACCTGACCTCTGCTTCCCCTTCTCTGCCCTAGCATGCGGAAAAAGTCTTTTAGGAAAACTAGTTCTTTATAAATTCATTTTTAGAATAAATACCCTATTTGGGGTCTACTTTTACTGTTATATAACATAGTCTCTTTAATGTTAACTTTTTTCATGTTGACTTGTAAAAATATACACAGTTGAGGCTAGGCACGGTGGCACAGGCCTGTAATCCCAACAGCTCAGGAGGCTGAGACAGGAGGATCGCGAGTTCAAAGCCAGCCTCAGCAACAGCGAGGCACTAAGCAACTAAGAGAGACCCTGTCTCTAAATAAAATACAAAACAGGGCTGGGGATGTGGCTCAGTGATTGAGTGCCCCTGAGTTCAATCCCTAGTACCCCCTCAAAAAATATATATTGGGCTGAGGATGTGGCTCAAGCGGTAGTGCACTCGCCTGGCATGCGTGCGGCCCAGGTTTGATCATCAGCACCACATACAAACAAAGATGTTGTGTCTGCCGAAAACTAAAAAAATAAATATTAAAAATTCTCTCTCTTTAAAATATATATATTGCTACAAAATTGAACTGAATTCCCCCAGGCCTACCTGGCCCCACAGCTCACCTGGTGGTCATCCTCAACCCCTACCCCGGACCAGCTGTCCCCTAGGGCTGTTCTCACCCACTATGGATGGTGGCCTGTACGGGCCCCCATCAGTCTCAGACCCACTGGATCTTGATCTAGTAGCGCTCACATGTTCTAGAATTCCTGAGGTGGGGAGGGGAAGGGTTACATGAAAAGACCCTCAAACCCCTCTTATAAAAATTTCTGGAGAATCAGCTGCAATAGGATGTACCTGTCGTGCCAGCTACCTGGGAGGGAGGCCAGGGCAGGAGGACGGCTTGAACCCAGGCAACACAGCAAGAGTAGCCAAAAGAAAAAAAAATACACTAGAATATCTAAAATGTCTCTTAAAGACCCAAAGAAAATGAGCAGTCAAATGTTTGTCTGAAGACTGAACAAACTCTGATGTAAATGAAATTTTTGCTTTTTTTACTCTAAAGGGGACAATGTGAGAGTCTTGGAAGTCATGATCTGTGGAAAGTGGGGTGCTTGGGACATGCTGGGGGGACAGTGCTATACTTTTTCAGGCTGGGTGTAACCTGAGGATTGGGGGCCCTTGGCCCTGGGGATACAGACTCAGATGTGAGGGCCACCAAACTCCTGGGTGCTAGGGGATTCCCCTTGATGTGTGGTTGGAAAGAAATCATGAAAGTAATCTGAAACTGGCTAACCTTACTGGGCTTGCCACTGATAAAATACAAATAAAAGCACTGGATAGGAAAGGCCAGGCATCCAGCTCACGGGGCTCTGGCAGATCCGCTTTTGGTTATTTGAAATGCTGGGCCCCTAAAGTGATATATGTAGTTGTTCTGCATCGCAATATCCCCTGTGGGCGAGGAGAGAGATGCAGGAACATCTCAGGATGCGCCAATTTCACAGTGCTTGGCTGATGCTAGATTTATGCTCAAGGGCTTGAACCATCCTGACCTTCAACATGAAATGGCACCCCCAGCCCGCAGCATTCCCCATCTTACTTTCCGGTCTTTAGTGACAGCCCAGACCACGCCGACGCCCACGGAGATGTGCATGATCCCATTTTCAGACCCAGGAGGCTCCACTATGGACCAGAAACTTCCTATCAACCCCAAAAGAAACCCCAGGCACTTCCATCAGCCAAAACGCTGGGGAGTAAGCGCCCTCACCCCACTTCCCATTATGGGGCACAGGGCCAGTCCTGAGCTACCCACCTTTGGGACTGTTCCTGTTGATTCCTTCCCGGACCAGGGCCTGCCCCTCCCAGAGGGTGGCCCACAGGAGGTCATGGGGCCCACAGCTGATCTGGACCACCTCCCCGGGGGTGTCCACCAGGGACCACCAGGAGCCTTCCGGGTTGGAGTGGCTGACATCCTCTCGGTACCACACCTGGAAGAGCAGAGCACGGCACTCGCATCAGCATCTCGGCACACTCACATAGGTGGCACACGGGGATCTCTCGTGTGCCCACATATCTGATGGTATATATTTCCCTCCCAATTCTTCATTGCTGGTGAAGTTAATGACTCCAATGTGGTGAAAAAATTTGTAAACCCTGGATTTCAGTGGCCCTGGGGGATGGGCCTGTTCTGTTCATCTGCCTGTGAGAACCCTCTACCCAGCACCCCCTACCATCCAGCCTCAGGCGTGCAGCTGGCCTGGGTGTCCTGTGCCCCCTAGTGGTGATATGCTCCCAGAACACTGGTCTCTAGGGGAAGCCAGAGTCCCAGTGGACAGCAGGAAAACCCCCCAGTTCAGTTTAAACAAAATCTACAATGCCCACTTCTTTTGCTCCTTAATCTGAACAGTTAAGACTGAGCAACTCCTGCATGTCGTCCAAACTATTAGGTGCACTTCATCTGGAGGAAGCTGTACACCTCTGCTGGGTCCAGGGAAGGCTGGTGATTCCTTCCAAGAGCAGTGTTCAGACTGGGATCCCAGTCCCCCAACCCTGCCAACCCAGGCTTTCAACAGACCCTGCAGGACGAGGACTGGGAAGTCCCCTTCCACCACCAGTGGTTTCAGGGTACACCTGCCTCCCTCGTTCTTCCTGGAGCACAGGGTCCCTGTGCCACCTCTTACAGACCACAGGAGTGGTCAGCCACTCTGGCTCATGGCTGCCATTGAGGCATAAACACTGCTCTGTGGCCCCTGTCCTCCCCACTCTTTACATCCAAGTGGGCAGGGTCCCTGCTCCTTCACCCTGCCTGGTCTCTCATCACCACCATTCAACGGGGCTCAGAGGAAACACCTGTGGTTAACCTAAACCTGGGCCCAACATGACCCCAGAGGTGAACCTGCTAAAAATACTCTGCTTTGACTGTTCCCAAGCCAGCAGGAAACTTGTGGTCAATTTGTGGTAAGAATTACTGCACAATCATAAAATATAATCTAAAATGATAAAAGAAAATGATAAAAGTGTTGGGTGCTTTTTGCTTGGGACCATCTGTGATGCTGCTGCTGCTGGGGTGGGTTTAATTCTTTTGCTTAATTTACAAACTCCCTGAGAAAAGGATCCTCTCTCTAAACATCTGCCCCCCAACATCTATCCACCCACACACCCACCACCTATCTGTCCAACGATCAACTACCCATCCATCCACCTACCTAACCATGATCCATCTACATGTCTTCCCCTCATCCATCCATTCATCCACCATCCCTCCACCCACCACCTACCTGTCCACCCACCCATAATCCTTTCATCTACCCACCTACCATCCATCCATCCAACTACCAGCCACTCATCCACCCACCATCCATCTACCTGCATATTACCACCTACCCACCATCCATCCACTGCCCACTCTCCACCTACCCACCCACCATCCCAACTGCCCACACACCCACCCAGGCGTGATGGTCCCAGTGACTGTGGGAGGCACCACAAAGGCGCTGGCAGGGGGCCCAGAATCTGCCTAAGGAGACAACATTTTTGGCACCTGAGCCCAAGGTGGGCTTGGAGGACAAGCCAGGGCCAGGCATGGGATGGAGACCAGAGGTTTCTGGGAATAGTGAGACGCAGGGACCCACAGACAGGATGCACAGGAAGGGGGCCTGTGGGGAGCCTGTTCAGCAAGCCAAGCCTCGGCTCCAGGGAACAGAGGTGGGAGGTCCCAAGGGCATCCCTCCTTCCTCCACCTCAGGGAGCCTCTGTCACACCCCAGGCTGGCCTCCCTGGTGCTTCCCATGCAGAACACAGAGAGGTGTGGCCTTACCTTTCCCTGCAGAGACACAGCCCAGACTGACAGGCGGCCCACGGGCTCCTCTGTAATCTCCCATCCCCCGACAGAGAGGTCATTAAAGGGGTCAGGGAGTTCCTTGGGGTCATCCTTTGAGGGGATCTGAAATGAGGAGGTGAGAAGCAGTGGCTGTCACTACCTGGGCAGGCCCCACATAGCACCGTCTCCTGCCTGTCCCCGACTCCCAGCACATGATTTCCATTCTCAGCTTGGCCCACAACAGCCCGACTTCAGGAAGGAGGCAGCCACAGCACTGCAGGCCCCTGGCCCTGGGTCCCCTCTTCCCTGCCCTATCTGTCACCAGGCCTAGGCCATCCCTGAATGGCACTGCTGCTCCCCCGTGAAAGGCAGATATGCCACGGGGTCTTAGCCCTGGCTTCCCAGTGACCTCACTGTGTGACTCTTCTCTAGAATGGGGCTGGTGGCAGAACACAGCCCTGCAGGTGCAAACCCTCCACAGATACCCTACTCTCCTGGCTTCTCCCAGCCCAGCGGCCAGCGGGCTGGGCTGGCACCCGTGAACGCTGAGGCCAGGCCTCTGTCCCTGAGTTGGAGGTTCCTTTGGGTCAGGAGAACAGCACTGAAGCTTCCGGTACCTCCCTTGGTGGGGGAGAGGAAGCCTGGGGGGGGCGGTTCTCTGAGCTCCTGGGTTGTGGCCTGGCTTAGCTCCCTGTGTGGCCATCTCCCAGATGAAGGGATATATGGTGCAGGAGGTTCTGGAACTGGAAACAGCTCCAAGGAAGGACCCAGGGAGGGCATGGTGTCCCCTTGTGCACAGGCAGGGGTTTGGGGATGAGGCTTCCTTGACCCTCCTGCCAGGGGTCACTGTCCCCAGAACCCATGCCCACCCCATGCCCAGTCAGGAGGACCTTGGCCCAGGTGTCCCGGGACTTGTATCTCCTGTACCGGATCCACTTCCGTCGCCGCACGCACGAATTCCATTTCTTGTCTCTCGTGTAGGTGGCGGGAAAGTCAATGGCATACGTCCACCCCTGAAATGCCACGGTGGGGACTCTGTAAGGCTCGGGGGGAAGTAATCTGAAGAGCCAGGGAAGGTGGGGAGGGAGAGGAGGGAGCAGGACCTGAAGCAGGACACCCCACACAAGCAGGGGTCAGACACCACTGGGAAGAGCAGCGCTACGGGGACAGGCTGGGACCAACCATCCCTCCCCCAGGGGCAGCCACGATGGGTACTGAGTTCACCTACCCCTTTTTCGGTGGGTTCCCCTCCAAAATTCTCATCCACGTACCAGTCTGACTCCCACTCCCAGTGTGGCGAGGGTAGCGCCACCCCATCCAGCGGCCGGTGTTGGAGCCCACTCACGTCACTCCACTGCCAGCGGTCACTTGGCAGGAGCTTCTCGCAGAAGCCACCCATGGGGTTCCAACGCTGAGGCCAGAGACACAGAGATGGCCTTAGGCCGGAGCCTACCAGGAGGGGACCCAGGTGGGCAGGGCCCCCTCTAGGTCCAACAGGTCCCTCCCCAGCAGAGCCCCCCCCCTCTTATCTCTGGCATGGAAGGTTAGTGAAAGGTGTGCACTGGGACTCGGGAATCAAGGACCTCCTGCCACTCTATCAAAAGTCAGTGTGTCAAGTTGGGCATGGTGGCGCATGCCTGTCATCCCAGCAGCTGGGGAGGCTGAGACAGGAGGATCCTGAGTTCAAAGCCAGTCTCAGCAACAGCAACGTACTAAGCAACTCAGTGAGACCCTGGCTCTAAATAAAATACAAAACAGGGCTGGGAGTATGGCTCAGTGGCCAAGTGCCCCTGAGTTCAATCCCCAGTACCCTCCAAAAAAAGTCAGTGCATGAGGGCCAGACGTGGTAGCACATGCCTGTAATCCTAGCAACTCAGGAGGCCGAGGCAGGAAGATCCCAAGTTCAAAGCCAGCCACGGCAACTTAACAAAACACTAAGCAACTCAGTGAGACCCTGTCTTTAAATAAAATACAAAGAAAGGCTGGGAGGTAGCTTAGTAGTTAAATGTCCCTGGGTTGAAACCCAGGTACCAAAAAAAAAAAAAAAAAAAAAAAAGTCAGTGCATCAGCATGGCCCCACTGGAGAGAACCCACCCACAGCCACAGCCACAGTACTCCAAGAGGAAGGAAATAAAAGGCACGAGCCAGCCTGGCTCCGGTGGTTCTCAACACTGCTAGAGCCCACCCTCCTGCAGACCCAGTCTGTTCTGGCAAAGACAACAGGAGCTTCAGCCCCACCAGCTCCCAATACGTGGATTTTAAGTACAATGAAGAAAACAAATATGGGGACTGGAGGGGAGGCTGGGGCCTCTGTCTCTTCTTTGGTTCATTTTAACCGATAACCCAGGAATCCGACAACCTTAGCTACGGCCCTCCATGGGCCACTACCTGATTCTCATAGGCCTCCTCTCGGCGGCGGATGGGGACATCGTTGGCGCACATGTACAAGTAGACCTGGTTGTCGCACGCAATGCCCCAGCAACACTGCGTGGCTGCGCTGACCCGCTTGAACTCCAGCTGGGCATCCTTGCACAGTTCCCAGTACTGGCCGGCCGTGGACAGAGTGTATACTCTCCCAAAGAGGTCCACCGCCCACAGCACTGAAGTGGGCATGGTGTCGGCGGCTGGAGGAAAACCGGTGGCAAAAGAGAGAGTGTCAGTGTCCTGGTCCCCAGTCCAGGCAGGACCTGGGAGCCCTCAACAGATGGCCTCGTGCCACAGATGGCTCCATGAGGCGCAGGGAGGAGTTGGTGTTCACCCCACAGATCAGAAGCAGAGCCCCGCTTCCAGCGTGGACCGGCTTTTTCTTTCTTTGCCTTTTCTTCCTTTTCATTATGAGGATTTTTTTTTCAAACAGACAGAAAAGTATAAGAAAAAAATATGTAATATCCATGTGCGTACGTCCCCAAATCAAGACCCTTTCCAGTTCTGTTACAGTCTCTTCAGAAACTATATTCTTTCAAAAGAATAAATGAAGTGTATAGATTTGGTGGAATCCTGTCCTCCCCTGAGCTGCTCTCATTGTGACACTCCTATCTGGGTTTGGTGAAGGGTGTCCACACAGCCTGGCTATCCTAGCCAGAGCTGTGCGGGGTCCTCAACAATGTCGTCATCCATCCTGTGTCTGTATCATCTGACTGAATTCTCACAAGGTAAGAAGGTCACTATGTTCCTACTCTTCCGCCAGAATTCAGGTCCTGGGTCCATCACTTTCTAGTGGCATCGAAAGCTAACATGTCCATGCCTGGACTTGCCAATGTTTAGGTCAGTGCTAATGGGTAGGGGCCAGGTGACTCTGTGAACTCTAGGACCCAAAGGTCCTCTCTTACCCTCCTTTTCTTCCTTTCTTCTTCTGCCACTCTCCACCCCTTTCCTCTCTTTCTTTCTTTTTTTAAAGGAGGAAAGATGTTTTGGCTCATGGTTTCAAAAGTGCAGTCCACTTAGAAGAAGTGATGGCCACTCAGAAGTTGGCCATGTCCATAGCTCTGGGCCCCAGGTGAGACAGAAATCATGGTGGAAGGGTGTGGCAAAAGAAAGCAGCCCAGAATAAGACAGCCAGGAAGCAGAGAGCTCTGTTTGGGGTGGCCAAGATCTGCCACTGACTGTCCCCCCACCCCTTGGCTGCTGCTCCTGGGGGTAATTCCCTTGGCTGCTGCTCCTGGGGGTAATTCCTGGAGTTCTAGCTTCTGGCAGGAGCAGGCTTCCTCCTACCAGGGCCACAGAGCCAGAGCAGTGCAGCCAAACATGCAGTGAGGGGCTGAGGCCTGAGGGTAGTAGGGAGTCACCACAAAGGGCCCTGTCTGACTGGGTGGCTCCCAGATCCAACCAGGGAACACTGTCCTCAGGCCAGGAGAGAGAAAAGCCAAAGACAAGCTTACCTCCCATGGGGTTTGGAAACTGGAGCTATGAGGAGACAGGTTTATTTAGGTGGTCAAGGCTGGGCCCTGCTGTCCCACCCCTACAGCATGCCAGAGGCACCCCCATTGTAGAGATGCCTGGAGATAGGACATGCTGAAACAGGAGCATCTGCCGTGGGCAACACAGGCTCTTCTGGAACACAGTGGGTCTGACAAACACGAAGAAGAGTGAAGGTTGAGAAGGAAGTGATGGAGGGGATATGGAACAGGAAATGGGAGGCAGAACAGAAGCCAAGTTCCTGGAAACACCCATGACAGGAAGTAGATGCAGAGCTCAGGAAAGGGACTGATCAGCCTTGCAAAGCAAGCCTGGGGAGACAGAGCTGACCCATAGAACTGCCGACCTCCTCAAGCCCAGGGGCGCCAGTGTCTGCCAGACACACAAACAAATCAGAACACCAGCCCTCTGGAGCCAGCTGAAAACTGTGTTGGTGTCCAGATGCCTGAGTCAGGACCCATGGTGGCCCCAGGCCACCTCACCCTTCCTCCTTGGTCAGGCAGGAAGGTTCTCTCTGATACCTTTACAATGACTAAGAAGAGTGTTCAGAACTGCCTGCACCCAGATGGCCAGGATTCGGGTCCTCACTCCATTATTTTCTAGTACCAAAAAAGTTACCTAACCTGCCTGCAACTTGATTTGCTAATGCAGAAAAGTCAGAAAGGAATAGTGACCTACTTACCTTGTGAGAATTACATACAGGCACAACGTGGATGATCAACATCATTCAGTGCCCAGCAAGAACTCAACAGTGTTACTAATATCATCTTATTACTTGGCATTTACTACCACAAACTGCCACTTATCTCTCATCTCATTTAAAAAATAAAAAAAAATCAAGTTCCTTTCCAGTGGGCCTGAGCCTTGGGCCTCTTCTCTTTCTCTATCAGCACTTTAGAGGGTGGGTGTTCAACCGTTTAATGATAAACGCCTCCACCTACCTCTAATATAGACTGCCAACTCCCTGAGCCTAGACAAAACTACTCTAGGAAAGCAAAGTACTTAAAAAGGAAAGTCACAGCTGAGCACAGTGGCTCCTGCCTATATTCCCAGTGTTTCGGGAGGCTGAGGCAGGAGGATCACAAGTTCAAAGCCAACCTCAGCAACTGAGTGAGACAGTGTCTCAAAATAAAAAATAAAAAGGGCTGGGGATGTGGCTCAGTGGTTAAGCGCCTATGGGTTCAATTCCTGGTACCGTAAATAAATAAATAGTAAGGTCACAATTGGTGGGCAGACATGCAATAGAGCAAGTAAAGGGTCAACAGTATAATGAATAAGACGTGGGTATGGGGACATTCACTGTTTAATTCTTTCAATTTGGCTATATATTTGAAAATCTTCATCACAAAATGTTGGTAAAATGTTTATTTTAAAACTGTCAGTTTCAGCCGTGCGCGGCACATGCCTGTTATCCCAGAGGCTTGGGAAGCTGACACAGGAGAGGAGAATCTCGAGTTCAAAGCCAGCCTCAGTAATTGCAAGGCATTAAGCAATTCAGTGAGACTCTGTCTCTAAATAAAATACAAAACAGGGATGGGGATGTGGTTCAGTGGTCGAGTACCCCTGAACTCAATCCCCAGTACCAAAAAAAAAAAAAAAAAGTCAGTTTCAGTGTGTACAATTATTATGCACCAATAAAAAATTTTTAAAAAATAAATAAAATAGTAAGGGGGAAATGGAAAAAATATCAGTTTCTATGGTGTCATTTTAACACAATTTTGTTTGCAAAGATAGCTCACAATTCAACATGTAAGCAACCAGCCAAGTCAGACTGAGTCTGCAGGTGAAGCTCAAAGAACAGAGACTTTGACTTGTGTTTGATATACTTTCCTTTAGATAAATGACTAAGCAGTAATTTCCTTCCAGGCATAATTGAACCTTATGGGCAGTTAATGGAAGAATACTTCGCTGCAGATAAAAGAAAGAGTGGGGGTTGTGTTTACAAACTCCCTTCTAAATGGAGACCCAGACAGCAGTCACTACCCAGCTAAAGTTGACATGGGGTAAATATCCTTGGTCAGCCACACCTCCTTTCTGCCTCTGTCAATTGTTTCTAGCACCCCCAACTCCTCACATGCTACTTTCTGGCTGTGAGATGCCCAGGCAACCTGTCCTGAGTCATGGGGTCCTTGAAGGGGATTTGGAGCAGTTACCATTCTGAAATCCCGGGGCATCTTTGTTTTGTAGAAGTGGAGCAATGGAGTGCATATCTACCCAAGAAGCAGCCTTCAACTCACCAAGAACTACAAAATGAATTTGAGCTAGACCTTCAGTCAGTCTGCACCCTCAAAGCCATCTGCTTTTCTGTCTCAGTTTATACACAGGTGGCTTCAGAGACCCAAAAGTACCCAAGGCAATTGGGGGTAGAAGTGATCGAAGAAGGGACACAAAACAAGAAAGATCTCCATGCATTCACCTCTTCTGAAGCTGCCTTAGGAGCCTTCCTGAAGAGTTTCCTGCTTATTTTTTTCTGTTAAATTGACACTCTAACTTGGTGCGTACTGGGCTACCAATGCAGTTTGCTGGTTGCCAAGCGCAGAGACTGCTCAAAAGTGATATCAGGGTCCAAAAAGGTGGGAGGAAGCAACAGAACTCTCATTGTTCCTGAAGAACAGGGTCCACCCAGCTCCACCAGGCAGGTGGTGCCCTGAGTCGGCCTGGCTTTCATCCCATTTCCTGCACTTAAACGACAGGTGGTCCCCTGCACTGCCACCAGTAGCATATGTCGGGAAGCAGGGCCCTGACCATCTGCCCAGTTAATCCCATCACAAGCAGATTTGCTCCCACCGCTGCCCAGGGAGAAGGTTAGACAGGCCCCTAGAAGCTCCATTCTCTAAAACCGCGAGGCTCCAGCGATCTCTTTCTCAAATCACTCCAGTCCAAAGGCCGGAGTGGGGGCGTCCTCTGAAACTGCCCCTCGGCTGGCACCTCGGCATATCCCGAATTCCCCGCGCCGGGACAGGGCGGCGCCCTCCAGGTGTGCAGGAAAGAGCACAGGTACATCCCTCCCTCCCCTTCAAGGGTCCAGGCAAACGCAGCCGATGCGGGGTCGCAGCGGCCCGACTTTCCCCGAGGGGCCGGGACTCGAGTGCCCACGACCCTGCGCCACTGCGCTTACCTGGGCCGGCGCCCGGCCAGGGGGGGGTCGCAGTGGATGCTCCGCGGCTGGGCTAGCGGGTCGGAGCTGCCCAGGCCGCAGGCGAGAGGGCGGGCCGGAAGCGGCGGCCAGGCCCGCACTCATTGGCCAATCTCGCCATGACGCACCGGCCTAGGAGCGCGCTATTGGCTGCTGCGCGCAGCCTGGAGCAGGTTTAGGGGTCGGAGGGTCGCGCGCTCTCTCTCTTCCGGGGTCGCGGCGGGTCGGTGCGGGCAGAGTCCACTCTAGCAAGCTCCAGGTCTACACCCGTGGGGGCTGACCGCCCGCCGCCTCCCCGGACCCTGCCGCAGGAGCGGAGCAGGCTGTGTGGACGCGGGGCCCGCAGGCGAGGAGAGGGGGCGGGTCGGGAGGGAGTCTGGGCGCACCCGCCGCAGGCACCGGAGGAGCGCCGCCGCGCCCGCTGGAGGAGGAGGAGGCTGGCAGCCGGTGACTGCGTGGGTTCCATGGAGCAGAAATGGAGCCCTCTAGCACACAGACTAAAGGCTTTACGCTGCAGGAGACGAATCCTAAAAACGTGACCTTGGGACTATAGCATGTCGTGGTGTCAACATTAGGTCACTGTGTTGCTCAAACTGTGTTTCCAGTGACAATCTAATTAAAGCTAACATAGTTAATAATATTAACATGTGAGTGCTTCCTCTCCACAACTCAAAAAAGGTAGGTGTTGATGTTATTCCCATTTTAAAGATGAGGACACAAGCTCAGGGAATGACACACATTGTTTGTTTGTTTGTTTTTAATCAATTTATTTTTTTATTGGTTGTTCAAAACATTACATAGCTCTTGACATATCATATTTCATACATTTGATTCAAATGGGTTATGAACTCCCATTTTTACCTCACATCGGTTACACATCCACGTTTTTACATATTGCCAAACTAGTGACTGTTGTATTCTGCTACCTTTCCTATCCTCTACTATCCCCCCTCCCCTTCCCTCCCCTCCCATCTTCTCTTTCTACCCCATCTACTGTAATTCATTTCTCTCCCTTGTTTTTTTTTCCCCTTTCCCCTCACATCCTCTTATATGTAATTTTGTATAACAATGAGGGTCTCCTTCCATTTCCATGCAATTTCCCTCCCCTCTCCCTTTCCCTCCCACCTCTCCTCCCTGTTTAATGTTAATCTTTTTCTCATGCTCTTCCTCCCTGCTCTGTTCTTAGTTGGCTCTCCTTAGAGCAAAGAAGACATTTGGCATTTGTTTTTTAGGGATTGGCTAGCTTCACTTAGCATAATCTGCTCTAATGCCATCCATTTCCCTGCAAATGCCATGATTTTGTCATTTTTTAGTGCTGAGAAATACTCCATTGTGTATAAATGCCACGTTTTTTTAATCAGGGAATGACACACATTGTAAATGGTGGACCCTGGGGATTTGAACCTACTGCATCTGGACTGGGAGGAAAATGCAGAATGAAAAAGGGGGATGTCTGGTTAAAAAAAAAAAAAAGGCACAGCCTGACACCGTGGCTAAAACAGTGCCACTTAGATCTAGTTTCCCCTGTGCTAGAGTTTTCATCTGGAATGCCTCTCAAAGGCCCATGTGTTAAAGGGGTGGTCCCCCAGCTGGGGGCGGTAGGGAGGTGGGCCTAGTGAGAGGTCTTCAGATAATTGACGTGTACTCTTAAAGGGAATAATGGAACCTCAGCCCCTTCTTCTTCCTCTGTTTTCACTTGTCAGGCATGAAGTGAGTGGGTTTGCTGCCTCACTGAAGCCAGATTTAAAGATAGGTAGTTAGTATAGTTAGGTAAATTGGTCTAATATTGAGTAAAGTAAAGAAAATGGAGGCCATTATTGAGAATGGAGTCCAGGAAATCAGAGCAGCACTTGGGGAAATTGAAATGTTAATGTCCCCAAGGCCCAGAACCCATCCTAAGAAACTGTTAATGAAACAGCTCCCAGCAAACAGGGAACTAATCCAAAAACTGCCCCAGGCCCTTCCTGCCCAGATTACTCCTCCAGCCCACTTATCTCCCACCTGTTGAGCCTTCCCACCTGCAGACTATCACTGCAGGATAAAGGGAAACAAAGGACTTGGATGTGGGGAAAGTAAAAGAAGACCTTAGCTATAAAAGAGGGAAGGCCTCCCCCTCCTTTCAGGTCCTCTTCTTCTGGGGAGAAGTCTTTTCTGCTGTCCTTTAATAAAGCTTTTACTTTCCACTCTACACTTGCCTCAGCATGCTTCTCTGGTGTTTTACTTCAGCATTCGGGGAAGCAAGGACTCCTCACTGGTAAATAGCAGTAACATCATCACAGGCTCCAAAGCAACAGGGCCAGTAGATCATGAAACCTCCCAAACTGAGCCAAAACCTTTTCTCTTTCTAAGTTAATTATCTTTGGTATTTGTTGCAGTAGTGGAAAGCTGAGGAACATATTCACTTGTCTGCCTTCTTGCTTCTTTCTGAGAATGCAGATTTTTCCCTGACAATCATGGCTGGGAAGCCCCAGACGGGCCAACTCCAGTGGAAGAGAAAGAAGGACCCTCCTCTTAACCCTGCATGTCTTTGTGGAGCCCTACATCTAACTGCGACCCTCTCTTAACACCTATGAAATTAGTATTTGTGGATTTCGTTGGGAGATTTGGGTAGACCCTGCCCAAAGTGTGAAGGCTCAAAGAGGCAAAGGGCTTCCTCAGAGGAAGCATAGCATACTATTAGCAGAAGAAGAATGAGTGGCCACTGTACTGCAGAAACATTAGTGTGGAGGAGGAGAGACCTGGATTCTATTGCCTGTGACACATCCATTTTTCCCCTTTGGTCTCAGTTTTCTTATTAAAAGAGGCATTGATGGGCTGGGGTTGAGGCTCAGGATGGGGTTGTGGCTCAGTGGTAGAGCGTTTGCCTAGCACGTGTGAGGCCCTGGGTTTGATCCTTAGCATCACATAAAAATAAATAAAATAAAGGTATTGTGTACATTTACCACTAAAAAAAAAAAAAAATAAGATATTAAAAAAAAAAAAGAGGCATTGATTAGGTGCTCTTGATGGCTCCTTGCAGTGCTCATATACTGTGCCAGTTCCATACCAGTTTCCTTGAATTTAGGGTCTGATACAGCAGACCTGGGACCCCTGTCCTCTCTACCCCCCAGTTCTTTCATTTTGTGCAGATCTAGCTCCCTTCAATGGTCAGGAAGTCTATGTTTTTTGCCCTCACCACAAAGAATAATCCTCATTCCTATTTTGCTTTATTTTTACCTCTTTCATTTCTTGTTTCCTCTGTCTTAACCTTGCCACTTCTTTCCAGGCCAGACAGTGGGTTCAGATCCCAGCTCTGTCAGTGTGAATCACTCAGGCTGTGAACCTGAGTCCTGGCTTGTAAGTTAACGCTGTCACTTGCCTCTTTGGGTTGTTGGGAGGATGAAGTGGAGAGAATGCAGCATCCAGCACAGTATTATCATATCCTCTGCATATTTTGATTTAGGGTACTTGGCCATTTGCATCCTTGCTCACTGCTTAGAGTTCTAGAAACACTTGAGGAGCAACACAGGTAGAGGACTGTTTTCTGGATGAAAGACTTCTTGCATCTGTGTGTGGTGCTGGAGACATGGAGGGATGGCTAAGGATTGAGGGAGGAAGGGCTACTACACTGCCGAGATGGTTGCCTGTCAGCTCGGATCTTGCCCACCAGCTGACCCTCCTTGGTAGCCTCTTTTCTGCCAGTTCCCTGAGCTTTGAGGCCCCAGCTTCAGCAGAAGCTGGCCCTGCCCTGTTCTGAGTGTAGGCTTCCTACACAGAGCACCTACTGTCTGAGGTGTCCTACTCACCTTCTTTCTTCCTGATCATTCTCATTTAGCCTTCAAGTCTCAGGGCAAAGGTCAGCTCTTACCAGAGGGGAAAGTAGGCGTGCATTTTCATGCCCTCATAATTTGTACATTCTCCATTCTGGCCCTTCACATGATGTTATAATTGTTTTCTCTCCTGTTTCCCTGACCATGCTGTGAGATCTTTGAGAGAGTGATGTTTTCATACATATTCGAATGTCTAGGGCTTAATGATTGGCTAACCCATGACAGGTACTGCATTTATACTGAAGGAAGGAATACAATGCCCCCTCACCCTGCAGAAAACCAGCAGGTCATGCACTGAAAAATGTTGGAAGAGCCGCAGAGAAAGGGCAGAGATGAGTCAAACTGGCCAATCGGTGTCTGTCTCCCTGTCTCCGCTTTCTCTCCTGCCTGCATCAGCAGTGTATGTGGCCATTAGCTGGAGGGGGAAGTGGTTAGTCTTTCTCTTTTTTGCCACGGTTAGATTCTTTTTACTTCTGTGAAAGCTTACTTTCTGGGAGTACACTCTTAATCACAAGTGGTTCCCAGTATAGTGTTTTTACTTACATTTTGCTTGCGGTCATGCCTCCTTTGTAAAGCCAGTCACATGTCTGGCAGTGAGCCTTGTCCTCCTGAGTGGACCCTGGCCAGCCCTGCTTCTTGGCTTTGTCTGCCTCTTCTCCCCGCTTGGACCTGGAGTGGTCCTCCTTCCTTTACACTCTGCTAATTAAATCAAGTTCAACACTTGTTTTTTCCTTGTGCCGATTAATGTGCTAAGTGAAGCGGCTAAAATGTTGTTCCCCCGCCCTCCCCGATCCCTGGCAGGGCAAACCGTCTGCAGGAAAGCAAAATCTGAAATTCATGTCCAGGTTCTTATATCAAAACACACACAAAAGTGCCCTGCAGTGAAGTAATGTTTTATTTCTAAAAACACAAATAAATAAACCACCAAAGATTAGAACCCTAAATCTTCTAGAATTTAAAACAGATAAACAGTGGACCAGACCTAGAAGTCAATGATAGTCCCTTAGCCCTGTCTAGATTAGTCTCAAGTTTGAGACTAACCTAGACAGCTTAATGAGATGCTGTCTCAAAATAAAAAGGTCTGGGGATGTAGCTCAGTGGTAGAGTGGATTATGTAAAGTCAGTTGTGCAAGCATGGCTGAATGAGACCTTCCTTTGAAAGACGTTTATAGATTTTCCTATGAGTTATGTTCTTCCTTAGCACTATTGTCTCTTCACATTGGCCAGAGATATTTTCATCTCAGGCTGAAAAAGCACAATAGGAAAAGAACAATATACAAGAGGGCCGGAGAGTCCTCATGCAACCTGTGGGGTTTTGAGTTCTGTGCATACAGGTGTTTCATTAAGGGTTGAGCAGGATAAACTGATATGGTCCATGGTAAAATACAAGGGTCAGGAGTAGAAGGAAAGCCAGCTTTACTCACTTAACAGAAACTACTCTCCAGGAAGCGAGATAAAACTTGTACTCCTACCTTTATTTAAAACCCCTACTCTTTATGTACTGGTAGACACACACCCTTCTGTATTTAGGAGGAGGCTGGAGCTTGCTTTATGCATGATTCTCTTCTATGCCACATGACTGCTATTGGTGGATAACAGTTTGAGGAGTGTCTAATGATGGTAAAATCACAGGTTGTCTTCAGAAACCCAAGTATAATCCATGTATGTTATACCTATATGTGAAAGCATACCTGGGTTGGGGTATAGCTGATTGGTTCAGTGCTTATCTAGCACAGTTGGGGCCCTGGGTTTAATCCCTAGCATTGCAAAAATAAATAAATAAAGGGAACATGCCTCCTGTATATTTTGGTTTTAGAAATATAATTTGTTGCATCAGTTATTGAAACTAAATGGTCTTTCATTGTACTTGTGTTTTATAATCATGTACACAAATGAGTTTTATTAGGATCATTACTCCAGGTGATTTTTTTCAATCCTAAGCCTCATCAGCTCGCTCTCCAACACAGAAATGGAACTTTGCCAACTGTTGCTGCAGGCAGGATTTGCCCTCCACAGGACCTGAAAAGGCACTTCCTGGTCTCTGCTCCGCTGAGCCTCACAGGGCACTGAGGATTCTTGCCACCCAGCCAGCAGGTGGGAAATTCTATAATATTCAGTTATGCTTCTCTAAACCTCTTCAAAAGCCAGTCGTATACAGTGATCAGAATTAGATGAACAAAGAAATAATACATTTTTTTCAACGAGAAAAGCTTAAGGAAATTGTATAGACACTTTTGAAAGTAAAAGGGGATGCTAACTAGATGATCTGATAGGACAAGAGGCCTAAGCCTAACTAAACATATGGCCACTCTCAGGATAGATGTACAGGAGAAAAACAGAATAAACCTTTTAAGAGATAATAAAGGAAATATTCTACATGGGCATAGCCTGCAATCCCAGCTACCCAGGAGAGTGTAGCAGGATAATCTCAAGTTTGAGGCTAACCTGGACAGCTTGGTGAGATGCTGTCTCAAAATAAAAAGGTCTGGGGATGTAGCTCAGTGGTAGAACACTTGCCTAGCATTCACAAAGTCTGGGTTCAATCTCCAGTATCAAAAAAGAAACGAGTAGAGTGCATGTCTCTCATGCACAAAGCCCTGGGTTCAGTCCCAGCACCACAGAAAGAAAAGGAAATATCCCAAAGATCTTGAAATAAGGAAGAATTAGAAAAAACCAAAGACACAGCAGGGCACAGTGACACTCGCCTATAATCCCAGCAGCTTGGGAGGCTGAGACAGGACTGTGAGTTAAAAGCCAGCTCAGCAACAGTGAGGCACTAAGCAACTCAGTGAGACCCTGTCTCCAAATAAATAAAGTACAAAAAAGGGCTGGGGATGTGGCTCAGTGGTTCAGTGCTCCTGAGTTCAACCCCTGCTCCCCACTGGAAAAAAAAAACAACAACAACACAAAAGGAACTAACCTTAAAGAAAAAAACAGATACATTCAACTACTTTAAAATCAAGAGCTTTTCTTTACAGACACCATTAAGAGGGGGAAAAGGTGAGCACAGAGTGAGAGAAGGTATTTGCAACACACAACCAACAAAGAGCTAGGATCCAGAACACAGGAAGAAGTGCAAATTGTGGGGAAAAGACCTACATGAAGTGGGGGGAGAAAAAGGCAAAGGACATCAAGAGGCATTTGGAAAAAAAGAAAAAAATAAATGGCCAATAAACACAGAAACTGCTCCTCCTCAGTAGTAAGCAGGGAAATGCTGTCACTGGGGAAATCAGTGACATCACCAAGAAAGGTGGAGGTGGGAGCTCCCTGAGGCCTTAACTGTACACACAGCAGAGAACATCAGGGAGTCCTTGGCAGCGCTGTTCCTAACAGCCCTGATGTGCATCCCCAGTGGGGTTGGTGGATAATTGTGATGTGGTCCTACAGTGGAATATTTTTGGTGACACAAAATGAATAGGGTACAACTAAATGTGACAACATGAATGATTCTTGAACATGTGCTAAACAAAACAAAAAAACAGTCTTTGTGATCTCATTTATATGTGAAGTTCAAAAACAGCAAGAACTTCATCATAATGGCTGAAGGTGTGTGTTTGATGATGAAAAATAAGGTACCCAGGCAAAGTGTGCACTCCTGTAATCAGAGCCACTGGGGAGGCTGAGGCAGGAGGACCTAAGTTCAAGGCCAACCTCAGCAATTTAGCAAGACCTTGAGCAACTTAGTGAGACCCTTTCTCAAAATAAAAACTAAAAAGGACTGGGGATGTAGCTCAGTAGTAATGTCCCTGGATTCCATCCCTAGTACAAAAAAAAAAAAAAAAAGAAAAGAAAAGAAAGGATTAAGGCAAGGAAGTATTACCATAATGTTACCTTTGGAGTACCAAGGGGACATGTAGACCTGGGGGTGTTCCAATTCTTGACAGGGGTGATGATTATTTAAGTTTAAACTGATTCGCAACATTTATGTCCCCTACACACTTTGTATTATGTTTTATAATGAATTTTTTTTCTTTTTTCTTAAAAAGGACATGGTAAAAGCAGCTGTTTTTACATGATTTCACATGAATGACATGACTAATCCAGTACCATATCCAATTGCTTAAAATGCCTTGTCTTGAACAACCCAGAGAAAAGACAAGATAATGGGCCTTGGAGGGCCCTGGGGTGATGGTGACACCATCTCTTTCATACATAATTTGATTCAAAATATTTACATAAAACCAGACTGGAGGAAGCCGGAGACAGCCATTTGGAGCACGTTCTTTGGGCTGCGGACTCTGGAGTCTATCATGCTCGGCCACTCCGGTGCGGATGAAGCCGCTGGGGCCGAAGGGATGTCACTCCCTGGATAAGCTGCTCGGGTTTCACGTTCCGCCACCACCGATTCGTGTATGGCCGTGGTGGTTTTCCGCGCAGGAACTGGACCCCTGGCTGGTAGACCCAATTTTTGGCCAAGACGGAACCGTACTCTCGGAAATGGAGTGGATGAGCCAGGCTTTGCTGAGGGTGGACCCAACCGACACCGGGGAACTAGTCGAAATCACCGTGTTTGGGCAGCCCGGCGTGAAGACTCGGGTAAAGAACATTCTCCAGAGCCTGGCAGTGTGGTTCCGAGAACTTTGTGACCAACGAGCTAAGAAGATAAAACGCCTTGAGGAGTTCTTGAAGGCTAGTTCACCATATCCAGAAACTATCCAGCATCCAGTTTAATACAAACAAGATGGCAATAATTAGACCAATGAGGACAGCCTGCTGAAGAGATGGAAGACAAGTATTCTTAAATCTCTACATTACTTTTTCCTGTGCCTTTTGAATAGTGGTTTATTTTGTGGTAAATGTATTTGTAGAACTATTCTAATGAAATTTGTCTGGAATAGTCTTTTCACGTGAAATAAAGCAAATTTACAAAAAAAAAAAATATTTACATAAAACCAAATTATTAAATATTCTAAGCAGACATCTGTTTCATTCTCAGAAAGTTGAGCCAGGGGGCTGGGGCTGTAGCTCAGGGTTAGAGCTCTTGCCTAGATGTTCAGGGCTCTGGGTTCAATCCTTAGCACCTCAAAAAAATGGTTAGCCAAAGAGCTCACCCTATACCTAGGCAGACTGGGTAACTATTAGTCCCAGTGGACTTTCCCTATAGAGGAAGAAGGTAATTTGCCCAAGTCCCTACAGCTAGTCAGAGTTCATAGATTGTCAACCAAAACCCAGGAATCTGTGGTGATGGACATGGTGTGGTGCATAGAATCCACAGAAGGTTGCCAGCCAGGTCAAGAAACAGGAGCCGAGGACAGCCGAGAACTAACCACAGCTTCAGGCTTGGGCAGCAACAGCCTGATCAGGATGTCACATTGGTGCTGATGGTCATTGCCCCGCTGCCATCCCTCCACTCAGTCCTGGATCTTGGGTGCAATGACTTCCTAACTGTCCTTTTTGTTATTCACTGCAGCCCTGAAGTCATAGGCTTGAGTATCAGCTGGCCAACACCCAGTCCTCTGTCCTTATCTTGGGGTTGGGGGTTTGAGAGAGCAAGGGTCCTGTCTCTAACCACCCCTGTTTGTCTACACTTTGATACAGAACACTCTGAACACCAGATATGACCTTCCCCCACATCAGCCAATTCCCTGGCACCACAGGATGTCCTACATTCAATTTAATTCCAAGTTAATGTCAAATCTCACAAGCTAAAGGCCCAGTCCCACAAGACTGCCCCCACTTCAGATGCCATTTGCATGCCTGGGCCTCCCATACTTAGGACCAGATGGCTGTAAGTCAGCAGTTATTTGCTGGAATGACTCACAGAACTTAGGGAAACGCTTATTGTGAGAGGCGGTCGTGCTGAATGACCAGCATTTTCCTTCGCGTGATTGGTAGAGTCTCTGTCGGACACTTTCATAGTGATCTGGCCACATTTGTAGTGGCCCCAGACATTGCCCCGATGCTCGAAGTAGCAGAATGTGTCTTCATGCGTAGACATGCCTTCCTGCAGCCCCATGGATTGAGCTCTGCTCACCTGTTCCTTTGTGATATTACCCCTTGCCGTTTGGGATAGAATATTCTATGAAACGCCCTTTGTGTGTCCCCTTCTCTTGCTCTGCCTTTGAGTGTGGCCTTTCTTTCTGTGGACCCTTAAGGTCAGGGGAGCCCTCACAGGACCCCCAGAGAAAAACGTTTCTCTGACTCTTGTGTAATTATTTCATGCAGCCTAGTTCCCTGGAGTGAGCCTGAGTGTTTTTGTCACCAAGAATGCAACAACTTATTTTTGTTAATCAGTCCAAAACTCAGAAACTATAAAAGCAAAAGGATTTAATTTGGAGAGTTCTTAGGAATCGCAGTTTGGGAGACACAAATTCAGACAACTCTAAGTCAGTGAATAAGGCAGGAATGGAGGAGCTTATGTTGAGAACAAATTGGGCTTGTGACTGTTAGCCAATAAAGAAAAGAATATTGAGGGCTGGGGTTGTGGCTCAGCGGTAGAGCACTTGCCTGGCATGTTTGAGGCCCTGGGTTCAATCCTCAGGGAGATTATATATATATGAAATAAAGGGCCATTGGCAACTAAAAAAAAAAAAAAGAAAATAATATTGAAGCAAAATGGAAATGTCCATAAAATGAAAGTTTGATAACGTACGTGTGTGTGTGTGTGTGTGTTGCTGGGAACGGAACCTAGGGCCTTTTACATACTGGACAAGCACTGTACCACTGAGCTATACCCTGAGCCCCTGATATGAATCTTGAGTCTCCAGGCACAGTGTCATTGGTCTTTCCAGTCATTCCAGATGCCTGTGGTCAAAGGGTGAAGGTGACCAAAGGTCACATTCCTGGCAGCAGCCAAATCAGGGATAAGTCCTCCTTTGATGGCCTCTCCACTCTTGCTTTAAAAGATCTTTCAGTGATTTCCTCATAGTTCTCCTTTAATTTTTTTAATTCTCTCCTTTTGATCACAATCTTTTCAAAGAAAATGATCAATTGTGGGGAGCCATTCTCACACGTGACTGGGCAACTCCCGGATTGGGTGTGAGGCGCTCTGGCTAAACTGTGTCGGAGCTTTCCCGACCCTCTCCTGGGGTGAGAGCCTGTCCGTGTGGGGGTGTGACTGACCACTGACCCTGGGGCCAATCACTGACCCTGACCTTGGAGTGCTGCCCCCCTCAACCTTCATTGGATGGAATTCTCCCCTGAATTTCTTGTTCCCCAATAAAAGGCCACTCCCTGGCATGCTCTCTCTCTCTCTCCTGCTAGCCCTGAGTAATCCCTGCTGCCCTACCAGATAGTTCGAGGTGTGAGCCAGAGGGAGAGCCGTCTCGGACCTGGTCATAGAAAAAGGTAATTGAGTCTGTGTGTTTATTTGATCTCACTAGCTAACTTTTATGCCAAGAACCTCTTTAATGAAACCAGTGCGCTGGTCGCATGGTGGAAATCAATTTTTGGATTGTGTGTTGATTTTTATAGGTCTTGTCCCTTGGAGCTAGAAAGGCTCATTCCTAGAAACCCATCAGGGGAGGAAAGAGGTGATTGGATGGAGAGCCTGAGGCCACATAAAAGTAACAAAGAGGCAGTGGGAGCAGGGCTTGGGCAATACCTTGATATTCTTCATCAGAGCAGACAAGGAGGGTGATTAGTTCCACCCAGTCATCATGGAATCACCATTTTGGCAGGGGAGGTGGTTACACAATGTGTGGGATCTTACAGAAAACATTATAAAGAAAAGAGCAAGTCTTGTCAGCATTAGGTAATTTATAAAGAGAAGGATTTTACAGCCCGCTTCCCAAATCCTGGGAGAGCTGACTACATCCAGTGTCATCTGCTTTATTATTCCAGGACTGGTGAGCTATTGGCTGCGTGACTGGGTCTCTAGTGCCTTCAGTAGACTGTGTAGGTAGAGTCACTTACCTTTAAATGAGGAACATGAAACTGAGCCAAAATCTTTCAGTTTAGCAGCATAAGATGAGTTAATAATAGCCTTTTAATGAGAGTTGAAGTGCTTTTATGAAGATGGGGTTTCTAGCACAATAATTGCCAGGTTGAAGATTGTGTGCTAGTGTAACAAGATCTTTCTATAAGTTGTGAACTTAGTGACAACTTACTTTACCTGAAGCAGTAGGTCTGTTCACCTTTACCTGAAGCAGTAGGTTCATTTGTATCAGGGGTAATGCCTTACTCCAAAACAAAGTTTTCCAGTAGTTTAGCTCAATGAGTTTTTATGATTCCATCAGTCCGTTCCATCAATCCTAAGGACTGAAGTCGATAGGTACAATGGAAATGTTGGAATATGGGCCAGATTCGGCAAACTGAACACTTACTTGTCTAACAAAATAGATGCTCTGTTATTATGCAGCTCAGAGGTTCTCCCCAGAAAATGATAGTCTTTTGAAAGTAGTATTTTACTGACTGCCATGGCTGTGATCCTGTGCCAGGGGAAGGCTTCCACCAGGAAGGAGACATACAAGTCACAGTTATACATATTAATAACACAGTCACACAAATGCAACTACAAGAAGGCTAAGCATCCTTATTTGATAATGCTTCCTTGTAATTTAGGTCTAAAATATCACTTTTGGACTTCCAGTACTCATGGAAATCCCAAGGTTAGTTTTTGTTCAGAAAGGCTTCATTTTGAAATTTGATTTTGGAAACTTTGCCAAACACATCAAATTTACTTTTGTATCAGTGTATTATTAATAAAAATGCTAATTTTAATAGAACCTTATAAATAAATAGCTTGATCACCTAGATTTTAGTAAATCTTATATGCTTTTTACCTATTTATTTTTATCTCTTGATTTTTATTTATTCTGTTTTTTTTTTTTTTTTTTTTGTACCAGGAATTTAACCTAGGAGTGCTTAACCACTGAGTCTTATCCCCAGCTCTTACTTTTTTTTTCTTTGAACCAGGGCCTTGTGCATGTGAGGCATCCCCCTGTTCTTTCTTTAAATTATTTTTTATTTCTAAACAGAGTCTCAGTGCTGAGGCTGGCCTTGAACTTTCAGTCTTTCTGCCTCAGCCTCTTGAGTCGCTGATATTACAGGTGGGCTTCTCCACGCCTAGCTCATCTCTTTATTTTGAAATGGTCTCCAAATTAGAGAAAATTGTTTTTATCTTAGTGAAAACTATATTCTGATGGCTTTCATTTAACATCTTGCCAAAAACATAGATATATTCGTATACAGAATTGTTTTTAGTAGTTTTACGTACATATATTACAGTTTTAATTTCTAGCAATTGTAAAACAGCATTCTGTACATACACACTATTTTATAATTTCTAGAAATGTGTTTCCTTATAGAGCAATAGGACCTAACATACCCAAATATATTTAGGGTTTTTTTGTTTGTTTATTTGTTTGGGTTTTGTTGTTGTTAAAATATTTTTTAATTGTAAATGGATCTTTTATTTATTTATTTATTTATTATTATTTATTTATATGCAGTGCTGAGGATTGAACCTAGGGCCTCACATATACCACGCAAATGCTGTATCACTGAGCCACAACTCCAGCCCCAAGATTTTAAATAGTATATAAAGACAGGGCTGGGGATATAGCTCAGCTCAGTTGGTAGAGTGCTTGCCTCGAATGCACAAAGCCCTGGGTTCGACTCCCAGCATCATCAAAAACAAAAACAAACAAACAAAAAAACACTATATAAAGACAAACTATCACAGTTATGTGGATTTTAAACTTATGCTTAATGACTTCTGTTTCCATATTTTGACTTATTTAGAAATGATCTTGATATTTAATAGGTATTTGTTATTTAACTTAGCAAAACTTAAAGATTAAAAAAAACCTTGAAGTAAACATATTATAAAACAGTTCTTAAAAATACATTTGTATAGTGGCACAGTTCTGTAATCCCAGCAGCTCAGAAGGCTGAGGCAAGAGGATCGTGAGTTCAGAGCCAGCCTCAGCAACTCAGCAAGACCCTGTCTCTAAATAAAATACAAAATAGGGCTGGGATGTGGCTCAGCGGTCAAGTGTCCCTGAGTTCGATTCCTGGTATCCCCCTCCAAATACACTTGTAAATTTTATCCCATTTATAGCTACTTGATTTACTCATTTTTGGATGATTAAAACATATATATATATATATATATATATTTTTTTTTTTTTTTTTTTTTTTTTTTGGGTACTGGGGATTGAACTCAGGGGCACTAAAGCACTGAGCCACATCCCCAGCCCTATTTGGTATTTTATTTAGAGACAGGGTCTCATTTGAGTTGCTAAGCACCTTGCCATTGCTGAGATTGGCTTTGAACTCACGATCCTCCTGCCTCAGCCTCCTGAGCTGCTGGGATTACAGGCATGCACCACTGTGCCCGGCAAACTTATATTTTTATGATATTAAATATCTAATAGAGATAAAATTGTTGTATCTGTATTATATTTAATGCTGATGGATAAATCTGTTTGAATTAGACCAGTAGTGTTTGTTTAATAAAGTCACATGACCTTGAAAAACATCTGGGTTAATTTCATTTTTCTAAGAAGATGAAATCCTTTATCATAAGCATTTAACTAATGATTAAAATAGAGATACTATAAATCCCTGATAGAAGAAAATTACCTGTGGAAGGTCCTTAGGGTATTGGTAGTATGCCCCTTCCTGGCCATGAGGTAAAGAGTTTGTCCCACCACATGCTCCTGTCATGAAGTACTGCCCTGCTGCATCTGGAACTAGAAACCGCAGAGCTGTGAGTCAAAATAACCTTTTTCTCTTTATAAGTAAATTATCTCAGCTATTTTGTTCTAGTGATAGAAAACTAACAAACACACTCATACTGACACAATTACATGGACAGAACTAGGTTTTATACTTTTACTTTATACTTATAACCATGTCTCAGGTCCTGTTGTTTAAATTAAGATGAACTAAAATATAAAAATATTTCTCCTTTTTGGGAATATGAGATGTGTGCCTGACAAGCTTTAAGAAAATCTCTTTCCACCAGGCAGGTGGTACACGCCTGTAACCCAAAGCCAGCCTCAGCATCTTAGTGAGGCCTGAAGCAACTCAGTGAGACCCTGCTCCTAAATAAAATATCAAAAAGGGCCGGGGGTGTGGTTTAGTGGTTGAGTGCCTCTGAGTTCAATCCCCAGTACCAAAAAAAAAAAAAAAAAAAATATCTTCCCAATAGTTGTATAGGTATAGAAGGAATTATTAGGAATTGGTGAAATTCCTACATAGGTCCCAGTTGAAATAGAATAGGTTGGGATTTAAAAACCATCACAGGTTGGTTTGAGAGCCCTGCCACTGAGTTTTTTATTCCAACAAAGAGGAATTAAGAAACTGATAGGGGTTGAAGACAGATAAGGTAGCTCTTGTATCAATCAGGGATTTAATAACCTTGTTCCTGGTTATCCAATCTGTATTCCTAGAAAGTTTGCTGTAAACATGGGGAAAATGTAATTTCTCAGCACAACCCCACTGAGGGTTGCTGTTGGGATGTGGAATTTATCAAAGCCCTGCCATTGTTGCTGATGTACATGCAATAATTTTTACAGTCCTTTAAAAATAACCAGGATTTTTAGTTAGTTGTTTTTTTTTTTAATAACACATGCCTTCGGGGAACTTAAGGAGTTTGAGGGATTTGGCTGGAGACAGTTGTTTAATGTGGAAGCTCATAAACTGAGTGACCTGAATCCGAGTGCCCATAACTGTAGTGGCCCTGCCTTTAGTTCTGTCATGGTGGAGCTGGGGATTGAACCCAGGGACTGGTGGTGTGTGCTAGGCCAGTACCCTATCCATGAATTATAGTTCCAGCCCTTCTGTGGCTTTTCTGAGCTAGAGTTTTGAACATGTGTTCAGCTAGAAAAGGCTTATTTTTTTTTTCCTTTCCAGCGCTGGAGCTCAAATCCAGGGCCTCGCATATTCTAGGTAAGCACAAACCAATTTTGAAATATCAAAAAAGCACCAAATTCTACTACTACATCATACAGAAGCAGGTACTAATTTCCTCAACAAGACCCCTAAAGCTTAAGAAATAAAAGCAAGAGCTGGGCATGAGAAACTGATGTGACTCCATTTTTGAAAATAAATAAATAACAGCAGCTTCTACCTCCAGGCCTGTCCTAAGGAAGGGGGCATGACCCTTGTCCTTGGAAAAACCCACAGAACACTCCTAAGCACATACCCACCCTGCTGAGTTGTTTATCTACAAATAACAGGAGAGATCTGCAGGTGCTAAGTGTCCCTAACTCAGTTAGGCTAGATGAGGGCCCCTAGCAACCCCCTAGCAACCACCAATCAGCATGAGACAGGGAAAATACCTGGGATGCCAGATGACCCCCCAGTAGTTTATGGTGGTTGATAACATGTTGGGAAACCATGTAGTTCAGCATGTACCCCCCCTCATGGCCTAAACCAATCAGTTCAAACGAATCCCCCTCTTGTACTAACCAATCACCCCTACCCAACTTGTTCCCGCCAGTGAATGTGCTAATCAATGTTAAGAATTATTGTTTGATTTTCCCACAGTATGGAATGATTTGCTGTGTGATGTTGTGACACGTAGAGTATCCCCCGCAAAACTATAAAATCTCACTGGACAAAGGACCAGGACTCACTCCCTGGAACCACTGAGTTGGGAACGGTTGTGAGTTCAGGCTCCAGCTTGCAATAAAGACTCTCGTGTGATTGCATCGGATTCGGCTCCTGGAGGTCTACTGGGGTCCCACGAATCTGGCATTACAGGCACAGTGGTACATACCTGTAATACCAGTGGCTCAGGAGGTTGAGGCAGGAGGATCATTAAGTCAATGCCAACCTCAGCTAAAGCAAGGAATTAAGCAACTCAGTGAGGCCCTGTCTCTAAATAAAACACAAAATAGGACTGGGGATGTGGCTCAGAAGTTGAGTGCCCCAAATTCAATCCCTGGTACCTCCCCCAACAAAAAAAAAAGAAAGAAATCAAGAATCAATAAGTGGGATGCCATCAAGAATCACTAACTTTTGCCCAGCAAAGAAAATGATTAAGAGAATGAAGGGAGAGACTAAAGAATGGGAGAAGATCTTGGCTAGCTAGCCTCTGACAGGGAATTAATATCCTGAATATATAAAGAAGTAAAAAAACTCAATGCCAAAAAAACAAATAGCCTGCTGTGGATGCTGAGGCAGGAGGATTGCAAGTGTAAAGCCAACCTCAGCAGCAAGACTTTACGCAACTCATTGAGATCCTGTCTCTAAATAAAATATAAGGGCTGGGGATGTGGCTCAGTGGTTAAGCACCCCTGGATTCAATCCCCAGTACCACCACCAACAACAAAAACCAAATATCCCAATCGATAAATGGGCAAAAGAATTAAACAGAAACTTTTTAAAAGGAGAAACACAAATGCCAAGAAATATATGAAAAAGTGTTCAGATTTGCTAGAAATTAGGGAAATGCAAATCAAAACTACAGGAAGATTCAATTCAGATACCTGTAAGTAGATGAATGGATTAAGAAAACGCAATGTAGTGGGGCTCGATGGTGCACACCTGTAATCTCAGTGGCTAGGAGGCTGAGGCAGGAGGATCACAAGTTCAAAGCCAGCCTCAATAATTGAGGGAGACCCTATCTCTAAATAAAATAGATATATCTTTTTTTAAAAGGGCTAGAGATATGGTTCAGTGGTTAAGCGGCCCCTGGGTTCAATACTTGGTACCAAAAAAAGAAAAAGAAAAAATGGTATATACACACAATGGAGTTTTACTCAGCCATAAAAATGAAATAATAGCATTTGCCAATAAATGGATGGAAATGAAGAAAATAATGCTAAATGAAATAACACTCAGAAAATCAGGGATCAAATGTTTTCTCTCACATGTGGAAGCCAGAACAAAACAAAGAAGGTGTTTGGGAGATCAGATATCCCTGGGAAGATGAGGAGAGAGAGTGAGGGATGGAGGAAGGAAGGGAAAGGGGAAGACAATGGAATGAATCTAATGAGATCATGTACTGGTCATATATAGAGGTACCACAGTGGATTTCACCTTTATGTACATGTGTATGTGTTAGGAAGGAAGTATAGGGCTGCGGTTGTGGCCCAGTGGTAGAGCGCTTGTCTCCCATACATAGGGCCCTGGGTTCAGTCCTCAGCACCACATAAATAAATAAAGGTATTGAGTCCATCTAGAACTAAAAATTTAGGGAAAAAAGGAAGTTTAGTAGAAGAGGGTGAATAGGGGGCTGGAGGGGAAGAAAAGTGTGGGGAGGGGAATGGGGATTAAAAGCAAATTCCTTGTATCTATGATTTTGTCAAAATGAACCCAGTTACTGGTATAATTATGATGCTCTAATAAAACCCCAAATGGGCCAACATAGTTTAAGGCATTCTGAGGGCCAGGCATGGTGGCTCATGCCTGTAATCCCAATGGCTGGGGGTGGAGGTGGGGCTGAGGATGCAAGCTTGTGAATTCAAAGCCAGCCTCAGCAACAGTGAGTCACTAAGCAACTCAGTGAGACCCTGTCTCTAAATAAAATACAAAACAGGGCTGAAGGTGTGGCTCAGTGGTGGAGCGTCCCTGAGTTCAATTCCAGTGTCCTTACCCCCCAACCCCTACTCCCCCCACAAAAAAGTAAAGCATTACAAATAACGTTTAGCCCATTGCAACAGAAATTTATAAGGAGATGAAGTATGTGGAAGAGAAGTCCAAGGACATTTCCCCTAAGCTTTGTCATCTAAATTTCCAGGCCTCAGCCAGAGGGAAGGAACACAAAAGGAACTCTACCTGACTGGCACCTGACCCACCCACAATGGGTCACCTGCTGCCAATAAGCCCCAGGAAATTCCCCACTCACGTTCCTGTCCCACCCTAATAGGTCAGCTGGACCCCAGTACAATTGACCCTAGGAATGGCCCTCCCTCCCCACCCTAACTCAAGCCTACATAACCCAGGCCCTTGCTGCAGCCCACTGCCATTTTCTGCCCCAAGATGAGCCCCACCAAGGTTCCACTAATTGACTCGGCTGCTTCATACTGAGTAAGGAAAGTCTGCTGATCCCAGGTCTGCTTCCCAGCTCCCACCTTCGTCCTGTCTGCCTTCTTACAGGAGGGCGCCCATCACTTCAGCCACAAGGAAGCCAGAGTACCAAGCGGCAGTTTCCCACCGGAACTTTCCATAGTTATGTGTATTCACATAAAATTTATGTCAAAGTTTTCTGTCTTGAAAATTCCATGCTCAGCTAGATGAGGGTGACCTGGCAACAAAGGTCACCAAAGGAAGGTTCAGAACTGACCAAAGACAGGAGGTTCTAAATCCCAGAGGACCTGCCCCTAGGATGCCACTAGGAACACAGTGGAGCACCAAGGGCCCACATGGTTGGTTTCACTTGTGTCCGTGGCAGCAGAGATGAGGCTCTTCAAGTCCCCCTTCTGGCACCATGTGACATCCATCAGTTCAGACTCACAACTGGAAAAGCAAAGGACTTGAGGTCTTAGGAATCACAATGCAGGAGACACAGCTTCTAATAGCTCAGAATCAGTGTCCCAAGGAAGGCATACAATGGGAGCTTGTGTGCTGGAAGGAACAGGAGCTCCACGGCTGACAGAAGACAAAAGAATGCCTGGACAGCCTGGAAATGCCCATAAAGCACGAGTCTAACAACCTCGCTATGCACCTTGAGCCTCTGAGCAGTGTCCTCTCCAACAGATCTGGTTGTTCCAGATGCCTGTGGTCAAAGGGTGAAAGTGACCAAGGGTCAAGTCCCTAGGCAGCAGCTGATTGACCATCGTCTTCTTCCTTGGTGGCTTCCTGACTCATTTTGAAAAGCCTGTCAATGTTGTTTTCATAGTGATTTTCCTTTTATTTTCACAGTTTACTAGTTTGTTATAAAGGTTACAACCTGGGAATAACCAGTGGGAGGAGATGCCCAGGGCAATATGTGGGGAGAGTGGGGCGTGGAACGTCCAGGCCCTCTCTGGGGCCACCTTCCCGTGACCTCCTTCAGTTCACCTGCCCAGGCAGCTCATCCAGGGTTCTTAGAGGGCCTAATCTCAAGCTTCTGGCCCTTTCCACAAATCAGTGGGTGGGGCTGGAAGTCCCAACTCCGGATCTTTCTGGCCAGGAGGGTAAAGTCACCACTTTAACTCTCACTACTTAACAAAAGATACTCTATCACTCAGGAAATTCCTAGGGTTTTAGGTGCTCTGTGCCAGGAACTGGGGCCAGAGATCAAATGTATTTCATATTCTACCATACCTACTCCGAGGTCCAGATTCCCCAAGCACAAGGAAGTTCACATTACTGTTTGTCACCTTTCCATTATGTGACAAATACCCGAAACCAACTTACACAGAGAAAAAGGTTATTTTTGACTCAGGGTTTCAGAGGCTCCAGCCTGTGATTGGTCGGCCCAGTTGCTTTTTTTTTTTTTTTAAGAGAGAGAGAGAGAATTTTAATATTTATTTTTTAGTTTTCGGCGGACATAACATCTTTGTTTGTATGTGGTGCTGAGGATCGAACCGGGCCACAGGCATGCCAGGTGAGCGCGCTACCGCTTGAGCCACATCCCCAGCCCCGGCCCAGTTGCTCTTGAACCTGTGGTGAGATGGCACATCATGTCAGCAGGTAGAGAAGCCAAGCACCTCACATTGCTGTGGCCAGGAAGCAAAGGAGAAAGGAGGAAAAGGGGCCGGGTTCTCATAAGCCACTTGGTGGGCACATTCCCCATAACCACCACCCCACCTCTTTTCTAAAAGTTTCTACCATTTTCCAAAAGCACCAAGTCAAGGACTAAACCTTTAACATGTGGGCCTTCAAAGGACATTTTAGATCCAAACTGCTGCACGCGCTCCATAGTCAAAAATCCAGCCATTGTGCCTTAGAACTAGTGACTGGGAGGACTGAGACTGTGTGAGGATGGCCTTAGGCCTTAGCCTAAGCAACCTCATTTTATTTTTTTTAAAGAGAGAGTGAGAGAGAGAGAGAAAGAATTTTTATATTAATTTTTTAGTTTTTTTTTTTTTTTTGGCGGACACAACATCTTTGTTTGTATGTGATGCTGAGGATCGAACCTGGGCTGCACGCATGCCAGGCGAGCGCGCTACTGCTTGAGCCACATCCCCAGCCCAGCAACCTCATTTTAAAACTCCAGTTTGAAACCTGCAGTCTCAACAGGCACACCTACAGAGTCCTCTAGTGTGGCCCTCAGACACAAACAAGTCACTTCTCCCCACCCTGATAAACTCAGAGTGAAGTCTCTAACATGTTGCCCTTGACCTGATAAGAACCAAGAACCGGAAGCAAGAAAATCAGGGTGGGGACCACCAGACCAGATGCTTTAACCTCAGGACGAATGAGGTCAATGAGAAATCCAGTGGCAGCTGATAGGGACTGAAAGGGTGGTCAGAAGCCCCCAAATTTAGTATAAATGGTGGAGCAAATGAACATTCAGCCAGCCACACTGATGCTCTCACGCTGGAGAGCCTGGTGAAGACCTGGACTGACATCCCAACTTTTCCCTCCGTTTGCCTGATCCTCTGCATCTTCCTCACCTCTCTCAAAAGTCTACAGCTGCATCTTGACCCTGGTGAGAGCCGCAACTTCTCCCTAGGACCCTCTCCTCAACCAGCTGTCAGCTCCACCCCAGGAGAAGCCTGCCTGGGATCCTGATCTGATCACCGTGGTCTGAGTGAGTGTGCACCTGCTGGACTCAGAGCCTAAGGCTTGAGACATTTGATCTGAAACTTGAGCTTAACATGCAGGGGGAATGTCTTTCATGAGCCTGTCATGCTTAAGTGTGTTGGCAGTGCTTAGAATTAACCTAGAATTGTTTGCTGTGAATTGATTCTGTCTATTGCAATGCCTAGCATTAAGGGTTGTCATTTTCTTGATTAGAAACCTATAGAGTGAAATTGTATTAAGTGATTTGAGTGAATAAAGCATTGAAAAGGTCAAAAGCGCATGGACATTCTTTATTTCTCTCCCTCGACTGCATAAGTTGCACCTTTTGCCCATCGCGACAGACTGATGCTTGGGAAGACATGAATTTCTACTGTCCTGGTCTTGCTTTGGAGCTGGGGACTGAGATTGGACACGAGGGGACCACATCTACCCTCTGCCCCATGCTGTACCACTGGCCTCAGATGCCTCACTCACAGGAAGCGCATCCTTATGTGCTGGCCTGGGAGGCTACTGTCAGGAACCTGAGGTCACCTTACACAGAATAAATCCTGTCAACAGCACTTCACTTACCTTCAAGCCAATAAATAGAGCATGTCAGGGCAGAGGGGGCCAGGGAGTACAAAGAGAAGTACTTGGTAAGGTTCAGGTCCCTACAGAGCTGGGCCCTTTACAGTAAAGTCTTTAACATATAATTCCTGAATTCCTCCTTCTAGGTCACCATTGTGTCATCGAGTATGTTTTAGGGGGGAGACATTCATGCGGATACCTTTCCAGACGTTTCACAGTTACTACCTGTTAGGACAAAGGTGGGAGAAAGGAAGCAAACCCCGGATCAGCAGGGTTTCCTCCTCTTTTTTTCCAGCAGGCTTTTCTTTATTCTGTATTTGGCCGGGGAGTCAACTGGTGGAACTCCATCGTGGCTCATTTTCAAGGCAGAAAATGGCAGCCGGCTGAAGCAAGCTGGATTATATAGGCTTCAATAGGATGGGACAGGAATGTGAATAGGGAATTCCGGACCATCCAGGTGGAGTTCCTTTTGTGCTCCTTGCTCTGGCTGAGGCCTAGGATTCTAAATGACAAAAGCTTCAGTTTTACCCCAGACAAGGCCAGCTGCAGATTGGGAAAGTGTCCTTGGACTGATTTTCCACATCCTTCACTGCCTCTCTTCTTTCTCCCAAAGCAATAAAAATCATCAAATGAAACCAGGCACAATGGCACACGCCTGTCATCCCAGCAGCTTGGGAGGCTGAAACAGGAGGATCTTGAGTTCAAAGCCAGCCTCAGCAAAAGCAAGGTGCTAAGCAACTCAGAGAGACCCTGTCTCTAAAGAAAATACAAAATAGGGCTAGGGATGTGGCTCAGTGGTCCAGTAGCCCTGAGTTCAATCCCCAAACCCCTCCCCCCACCAAAAAAAAAAAAAGATCATCAATTAAAAGAGGCTTTAGGAATGTGGGATAGTTTGCCCAGCTGTCACTCCAGGGCATAGTTCTTTGGTTATTGTTAAGTGCTCAGCAAGAGCGCGTGTCAGGGGAAAGTCTCAGATTCGCGGTCTCTCGGATAGCCCCCCCTTCCATCTCTTGATCCTCTTTGTTTTCCACAGGGCAGGTACGGGGATGGAGGAAGGGCTCTGCTGTTCCCTTCCCTGCCTTAAGACTGAGCCTGCCAAAGAGAACACTGTTCCTTCTACAAAATCTCATGATCTGTCCCAGAGGAGGACTCTCAGGACTGTAGCCACGCTTGGATGAACTCTTGTCACAAGATAATGTCTTGGGCTCATTCAGATTGCAAAGAGAGTCATTTGCAAGCTAATCTGTGTCTCCATGGGGTCCACTCCTTCTCCCTAATAACCATTCCCTATTCTTCCAGGTTGCCCACGTTCCCCCCCATCCGTCTCCTCCAATTGATACCATGGGTGATTGGTGACGAGTTCTGATCCCTCACATGTTGAAGTTTGAAATTAGAGAAGCAAGCATATAAAGCAGGATTTATTTAAAAAGGGAGGGAGAAGGGGGCCATAGCTGGTATCCTAGTATCCCAAGAAGCCAGGGTGTTTTGCCTTTTAATAGGTCTTAGGCTTTCTCCTGGTCTTCCCCCGCCCCAATCTCCTCCCTGCTTATGTTACTAGGCCCAGGAATGCTCAGTGGGATGGCCAAAAGGTGGGAAACAGACGGACTGAAGGGGGAAGGGCAGGAGGGAGCAGCCCAAGACACATTAATTAGCAACCTTATAGCTCCCTGTAGGGAGAGGCAATTCCTGGGATAAGTTACCTTGGCAACAGGTTAGAGCAGGGGCAGGTTCTTGATCCGGTGGAAGAAGGGCTCTGAAGGAATTTCAGGGACAGTCTCCAACTTCTGGGACTTACTCAAAATTGGCCTCCTTAATCCAACCTGACTTGATTTACCTATCTATACTGACTGCCTGTCTAATTCTGGCTTCACCATCAGGAAGGGTTTGTAAGGCTCGGAACTTCCTTGGGTTCACAGTTGACACATTCCTGTGTGTGTGTGTCTTCTTCTGTTAATCTGTCTGTTGTTAGTGCATTGGGGGCAGGGAGTGGAAGTGATTTGGAGGATAGAGAATTTGGTTTAGGTATGGAGAGGCTTCCACGGGCAGCCCAAGATGATTACATCTACTAAAGGCTGGGGAAAGAGAACAGAGTCATATGGGTCCTGGAGAGAAGTATAGATCAGGGCTGTAACGGCCAAGGATGAAGGTGAGTTCCTCCCAGAAACTACATGGGAGAGGCACACAGTGTCCATCCCAGACAGAAATGAGAGAGGTGGACGACTGTGTGCACCAGCCAGGTAACTGTCACAGCCTGATTGCTGTCCTTACCTGACCAGGTAGACACTAGTGCCAGGGGGGTTGGGGATCAAATGGCTGGTGCAGTGGCAGCTGGGATTCTGCCTTCAATCTATCAGTCACTGAGCCTGGCTATTAGTTCCTGCTCTCTGTGGCCTCTAAGAGCAGCCTTGGGGTCCTGGGTGAGATGATATTTTAGCAGAGCCCTCCGTAAAGTAAAGGAGTGAGTCTGGACCTTGGGGAAGACTGAAGTAGATAGAGGGGACATCAAGTGCAAAGACCTAGGATCAGCAAAGGGGCCAGTGTGGCCAGAGGCTAAGTAAGAGATGTGCCCAGGGAGCCTTGGGGATGGGGGACCAGGGATGTGGTACAGTCATGAGTTCGCGCCCCATCAGCACTGTGGTTAAGTCTAGTGAGACACTGAGCAGAAGACCAGCTAAGCTGTGCCCAAGTTCATGACCCACAGAAACTGAGAGTGAGCATGCATTGTTTCAAGGTGCTAAGTTTGTGGTCAGGTTTGGCAAAGCGTCTCACCAAACACATTACACTAGGTAACTTATAAATAATAGATTTATTGCTCACAGTTCCAGAGTGCGGGTGTCGCGACACACGACTAGATGGGTCAGCGTCACTGCAAATGAATTTGAGGACTATATAAAGACACAGACACAGAAAGTACCTTTTCTTTGGGTTCAGTGACCGCTCCTCAGCTGCAGCTCCCACAAGGGGGGCAAGGCAGGCAAGAAAGAGAGCAAGGAGCATGTGCTGAACCCTTTTATTGGGGAGAGGCCATTCAAATGAGGTAAGGGGTCAGGTTTCAGGGGTTGAGTCTAGCTTCATGATGTCTTGCTGTCAGCAGGTTGACTGACATCTAGGAAGGCCTCGCCCATCTCATGTGCTGTGTGGGGATCATGGCAGAGCAAGCAAAAAGAGGGGCGACGTCAATTCAGTCCCCCCTGTGCACTCAATGCTCACAGTTCACACACACACAGCCCGCGGCTGGCTTGCCACATCTCCATATTCTCATTGCTCAAGGCTAAGAAACACTGGGTTCCTATTTGGCAGCTCCAGACAGTGGGGAGTCCAAGGTCTAGGCATCAGCCTAGAGGGGCCTGAGAGGTCACTCTGCTTCTCTGGTGGTACCTCTTGGTGCATCTTTACAGGGTGGGAGAGGCCAGGAGCGCCCTCTAACTTCTTTTATAAGGGCACTAATCCCATTCAAAAGGGCTGCACCCCCACGATTTAATCTTAAGAGGTGGGGCCTTCAAGGGTGATCAATCATGAAGAGGATGATGGGATAATGGAAAGTTTGAATATAAAATTTAGGGGGACATAAAAGCAAGCAGCCTAGAAATCTGATGCAGTTGGGGATGGCTAATGCATGGGTTATGTTTTCATCTGCTTGTGAAGCAATGCCATGGATATTCTCCATGGAAGTGGGAACAGAAGCACACAGGACATGAGGAACAAACAAAATGACCCCAGAAAAACCGCCAGTACTGGGGGTCCCTCAAGAGAACCAGGAAGAAAAGGGCCCCAGCCCTGGTGCTCACACAAGAACCAGGCAAGGAGCAGGTTCTACTGCGTGATCCAGGAACTACATCACCCCAGAGCCCTCATGAAGACAGGACAGACCGTGAAGCCTGGTCCTTCATGGCTTGGCAATGGAATTTCTGATGGCATGGCTCATTTTAATGCTATACTAGCAAGAAAATATAATTTAAAATAATAATGATTCTAAACGATTCTCTATTTCACAATGATGGGACTGTATTAATCAATCAGAAAAACATAAAGGTGTATTATGTAATATCAGCTATAAAAGAACATCAGTCACATTGGGGGAATGACAAAGTTTCAAAACTCAAAAACCTCTATGAAGGGCTGGGGTTGTGGCTCAGTGGTAGAGCACTTGCCTAGCATGTGTGATGCCCTGGGTTCAATTCTCAGCACAACATATAAATAAATGAAATAAAGGTCCAAAAAAACCCAAAACACCGACATGAAGCGGGTGGGCCTTTTAGAGTGGACTTTATTGAAACTTGGTACGGTGGCCCACAACTGTAATCCCAGCAGCTTGGGAGGCCGAGGCAGGAGGATTATGAATTCAAAGCCAGCCTCAGCAAAAGCAAGGCCCTACACAACTCAGAAAGACCCTGTCTCTAAATAAAATACAAAAAAAAAAAAAAAAAGGGATGGGAATGTGGCTCAGGGGTCGAGTGTTCCTGAGTTCAATCCCTGCACCCCCTCCCCCCAAAAAAGAGTGGACTTTATTGAAATAGCAAATGGAATTTACTTATGAAGAGCAACTTTAATTGGATGACCAGTGGCCTAGTTTGACTTACCTTGGGTAGAGCAATCTTGATACAATCCTGGACCCAAATCAACCCATCTGTAACCCAAAAGTCTTAACTCAGCTGATGAACAATAGTAATCTTTTATTTTTGGATTTGCAAACTTGGAAGAATACCAAAATAAATATAGCTATAATGCTGAAAAGGCGTTTTTTTCTAAGTAAAGGAAATAAGATGTTAAACTCATGATGTTGAGATTATAGATCAAGAAATTGGATCTGTAGTCATTACATTAGTATGTACCTTATTTGCTATGTAAGGTGTTTGCAATATTTGTAAGAATCAACCCTGCCACGTTTATAACTGCAGGCTAAATCACTTAAGAGAATTAATATAATGATGCTCCTAATCATTATTAAGATGTGCCCAAAAGAAGCATTTTTAAATTTTGGCTCCTAAGACATATGAGTTTAATAAATTGAGCATTAAACAAAACATAGGGAGTGTGGAAGCCCTCTGTGCCAGATGCTCTGGGACAGTCAGAAACCTGATCAACAAAGGAAAGAGACGAGGGTTCTGGAATCCGAGTGCAGTATCTGGCCTTCCAGTGAACAGGCAAAATGTGTAATAAGGTGGGAGACAGACATGGAAGAGCTCTATGCAGGTGCAAAGATCTCCAAGGGAAACAGAAAGTCGCACAGAGTGTGATCCCACGTGGGCAAAAAGTCAAACTGTGCCAGTTGCGTATTGTTGAGGCTCAGCAAATGATGCTAGGAAAGACACCTCTTTGGACCTTAACCCAAGAGAGCAGTTGGGAGCAGCCAGCGCAGAAAGGGAGTTCCAGGAAGTTCCCTGTCTGCCTAGAGCAGGATTCGCCCAAGAGGAACAAACCTACCTCTGTCTTGTTTTTAAAATTTCTCCCACCAGGCTCGATGAGACTCGGGTCACAGAAAGGGAAACTAAAAATCAGACCCTATGTCTAAGGCCTAGAGAACTTTGTTCTAGGCCACTGTCTGTTCTTTGGGCTCATTTCCCCCATACCCCCATAAAATCATTCACTACCCCTCTAAAATTGCCTACAGTCCCCCAACAACTCTCTTCCCTATGAAGAGGGTATTTAGGCCTCAGCCCTCTAGCCCTTCTCTTTAGTATATTTTTAATAATTCTCATGTACATGTGTATGTAATCAATTTGCATACATTTTCCCTATTAATCTGCCTAGTTTGTTCTGTTTCAGCAAACTGAATTATGGAACCTTCGGAGGGTAAGTTTGGACCTCTCTGGAGTATACATGTAACTAATGGGAAAAGACAAAATTATCCAAATGATCCACTTGACACCATCCACTATGATACCTCTGGGCAGGGGACAGTCATGTTTTGCCTTATGTAAATGCTTGCTGTGTGGATTCTGTGTGCGGGTCCCTGGGCAGCACCAAGTGAGTGTTCAGAGGCAAGAACCACAGAGTGGGGACAGCACCCACTCAGTGCCAAGGGCTGCCTCATTTACCCCACAAAAGTCTATGAAGCAGTTACAATCGTTGCCCCATTTTGCATACGGGGAAACTGAGTCACAGATGGATTCCTAGTTAGTAGATCAGGCAGCGGGGAGTTTGAACTCAGGCAGTCTGGCCTGAGTCTGTGTGCTTCATCAGAGAGCTGTGGGAGAATCCCTCCCTACCTGACTGACTCTAGCTGAGGGCTAGGAAGGGGACGTGTCAGAAAACAGCATAAATGTCAATGGACTGGGGTTCTCAGGAACTTTGAAGATGCCTCAATTGCGTATGCTAGGACACTAGGAGGGAAGGAAAGACCAGCTGCATGAAGGTGCTTCTCTCAGGGGTTGATTTATCAGCTTCTTCACTGCCACCACTAAAAGACCAGACCAGAACAATTGTAGAGGAGAAAAAGTTTATTTGGGAGCTCATGGTTTCAGAGGTCTCAGTCCGTAGATGGCCAACTCCATTCTTAAGGGCTCTAGGTGAGGCAGAACATGGCGGAAGAGTGTGGCGGAGGGAAGCAGCTCACATGATGATCAGAGAGCAGAGAGAGAGAGGGGACTCCACTTGCCAGATATAAAATATATGCCCCCAAGCCACGCCCCCAATCTATGCACCTGCATAGAGGTCTTTGATGTCATCTCCCACCTTATTAAGCCCACCTCCTCCAGCCACACCCTACCCACCTTTAGTCACCACTCAGTTAATCCCATCAGGGGTTCATCTACTGATTGGGTTAAGGCTCTCAGGACCCAATCGTTTCTCCTCTAAGCCTTCTTGCATTGCCTCACATATGAGATCTGGGAGGACACCTCCCATCCAAACCATAATAGGGGTACATGGTGCATCACTTGGCACAGGGCACAGAGATCTCAAACAGCATGCTGAAGAGCTTGGATCTCATGTCGGGGGTGGAGAACCACTAATGGGATCAAGCCTGGGACCTCACACATGCTAGGCAAGCATACTACCACTGGGGTACACCCCTGCCCTTTTAAAATTTTACTTTGAGACTGGATCTCCCTAAGATGTCCAGGATGGGCTTGAACTTGGGATCCTCTTGTCTCAGCTTCTGAGTTGCTGGGATAACTGGTGTACCCACTGATGTTTTTAAAGCAGGGACAGCTGGGAGCTTAGCCAAGAGACTCACTCTCCTGGAGGATTCCTCTGATGGTGGAGCGAGACAGGCACACACAGAGACACGGGGAAGGCTCTAGGGTCATGGGTCCAAACCAAGGGTCATGAGCTGGAGAAGAAGAAGATTGTATATATCTTTAAAGGAAAGGCTAAGAGGTCCCATGTAATTCAGTGTCTAACACGAGGCCCTGGGTTCCATCCCCAGCACTGAAAAAACAACAAAACCCCTTCAGGCCCCAGTTCCTATGTGTATGTATAGAAATTCAGGGGGTGGGGAGGCAGTATGTGTGCACTGAAAGGAGTTTCTCAGTAGCTCCAAGTGACAAGATATATTTTTGGGGGGATTGGGGGTACAGGGGATTGAATTCAGGGACACTCGACCACTGAGCCACATCAAATACTTTGTATTTTATTTAGAGACAGAGTCTCACTGAGTTGCTTAGTGCCTCACTTTTGAGGAGGCTGGCTTTGAACCCACAATCCTCCTACCTCAGCCTCCAGAGTGGCTGGGATTACAGGTGTGCACCACGGCACCCAGTGACAAGATGCATTTTGATTATTATTTTGGTACCAAAGACCAAAACTTATTTACCAGCATCCAGTTTTGCAAATTGTGATGATGTCGGCTTCAGATGATATCTCAGGATTTTAAAATGGATCCCCCAGGCAGAGTGGCACAAGGTATGCAGGTAGAAACTATTCCATGTCTCGCACTTGTCACCATGTCCACCAGCAGCAGCCAGGATGAAGTTGATTCTGCCCAGTTGAGGGTCAGTAGTCCATGAATGCAGGCAGGCCCTGGATGAAGTGGACCCTCTGGGCTCCTATTGCTGATCTAGGCTGATCCTGATGGCCCTGGGGACATCTTGGCAGGGGTGTGGGGTACATAGCCCTTTTTCTAAGATCTCTGTTGAAAATGCAAGAATGAGCTTGTCCCAGGAAACTAAGAGAAGGGACCCCCAGAACCACAGAAATGAGTGTCATGGAATTTGGGGGCCATTCCTTCCTAATCACCTCCCCTGTCCCCACAGGTGCTCTCTGGAGACTGACCCAGGCTGTAGTCTTCCGTGCCTTGTCTTTGGCTCTGCATCCCCCTTATAAGTCGTGTTTTGTATCAAGGATTCCGTTGGCCGTGGGAGGAAAGGGGCCTGTCCCGGACTTGAACCCGCTCTGAGAGGACAGGTCTGACCTTCTCCTGGAGGCAGGGCTCCAGGCTCAGAACCTGAGAATCTTGGCGCGGGGCAGGATTGTGAGGCTGCATTCTGTCCCCTGCGAGGCCCGGCCCTGTCCAGTTCCTCCTGGGCCTCCCCACACCCTCAATGGGATGGCTCCCTCCTGCTGACTTTCTGGATCGCTCCTTCATGTCTGTCACTGCCCACCTGCTACTGGGCCATAAGGGGGCTTTTCCTGGCCTGACCTCAGGCTCCCTTCCTTTGCTCTTGGGCGTCTCTCTGAGGCTAGCCATGGCCTCCACGGTGCAGGCAGCAGGTAGGAGGCCCTGGGAGGGCCAGGGAGGGAGCCCCCCCCAGATAGCAGGATGCAGGGAAGGGGAAGGGACCGGGAGATGGGGAGATGAGAGGACTTCCTGCAGTCGAGTATCTGGTGGCTTTCTTCCCTCTCCCTCTACCCCAGCGACCTCTCTTCTTCTCAAGGACTCTCCCACAGCTGTCCCCAAGCCTACCTGTTTCACAGAGCCAGGGACCCAGGACACCAACTCAAAGCCCCTGTGTTTATTCCTTCATTGGGACCTGAGTTCTGGGTGTTGCTGGCAACACAGAACAATGGCCGAGAGAAGGCTAAGACCCTTCAGCTTTGAGAGCCCCCTAAAAATCACCACTGGAGGAGGTTGGGTCCCAGAAGTCCTTCCCCCACCAAGGATTGACTTCTCCATCTCACCTTGGGAGATGTAGTTGGTCTGCCTCCCCCAACCAAAGATTCCAGATTGTCACCAGACTCGGCATTCTAGTAACTGGTGACAGGCGTGCTTCAAGTTCCACTTGGTTTCTCCGCCTTTGTAGAGTAAACCACAGCAGGCAGACTTCAAAGGGGAAGACCTTTGTGCGGTGCCCCCTGACAGGGCAGGAAAGCTGTGGAGTAAACGGGTTCCCTAGTGATGCCCCTCATCACAAAGCCCCACCCAGTGGGATTCCAGAGAGCATTCATTTGCCTTGCTTCACCAGCATCTTCCTTTTGGGGCACTCTTTTTTTTTTTTTTTTAAATAATTAATTAATTTTGAGAGAGAGAGAGAGAGAGAATTTTTGATATTTATTTTTTAGTTATCGGCGGACACAATATCTTTGTATGTGGTGCTGAGAATCGAACCCGGGCCGCACGCATGCCAGGCGAGCGCGCTACTGCTTGAGCCACATCCCCAGCCCCCTTCGGGGCACTCTTGAGTGAACTTTCTGGAATGATCCAGGCATATTTCTAGCCTGAAAGGGGTGGGAGATGCACTTCGTGGTCTATAGACCAGAGCTTAATTCTGGAGGAGGAAGATTGAAATTCTTGCTTTATTAGCCAGGTGATCCTGGCACATGACCTCAACCTCAGATGCTTATTGAGCACCTACTGTGTTCTAGGTGATTCAGATACACAAATTATATGGCACCTTGGGGGATCTTAGACACTCAGTGGGGAACCAATGTCTGACCTCCTCCGTGAATTAGGGGGAATAGTGTTCCTCATGGTTCTGAGAGTCAGATGTGATTCTGAAACACAGAAGGGTGAATCACATGTGGTGCCCCACACACAACGGGGGTGTGACAGATGTTGATGTCTCCCTTGGAGTTCCATTTTGAAAGGGTGATTCTGTCATCCTGGAAGGTGATGAGGCCAAAATGTCCCTAAAGAAGGCACATTATTCTAATTCTGAAAGGACCTTTGAAGTCTCTGGTTTAAGACAGCACTTCTCCCAGAGGTTAAGTGACTTGCTTAAATTGCACCTGGAGTTCTAAGAACCCTGTGGATGAGAACCAGTTGTTTCAACCACGGCTGGCTCCCTCTCTGTGCCTTCCTCAACATCCAGATTTGGATGGAGTTTCCTTGGATTCCTCCTGACCCTCAGTCAGGAAGTCTTGGCAGGCTCGGGATGTGGCTCTGTGGTAGAGTGCTTGCCTAGCATGCACAAGGCCCTGGTTCTAGCCCCACCACATGTGGGCATGCGTACACACACACACACACACACACACACACACTGTGCTATTAATTGGAAAGGCATTCAGTTAATTTTGCATGTTGGTTTCCATGTTTTAGCGTGTTCACATAGATACACGCTAAAATACACAGATATTTTGCATGTTGGCTTCCATTTTTAGCATGTTCACATAGATCTGTGCAACCATCAATGCTACCATGGCTTTTCAGGAGTTCCAAGCACGGTGACGTGGAAAACTGTTTAGACAGAAACTTGCTATTTGGAATTTGCTCTTTGTTCTTGTGAGGATTGCTTGTAAACATTGATTACAAAGGGAGGCCTTTCTATGTTCCTTTGGGTGAGCAGAATTCTGTGACAAGGACCACTCCCTTAGAGAATGAAGGGAATCCTGTGGATTTAAATATGTATGTATATGTCTTATGATAGGATGTACTAAGTAATTCAACTAAAGAGACATTTTTGTGTGTGATGTTGAAACTTATGTGCTTAATTTATAAAATATTTAGAAATATTTGCCCAGTAGAATTGCAAGGCTTACCACAGGCTTACCATAAAACTTAAAAGTGTTTATCTAAGATAAACATTTAACACATATTCAGCAAATATTTGGCAAGGTCCTTCCCTGAGTGAGGCACTTGTAATTGGTTACAGCCTTGGATTTTGAAATTATATTTGCTTCCTTTTTTTGGTCACAATCCCAACCATGTGAGATACCAGGAGCCTGTATGTGCCAAGAAACTCACGTGATGGGTTATCAGCACTTCTCAAGGGCACGATCTTTGTTTTGGTTGCCTCTGATACATTTGAGAGAGTCACAACGACTGTCACTGCCACATCTGGGGGACAATGGCACTTCCCTGGGTCCCCCAGGCAGGAGCCAGTTGATCCTTTGTCTGACCAGATCCCTTTTGGGGCCCGGCAGAGAAAACATTTACACAAAACAGTCAAAATCAAAATTGTATTTACTTATTTTTATGGCAATACCAATGCTAAACCTTTTTTGTTTGTATAATACATTAAGTGGATAAAGAGCAGAATTTCAGCTACCTCAAAAATAAGCTTAGAAAGAGTTAGGATCTGTCTGAACTATATTCCATTCTGTAGAAATGTAGTTCTGTTCAAACCAGCCAACCAGTGCTGTGCCTCTCTGTGCATCTGGCGCAGAGGCACAAGTGTAGCGCACCTCAGGGCTATACGAGGTAGATCTGATGTCTGAAGGTTGGGAGACCCTGGAGATGCTACAGAAGCTTTCTGTGCCTCAGTTTCCTCCATAAGCAACTGGGATGTCAATGCTTCCTTCCATGGGATAGCCGGGGACAAGTGGAGCACTGTGGCCAGTGGCCAGCATGTCTGAGTAGACTAGTGAGCACCGACCGCTGCAACCAGCAGTTTGCCTGCTCCTGCTTCTTGTCCTGTGGATGATTGGGTGGCCATCCAGGATTCTAGCAGGAACTGCCTCTGCTATGTGTGAGACTCCATCTTCGCCCTCTGCATCCTCCTCCTCCCTTTGCTGGACTGTTTCCATCAGCTTGCAAACATTCTGTTGCTCTCTCCTTAAGGAACAGGCAAACTTAAGCTGTTCCTCCTTCCATGTCTATGGCCACCTCTCTGACCTCCCTCCGGTCTTTGCTGAAATCCTTCCAAAGGGGCCCAGGGGGCTGGGGATATAGCTCAGTTGGTGCATGATTGCCTCACATGCACAAGGCCCTGGGTTCGATCCCCAGCACCACAAAGAAACCCAAACGGGGCCCACACTGTATGAAAGAAAGAAAATCACAAGCCTCTTCCCCACCCTGCCTGCCTCACTCCCCAGCTCCTTGAGCCCTTTCATCCCTGCCAGCACTGATCACTTCCTAATTCCCTTCCCCCACTCCAGCCCAAGAAAACTCAAATCCATAAGCAGGATGAATTTGAATATGCATTTTGTTCTGGGTGCATCCACGCACATGCTAGGTGCTCCATAAATGCTTCTTGGATGAGCCACTTTAGCTGTGAGACATGGCAGAACTTTTAGCAAGAATCAGCTTTCAACAGATGCCATTTTGTAATGAGGCTTAGCTCAAATTCACCTTTGCAAAAGGGCTGCTTGGTCCTTTCCCTCACAGCAACTTCTCCTGAGTCCTCAGCAAGGAGCAGGTGTCTGTATCTAGGGTCATTTGAGCCAGAAACCTGAGCATCTGGAGTCCTCAGCACCTTATCTCTCTACCCAGGAGGAGTCTTAATGGGCTCTTAACCTCTTCACACCTTTCCTTCCATCTTCTTGACTCTCCTGCTGCTGGTCATTTTTCTAAATATGCAAATCTGCTGCTAACCAGGTTAAACTCCATGCAGTTTCCCAATTAGCTCTTACAGGATGCTCTCCCAACTTCAATGACTGGGCCCACTTCTGGGGGTTTGTCTTTGATTCCAGGAGACCCTTCCTAAGGTTGCACTTCAGGACTTAAGAGTCCTGGCACTGAGTTGGCTGTTGTGTCCTCTTTGGGATTGTGGTTCCCCCTGACTGGGAGGCTTGTGCCTGGTCCCTGGGACCAACTCACCACTGGCCCCCAAGATGGGCTTTATGGCCCTGGTACTCCAGGATACTCAGGTGTACCACCTCCTGTGTGTGGCATCTCTTAACCTGTCCGTTGCAACTTTACGGCCTGGCTCTCTACCCAAGGGCTCCTTCTTTGTGTTCCCATGAATGCCATCTTTGTCTCCCCAAGCTGGGCTGGAACCAGGATAGCAGAGGTACATCAGCTGCAAGCTGCCTGAATGAAGGGCAGCAGTAATAAAGTAATGTTGGCAATGCTAGGGGGAAAGAAATCAATTAATGGAAAGGAAGGGAGCAGAGGCTTGTGGGTTCGATGAACAAAGGTAGGCGAAACTAGCCTGTGAACTTTATGAAGGTTGATATTTTATCTCGAGCTGGATTGGCAGGAAAGGATATCAGGAGGGCTAGATGACCACCATTTACTAGTAGTCTGCAGGGCAGGGGGAAGAATGAGGGTCCCCGTCTGGGTGGCCACAGCTGACCAGGTGTTAGGAAGCTTGACCTGGAACCACCTCTCATGTGATGATGCTGGACGACACGTTCCCTGGACACAGACTCCCACTTTCACTGGCCCTCCTTTGAGTTCTGTCTCTGAGGAGTGACTGTCAGGGCCTTTGCTCACCCTGAAACCCCTCAGCCACTCTCCATCAGTCTCATTCTTGACCTGTCTGCCCTCCTAAAGCAGATCAGGCCTGAATATGGCCCACTACTTGGTTCTTCTCCATGGGATTTTGGGAGATCTTACAAGACAGACGGAAATGGGCTTAGAAGAGAATATGATGGTCTTTTATTAAAAATCAAAAACAAGGCGGGTCTGAGTGGACTTGTAGTTTTCCCAGTGCGGAATCAAAATGCAGGTTACATATAAAAGCACGGAAAACGGGAAGTGCTACGGAGTCAGCCCTTGCAAAGCGGCAGGAAGTGATCCTAAGAGTTCCAATTTTGCAATAGTCTTCACACCAAACCCATTAAGCTTCAGATGTGGGAGCGCTTCAGCGAGGGGCCTAACAGCAGCCAGCCGGGAGCGGGTTGGGGCCCGGGTGGAGCCACTGCTCCCCCGCGCCCTCGCGAGTCTCAGTCCCGCGTCGTAACCTCGGGGCCACTACAGGCAACTCGCAGGGTAGTTAAGTGGGAAACCTGAGGACGCACAGCAGGTGCCCGGTAGTTAGGGTTTGCCCGAGATGGCGGAATTATTGTAATAAGTGCCACCAACCCTGGCTACGACCTAATTTGTCAAAAAAAGCAGAGGGAGGAATGCGCCTCAGCTGAGCAGCCAAGCGCGGAGCGGGCGTTCCCGCGGGAGCCAGTCCTCGGTGCCCTGCAGCCCTGGCTCTGTGGGTGGCGGGCACACCCGGGGACCGTCTGGGGCCTCGCCCCCACTCCGTGGGTGGTCACTCATAGGAGGTCGCCTCGGCAGGCCAGGGCTCTCCGCGGGCCGTAAAAATCAAGACTCCAAGGGGCATCTGGGGCCGCTGCGGGATCTCCTCGGGCGGGGAAGCCCCTGGTCCGCCGAGGAGATCGGAGCTAGGCGCTAACCCGCGGGCAGCCGCGGCCCCTTTAAGACGCCGGCGGCCCCGCCCGCCGCGCAGCCCACGTGACCGGGTCTTGTGACCGGCGGGAGGGCCGGGAAGCCCGCGCCCGCCCGCCCCGCCCGCCCGGCGCCTCCCAGGGCCGAGCCGCGGGCCGCCGTCCCCGCCGCGTCCCCGCTGGGCCGAGCGAGCCGACCGCGCCAGAGCGGGCGGGCGCGGGCCGGGCCGCCATGGACCACAAGCCGCTGCTGCAGGAGCGACCGCCCGCCTACAGCCTGGAGGCCGGCCAGGGCGACTTCGCGTGCGGCCCGCACGGCTACGGCGCCATCCCCGCCGCGCCCCCGCCGCCGCCCTACCCCTACCTCGTCACAGGTGGGCCCGCGGGCGCGGCGGCGGGGCGCATCCCGCAGCCGGGCAGCCTCCGGGCGGGCCGCGGGGCCGGGCTGCCCCGAGCGGCTCCGCGGCGCGCCCCTCCCGGAGCCTGCCCCTGGCCGGCAACGTGGGGTCCGCGAGGCGCGGCTGGCCGGGGGAGCCCTCCCTCCAGGGGCCGGCGCTCGGGGCAGCGGCCTGGCCAGGCGGGCCAGGACCAGGGGTCGGTCGGGGGGAGGACGGAGTCGGGCCACCCCCTCTGATGTGCACCCCCGCCCACAGGGATCCCCACCCACCACCCCCGGGTCTACAACATCCAGAGTCGAACGGTCACCCGGTACCCTGCCAACTCCATCGTCGTGGTCGGAGGCTGCCCGGTCTGCAGGTAAGTCCTGGCCCCGGGAGGCTGAGATCTCACGTGCCGGGACCTTGCAGAGGCAGCGGGGGGCGGCGAGCTGGGGTGAGCCCTGCTTTGGGAGAGGCCGCTGGACCGCCTGACTGCAGTGTGGGAGAGGTGGAATCGCTGGCCCATGGCGTGCAAGAGGGCAAAGGGCGTGGGCTCCCTTTGCTGGGGAGTCGTGTGCTTTTGGGGGGCATTGTACCTCCGAATGAGTGGCATGCAAAATGGGACTGATAGCTTTTCCTCGCTGGTGTTGGACCTGCAACGGGTTTTTTAGAAAGTTTGCAGTGCAGTTGATTCTTTAAGAAGGCTGATTCGTTTTGCCACGACTTGAGTCAGTTGGCCTTTATGTTTAGGGAGATGGGGGTCCAAGTGACCAGGGGAGCCACAGCTGTGAGGGTCAGTGAATGCAGAGCCCCGGAGCGGGGCTTAACAACTCTTGGCCACTGGCTAGTCTGGGAGGAAATCCGTGGTTCTTTGTTCCGCGCAGGAGTGGTTTTTCTCATATCCTCAAACCTGAAGCCTGACAGAAACTTTCTAAGGACTTTTTATAGGGTCTGAGGTACAGCTGGGCTGTGTGCGTGGGCGCATGTGCGTGCATGTGTGTGTGTGTGTGTGTGTGTGTGTGTGTGCAGGTTTTGAGGATTCAAATGCAAATAAGACTTGATCCCTACCCTTGGCATTTGGGAGTACTCAGTTCAGGAAGTTGGGGCAGAGTTGGGGAGCAAGGTTTCAGCCTGCCTCTGAGAGGAGGAAGTTGAAGTCTCTGAGATGGAATTAAGAAACCCTGTTTTTTTTTTTTTTTTTCAAAAGTGTCTTGGTAAGGCCCAGTGTGGAGCCAGCCATAGGGAAGTTAATGATTTCACAGCCCTGGGGGCAACTGTGCAATGAGGAGGGCATTGTGGGTTGAGGGGAGAGACACTGGAACCTGGGAGCTGACCATGTGCCTGGTAAAGGGGGCTGTGGGCCAGCGAGAGCCTTGGGAGGCTGTCTGCCCACCCAGGAACCCCAGTACAAACCCAAGCTGGGTGTGTGCGTTCTGACACCCTGGTGGTCATTTTCCCGCTGACACATGGGCCTTGGGAGAAGTGGGATCGAGGGGACTGGCTGTCTCCCAGTGCAGCTGTCTGCAGGTGCTGCACCTGGGGATGCCAGTGATTGGTTTTGAAGCACATGGGGTGGGCTTGGTGGAGAAGAGGGGGCATGGCTTGGGAGCTGGGCCTTGTGCCAATGAGTGAGGAGGTCAGGACTTGGTCCCCTGTACAGAAAGTCATTGGGAAATTCCTCTGGATAATTGGTGGGAGAAGGAGAATCTCTGGCTTTGAGGTTCATCTTGGGTGCTCAGAGTGCTGCTGTGTGCAAGGCCCTCTGTCCCCACTCAGTCAACTAACTCCTGGATTCCAAGCCCCGCCCCCCCGCCCCCCCCCCCCCCCCCGCCTTTTTTTTTTTTTTTTTTGCAGAGAGCAGACATCAAGTGATCTGAGGTGAGGTTTTTAGGCTGGTTGACAAGAGGGAGAAGCAGGAAGGTCCCTGGAACAAAGGGCCCAATGCAGCTGGTCGCTTCCCAATCCTGGGATATGTTGGTGTTTGATGAGATGGTTTGGAGGCTTCTCTGGCTCGAGCCCCTGAACTTGGAGGGGAGGCTAGCGCATGGCAGGGTGGCCATGAAGTTCCCAGGAATGTGGGGTGCCTAGTCAGCTCCTGGCATGGGGAGCACTTTCCCTGGTATTTCCCTTTCTCTAGGAGGTGACTTGTGTCATTTTGGAGGCTGTGGCTTTTGCAGGTCTGGAACACTGGCTGTGCACTCTGGGGAAGGTCTGGAGGGGGGCTTCCTTCATGGGAGCTGGTGGTTTCCTCTATGCTCCGAGGATAAGGTTATGGGTACCAGATCCCTAAAGTTGGAACCAGAGCGCTCCTTGATCCTCCTGGGCCCTTCTGTCGGGGCTGAGCATGCCTGATGTCTGACAGTAAAGGCCCTTTGCACCCTTGGAGCCTGTACACCTGGAGACGTGCTGTCCTTACTGCTGATGGTATCCAAGGCTATTCTTGCCACGGTGGCAGCAGCCTCACTGGGTGAGGGGCCCCCTGCTCTCAGGCAGGAATCCTAGGTGAACAGGGGAGTGGGTAGCCACATGGCCAGCCTGGGAGAAGGCAGCCTCTTGATTTGGGGAGAGGGTGTGTGATCTAGGGCCACTTGTGCATAGGGACAGAGAACAGAGATGTTCCTCCCCAAAGAGTCGAGTCTGCCCCTGTCTGGCATCTTAGGACCGAGACAGGATACTTCTCATGTGACCACACTTCCTCTCTTTCCACATCAGGCCTGCCAGGCTCTGTCCCTGCCCTCCCTGGTGGCTTGGCAGGAATTTGCCCAAGTCACACGTCTGTGATTCCCTCTGAGCGAGGCTTGGCATAAGAGGCCTATGTCGCTTGTCACTTTGCCATCCTGTCTGAGCCGCTGTTGAGCAGCCTGACTCCATTTTCCCTTTTTAGCCGTGTACAAGCAGTGTTTTCTTCACCCCCAGCAGCTGAGTGAGTCTTGTGCCTGCTTCCTCCAAGCCACCTCCTGTACCCTGCCCTGCCGAGGCCTGCTGAAACTGCCTTGGCCAGGGGTGTCCATGCTGGTGCTAGGCCTCTGAAGCTCGGTTCTCCCCTGCCCTAGGCTGTCCCTAGATATAGGGCAGGATGGCAGCACTGTGGGTCTCTGCAGCCTCTTTGGGCCACCGTGTGCTGGCCCAGGTACCCTGGGAGCACAGGCTGCAGGCAGAACGTGTGTGAAGCTGCCCAGGAGCACCGGTTGAGTCTTTGCCATTCAGTATTTGGCTTTGGGGGTGACCAGGGAGGCAGGAGGAAATTCACAGAAGTGGGGTCCTGGAAGCCAAGAGAAAGTACAGGTACCCTGGTCAGACGCTGCCCACAGGCCCTGGATGTGGCACTGGGTGGTCCGTGTGGAGCCCTTGGGGGCAGAGACAGTCTTTCTTCTGGTTGACTATGGAGTCTGGAGGGGAAAAGGAGTGGCCGAGCCTTGGGCATCAGGTGATGGTGGGTGGCCAAGGGCCTGTGGTGGGGAACTGGTCAGGGAGGTGACAGCCTGAGCTGTGGTAGGGGCTGTCCCTGGCCTCGGGTGGTCCTGGCCTGAGGTGGGGGCACTGTGCATAATGGCAGGAGCTTGTGCCCTGGCCTGCATGCTGGCCAAGGTGCCTGATGACAGGATGCCTGGGCTGCCTCCCTGGCTGCCTAGTCTCTGCTCGGTCCAAGTCCCCCAGCCGTGGTAGTGTGGGCACCTTGAGGTGGTGGCTGGTGGGACAGACTGGTGTTCTGGGAAGCCCGCTGGATGCTGCCCTGCCCAGGTCTGCTTTCTTCCACTGGGGAGGCCCGAGGCTGGGCCTGGCAGCTGGGCTTGGTGAGAACTGCCCTGCGTGGCCTGCAGGTCCTAGTGAACCTAATGCTCAGGGGGCCTTCAGGTTGGAGACCTTGGGACAGCCAGAGGCAGGTTGGTCCTGAGCCTTGGCTGCAGGTTTGTGGCCCAGGGAAGAAGCCCTCTGTGTTCCTTTTCTTTTTTCTTTTTTTGGTATCAGGGATTGAACCCAGGGGTGCTTAACCACTGAGCCACATCCCCAGGCCTTTTTTAAATTTTTTACTTTAAGATGGAGCCTTGCTAAGTTGCTTAGGGCCTGGCTAAATTGCTGGGGCTGGCTTTGAACTTGCGATCCTTCTGCCCCAGTCTCTGAGCCGCTGGGATTACTGGGGTGCACCACTGTGGTGGGCTTACGTGTTCTTTTTCTTGAGGCTGTCCTTCAGGGGCGAGTGAGCTGGGTTGCTTTTGGGGCTGGATTGTGCCTTGAGCTTAGGAGAAAATGACTGGGGATGAACTGGGAAGGCTCCTGAGTGCCCTGTGCTGGCTGGGGCATTTTGGGCAGGACCATGACTGGGGAGCCCATCTGCATTTCCTGTCACCGCACTCCCAGCTATGTGGCCTTGCAGGTGGCTCCGGGTTGGCTTGTCAGGTGGGGTGGTGATGACACCTATGGAGTTCTGTGATGTGAGGACATGTGAGGGGTAGGGACAATTCTGACTGGGTACCTGTCCTTGGGCAGCTCAGAGCTTGCTCTTTCCAGTGTCTTCTGCCCATTTCTGTCCTGGTGAGGCGGAGTTCATCTGGAACCCCCCAGGGCCCAGCTCCGGCTGACATCAGCAGGTTCTAGTGGCCACTTGTTCTGAGAGGCTCAAGTGGGGGTAAAGCAGCGTTCTCAGTGTTAGTCAGTTCCCTAGTGTCTCCAGCTTCCATAATCCTCCGACCCCCACGTGACCTGTGTGCAAGGACGGGGGAGGGACCTGCCAGTGCAGCTGGAAGGACTGCGGGTTTGGACTCTGAGCCAGTTGAGGGAGTTGAAACTTGCTCCGGCAGCGTGGGGCTGCCTTTGGGTCTGGAGAGACAGAGCGCGAGGCCACCAGGGCCAGGCTGGCAGGAGAGGCTGGTCTCCACACAGGCGGTCTTGTGTGCCGAAGCTGGGTCATGCTTTTTAAATCAGAAGTTGTTGGGTTTTAAAAATCTAAACCATGCCAACACTTTTTGAGGTTTGGGGCAGTACTGTAGTTAAAACATTAATATTTCTATGGCAAGATGAGAATCTTACATTAAGTAGGAGAAATTAAAACTCTGAATAGCCACACAGGAGCTCAGGTCATGTCGCTTCCAGTGAGTTTGCTATAAACTTGGGGAAAGTTGCACTTTCCCAGCTTTTTGGCATTTGGGGTTGCAGGTAAGCGAGTGGCATCTTGGGGTGGAGGGCGTGGGGGCCTCAGGTTGAGCCCAGGCTCAGGGCAGCAGCTTTCTGAAGCAGGCTGTGGGCTGGTGTCCTCTCCATCCCTTGGGCCCATTGAAGCCAGGTCAGACCATGGGTGCAGGTTGTCAGGGGACGAGCATTCTTGGGTCCTGGGTTACAGACTCTTTGCTGGTAGATACCTGAGTCTTGTGGGTGATAATCCCACATGGGTGGGCCTGAGGGGTGCATCCTCACTCTTCCCAGAGCGCAGGTAGCCTTGGCCCTCTCTGGCAATGGGATGAAGGTAGATGGAACAGGCAGGTCTGGGCAGCGGGAGTGTGGGAATTCTGTTACTTTGTAAGTTCTAAGTGCCCCTCCAGGGACTGAGAAAATGAGGTGCTGGGTTTTGAGCTGGGCCCAGAAAGCTCGCCTGGCCACTGGTGGGAATCGTAGCATCAGGTGGTACTGTGAGTTGGTGGCAGGGAGAGCCCGGGAGTGACCACCTTTCCTGGGCTCCCTCCAGCTTCTGTGATGTGGCCAAGGCTTTGGAGTCTGGAGAGAGAATCAGGATGTTGGGTGGGGCTGTGCCCTTGAGTGCTGAACCTCGAGGACAGCAGCAGGCTGCAGTTGGGATGGTCTGTGGGGATGAGACGCAGGCCAATACTAGGAGCCCACCCCAGCCCCTCACGCCTGCAGCCAGGATGCCCTGTGCCACCTGCTGCCCTCCTGGGTGCAGCTCCTCCGCAGCCCGTGAGCAGAGTCTAACGCTCTCCTCGCTCTGCCTTTTTGATCCTTATGGGAACAAGCCCGGCAGGCACTCAGCTGGTCACTGTCTTTAGGTCTCGGTGGTCCCCACAGGCTCCTGGTTTCCTCACAGCCTGGAGAGGGGCTGGACCTGGCTCCCTGGGACCCCTTCAGAGGGACTGGCTTCTTTGGAAGTTGACTCACCTGGCTCTCTCCTGCCCTCTGCTTTTTTCATGGGACATTTTCTAATTGAAACATGCAAACCAGTGTCCCCAGGGTTTCACCTGCAGGTGTGGGAAGAACGGGGTGGGGAGGGCCGCGCAGCCAGAAGCTCCCAGTGGTCTGGAGCCACCTGGCCCCCCTCAGCCAGGGTAGAGGTCCTAAGCCCCGGGCCCTGTCCCATCCATCTGTGTCGGGGGCAGCTGGTGGCTGAGGACACCAGCATGGCCTCAGATGCTATTCATCTGGGTTGCCCTGCCCAACCCCTGGTTAGCCAGGGCCCTAGGTCGGGGCATGCTGTGTGTAGCACACTGGGCGTGGGTACCCTCCTTGGACTGGAGGCAGGGGACCAAGGGTAGGCCCAAGTGTGGTGACCTAATGACCTTGTGTTACACAGAGGAGTCATACCAGTGGTAACTTTGCCATCATCAACTCAGACCTGATTTGTGTGGCCTCAGAGCAGGGCTTCTCCGTGCTCCAGCCTGGCCCACCATCTTGATGCAGAAAGGGCCAGCTCTTGGGAGTCAGGGAAGCAGAGCTGGAACAGAGGTCCCCAGGAGTCTGTTTTTGGGGGGATTGACCCAGGGGCGCTTAACCACTGAGACATATTCTGAGCCATTTTTATGTATTTAGAGACAGGGTCTCACTAAATTTTTAGGGTCTTGCTAAGTTGCTGAGACTGGTTTTGAAGTTGCAAACCTCCTGCCTCAGCCTCCTGAGCTTCTGGGATTACAGACAGGTGTGTGCCACTAGGCCCAGCTCCCCAGGAGTCTTGACCCAGGGCACTCAGCCTGTGAGCCAGTGGACGCTGGAACCCCCTGGAGGGGAGAGACCAGAGTCCTACCTTCCCTTCTCTGCAGAGCCACCCGGAGCCAGGTGTGGTGGAAAGTGCTCTTGGGACTCACTGTTCATGCCCCTTGTGTGGGTTGGAGGGAGGTGGGCACTGAGTTTGACATCTTTTTTAAGCAAAAAAACAGACTTTTGGGATATTCCAGTTTGTTTTTTCATGTGCCCCAGAGAAGCAGGTACTGGTCCCTGGGTCCCTGCCTCTCTTGGCTGCTGCTGTGGCCTGAGTTGGTGAGAGCCCTCAGTTCTGCCACCTTCACACCTTGGTTGAAGCTGTGCCCTTCCTCCTTTCCGCCAGGGGGCAGGAGAACTACGGTTGCTTCCAGGCCACTGTGGGCAGGGGTGGGTGTGTGTGTGTGTGTGGAGGGTGGGCAGCTAGAAGAGGAGCTAGGATAGGGGTAGGGAGTGGGATCCTCTAGGGCCATGGTGACATTTTTCCCCTCAGCTTTACAAAGGAAAGCAACCCTTGCCAGCAGGTCCCTGCTCCCCCCCTCTCCAACCCCAGTCCTTCTGTCCTTTCTGTAGTTTCTTGTGACCCAGGTCAGTGCTTGAGTTCGGGGCCACAGTCCTGGGATAGGGGGCAGCACCTCTGAGGCCTGGAGGGGAGTGCTAGTGACACTTATCACTTCAGCCCTGGGTCCAGCACTTTCTAGAGGGAGACCCAAGTGCTGAGCATAAGCCTGTTTCCCACCTGCCAGGACTGTGGGAAGACTCAGGTCAATGAACTTGTGCTCATTGGCATAGGACCAGGGCGGTGTCCCCAGTGTCTTGGTACCCTCCGCCATGCACACTGTAGGTAGACTTCATCACTTTTTAGGGACAGTTGCCCTTTAGGGGGTATAAAAGATGCCAGGGTGTGGCCGTGAAGCTGGTGTCAGCAGCCCTGTCTCGAGCAGCTGCTCTGTGCCCTCAGCTGAGGCTGCTGCTGGGGGACCCTGGGGACGGGCCACCTTTCCAGGCAGCTCTGCTGTGGGTTCCAGCTGCCCTGTGTGCAGCCCAGGCAGGGAGGGCTGGGGTCCTAACCGCCCGCCCCCTCTCTCCACAGAGTCGGGGTCCTGGAGGACTGCTTCACCTTCCTGGGCATCTTCCTGGCCATCATCTTGTTTCCCTTTGGGTTCATCTGCTGTTTTGCCTTGAAGAAGCGAAGATGTCCCAACTGTGGAGCAACCTTTACCTAAGGGAACAACACACCTGGCTTTCCTACATCCAGCTCTTTTCTAATGTAAATGTCGTGTATAATAGTTTTATTTGATTAAGCTTCAGGACTGTTTTGTAAAGTGAGGTGGGATAGATTGGCATGTGCCAGCTTGGCAGAATGTGGAAGGCTGCTCCCAAGGTTAATGACAACTCAAGAAAGCACTGCTTTTATTTTTTGCAGTCTTCGATTTGAGAAAGGTGAGAAATACTGTTTTAAATAAATGATTCATACCATTGTTCAGCGGGTCCTGCGTGTTTGGCGTTGCGCTTGCCGCCCATGGGAAGTCTCCTTGAGGGAAACTACACATGCAGAGCCCATGAGTGGCCGTCTTCTCATTGGCACTGATGATGGCGCAGGAACGGGTATTTCAGACTCTTTATTCAACATTAAACACCAGACCCCCAACAATTACAGAGCACGCACCTCGGGCACCTTCCCGACTCGGGGCAAGGAATAGCTGCCCTGGTTCCAGGCTGTAGGGGCTGCACATTGCAACTAATGAATGATCTTGGGGGCTGGGTCCCTTACTACCCCAGAGTCACAAAGCTTAAGAAAACTCCCAGATGGGGAGCTATGAAGTCTAGGGTGTGGACCCCCCATTTCCAAACCATGGGCCTCACTCGTTCTCTGCTGCTAAGACAGTGGACTCCCTTAACCCTGTGCTTCTGAAATGGTGGGAGCAGCAGTGGGCCACTTAATAGATTTTAAAAATTTGCTTTCTTTCCAAGCTGGGGCACCGTAAAGACAGTGTCACGTGACACCTGCTCATGATGTAACCCAGACCTTGTCCTGGGAGGGTGTTAACTAGTCATGCTGCAGCAGCCCTTCTTGGGGGGTGCCTGTGCGTCTCCCAGGAGAGCCTGAGAAATTGTTCTGCCAGCTGGAAGGAGCCGGGAGTCTCACATGCACTGGTTCACCTCCACCTGACCTTGACCAACTTCTGACTTACAGAACAATGATTTATATATGCTGAGATCAAAGTAGCCACTATAAGCCGCCTCCTGCCCCGCTCTAGTCTTCACTGACCAGACCCAGATCCTTCGGAGCAGGGTCAAGCCACAACCCCTGGCCTGGGGCAGTGTGCAGAGAGACCTGACCAGAATTTGGTCCTAGAAGGCCTGAAGCTGAGTGCTTGACAGTGGTGGGCTGGAACAAGTGCCACCTGCAGAGGAACTTGGCCTCCAGGAGGCCCCCTGGGAAGAGGTTTGTTAAGTGGATGCAGCTTTGGTCACCCTGCTTAGGGAGAAGGCCCTTGGAGTCACATGTTGCGCCAGCCCACGGTGAGGACGACCTGGGTGGCCCACTGTGAATCCAGCTGTGACGCCAACACTGAACTCAGTAGTTCTTATGGACGGTTTCATTAGTGCCCAGTGTGGCTGTGCAGAGGGCAGGTGAGCTGTGTCTGCACTTTGCAACTCCGAGGGAGGCCAGGAGTCCTCCATCTCTGGGGAGCTCTCTCTGTTTAACCACAAGTTCAAAATTTGTAAGTTAAAAAAATTATTACCTTTAATATGATGTTTTCATAATTTATATTGCTTAAAATTATGATTTGCATGCTAAGATGCAAACTTTATACAATATTTTCTTTAGATAAATGTTATAATGCTATTTAAGAGCTCGTGCTTTGTAAAATAAAACCATGGTCTCATTCGCATTTAGGTGCAGAAGCCAACCATGAAAGCATAGACTATCCCTTATTCTGGCAGTTATTATTAAAAATCAGAATATTAAAGATGTAGTAAGGATTGGAACCAAATTTGCTTTTTTTTTTTTAAACAGAATAGGAAAAAATACTTCAAATGATTGAGCTGGTCACTAAACTATTATTCACTTATCTTAAAGACAGAAATGTGTAAACCCAACTATGCTAACTAAATTGAGAAAATGCATTGATTTGCTCAAGTAGGATACATTGGAAATCAGGCCCCCTTGGGTGAAGCCTACGACAGTCCCAGCACTTGTCAGTATAGACCTATTGTTGTGCAGGTGAGAACTCGACATCAGAGGGACCAGGAGGATCTGTGGCATCTTCATCGAATGGGCATCTTCATCGAATGATCGGTGCTGATCGATCATTTGTCACTGTTGGTCGGAGTTTCACAGTAGCAAAGGGATTTTCTCCACTGTAGAGGAGGGAGGGGGAAACTATAGACAAACTGTTCCAGGACAGGAATTCCATTTAAAATGAGTTGCTAACCCTATTCTTGCTCTGGGTTGTGGCGCTCCCCACCTTCCCCATGTGTACAAGCCTCGAATGATGTTTCTGTGAAAGTCTGCAGTCCTTTCCATGTGACCCACTGGGGACACTCCAAAGCTTTACACCTCTGTGGTCCTGTGCTGGGAGGGGGGCTGCGTGTGGGAACCACCCGGAACAGGAGCTGGACAGGGCACAAGTGCTCAGTCCCTCTAGGCCTGATGCCGGGAAGGGCAAAGCAGGCGGGGATGATGGCCCTCTCAGGCTGGGCCTCCTGGGCTGGGGCGCTGCCCACTCCCCCAGGCAAGGGCAGCACCAGCTCAGAAGAGCTGCTCCAGGAGTCACACATACCTGAGAAAGGGCGGCTTTGCGGTCCCGTTTGCATCACTCTGTAGGGAAGATAAAGAGGAAGTTCATGAAAGGCTCATGAAATTGGGACATTTTTAATAAGACCTGCAGATAAAGAACCGGAAAGCGTAAGGACTATTTAAGGTTCCTTGTTTTAAAAGCACCCTGTGGTCTGTCTGTGAGATCACCTCGGTGTCTGAATTCATTGGAAAGAAGAAGGGTGAGATGTGACAATGTCCTATGGCCAGGAGGGCCCCTCACTAGTGTCAGAACATGGACCAAACAGCTGCCTCAAGAGTGTGGCTGAGGCACCCACACAGGCCAGCCTGGGACGACCATGTCCTAAACACGGACACTCAGTCCTGAGCAAATTAACTGAGCAGCCGAGCCACCAGGAAACACCTGTGTGCAGGCCAGCGCCGCTCAGGGGAGAGGCAGACTCGGCTCTGGCAGAGCCGTCCTGATGGTGGTGGGCTTTTTTGGGAACTAAATACTGAATGAAGACCTGAAAAAGTAGAAGGTAAAAACCGAACCTTGCTGACTGGGAGGCTGAGGCCGATTACTGGGGCCAGTGGTCTTACAGACAGGAAGTCCCAAAACGGGAGGGAGAGAAGATGGCACCAATGCAAACGTTAACACCAGGAACTGCCCAAGCCCTGCAGCGCTGAGCCCTCCCACTGCCCCTCCAGGGCTGTGCCTCTGGAGTCCCAGGGAGGCCGCTGAGGTTCTCATGGGCACTGCTGTGCAGTGCTGACTGGGGCCAGGTGTGTGTGTGTGCACCTTTCCCCCTCATTAGTTCTTGCGGTTCTCTGGAGAAATTGCTGCTGCTGCACATGGACACCCAGCAGAGGGCAGCGAAAAGCCGTCTGGCCAAGAGAGCCAGGCCCGACTGCCTTGAAGTCCCCAGAAAGCTTCCCAGGCTCCTGGTTGTCTTGGCACATGGAGACTTGGAATGCTCTTCTCACTTCCCAGTGCCAGCCTTGAGGGTGAAGGCTAGGGCCAGGCTCCTGCTGGAAGGTGTCTTCCAAATGCTGGGCCCAAGACGGCTGGGTCCCGGGTGTGACCACAGCCTCAGAGCCCTAGGCCAGGGCAGCTGCAACGTCTGCTGTTCCTCACAGAAGCACAGCCACTGCCCTGCTGAGCAAATCCCAATAGGGCCTTGAAGTGGCTGCAAAAGTGACTTCTCCAGGGGAGCCGGGCTTCCCCGACAGGCCTCGGTAGGTCATTTCTGGTGTCATTCCTAATATGTTGGTTTTTGTACTGGGGAGTGAACCCAGGAATACTTCACACTGTGCCACATTCTGAGCCCTTTTTAATACTATTTTTGAGATAGGGTCTTGGTAAATAACTGAGGCTGGCCTTGAACTTGGATCAGCCTGCCTTCACCTCCTGAGTTGCTGGGATTACAAGTGTGCCCCACCGTGCCTGTTGATTGCCTTCTCAAAGCGCTGGAGTGACGCACTGCCCGGAGCAGGAAGCCCGCGGTGACAGCCCCTGTGCAGGAAGGGAGCTTCCTGTAGACCCAGAGGTCAGAAGGGCACTGTGTCTGGCCAGAGCCACTCCTCACACCATGCCAAGCACCGCTCACACCAGCAGGCCCAGCCCTGGGCCCTGCCTCTCACTGGAAGGCACTTTCTAGCCTTGGGGCAGAGCACTGTTCCCTCCCTGTGCTGCCACCTGGGGGCGCAGGCGCTCTGCCCACTGGAACCGGAGCCAGAAGCTTCCTCTACCTGGGAGCCCCCACCAGTAGCTGTGCTCCAGCAGAGGCCTGCGCTTGCTTGGAGTCTCAAGGCCCAACTGAATCTTAAAGCAAGTTCACTGGTATTTTAATGAGCCCTGGCATCAGTCTGGGTGCTTACCCACGCTGCCTGAAGGAATCCTGGCAAATCTTCAAGAGTAACGTGGCATGAGGCAAGGACTGCCGTGAGGAAGAGGGAAAACAGACCAGAACCTCTCAGGTGTTGGGGCAGATCCTGGTGCTGTGCCTGTGTCTCCTTGGGCATACCCCGGCACTGGCATGGACCAGCAGGGCACACGGCCACCAAGGTGCTGCGGGCAGCCGGTGCTAACAGCCCATGCTCAACACACCCAGGCAATTCTGTCCCCGGCAGGCCACTCAGTGCCAGGACACTGGGATTCTGGCCTTGTGGGAGGGATGGGAACTGCATGGGGTGTGCATGGGTGGTGGTGGGGCCCTGGGGACAGGGAACCTTGTTTCTTGAGCTGCTGCTGGATATAGAGTCACTTTGTGGAAATGTGTTGTGCACTTTTCAGTATGTGGTATTCTTTAATAAAATGTTTACTTTAAAAAAACAAGCCTAGATGCAGCCCTGAATATAGTGTCTTGACTTGATTTCCACGTTCCTGCTGGTGTGAAAGCAGTGTGTGTTCAGTAGAAACCGTACTTTGAACTTTGTGGATCTTCACCTGGGCCAGCAATATGTGTGGCGCAGTCTCTAGTGGCCCTGGGTAAGGTCTCGAGCCGTGGCTCCTGTCAGCCCCACAATCACAGGGGGGACACCTGACACTGTGTGCCCTGTGCTGCTACTCAGCTGGGATGTCTGTAGGCGAGGCGTGTCCTCAGTTTACAGTGCTGTCAGTCCAGGTGCACCTGTGTCAGTCATTTTCAGACCAATTTCCCCTTTAACACTTGGGGTTTTTTCTGAGTGTGGTAGTGCACACCACTAGAAGGCTGAGGCAGGAGGATTGCAGATTCAAAGCCAGCCTCAACAACTTAGTGAGACCCTGTCTCAAAAAATAAAAAGAGCTGGGGATGTGGTTCAGTGGTAAAGGGCCCCTGGGTTCAACCCCAGTACCAAAGATCCCAGTGACTGCTGGGATGCTGGGTCAGGGGAGCTCTCCACGAGCCCGGATTTCTTCTAGTCCAGTGAGTGCCGAGACTGTACTTTTGGTGCCGAGTATCAGCGACCTCAGTAGGGACCGCCATCTCCCAGCACCCCGCCCAGCTCGGCCAGCACACGCCCTTGGTAGCCAGGACTGAGTGTTCCCCAGTGCAGCCCCCTTTTCTAGCTGGCCTAAGAACGAGTCATCTCTGGGGCCCTGGGGCACAGTGGGCCTGCTGCACTTCCTCCTCGGTCCTCTTCGGCAGCCAGCATGGTGCTTGTCCCAGAGCACAGTGGACAGGACAGGAGGTGATCCAGGCTGAACCCAGGTGCCCACAGTAGGCCATCAGGAGAGTGGAAGGGTAAGGGCAGTGACGGCTTTGAAACTGGAGAACCAGAGAACCAACAGGTGGGGGCCGCAGGGCAGGACAGGAGAACCCAGAAATCCCCAACGCCTTGCACGGGACACTGCTGACCGAGCAGCTGCTGTCCACTTTACTTCACCCTTCCCTCCTGTACAGGTTTTTGTGGGGGTGTCTACCACAGGCCTATGTGCCTTGAGGGGATCACTTGATCCCCGCTTACAGGAAGGTCCCTGTCACCTCAGACCACCAGAACAGTTCCTTCCCCGGCACAGAGGAGCCTTGAGGCCCAGCCAGGGTGAGCCAGGTCCAGCCGAGGACAGTGAGTGGGCCTCACTGTGGCAGGCCAGGCGGTGATGGGACGGCGAGGACGCTGGCCTCAGGACGTCCACTCAGTGAAACAGAACAACACTTCCTTCCTAAGCAGTTGGAGGCCAGTCACTTGCCACAAGGCCTCCAACACTTGTCCTCAGCACTGGCAATTCATGCCGTCCCCTAGGGCTGCCACTGTCTCCCAGCTCCCTCTGATCTAGTTCAACCCTTTATTCTTAAAATGGGAACACTGAGGCCAAACAGGGAGAAGCCAATGGCTCCGAGTCCTGGGACCTTTTCTGAATCAAGGTGCCCAGTGGGGGGCCAACCAAAGCACCCCCCGGCCTGCACCAGGGGCTCCGCCATGGCAAACGTGCACTTTGAAATGTGGCTCTGGGCTTGAGACAGCCGAGCTTTTAATCATGTTTGCAAGGATGTCTCTCAGGTGACTTAGGGAACAATGGCCCACGCTGAGCCCTGAGCTTGGTCCACATGGCCGCTCCCCTGAGCCACTTGGGGTGAAGCCCTTCTCAGCTTTTCTGAGATCTTTTCAGAGGCGACATCACGGGGCAGAAGGGCGCCAGTATCATGTGTGGGTGTCCTTAAGCCCAAGAACGCTGATGTTAGAAACACCAAACCTTTGTGTGCGAGTGACCACAGCTGAAGACGGGGGCCCGGGAAACCCTGTTTAAGCACAGAGGTGGCTTTGCCAGCTCTCATGGGTCCCTGAGTCTGGCCTGAGCAGCACCTAGTTCCCCATGTCAACAACTGGCTTAAATATTTTGTTAAGGAAAGAAAGTTAAACCATTTGGGTGTCAGAACTTGACTGGGTCCCCATGGCTGCCAGGCATGGCGGGCTGCCATCTTAAGCGTCCCACAGAGCGTCCCACTGTGGGTCAATCTTGAACACTGCTGTAGTTTGTGCGATTGGAACCTGGCTGTCTGGCAGGGTGGCCACTGGCCATATATGGACAAAACAGTCAATCCAACTTCCTAAGTGCCCTGCACTGTTTAAGGCTGCTCAGCTGCTGCACTGAGCAGGACAGTTCCAGAACATTTCCGCCTGATGCCTAAATTCTCCAGTGTCACCTACTGCAGCTCTCCCCGGCCACACAGAGTACTAGACACAGCACTTCCTGTTGCTCCGGGAGAGGCGGCCAACACCAGGAGGCCTGTGGCAAGCGGCCACTCCTGCCTGGAGTCAGAGTCCCTGGCCTCCCAGGGCTGTGGCCCTAGGACTCCTGGTTTGAACCACTTGGCAGCAAAGAATATGTAGTGGCCCATCCAGTTGAAAAACGACGTTAGGAGAGGCCACATATGCCGGGGGTAATTTCCCTTCTTTTCATCTGGGCGTGGTGGCACAGCCTGTCATCCCAGTGGCTTGGGAGGCCGAGGCAGGAGGGTCGCGAGTTCAAAGTCAGCCTCAGCAACTTCAAGGCGCTAAGCAATTCAGGGAGACTGGTCTCTAAATAAAATACAAAATAGGGCTGGGGATGTGGCTCAGTGATTGAGTGGCCCTGAGTTCAATCTCTGGTACCAAAAAAGAAAAAAAGAAAAGAAAAACATGAGATCTTGAAATACTACTTTAAAAACGTCAATTCTGTGATAGGAACGTAAGGCGACCATTTAACCGTGCGTGCACCTGTGAGGCACTACCTACTTGGGGGTTGCTGCCCTCTTCCTCGTGTTTCAGAGAGAAGGAAAAGTGGATGTCCTCAAGCAGCACAGCTGGGTGGCCCTTTGATTTTTAAAAGCCAATTACTGTTTTCTTGTGACTTTCCCTACTTGGTATTTTCCACTATCCTCTAGGTCAGAGGAACGGCAAAGCAACTCCTCAGAACCTCAGTGACTAGCCACAGGTGAGAGTGGCAGGTGTCCATCAGTGAGCATGTTCTGATGTGAAAGGCTGATGCCTGTTCGCAGCTTATTTCCCAACGAGCTGTGGGACCTCAGAACTGCCTGTCATGTTTCTGTGCTTCCCCTTTCTGCATTTCACCCCTGGGTGTCAGGGGCCTGGCTGACCACAGGGCAGCTCAGCTGGGGCCCCGGCTCCGCTGTGTGGCTGGTGCAGACAGGTGGAAGTTAGGAAAGCTGTCCGTCTATCTGTCTCTCTCTCTCTTGAGGGAATGCGATAAAATGTTAATAGTAGGTATCCTAGAAGTGAAAACATAATTAAAAATTTAAAAATATTGTTCTAGTTTCCTCAATGATATTACCAAAAAAATCCCAGAACCTTAGGTGATTTTTTACAAGCAGCAAATGTTATTTTAATAGAAGCACCATAGGTATGAGTGTAATGATTAATTAGATGGTTAAGTTTTTACGAAGGAGCCACTGCCCAAACTTGAACTTTGCTCTTTAACAAAAACCTGGAGCTATGACTTGCATGTGGGTTTAAAAAGGGAACCTAATCTGGTGGATGTTTAATGCATCTAGCAGACGGTGACATTTGACTACTACATTAAAACATGGATTTCTAGTGAATATTTTGTTTAAAGCTCTGCTACAAAATAATCAAATTGACAAACTGTTTCTGGAGGCAGAAACAAGGATGAACTTTAGAACTAACATTTATCAATTGCTTTACACTTAGAAAACAAATGTAGATTTTGGTGTATTTCTGTCTCAAAAGTCTTTCATTTGGGAATTAATGCATAAGATCTTAACCTATAGGCCCTTACTTAAGAATTCAGAATCTTCAAAATGGTCCCATCTTTTTTTCTAGCATTTAAAGAATGTTTTTCCTATTTTTAAGATTGGCATGTTGCCAGACGCCTGTAATCAGCTCAGGAGGCTGAGGCAGGAGGATCTTGAGTTCAAAGCCAGCCTCAGCAATGGTGAGGCCCTAAGTAACTCAGTGAGACCCTGTCTCTAAATAAAATACAAAATAGGGCTGGGGATGAGAGTCGGTGGTCAAGTGTCCTTGAGTTCAATCTCTGGTACTCCCCGCCACCTCCCCCCCCGCAAAAAAAAAGATTGGCATGTTAAAGATCTAGAGCTCAAATTACATAAGTTTTCAAAAAATGGCTCCAAAATATGTAAATATGAGCAAATCAGACCTGCTGAGGGCAAAGACAGAACAATGGCTTGCCTCATGTGGTCTACACCAGTCAGTCACCAGTTCTGGAGAAGCCCTTGTCACCCTTCCCATGTCATTGGAGGGGAATGGCCACCCAGCCTCACAGCCAACTGAAAGGCTGGACCCAGGACCCAATGCAGTTCAGGCCACCTGGCTCATCAGGCTTTAGGCCTGACCTGTCCACCCCACCACGTTCCTGTTGGTCCCCATGCTGCTTGTCCCCCACAAGTCATAGCCAGATGCCACTACAGCTAGGTTGTGTGTTTGCTAAATCTCAGCCTTTAGAGCTCGGCTCAGATGCTTTCCTCTTAGACGTCCACCCCCATGCCTCCAGGGCCCAGTCCTGCACTCTTGGCTTCACCTGCCCCCTGGGCTCCACCCCCAGCTTGGTCTTCGTCCTGTCTGTGCACAGACCTGGACCACAAGCTGGTCTGCAAATGCAGAATGGCTGAATGCTTATGTGAAGGTCTCACCCTAATCCACAGAGATTCCTCCCACACGGGCCTCACCTACCACTTGACAGTGTTTACAGAGAGGTCAGGTTGGTGGGAGGGCTTCTGCCAGAGGAATGTCAGCTGCCATCAGCTGCCATCAGTCATCCACACGACTTTGCTGCAGGTACCAACTCCTTACCTGTCTGAGGGGCTAACCAGGCTTCCCAGGAAGGTTTCAGGGGTAGTGAGAGTTAACCAACATTCTAAGACTTGCCAAGTAATGACAACTGACATCACCATTAGAACCACGTAAGGCAGGCATTTTTTCTAGACATTGGAAACTTGTAAGTGTTCTTAAGTGAAACCTAAAATCAATGGCTACTAAAATGACACAGAAGGCCTTCTTAGCATGTGAAACACAAACAGGACCCCAAGTCATGGGGATGGACTGTGTGGGGAGGGGTTCTGGATAAGCAGCTCTGCGGGGCATGACTCACCGGGAGCCCCTTAAGTGGAGGGGTCAGCTATCCCCCACGCCCCAAGAGCTCAGGTGGGAAAGCGCCAGTGGCTTCCGTGTGTCTTGCCCCCCCCTCATGCACCCCACTCCCACTCCTACTCTCCAGGGCGGGTCCCTGGGAGAAGACTCTGTGCTTGTTGCTTGTTGGGGTTTAGACAGGACATGTTCCCCAGACGCCCACAGTGCGAGGCCGGGGGGCTATGAGAGCTGTAACTGATGATCCCTGATGGGGATAAACTGGGCGTTGCTGGAGGAGGTAGTCACCAGGGGCGTGCCTTTGGGACTTGTTTTGTCCCTGGTGAGTAGAATTCTCTCTCTGCTTCCTGGTGGCCATATCCTAAACTGCTTTAATCCACCATGCCTTTCTGCCATGATGTTCTGCCTCACCTTGGGCCCAGAGCAATGGGGACAGCTGTCTGTGGACCAAGGACCCACCCCAAACAAACTCTGCCTCCTCTATGTTGTTCTTGCGGGTCTTTTGGTCACAGTGATGCAAATGCTGACTATGACAGCTCTCCTTCTGTGCGAGGAGCGGGTGGAATGGAGGGGTGGTGTCTGCCAGCCTCAGGCCACCCGCCCTGCCCAGTGCCTCCCCGGGCAGCCACCGAAGGTCCGACAACAGGCAGGCCAGCGATGCCAGTAACCCTGCTACTTAGGCAGGAGGATCTCAAGTTCAAGGCCAGCCTCAGCAACTTGGCAAAACCTTGTCTCGGAATAAAGAGTGAAAAGGACGAGGGACGAAGCTCAGTGGGAGAGTGCCCCGGGTCCAGCCTCAGTACAACGGCAACAAGGGCGAGATGGACGTCAGTGTCTTCATTCGTAATCCCAGAGCATCATTTTGGGACAAAATTCTTTTGCCATAAGAGGTATCACATGACCTTGATGCAGCAGTGGAGCCTGGTGACTGTCAGCAACCACCAGCCCAGAGAGAGGCCATAGGATATGCAGACAGGACCATGAACAAGCCATGGTGCAGGTCCGACCAGGCCTGAGGCCTCCCTCACTACCCATGACCAGGAACGCAGAGAGGAGGACACCGCAGAGGACGCCATGTGGACACAGCCAGCATGACACAGCCTGGGCTCCCCAGGACAAGCAGCCTGACCCTCTGACTGCTGCCCTGTGCCCTGCTCCACAGCTTCCCGTCAAACTTGCCCCCTCACCTGGCCTGGCCAGCAGCTGCCACCTTCCCCTGCTCTGAGCGGAGAGGGCCGGGGACCCCTGGGTACACCCCTGCCCTAGGCCTCCTCCCTGCCTGGCCTGTCTGGCCTCTCAGCCCCCTCTCCATCCCTTCTGATGTGTGCTGGAGAGGAAACCCTGGGGACCAGCAGCGCCCTGACCCAGCACCACGTTCTCTGCTCTCTCGGAAACATGGCGCCCAGGGATTTAAAGCTTCCTGCTCGTCTCATAAGAACCTCAAGCCCTGCACAGCTGGATCCTTGTCACTGTCAACCTAAATGTCACCTCAGAGAAGCCCGTGGCTGTAGATGCTCCATGTCCTTCAGGTTGGAGGGCTGCTCCCCATGCAGGGGCTGCTGGGGGACTGCTTTTGGCTGTCACGAGGCCCAGAGGCCTGGCCCCCGAGCCAGCTCCACATTGTCCACACCCAGAGCACCCCTCCTTCCCTCAGGCCTCCCTCCCAGGGTGCTGAGGTCACTCAGCACACTTAACCTGTCCCGTCCACCTAGGTTGTCACCCGCTCTGCCACCTCCTCGCCTGGCCTTAGTTCTTTCATTCTGGATCCACTGGTTTAGTTTTACGCTCTGCTTCCTACACCAGGACTGGGCTCCGAGGGAGCCAGGGCCTCGTCGCTCACTGCTGTCCCCAGAGCCCGCACCAGCACCTGGTGTGCCACAGATGCTCTCCCTTCGCCTGCAGCTGTCAAAAGAGCCATGACGCCGGGAACCCATGCCTTGGCTGTTCTTCCCAGGGCTGGTCTAAGATGACATCACAGGGGTGAACACAGTGCAGAGGGGAAGGAAAGGCGGAGGAAGGGGACACAGCTGCCACCAGAGGCAAGGTTTCCCGAAAGCCCTAAAAGACCCAGCCACTAGGACGTGGAAACCGTCAGGGACACAGGGACACAGGAAGGCTGTTGTGATGGGGCTTCGGGAAGATGACCGGAGTCGGGGGGAGAAGACGCCCCCAGCCCACCTGGCCAGGAGCCCACCCTCTGCCAGGGCAGAGCCAGGTGACCGGGAGGGAAGTCAAGTGCACTCACAGGAGACGTGGCCTCTGGTTTGGACGCCGGCGCTCTGAAGGTGGACGTGCTCTGCGCAGCATCGGCTCTCCCACCGGCAGCGGCTCCCGCGGACACGCACTCCAGGTAGTCGGGGGGCGGGATGACCACGCTGCTCTTCTCAGTCAGGTCCACCGTGCTGACGCTCCTCACCGGGGCAGGGCTTGAGGCCAAGACCACAGAGCAAAGTCAGAGAAGGTCCTCCACCCTGCCCGACCCCAGCACCCCCGACCAGGACCACTAAGCCAAAAGGGAAGAGGGGGGGATGGTGGCACACACTCTATGCATCTGCATAAGGCACTCGGTGTTTTTCCTGGATTATAAAGGTCTATTCAAAAAACATTTTTTTAAAAGACATGAAAAAAGGAGAGAGATTAAAAAAAAAAGATTTATAGTGAAACTGAAAAAAAAAAAAGGAGAGGAAAACAATTTAATTTGGGGTTGACTCTTGAGTCATTTAAGGACATCAACCAGAACAGCCAGACCCTCAGCAAGCAGCAGGTGACCAAGATAAAAAATGTTGACACTCAGAATTTTAACATCTTAAGACGATAGTTTCTGTTGTTGGCAGGTGGCCTTCTGGCTCTTCTGCTAGGGACGCGCATACCCAGATGGTGTCACAAGAACCTGCTGGGGGAGGACCCAGGACCATGGTGTTAAGGGTCGACCTGCACAGCCGGGGGCTGGGGGGGGGGCTGTGATGGTTTCTCTGAGACAAGGAACACTAAGAGGCAGTGTAGGGGAGGAGGACCAGCTCAATTGAACTTGTCATTTGTGGGGGCCAAGGGACAGCCAACTAGAACTGCCTAATACACACACAAAAATCCATTCTTAAATCAAAGAGCCCTTTCTGGGTCTGGGTTCTGCACTTCTCTGTATCCTTGGACATTTTCTTTTTTTATTTTCCAATATTAATTTTTTAGTTTTTGGTGGATACAATATTTTATTTTTCTGTGGTGCTGAGGATCGGACCCAGTGCTTCACCCGTGCTAGGCGAGTGCTCTACCACTGAGCCCCAGCCCCAGCCCGTGAACATATTCTTAAACCCTGTTTCCTGTGTCTGTCCGTTTGTTTTTCGTGGTCCTGTGATTGAAGCCGGGGGCTTTGCCAGTTAGCTGCACAGCTAGCCCTTTCCATTCTTTATTTGGAGACAGGGTCTTGCTGAGCTGCCAGCCTGGCCTTGAGTTTGCAATGCTCCTGGCCTACAGGTGTGCACCTGCCCAGCAGCTGCCTGTTTTAAAGGTGTGGGGAGGGTCCCGTCTCTGGGTTGCTGTGAGCTCCCCAACACAAAGCAGGGGGACAGCCCCGAGGTGGGGCTATCATTACTGGTCTGATCCTGTGGAGTATGGATTTGTGGGGTCACGGTCGTGAGCGGATGAGAAGGCCCAGAAAGCAGACAAGGGAAAGGCTGAGGACGGACCCAGGAGTGCCCAGTACTGGTGGTGGGCAGAGGGGGCCCTGCAGAGGCTTCTGAACGGGGACAGCGGGTGAGCCCAAGGAAAACAGATGGCAAATGGGTCATGAAACCAAGGGGAGAGAACACTCACTGCAGAAAAGCCTTCTCTAGTGGTAAGAGCTGCTGGGAAAGGTAAGGGCATTGAATGTGAGCTGTGGGTTAGCACCTGCGGGAGGGGGAGGCAGCAAGGGTGGCCTCAGAGGGCTGCAGGAGGTGGGCCAGGCACGAGCATCTTCACAGCAGACCATCGGGGCCTCTCATAGAAACCACTGGAGCAGCCACCACTCCTACTCCCGGGGGCTAATGTTCTATGGTGGTGGTGGGGCTGCTGCACGTCTAGGTTATAACTCAGCTTTTCTTGCTTTTTTTCTTTTTTGTCTGTTTTGTGGTCCTTGGGATTGAACCCAGGGCCTCATGCACACTGCAGTGTCCTACACAGACCCACACCCAGCCCTCTGGGAACATTAGGGGAAGGTCAGGAGAGCTGGCTCACATCGGCTACCTTGGAGCAGGCGCGGCCACCGATTCCTTTGCATTTTCTTCCAATAACTTTGTATATGACGATGGGAACCAACCCCTCCTGCAGGTGAAGGAAAAAAAAAAAAAGGACCTGTTTGTGCTATGAGATGCGGGCAGGGCAAGTGCACAGTACGGGGCGTCCTGACGATGGCCTGGGCAGGTGGCCCTGGCTAGCAGTGAAGGCTCATAAGGGACTGAGGGAAACCAGGCTTTATAAATAAGTTTGACTGCACACACAAACCAGGACAGTGAGCGTCTTACATACATAGTCGTGTCACTCAGACTCCCTTTATTTTTTTAATTGGCTTTATTCCATACACAGCAAACTGACAACCTAGTGCCAATGAGACTTATGTAGACTTGTGGTTGAAATGACAAGGGTGACATTTAAACAATTTGTCTTAAATTCTTTTTCTTTTGGTACTGGGGGTTGAACCCAGGGGTGTTTTACCACCAAGCTACATCTTTTTATTTTATATTTTGTGATAGAGTCTCACTAAGTTGCTTAGGACCTCTCTAAGCTGCTGAGGCTGGCCTCAAACCTGCATCCTCCTCAGCCTCCCAAGCCCTGGGATTACAGGAGTATGCCACCACTCCAGATGCTTCTTAAAGTCTATCTAATATCCCCGAGAAACCCAAAGTCCTGTATTTTTTTCCTTTTTGGTATCAGGGATTGAACCCAGGGGCACTCAACCACTGAACCACATCCCTACCCTTTTTTTAATTTTTTATCTTGAGATAAGGTCTTATTAAGTTGCTTACAGCCTCACTAAATTAGCAAGGCTGGCTGTGAACTTGCAATCCTCCTGCCTCAGCCTCCCGCACTGCTGGGATTATGGGCCTTCAATCCACGCCTGGCCCAAAGCCACATTTTTTAAAACAACATGTAAGGCCCTGTCAGAGGTTATGCACATGATCTGTTAATCTCTTCATGTACCAAATCTATCTCTGTATACACAGATGCAACAAAAATAGCCTGGGATGGAGCGACTCTGCCAACTGAACTACAAACTCAACTCTGGCTGAAGAGCTAGTCTGCCCCCACGATTTGCATCTTAAGTAAACCTTCTGAACGAGGGCTGGGTGAGCCCTGCGAAGCGGTTCACGTCAACTTACGCTTTGGTGGCATCATGCTCCCCGTACATCCAGCCGTCCTTTTCCTCGGGGATGAGCAGCGTGATGACATCTCCCTGTGCAAAGCTGAGCAGGGTCTTGTTGGTGCCCGCGGTGTGCGGGAAGATGGTCTTTACTTTGTGCTTTTTCATCAGGTTCAGTCCAGAAGCGACCGAAACAGAACGCTGTAAACTGGCGTCCTCTGAGGTATCTGTTAAAGCGAGCGCAGCAGGGACAGCAGGGACGGCTTCTCAGAGCTGACCATCAGGCAAGTTCAGAACACCCCCTGCCACACCTTGCCCATGTGACCCTTTAGGCTAGTGGGCCCCTTCCAGGCCTTCACACTGCCCAGATGGGACTGGCCTGCAAGGGAACAAGCAGGCTGTGGCCCGAGGGCTTTCACAGTGGGCCGCGGGCCCTTTAAGAGGAGAGGATGAGCGGGGAGCACTGGTGGCCGCCAGGCTGGCTCGCTTCAGAGACAAGACCTGTCCCAACACCCCGCTGCTCCTTGCTTGGGTCACAGAAGCATCTGAGGCAACAGCACAACCCCACTGCTAATGCCCTGAGCCACAGGGAGAAGGGGCAGACTGGAAAGGTGGACCTTCTGGCTTCTCGGTCCTGAGCAAGGATGAGGAGACAGTTCTCTTTTTTGAGCCCTCACTAGGGGGCAGTCAACGATCTCAGTGCTTTTCAGCCACCAGAAAGCCACGGTTACTACTGACAGACAGAAAAAGGAACCGAGCCCCACAGAGTCCCCAGGATGCACCACTGGGTGTGCGGGACACCATGCGGGCAGCAAGCCCACAGCCTCTACTTGGAGGTGCTATGTTACAAAAGTCATGTCTCAAATCGATGGCAGGTTGACATGTGCCACTCCAGAAAACAAAAATTGGATTGGAGATTTAATTTAAAGCAACGCAGGATCTCTTTTTGCTTTATTCTTACCAAAATAAATAAATAAGTAAAAATTTCCCCTTTGTAGCACTGGAATTGAACTGGTAAGTGCTCTACCACTGAGCCACATCCCCAGACCTTTCTTCTTTGTTTTTTGGTACTGGGGATTGAACTCAGGGGCACTCGACCACTGAGCCACATCCCCAGCCCTATTTTCTATTTTATTTAGAGACAGGGTCTCACTGAGTTGCTTAGCACCTCACCATTGCTGAGGCTGGCTTTGAACTCGCAATCCTCCTGCCTCAGCCTCCTGAGCTGCTGGTATTACAGGCGAGTGCCACCACGTCCCACTCTCCTTTTTTGTTTTTATTTTGAGACAGGGTTTCACTAAGTTGCCCAGGCTGGCATCAAACTTGCAATCCTCCTGCTTCAGCCTCCTGAGTAGCTGGGGTTACAGACGTCTACCACCATGTCTGGCCATGTGCCTTACATCTTGTGCAATTCTGTACTTCCTTTGAAAGGAATTAACCACAGGCTATCATTTTTTCCTGCTAAGCAATCCTCACTGTCATTAGGGAATCTCTCATCTTTGGCCAGCAGCTGCAAGCATCTGTAATCTGCAGGTTCTCTTCAACACCCAACTTGATTGCTGCTGGGGCCTCTGAAACACCCACACACGTGGGCCAGGCACCACAACATGGCCCTAGGGCTTGGGTGCCAATGACCACATAAGAGAGGGGCCACCAGGGAAGCAGCCTGAGACGTCTGCTTTTCCTGATTGTCAAACTGGTCCTGAGTGCTGAACTACAGTGATGGGTTCAGAAATTTAAGCAGTTACACTTAGGTCTCCAGAAAGTCTGAGGTGCCCTGTTAGAGATGATGGAGAATACGGAGGAGAATTCAAATGAAGCCTATTGGTAAGATTTATGACCATAATTTTGTCATGTGAACTTTTATAGTTTGTTTTTCTGAAAAGGAAATTTTACTGTAACAGCCACCAAGTATGGAACGCAGGGTGAGGCTGGGTGCATTCTAGCTGGCTCATTCTTAGATGTAGCACGTCTCAGCAGTATGTTTACTCTATCCAGCATCCATCAGCATTCAGAATTAGTGTCAGAAATGGGTCACTTATCAAGATGTCCTATGGTCTAACCCTTATTTGTTTTGAGATGTGAGCTACTCAAGGCTAGGGCCAGATGTATCTACTCTACTCAGCTCAGTATTTACCTTTTTCCTTCCCAATACATTTAGCCAAAATATTTATTTTACAAATTACTTTTAAAAATTTAAAAAGATACCTGAAAGGAAATTAAACCAAGTATCTTACCTGTTGAATTATTTATCTTTTCTGAATTCTGTGCAACTGTTGCTGGGTTATTGAACATATCAATCAGAGGACTAGTATACGCTCTGGCTGAAGGAGCTGGGGGCATCTTTGGAGAATGGTTAGAAAGGGTGTCGTAATCTTTCCCAATCTGTGGGAAAAAATATTAGTCTAATATTAGAATAACAGTGGAACGATAAAGAGTCCCAGAACTGTTTTGTATCACGTGTTTTAAATCCCACCTTCTTCTCCAATTCTCTTAGTTGTAGGGCAATGCTCCATATTGATTGTTTCAAGAATACCATACCTCTTTTTTCCCCTCCATACGTTTTTTAAAAAATATTTACTCTTAAAAAAAAAAAAAAAAAAAAAAAAAAGGCAGCAGCCACTCTCCATCCCTCACCCTGGCGACCACTCACTGATCCACTTTCTCTCTATAGGTATTTTAGGTCCCCTCAAAGTGCTACTTAGTTATAGGATTCTACATTTAAAATAATGTTTCCACAGAATTTTGAATGTACTTACACCAAATCCTATCATCTTGTTTTGCTAAAAGAAATCTGGTATCAATGGGATTCACCTTTCTCTGTAAGTATTCTCTTCCCCCTGGAATTTTCTAGGATTTTCTCTGTATCCTTAATATTCTGAAACTTGGCTCACATCTGTGCAGGTGTTCATCCCTCTGGCTGCTGTGCTGAAGACCAGGCCCAGGGCCACTGCAGGCCTCCCCAAGAGAGGACATTGTGAGGGGGCGCGGAGAAGCCATGAGTGGCCTGAATTGGGCTTTGAAGGCCAAAACAAGAGGATATGCTGACAGAGGCTGGTGCAGAGGACAGAGACAGGAGCAGTGCTTTGGTGGCTGAGGACAAGTTGCCTCTTACTGGCTGGGGAAGACGGGACAAGCAGGGTTAGGCAGAGAAATCAGGCACGTTTTAGACAAGCTGGACTTGAAAGCCTGTGGAATCCAAGCGGTGGTGGTGAGGAGGCAGTGAGTGCACCTGCTGGCGTGTATCTGTCCTGGGTCCCTTGTTTGTGAAGCCCTCTGGTTACTGCCATACTGGGTTTGGGAGAGCTCTTCGGCTTAGTTTTCCAGGCAGTTCTACTCTGCTACTGAGCCGTCCACTGGGGGTGTTATTTTGGGGTAAGGGAGAAGGAAAAAAAATGTAACTAAAATTCAAACACTGTGCAAAGGCGGGACTGAACAGCACGGCAACCCTCCCTCGCCCAGGGCCTGGTCTCAGTGGTGACCAATTCACGGCTTGTCTTTCTTCGTGCCTCGCCCGGCTTCCCAAACCACGCTGGATTATCTTGAAACAAATCCAAGACATATCATTTCAACTACAAATAATAATCCACTTTTTAATTCCCAAGATTTCCAGCAGTAGTTCTTGATGGCTTCCTCCACCTCCGCTGACTCTGTGACCCCAGTTGGTCCTGCTGGTTTACTCTGGTGCCTCCTTTCGTGATGTGGGTTTCCCAGTGTCCAGGAGCCCCCGCTGGCCCCTCTTCTTTTCACTGGTCTGCTAGTCTGTACTTGTTCCGTTCTCATTGCCACCGGTGCCACAATGAGGGAAGGGGCAGGCAGCACGTTCTTCCAGGGGCACTCGCCCCCGCCCGGAGTCCAGATACGCTGTCTGTCGGGTAGACCAAAGGCCCTGTGGCCTGTACTTGGGGCCAGGGAAGAGACTGAATAGAGATCCACGTCCTGTCTCCTGTAGCTCTGCTCCCTGCTCCTGCAGCAGCTCTACCCTTGGCAGCGGCCTCTCCCTGCCTGGGCCAGGAGGAGGCTCCTCCCATGTTGATTCCCTGCACCTTGATCCCGCCCTTCTCTCTTCTCTCACTCCTCAGCGCTGCTGCTCCTCGTGGCGCTATTTCTTACTTTTGCAGGTGCTCAGGGTTCTGTTCTGGGGCTAGGAGGCTATCATTTTTTGGGGCTGGAGATGAACAAATGTGGGGGATCCCTGTGTCCAGACACCTCGGATCCAGATCTCCACACACGCTTGTGAAAACTAAGAAGGCTGTCATGCCCAGGTCCCAACACCAGGGAACTAGACAGCCTGAATTCCTTACCTTGAATACCCCCCTCCCCGAGTGACTGACGTTGGGTCAATGGCACAGGAGATTTTCAGTCTCTTTTCCAAGATACCTATACTTTCTTCACTGGGGATAAACTTATAAAGCTGGAATCGTTACAATTAAAAAGAGTAACAATAAAATTTTAAAACAGAGATAAAAGTGCTACACATAGTATTCCACATTTGCACAGCTAATTCCAAATCTGAAGGTAAAGGAAAAAAGCTGAGAAAAGGAGACAAGGAGAGATCATGATTTCAACCAACAAAGGAAGCCCTGGTCCTTTGAGCCAAATCATATCAGTAAACATGCAGTTGAAATAGAGAAGAGTGATTGATTCCTACCATGTTGCTTCTTTGAATCATGGGTGACGGCTGAGGTGTCCCGGCTACAGGGGTAGAGATTGGAGTCCTTATTTCTTCTATCATGTTCATGATTTTCTCTGGCACTTTGGTGGCATCACAACAGGTTTCCTGCCACCTGGGCAGTTTGGAATTGAGTAATTCTGCAGACTGTAAATCCCAAAGAAACAAAGTAAACACAGACGTGCACTGTGTGAAGAGCTGGCAACACCGCATCGCGTGGCATCACTGATAATGAACCACTGGCTTCCCACCAGAAGGGGGGAGCTCCGAGTTTAATTCAGGAAGCCCTGGTCCTTTGGGCTAGTCCACTGGGGGTGTTATTTTGGGGTAAGCATCTGTGAGCACCTGCTCTCATTTGCTGAGATGGCAGCAGACTCCACCCTCAAGGAACTTCTCTGCTGCCTCAGTGTGAACACACACCTAATGCAGAGGTGGCAAATAAGTAGAAATCGCCCAGGGCTGGGGTGCGCTCAGTGGCAGAGCACGTGCTTGGCATGCACAGGCACCAAAACCAACCAACAAACAAAAATGACAAAACACCTGCCCCCAAAGAAAGAATCAGTTCAAATGCTAAAGGAGGCAGGGGTGGGCAATCTATGAATCTCACTATTTTCTGAGTTGCCCCAGAAATACCAATCACCGTCTCCTTCCTCCTACTCCTAAGAGCATCCCCTCAGTTGCTGGTGAGAGGCCCAGGAACCCCTTGGACTTTGAGAAGACCAAGGTACATGTTGACAAGTCAGTCAGATTTTGGCCTGGGATGGAGGGACTGCAGGCAGGGAGTGGTGGAAGCACCAAGGGTGCCCTCCCACAGGCTAAGCAAGGCCTCATGGAGCAGCGGGGACAGCCCAGAGGCACAGGTGGGCAGAGCAGCCCGGAGCCTGGGACAGCCCTCCTGCTCCCTCAAGCCTACTCTGCTTCTGGCAATGGGACTCCCAGAGACTCCGGAAGCCTCTCAGTGGAGCCCTTTCCCAGGGCAGCAGTCTGGCCAGAGAAGGGAAGTAGGAGCCTTTCGTAAAGCTACTTAACATGGCAATCGCATGGTTCCTATGCAGACTCTAGGTTTATCGGGAGTGGCTGGGGATGCTGATGTATATCCTGGGGACGCAAGGACCCTCCGCAAAGCCCATTCTGACTATTCCCTTGACAAACTGGGGCAGTGCCACACAATGGACCAGCAGCTTGGCCCTGCCTCATCCAAAGCCACAAAAAAGACTGGGATGCTTTGGCTGTGATAAGGGAAGTCACAAAGCAGTTTTCAGATAGTCAAAGAAGTTCTAGTACAGAAACAGAACTGGTGTGTGCCACTCCAAAGCATAGCAGGGACCCAAGGTTAAGTCTAAGAAAGAGCTTGCCAATAAACAGCGCTCCCTGAAAACAGCCCAGGCTGCCTCACGGCACAGTGGGGCTGTGCCAGAGGAAGGGAGCTTCGGGGCCACTTACAGCTCTCCACAGCATGACCCTGCTGCAGGACGAGGCCCTCGCCATGGAAACAAGTTTCTAAAGCTACCTCAACATTGCTCTAAGTAGTGTAAGGTTAACAAAAGGAAACACTTAATACAGTAGTTCGTTTTTTGCTATCACAATTTTAAATCTTAGGTATTTATGTATTAGTTGGCTGAATATTTCTTCAAGTTGCAAAACCTTCTTAGAATAGGTAACATATGCACATATACACATAAGGCCAAGACTGCCCCCAAAAGAGAGGGACAGTTGACTTATGTTTAAGCTCTTGCAAAGCATCTCCTACTGTGGAGCACTCTCTGAATTACCTTATTATGAACAATGGTGGATATTTGACCTCAATTAGTGCTAGTTTTGGATATGTACATAGGCCCCAGAGAATTCATAATTAAAAAAAAATAGAAGGAGGAGGAAAATTTAGCACGTTGTATAATAGCTCCTGGGTTCTAACCTCACAGCTGCACGTATCAGGAGCAGGGAACTAAGTCAGTCAACCACTCAGCTGAGGGGATCATGAATGAACACCTTGAAGATGAGTGAACAGTAATGGGACCAGCTGTCCTGATGGGTATGAATGGGGGGTCCATGCCTGATGCAGAGTTGCCAGTGACCATCCCCACAAAGTCTACAAGAAAAGCATCTCAGACCACCCAGGGGCTGGCCCTGGTCAAGACACTGGCACAGGAGCACACCTGTAATCCCAGCTTCACGGAGGCTGAGGCAAGAGGATCGCAAGTTCAAGGCTGTGCCTGGGCACCTTAGTGAAACCTTGGTTCAAAATAAAAAGGGCTAAGGGTATAGTTTCGGGGGTCGAGTGCCCCTGGATTTGATCCTCAGGACAAGGGAGAAAAAAAGACACTGACACTCCAGACCATCAGAGTGTACGAAAAATCAATTTGTAGGTGAGAAAAGAAAAAAGGTGCCATTTTTCAATGAATAAGCATTATAAGGAATTTTAATATGGGTGATTACTAAATATTATAAGTAGACATATGGTTAATATATCTGTATTTTTATGTTTACACATTCAAATTGGCAAAAAAATAATTTTTTTTGAATCTTCTTATTGGCAAATAGGCTACCACTGCTTTATAGGGGGCCTACCCAGAAGGGAGAGCATCCAGGGCATCTGCCTATGCTGGTACACTTACTGCGATCTGCCCACACACTCACCTGTAAGTGATAATAGTGTATGTGATTTGCAAAGCTGCAGTGTTTGTCCACTAGAAAACAGAAGCGCCTTTTCTCCTCAAGCAGAGCTTCTTTGCAGCCATCTGCAATGAATTTCTGGATTTCGCTCTGGCGAGAAGTAACAGTCTCTACGTACTAGGAAAATAAACAACAACGATAAAAGTATGACACAAGGCATCAGATAGCTGCATGGCCTGACGTTTATCTCCTGTCATCTTTATGCTCAGTTTATTTTGATAACAGAATAAACACTAAATGCAGACAGACCTTCTACGGGCAGAGTTGGAATCTGACTGGAGCAGATACCATCATCAAGGTCCTTGACTCACGTGTGGAAAGAAGTGGCCAGGAGTTTCATATTCCCACAGGATGCCGGGCACAAAATACTACTTTGTGCCCCAGAGATATGGTCGTGATGACGGCGTTCTACTGGAGAGCACTGTGGACTTTGGAGCCAGAGAGCTCCAGGTTTAAGCCCGGGTTCCAAATGCCAACCATAGGATTAACCTAAACTTCACTTCCCCTCACTGTAGGATGTTAAATGGGGACAGCAATACCAGTCAAGGAGGCCCCTGCTCCTAACCACGTCAGGGGGAAATGCTAATGTTTTTAGGTGGCTGTGGACGGATTACTTTTTGAGTCTGGGATTGAATCCAGGAGCTCTTCATCACTGGGCTACATCTCCAGTCCTTTTTTTATTTTGAGACAGGGTCTTGCTAAGTTGCCCAGGCTGGCCTCAAACTTGATCCTCTGGCCTTAGCCTCCCGAGTTGCTGGGATTACAGGCATGTGCTACCATGCCTGACCCAATCAGTTATATTTCTTGCTTGTTTTCTGAGGTGCTGGAGATGTAACCCAAGGCATGTGCTCTACCACGGAGCCACATTCCCAGCTCTTTTTAAAACTTTAAGGCAGGCTCTCAATAAAGTGCTCAGACTGGCCTTGAACCTGGATGCCCTGCCTCAGCGTAGTTGGGATGACAGGCGTGTACCAAACCCAGCTCACAGACTAATCATTTTTGACGCTGGAAAATTCTGCAGTCTTCAGCTCTTAATACTTTTAATAAATAATGCTTACTTTTAACTACAGCAGTAGCACAGCAGTGAGTAGGCACAGCCCCGCCTCCCCGTACAGTGTACAAACAATACCCTACAGCAAAAGCAAACACGGAGGAAAAGCTCACCTCGATCTCTTTGTGTTCGTATTTTAGTGCATTTCGTCCTCCTTGACTTTTCCTTCTGATCTTCTTCAACTCAGCTTGAGATTTCTCCAAAGAGTCTAATTTATTCCTGTGTTCTGCTTGGTATCTTTTTAGAGTTGCCTGTAAATTAAATGTTGTGCTTATTTAACTGAGGCACCACGCGTGACCATTTTTTGCTCACGCATCATTGTGTGGCTCACTGCAACTCTGACACCCTCACACCCACACTTCACACAGATTCCCCCATTCATCTTGAACACGTTGGGGTCGTCTGTTCTCACGTCCCCTGCTTGTACGAGGGCCACAAGGGCAGCTCTCCAGGAACAACAGTCTCTTTTATTCTTCCTTTTCCTCAAAGGTTTTTGGACACTGGGTGGTAAGTATGTGTTTTAGTGATTACATAAACTCAATCACATGTTCCTGTTTTTTGAGTCAACCTACAAGAGATGGAATGAACAAATGCAATTGCCTGTGGCTTTTTGGGGGTCCTGTGTAACAGAGTGGATTTGTCTGTGTGTGTGTGTGTGTGTGTGTGTGTGTGTGTATACACCGGAGACTGAACTCAGGAGCGCTCTACCACTGAGCCACATCGCCAGCCCTATTTTGTATTTAGAAACAGGGTCTCACAGAGTTGCTTAGACCTCGCTAAGTTGCTGAGACTGGCTTTGAACTTGCGATCCTCCTGCCTCAGCCTCCTGAGCTGCTGGGATTACAGGCTGCACCCACCATGTCCAGCAATAGAGTATTTAAGAACTTAGTGTCGGAGCCTCATAGACCCAGGTTACACTCTCATTGCCTGTGTGATCTCAGCAATTAATTTCTCCAAAATCCATGCCTTCCTTCTACTAAGCTGCATGTACGTTATGGGGTGTTTGTAGGGACTAAAATCAGATAATGTACACAAAAGGCTCAGAATTAAATGTGCCTGAACGGTTGTGTCAGGCCTTGTGGTCTCTCTAGCAGTGCACAGCAAAGCACTGTGCAGGCCACAGGCCTCATGAGGACACGGGCGGTAGGGTGGGTGGATGGGTGGGCATGATTTGGGGGTAACCTGTATCACTTACTGCCACATGGGGTCTTGGTAAGAAGAAAGGGGACTCGGGGTGGCAAAAGCAAGCAAGCATTCTAGAGCAGAAATGAAAGATGGGGAGAGCCCATGCACTGCGGCGGGGGACCAAATGGAAAGAGCCCAGAAAACCACTAAAATGGACGATCCTGGGTGACAGGCAAGAGGCACCCACAGGACAGGCTTCTGGCACCCTCCCACGCATAACTCATGCCCTCAACCACTGGTCTGTGAAAGCACCGGCTGCAGGACACGATGTAGTGGCCCTGTCACAGAGAAGCACCCTCTGAGACCCCTGCTCTCCAGGGCACTGTGATTTCTTCCATATTTTTTCTTCTACGCTTCTTTTAATGCAGATCCCGCGTGGTGGCAAAACTGGGCCTACTCAGCCCAAAGGGCTTGCTGGTTTTATGCAGCCAGACCCGTATCAACGCCAGGCCTATATCAAGGCCACCCTCACCCCACTGGCTGCTGACCGAGCAATAGGGAAAGTTCTGGGGCCACGAGGTCAGACCCCGGGGCGGGGGAGGGTGACCACCCTACTCACGTTCATGTATTTTACATCCAGTTCTGTTTTCTTTTCCAGCTCGTGGATAATCTCTTTATGGAATTTTTTGAACTGTTAACAAAAGGGAATAAAAAGTCCACACCAGATTTGTGATTTTAGGCAAAATAAAATTTAAAAATAAAATGAACATATTTTGCAAATATGAAGACATCCACATACATTCTCATCGAGAGTCTCGTTGAGCTTCTTGTGGGTGATGGAGATCTCTATGAGGACGTGGCCTGCGGACAAAACCAGACCCATTAGCCGAAGCCAGCGCACCCTCCGCACAGATACAAAGGGCGCACAGGGGTGGGAGGAAGCACAGCAGGGCCATGGTCCCCAGGGGGTCCCAGGAGGGCCGGCTGGGGGCAGACTTTCTTCACAACATCCAGAGCCCACTGTCTTCAAATCCACATTGTTCTATTTTACTCATTTCCTAAGCCAGAACCTAGATCTGATTAATTTTGAAATTTTCTTACAGAAGATTACCTCGGTCATCACAGGAACTAACTATAGGAACAAATTAGTTATTTTTATCTGACCTCCGGAGTAATCTGATTATTTGCCAGTAATACGAGAAAGTGGCTATTCCCTCCCCTCCCGCTGTAGTTCTTATATTGTTCAGGAAAATATGAGTGCCAGATGAGTGCCAGGGGAAACCGCAGCCAGGACCGCGCTCAGCCCCAGGTCTCCCAGGATGACACCACTTCTCTGAAACAGGGGCAGTCACATGACAGAGAGAATGTTCTAGGACAAAGAGCCTCACTGCAGAGAGCAGCGGTCTGACCACACAGTTTGCGGAGCTCGTCTCTTGCAGTTGGTAGCAGCATGTTGATGTTTTGCCACTTTCCTCTGACAAGAGTGAGTGACAGGCTCTCTCTGCCGACCTGTCTCCAGGAACCAAGTGCATCCAATACCTGACACAGAATCATTCAGAACCACACCGAGCCAGACAACAGGATGGCTGACCCCACAGTTCAGTGGCCAGGTTAGAACGTACACAGGAGTGTCACTCATCCAGGCAGAGGGTGACTTTATGACCTTCCATGTAAATGGAAGGGTCTGAGGACCAGCAGACTGCGCAAAATAAGCCAGTCCCCCAAGCCAAAGGTTGAGTGTCTTTGCTGCCATGTGGAAGATAACCACCAAAACGGGGGACAGGGGGAGAGCAGATATTCAGTAGATTAGACAAAGGGGAATGAGGGGAAGCCAACGGGGTTAGGAACAGAAAAGACAGTGGAGTGTGAGCCCAATATACTTTTCCCATGAACTTACATGAATACACCCGAGTGCACCCACCATCATGTACAGCCATAAGATTGGGGTTTCAATTAGAATGATATATGCCATGCTTGTATATTATACCAAAGTGAATTACAGTGTCACACATAAGTAAAAAGAACCCGGTGGTGAGCTGAATGACTCTGGGGAAGGGTAAAAACGAGGACTGTGGTGGGACTCAGGGAAAGACTGTGGCCTCAGCTGTGACTCTGCACAAGTGGCTCTCGCTGCCATCCAGGAGCATTCAAGACAGCTGACTTCCCCTCACCCTCTGACTCAGAATTCCCACCTCCGCCTGGACACCCCCGAGGCACCTCAGACTGGACAGGTGTGTAGGTTAAGTCGCCCCCGCCCTTCATCTCCTCGCCCCAGCTCTGCCAGCCAGCCACGAGGGCCGCCACTTGCCTGTGTCTTACTCAGGGCCGAGGCCTGCTGCTGGGCACATGGTGCCTCCATGTGGCTGCCTCTAGGGAAGATATGCCCTCCCTCACCGTGCTTCCTCGGGCAACAGCTGTGCCGGCCCTTCCCAGGCTCCTATCTCCTTCCTGCCAGGGAGAGGACATGTGGGAAGGACAGGTGGTATCATGGACACCCGCTCACTGAGTCTGTTCAACCAGCAGTAAGGGGAGGAATCTCCCCGTCCCCACAGGGTGCTGCCAGCTGACTCTTTAAGGTCCTTTCCTGCCTCCCCTGTACCCAAGCCCGGCTCAGGCCTTATCTCTGTGGACACCCCCTCCTTGACCCCGTGTTCTCTTAGGGATCACCTTCTTCACAGGGGCCAGGGATCTTTCCAAAATACAGGTGCAACAGGTCGCTCCCCGGTTCTCCTGGTGTCCCAGACAAACCAGCTCTGAGCAACAACTGAATCCTCCATGAGCAATGTCCCTAACCTCTGCAGGTGGTAGGACAGAGCATTGCCTACTGGTACATAACCAGGGAGGTCACACACTGTGAAGTCACAAAATAGCCCCTTCCCTCAGCTCTGTGATTCTAGGAAGTCAAACAGGACAACCTGCCAGACAGACTCGAGCCAGAGCTCAGCCATCCCCAGCCCTCAGGGTGCCACCGCCCAGTTCACCAGCTTTCCCTCCTGCGTCTTTCATGCTTTCCCTCCCAAAACTATGAAAAAACAGAGGGGATTCTTTGCAAAAGGAGCCTTCTGTGGCCGAGAACATGAGGACATTCATGTGCCGTTTGATCATCATTTAGTCATCTTAGGTATTAAAATACTCTGAGTTTCTTTTACATCTATTTTAACCCCCTGAACAACTAAGTCCTTGTTAAAGATGAAACACAAACAAAATTCACTTCAATTATCTGAAGATTAAGTACTCTATCTTTGGCAAGTTAGAGTCACTGAGAAAAAAAAAAAATGCCTAAAAATAATTTGGCTTAAATCATGAGAGCCACCCAGGCTGAAGTTCGGCAGCCACAGTCTTTGTTCTCTGTGACTTTGTTTCCACAACCCAGTGTACTGAGGACTTGAGGAGTGTGCGATGTGCGGCCAGGACACTCCTGAGGACAGGCGCTGGGTGACCCTGGTGCTCTGGCCCTGCGGGCCACCCCGCCCTGCTCCTCACACTGAGGCTCAGGCTAGTGAACCTGTCCATTCACGGTGGGCAGGCAGGGAACCCGGGCCTTGTTACTCCCGTCCCTGGCCCCACAGTGGCAGCCACTGAGTCCTCGGTCATGAAAGGGATGACACACACCTTGGCTGGGATTGTGCAAGCTGCTCAAGTGTATTTTGAAAACAAGATGAAAAACTGTGTTTATGTTTGATCTGCAGATCTAGTCTTGGATTCAGTGAGTGTTGCTTCGTGTTTGAAAAGTCATGCCCCGCCCCCCCCAGGCCTTTGCTCTGAGTCCTGTGAACCTACTTCTTCATAAATCACACGTGAGAAGGAAAAAAAAGAAAGAAACCAAACCCTGAAAACACTGGAGGGTGGAGTGGAGAAAGCACAACCCAGATTCAAATAGAGCAGAACTAAGTGCGCGAGCCCCGACAGGAGGCCGCCATGCCCCGCCCCAGCCCTCCACACCTCCCTTCCAGGTGGGGAGAAACTCACAGTGATTATAGTCCTGCGATTCAGTCTGCACGTACTGTGTTCTTAACTGACAATATTAAAGGAATCTATAAATTTTTTTTTTAACTAAAAAAAAAAAATTCCGTGTGCTGGGGATGGAACCCAGGGTCTCTCTACCTCTGATCTGTACTCCCGGCTCAAAGAATTTAGATTTAATATATATGTACTTCAAAATCATGAACTCAAAATACAATACCTACCATCAAGTTTTCAAAAAATTCATACAAACAATAGGGATATACTCTTATTGGAAACCATGAACAAATATGTTCAACACTTTAAATAATACTATATAAAAATATATATTCGGTGGAGTGTTGTAGCACACACCTATAAACTCAGTGATGGGGAGGCCGAGACAGGAGGATTGCAAAGTCAAGGCTAGCCTCAGCAACTTAGTGAGACCCTGTCTCAAAAAATAGAAAGGCTGGGGTTGTGGCTCCATGATTAAGCACTCTGAGTTCAATCTCCGGTACAAACAAACAAATAACAACAACAAAAAAAGATGCATCTGGCCAATAGGCAGTATGGATTTTAAATGCTAAATAACAAAATTTAAAGGATACTATTGGCATAAGCATAGAAAGTTTTCATTTGCAATATGGGTCTTTGAATTTTTCTTCTTTTTGAGGTGCCAGGGATCAAACTCAGGGCCTGGCACATGCTGGGCAAGCGCTCAGACACCGAGCTACAGCCCCCACCACCCACTGGACTATTAGCATATTTTTGACTATACAATTCTTCACCAATTTAAAAATTGTAAAAATTTCAGGAGCCAGATGGAGACTGCCGAAGGACCCGAGCAGCAGGGAACATGTGCGGAACGCGTAGGCCGGGAGAAAGACACTTTCCATTTATATCTGATCACGGGTGCTCTGAACACTCATTATTTCCAGAAAGCAGAGTAGTAGCTGAGTCACGCGCCACTTCCTACGTGTTACTACAAGTGGAATGAGACTGTTCAGTAACCGAGGCAGGCCAGCCTCCTACTGGCCTGAAGTAACGCTGTGCGGAGTAAAGCAAGACGGATCAAAAATGTCACTGGAAAAGAACAGAATCTTTCTGATGATTTTCCAAATATCAAACGTGATGAGGAGAAAATATAATAGAAGTGAAGAGCAAATACACGGAAGTTGGCAAGTGTGCAGCTGAGGTCAGAGGCCCCCCCCCCCCCCCCCCCCGTGTGGAATTAGCACACAGGCAGATTAGTGACCACATGGGGGGCTCCGCCCCTCTAACAGTGGCTCTGTCCCTGTGCAGGCCAGCAGCTCATGTGCTGTGCAGGTAAGGGAAGTGAATGCAGGGACAATGCCACACCGGGCACAGGGTGACACTCATTGCACGTTCCTCCAAAGGTCTCCTTCTGACTTAACCCACTAACATGTTACTGCTCATGTTAGAATTCCAGCTCTAATGAACGTCTTTCACAAGGAACGGGTACTGGTCAAATATGGGGCAGTTTGAGCACAAAAATAGTGAAGGGCAATAATAAATAATAAATTGTTGAAGAGTCTAGGAGTCCACAGGTCCACGGTGACAATGGATCAAACAAACAGGGCAGACAAGGAGGTGCCTTGCTGAAGGCAGGCGGCCCAGCGGCCATCAGTAAGGGAGGAGGGAGGGTCAGAACTGAGAAGTCACCATGCAGCAGTGAAGACTGGCTGGGGCCAAAGTCACTAATAGGTGCTAAGTCGAGGGTACAAATATTGATGAGGAAACAAGATAGTTGCATAATTTGGAAGTTTTCTCCCACAAATTGCTTGTTAGTAACAGTAGAAAAAAATAATTACCTGCGGTGTAGAAATCACATGACCCCTTTACTGGACAACCATATTTACATAAAAACAAGAGGAAATGAATGCTTGTATGCCCACATTTGATATTTAGTGGACACAAAATTAGCCAGACAACATTCCAGCTACGGGAGTATAACCTGCCGGGTGCTGTGGTGCTCGCCTGAAATCCCAGCGTCTTGGGAGGCTGAGGCAGGAGGACTGTAAGTTCAAAACCAGCCTCAGAAACGTAGCAAGGCCCTAAGCAACTAACTCAGTGAGACCTTGTCTCTAAATAAAATATAAAAGTGGCTGCAGATGTGGTTTAGTGGTAAAGCACCCCTGGGTTCAATCCCTGGTACCAAACAAACATACAAAAAACCATAATCTGAATCCAATCACAAAGACCAGACATTTCAAAGTTACGATCTTGAGCTCCTGAGTGTTGGCCTACCATTCGGCATTATTTATTTATTTTTTGTATTTTGGTACAGGGGATTGAGCCTAGGGGCACTTAACCACTGAGCCACAACCCCACCTTGGCATTTTTGATTCAGGCTTACAATACCAATTCTTTTTGCAGTATTTGCTTATTTATTTTTGGAGACAATGATTTTTTTAAAAAAATATTTATTTTATTCATTTTAGTTACTGATAGACCTTTATTTTTTATTTATATGAGGTGCTGAGAATCGAACCCAGTGTCTCACACATGTGAGGCAAGCGCTCTACCACTGAGCCCCAGCCCCAGCCCCAGCGGTAGAGCGCTTGCCTTGCATGCTTGAGGCACTGGGCTCAAATCCTAGCACCACATTAAAAAAAAAAAAAAAACTAAACTAAACTGAGCCCCAGCCCCAACCCTTCTTTTTTATTTTGTATTTTACACATATGTATAATCTTTGTACGCTCAAATGTTTCAGAATAATGCTTAAAAAGTACAGAACAAAGGAGAAACAGACACCTACTTCACCTAAGCTTGGCTCTTACTTCTCCTCTCAGTTCCTTTCTTCGCCTATCCCCTGGGTTCCAAAGGAAAACTGTCAATCTATCATGTAAGAAAAGACACTTAAAGGCTTTCCTCCACCTCACTGCATTTTGCTATATTAAACAGAATTCATAACAGTCCACCCTTAAGGACTGACCTTTTTCCTGTTTTATAAACTGTATTTATCAGAATTTATCCCTTGGAGAGTACGTATTCTGGCTACTGTTGATTACTGAATAGGCAATTCTGGGTTCTGCTCCGACAGGTAAAGGGCTTGGAGGTTATCCCTCCCTTACTCACAAAACAAAACAAGCAAAAGATTGTTCCAGAAGATTCCAGCAAAGAGCCTGGTGCAGGGGCCTGTGCCTGTAGTTGAGCTGCCGCAGGAAGATCCTGCGGAGGCTGCCGCAGGAAGATCCCTCAAGCTCAGGAGTTCAAGGCCAGCTTGGGCCAAACTGTGAGACCATGTCTCAAACAGAACAACCCCCCCCCTCCCAATCCCAGCGACATAAACTGAGAAACAACAACTCTTTAGGTTCATCAGAGAATTGAGCTGACAGGTTGGCAGGCTGACCCAGAAGAGTGGAGAGGAGGTTGGTCAAGGACTCAGTTTCCTGGGAGCAGAAGGCAGTATGAGGAGCCGTGTGGGCCAGGGAGGCTGTGATCCTAGACCCTCAGCTGAGGCAGGTGCATCCCAGTTTGAGGCCAGCCTGGGCAGCTGGGTGAGACCCTGTCTCAAAATAAAATACTAAGGTCTGGGGAAGTAGCTCAGAGAGAGAATGTCCCTGGGTTCAACCCCAGTAGTGCTTAAAAAAAAAAAGCCAGTGCAGGAGCCACCCTGGTGGGGAGTCTCAGGGATGAGTGGCTGGCTTAGTGTGGAGCTGAGGTAGGAACTCCAGAGCTCGGTCCCTGGTCCCCTCCTCTAGGAGCCGCATCAGGTTCTTACTGTGAAGACTGGAAACAATTTCCCTTTGGCAATGGTGAGGGAAAATGTCACCGCCCTTAAATAAGCCTAGAGTCCTGTTCTGTGCTGGGTGAGCAAGGCCAGCCCTCGAGGGACACTGCTTTATTAATGCTTCATCTGATCTGGGGGAGAGCGATGGCTCACTCCAGCCCCCTGAGTCTTCCTCTCTGAGGGGAGGAACAAAAAGGCTGAGAAACTCTTCCAAAGATCAGATCCCAGGTAGCCAGGAAACACACAAAACACAACAACCAAGATTTCAACCTGAGATAGCAGAGCGACACTTCCTGTTCCCAGTATTTCACCACCACCCCAGGGCTCCAGGGCAGACTCCACTGAATAGAATTTTCTAGAGAAACCACAAGCAACAGAGGAGTCACAAACAGGGACACTGGAGGAAAACTGGAGCCCCTGGTGCAGGCAGAGCTACAGGCACATAGAACATGACGTACACCCTGGCCAGAAAACACATCCCAGTACTGAAGGCACTGACCCACCCAGTGACCTGATCCAGCACGTTCACCTTCCAACAGGCATGCGAAGAAAAAGAACCTGAGGAGACACAGCAAGCATCGGAACCAAACTCGGTCACGGCACAGATTTTGGAATAATAAGACTGAAAACTTGGGACAGCCATGATGAAGATCCTAAGGGCACTACTAGGAAAGCAGACACCCGGCAAGAACAGATGTCCACATAGGCAGAGATGGAAATACTGATGAAGGACCAACAGGAAATGCTAGAAACCAGAGAAACGGAGAATGCCTGGCTCTCCCGTGGACTGGACAGGGCTGAGGAAGAAATTGATGAGCTTGAAGATCTTGTCGGTGGAATCTCACCAGGCTGAGATACAAAGAGAAAAAAAGAATGAGAAAAGGGGAACAATATACAAGAAGAATGGACAGTTACAAAAGATGTGACATACCCATAGTAGAAAAACCAGACGGAGAAAAAAGAACAGGAAAAAAAACACATTTGATTATAATGTCAGAGAAATCCAGAAAGCTCAGAGAACACAAGATAAACACTAAAATTCTGACATCAGCATATTATATTCAAACTGTAGAATACCAAAAACAAAAAGAAATACTTGAATGTTAAAGTAGGTTCTTTAGACAAAATCACATGGTCAAAAACACGGATCTACATAAAGGAAGACCATTCAAGAAGGAATAAACAGCTGTGCATGGTAGTGCACCCCTGAAATCCCAGCGACTCGGGAGGATGAGGCAGGAGGATCCAAGTTCAAGGCCAGCCTCAGCAATTTAGCAAGACCCTGCCTCAAAATGAAACAAAAAGAAAAAGCAGGGGTTGGGCACAGGCGCAGCTCAATGGCAACATGCTTGCGCTGCATGCTCCAGGGCTGAGTGGAATCCCCAGTAAGACAACAGAGAGAAAAAGGATTGAACTAAGATAAATAAAACCTTTTACTATTAACTCATTTAATAACTGAATGCGCAACAAGGGGAGGAAAGAATTGGTAATCTCCTATAATTAGGCACAGATGGTCTCCAACTTAGGATTTTTTGATTTTTACAATGGTGTAAAAGTGATATGCTTTCAGTAGAAACTATACTTTGAGTTTTCATCTTGATCTTTTCCTGGGCTAGTGATGCATGGTATGATGATTCTTTCCTGTGACGCTGGGCAGTGGCAGTGGCCAGGGCTTCCAGCCAGCTACGTGACTATGAGGGGGGACAACTGATACTCTACAGTGCGCCGCGTTGCTAAGCTCCGATGTTCAATAGGTTAGGTGTTTTAAATGCATTTTGACTTAATGGTCATCTTCAAGTATGACGGATTAATCAGGATATAGCTCATCGTAAACTGAGGGGCATCTGGACCTCCAGAAGTATAGTATTATCTGAGAGTGGACATAGACTAACTGTAAATTGTAGTAAAAACATTTTAAAAGTATAATTGAGATTACATGAAGAGGGGAGAAAATGGAGCATAAAATCTTCAATGAAAACCAAAGAAGAGGGATGGGGAGAAGAAATCAGTGGCGGAGTGCTTGCCTAGATGTGTGAGGCCCTGGGTTTAATCCCCAGTGCTGCAGAAACAAACAAAAAAACCCAGCAAACTAAAAACAAGGACAACAAAAAAATCAGAAGACAAAGAAGTTAAAAAACCCAAACAAAACACCACTGAAAGAGTACAATGATAGAAAAATCACAAATCCAATAATATCACTAATCACTTTAAATAAATCTATCTAAATCTATCAATTAAAAGAGACTGACAGAGCTGGGTGAGGCGGAGCACACTGGTAATTCCAGTGGCCTGGGAGGCTGAGGCAGGAGGATCATGAACTCAAAGCCAGCTGCAGCAACTTATTGAGGCCCTGAGCAACTCAGCAAGACCCTGTCTCTAAATAAAATATAAGGAAGGGCTGGGGATGGGGCTCAGTGGCAGAATGCTTGCCTAGCATGCATGAGGCCCCCTGGGTTCCATCTCCAGGGAGGTGCGTGCACACACAAGAGACAGAGAGAGACAAGAATGGGTAAAAAACCCCCCACAAGACCCACATACATCATATGTGTTCTCCACAAGAAACCCTTTAACTCTAAAGATATAGCTATATTAGAAGAAAAGAGATAAGTAGGGTTACCGTGCTAATACTAATCCCAAGAAGTCTTAGTGGTTACATTAGCTTCACACAAAGCAGACTTCAAAATAAGGATATATTCAGGGATAAAGAGGGGTATTATATTACGATAAAGGAGTCAATTCTCCAAGAAGACATAACAATCTTTGATATGTGACCAAAGGAAAAAAGTCAAAATACATACTGATAGGAATGCAAGAATAAACAAATGAATCTACTTTGATAATTGGAGACTTTAATACTCCTGGTCAGTAATTGGCAAGCCCGGCTGGCAGGATGTCAGTGTGCACAGCTGAACTGCGCACCACCAACTCACTCCATCTCGTCAACATTTATAGACATTTCCACCAACAGCAGAGAACAAGTTCTTTTTACACTCACCAAGACGGACCACTTTCTGGACCACAAAACACACTTTCGTACATTTAGAAGAACAGAAATTGTACAAAGTAGGCTCTCGGACCACAATGGAATTTAACTAGCAATCAGTAATGGAAAGATAGCTGGAGTATCCCAAAATATTCGGAGATAAAACAACATATTTCCGAATAACCCATGGGTCAAAGAAGTAATCTCAAGAGAAATTTAAAAATAGTTTGAACTAAGGGAAAATGAAAAAGTGTAACTTATCAAACTTTGTAGGAGCAGCAATAGTGGGGCTTAGCTGGAAATTTATAGCATTGAATGCATGCATTAGAAAAGAAGACCTAAACCAACAAACTAAGCTCCCTTTTCAGGAAATTAGGAAGAACAATAAAAGCCTAAAGCAAGCAGAGAAATAAAAGTACAGCAGAAATCAAAGAGTGAAAATGGGGGAAAAAGAGAAGAAAATAATACAAAAAGAATCTAGTTCTTTGAAAAGCTCCATAAAATTGGTCATCCTCAAACTAGGTTAACCAAGAGAAAAAGAAAGAAACATACATTACTAATATCATGCCACAATAAAACTCATTGTTCTGTATAACTGAAATGTGATAATTAGGGGGAAAAAAATCAGAGGGCCATCACTACTGACCCCATGAACATTAGAAGAATAATGAATTCACTCATGCAGGGCTGGGGTTGTGGCTCAGTGGTGGAGCGCTTGCCTGGCATGTGTGAGGCCCTGGGTTCGATCCTCAGCACCATGTATAAATCAGTAAGTAAGTAAATAAAGTAAAGGTCCATTGACAACTAAAAAAATATTTTAAAAATTCACACACACCGAGTTTAATTTGAAAAGGATTGTATCTATTGAAGGAATTAAATCAACAAGTAATGACCTTCCAAGGTAGAGAGCAGTAGGCCAAGATGGTTTCACTGGTGAACTCCAAACACTTGAGGAAGAAAGTAGTATAAATTCTCTACAGTCTCCTCCAGAGGATAAAAGCCAAGGGAGAGTTAATTCATTCATGAGAGAAGCATCACCCCAATTCCAAAACCAGATAAAAACAGTACAAAAGAAAACCTACAGATGGATGCATCATGAATGGGATGCAGAAATCCTCAAAAAACATGATTCACAAAATCCTATAGATAACATCATTCTTAATGGTGGGAAGCTAGAGGGAAACCCTCCCTCTTTCAAGTGGGAACGAGGAAAGACTATCCCCTCTCATGACTCCTATGCAGAATCCCATTGGGAATCAGAAGTAACGCTATGGGAAGAGTGAAGGAAATAAAGGTAAATAGGCTGGGAAGGAAGGGAAAACCTGTTATTCACAGATGACATGGTTCTCTAGGTAGAAAATGCCAAAGAACTCATCAAAAATACTCCTAGAAATCCAGGCCTGGGGGCACACATCTGTAGTCCCAGTGGCTTGGGAGGCTGAGGCAGGAGGATCATGAGTTCAAAGCCAGCCTTAGCAATTTAGTGAGGCCCTAAGCAAGTTCGTGAGACCCAGTCTCAAAATAAAATATAAAGAGGGCTAGGGATGTGACTCAGTGGGTAAATGCTCCTGGGTTCAATCCCCAGTACCCCCCACCCAAATATTCCTTAGACAGACCACAAGTTCAAGGCCAGCCTAGGCAACTTAGCAAGACCCTGTATCAAAATTTAAAAAACAGTGGGGATGGGTGTGCTGAGGACATAGCTCAGTGGTATAGCACCTCTGGGTTCAATTTCTGGAACTGCAAAAGTAATGCAAACAAACAAAATTTTAAAAACCTTCTAGAACTAAGTGGTTATAGCAAGGTTGCAGGACAAATGGTTAATACACAAAGTTAATGACTTTCCTTTATATTAGCAATGAGCAGCTGGAATTTTAAATTTAAAGCAATACTGCTTACTTATATTAAAAGGAGAACAAAATATTTAGGAATAAAACTAATAAATCCTATGTGAAGAAAATGATAAAAACTCTGATTAGGGTTGCTGGGTGTGGTGGTGCATGCCTTTAATCCCAGCAGCTCCGGAGGCTGAGGCAGGATCCCAGGTTCAAAGCTAGACTCAGCAATTTAGTGAGGCTGTTAGTGAGATCCTGTCTCAAAATTAAAACAAACAAACAAACAAAACAAAAAAAAAGGGCGGGGGTGGTGGTGTTGGGGATGTGGCTCAGTGGTTAAGCGCCCTTGAGTTCAATCCAGGTACCAAAAAACAAGTTATTTGTGTGTACTAACAACAGGATTCTATGCTTTATATGTATAGCAGAGGACTTGAAATAACCAGAGCAATACTAAAGAAGAATAAAGACGAGCTATGTGTGGTAGTACAAGCCTGTAATCCCAGTGACTCAGGAGGCTGAAGCAGGAGGACAGCCTTAACAACTTAGTGAGGCCCTAAGCAACTTAGTGAGACAATGTTTCAAAATTTAAAAAATAAAATAAGGGGCTGGGGTTGTGCTTTATTCATACTGCCCAAACCTAGAGGTGACTAATAAGGCCTTCAGAAGGTACACGGAGAAGCGAAATGTGGTTCAACCATATAATGGAATAGTATGCAAAGGTTAAAGAAAAGAAAGAAGCTATTAAGCTACAAAAAGACAAGAAGGAACCTTAGTATAAGCAGCACCTGTAAAACCTGTCTAGCGTGTGCTTCCCGCGACATGACATTCTGGGAGAGAAATACTATGGAGACAGTAAAAAGATCAGTGGCTGCCTGGGGTTTGGGGAGTGAAGCCTAACGTACTAAGGATTTTGTTAATAATAATGTATCACTGGACATGGTGGCACATGCCTGTAGTCCCAGCGACTCAGGAGGCTGAGGCAGGAAGATTGCAAGTTCAAAGCCAGCCTCAGCAACTTAGTGAGAGCATGTCTCAAAATAAAAATAAAAGGCCTGGGGATGTGGCTTCAATTCCCAGTACCAAAAACAAAACCAAAACGTTCCAGACAGAACAAATACAACAGGAAACGAATAGACTACTGGGGATCTAATGGTGGTGCCTAGTAGAGATGTTTTCTCTGAAAATTAGAAGCAAGTTTGCATTATTAGGAGGAGTAGGGAGACATAGGGCGTAGGTAACAAGTCTATCTTTAGGGCTAATAAGTTGATTCTGAAGCAAATTAAATGTTTATTTCCCACTTGACTTTTGGTTACCTACTAAAGCAGTCAGTCTATCTGCTGGGCACAAGTACTGTGGAGTTAAACAAAACACCAGCTTGCAATAAATAAGTATTTCCCCAACTTAGATCCCCCCCCCCCAGTACTAAGAACTGAACCCTGACTGTGCTCAATTCTTAAGCTACCTCCCCCTCCCAAGACAAGGCCTTCCTTGCCAAATTCATGAGGCTGGCCTCAAACTTGTGATCCTCTTGCCTCAGCCTCCCATGTAGCTAGGACTCCAGGAGTGTACCACTGCATCTGGCTCCTAAGTTGGAATTTAATGTACTATTTTAATTTTAGCTAAAAGGACAATGTTAGTTTATTCAAGAGTATCAACTATATACCACAAGAAATAATTTATCAATTTTGCATCTATTACAGATTACAGGTACTTGTTTTCTTTAGATCTGAATGTAAAACACAATATTAAAAGATTACAAGTTTTCTACAAGTTACTTTATCAAGTGAGGTAAATTAACATTAATTATTCATCTTCCTTCTTCACTGATTAGAAGATTAAGGCAAAAATACAACCATTGTGATGCTAACAAAAGTGAAGACAGTGGTATCAATAAGGACAAGCTGACAACCACTTAATTCCTAGGATGTAACTAATTAACTGTAGGTATTTTCATTCAAGACTGAAACAGTGCTAAGTCTATAGGCCAGTGATGTACCTCTGTGGCAGAGTGCTGCTAGCATACAGTTTCACAGCATTCCCTTTAAAAACTGGAACAAGGCAGCGATGCCCTCTTTCACCACTTTGATTCAACGTAGTCCTCGAAACTCTAGCCAGAGCAATTAGACAGAAGAAAAAATTAAAGGGATACAAATAGGAAAATAAGAACTCAAACTATCCCTATTTGCAGATGAAATTCTTTATTTAGAAGACTCCCAAAATTTGTAGAACTCACAAATGAATTCAGCAAGCTGGGTATGGTGGTGCAAGCCTGTAATCCCAGCATCTGGGGGGCTGAGGCAGGATGATCACGAGTTCAAAGCCAGCCTCGGCAACTCAGCAAGGCATTAAGCAACTCAGTGAGACCCTGTCTCTAAATAAAATACAAAATAGGGCTGGGGATGTGGCCCTGAGTTCAATCACTGGTACCAAAACAACAACAACAACAAAATCAAGAATACAAGTAACAATAAATGTTGGAGAGGATATGGGGAAAAAGGCACACTCATATGTTGCTGGTGGGGCTGCAAATTGGTGCAACCACTGTGGAAAGCAGTATGGAGATTCCTTAGAAAACTTGGAATGGAACCACCATTTGACCCAGTCATCCCACTCCTCGGTCTATATCCAAAGAACTTAAAATCAGCATACTATGTGACGTTCATGTTTATAGCAGCTCAGTTCACAAGCTAAGCTATGGAACCAACCTAGCAAGCAGATGAATGGATAAAGAAAATGTGGTTCATATACACAGTGGAATATCATTCAGCCTTAAAGAAGAATGAAATTATGGCATTTGTGGGTAAACGGATGGAACAAGAGACTATCATGCTAAGTGAAATAAGCCAATCCCCCCAAACCAAAGGCTGAATGTTCTGATTTGTTGATGCTGACTCACTATAGGCGAGGGTGCTGGGAATGGAGGTTCACTGGATTGGACAGGGTGGAGTTGGTGAAAGGGATAGGGGTTGGGAATGGGAAAGACAGTAGAACGAATCGACGTCAAGTTCCTGTGTTCATATATGAATACACCACCAGTGAAACTCCACATCATGGACAATCACAAAAATGGGAGGTAATACTCCATGTATGTATGATATATCAAATACATTCTACTGTCATGTTACCAAAATGAATACAAAAGTTTTAAAAAGTTTCTGTTGAATATTACTGTGACCATCTTAAAATTTTTAAGAATTATTTTCCAAAGAACTAAGGTTTCTTTGTTGTTTTGTTTTAAAGCAACCAGTTCTAGCTGAAAAAGATTAAAAACACAAAAGTAAAACAGAGCCCCTGATCCCAAGTTTCAGGTGGCCATTTCTTCGTTTGATCTGCAACCGCGACCCGGGTAGAGGTTGAGTGGTCCCATATGATGTGAATGCGAGAGATTCTGCAAAAGCTGGAATCTGTTTTTTCTGGATCCGACATTCCCCAGTGACGACTGAGACAGACTAAGAAAGCGTAGGTCCATGCTCTCACAGTGCCAATGTCAACCCACCTGCCACCTTCAGGCAACGACGGCAAACAGCACTGAACTAGGGCTGCGCAGCAGCGACCGGAGGAGTCAAGTCCTTTCTTCTGCCATGCACCATGTGACTACCTTAGAGAGACGGTCACACTCCGACCCCACAGCCTTCCGAGGGAGGTTCTGTGGATACCCCCATTTTACAGAGCAGGACACTGAGGTCTGGAGAGGCGCGATGGTCTTCCCAAGGTGACCCAAACAGCGAAGGCAGCAGGGCCAGGATGGAGCCTGGGCAGGTGTCCTTGGTCAACTATGTGAAGAAAGAGATTTGCTCCACTGGCACCTGAGGAGGGAATGGTCTCCCCCACACCAGCCGGAACCTTCTAATTATTAGCACTGTTTAGAAATGAGCCAGCTACCTCGGGAGGGCTGGCCAGCACCAGGCGCAGGCCCGCAGGAGCCAAGGGCCGGGCTGGTCTTGGAAGCAGTTTCAGCTCGGAGTGCACCACGGGTCTTGCGGGAGGCTCAACTAAAGTGGTGGACTGACTCCCCAAGACAGGCCCTGGCACCCGTGTCACAGCCCAGACACACACAGAGGCCCTGACACACAACAGAGTGGTCAGTGGCTACCAGCTCTGGGCACCTAAACTTTTGAAACCAATCAAATATGGTTTTGGGGGGGGGAGGGACGTCTCCGTGCCTGCTGCGAACTCATGCAGGAGATGTGGCAGCCCTGCTCACCTGCCCACTGCTCAGAGCTATGCAGAGAGGTGGGGCCTATGGGAGGAGGAGGCCTCTCCTGCACCCTGTAGTCACCCGTGAGACAGAGAACTGCCCCCTCCTAGGAGCTTGTGAGAATCGAATGAGAAAACCCCGGGTCAGGCGCACCCTGATCCTAAGGAGCGTTCGGATCCGACTGGGGAAGCCAGGGTGCTGGTGTTGGGTGTCAGTGTGGCCGAGGTCAGGGGCCGCTCCTGTTCACAGGGGTATAGAACTACACGCCCACACAGGCCTCCCCTCGCATTTCCAGCTGGTAGACCAGGCACCAGACTTTCCCCTACCTGAGAGCCAGCACACCTGTCACCTCTGTCCCTGTCAGGGCCATCACCTTTCTCACCTGGCTGGGGCAACAGCCTCCCAGTCACCCTCCTTGTCTCCACTCTCCACGGGAGGCCTGGAAAAGCCTTTTAACACCTAAGTGGGGTCGAGTCATTCTCAAGTTCAAAACCTCCAGAGGCCACGCCTCCACCTCAGGTAGAAAGGCAAGAGTCTCCCAGTGACTTCCAGGCCCCAGAGACCTAGCCCCGCCTTCTGGCCTCCAGGCTTCCTCCCCTCCACTCCCCACCCTTAACCGCACCTCAGACGGGCTTCCCCAGGGGCAGAGCCCAAGCCCACTAAGGTCTCTGGGCCTTTGCACTGATTGGCCTCCATGGGAAGGTCCTGTCTGATGAGCTTCCCCAGTGCCTGTCCCAGGTCACCCTACCTGAATCAGCTCCACTCTGTCCCTCACCTTATCATTACCTGGTAATTAAACTTGTCTTTACCACCCACTAGAAAGTCAGTTCCCGGAGAGCAGGGACTGGTGTTTCACTGCTGCCCCCAGTGACTAGAACAATGCCTACCAGGTAGTAGATGCTCACTTAAATGTGGTTTAACTAGGCAAGAAAAACTACGGAATACCTTGATCACTGGTATTTGGTTTTATGTGCCTTTTGGAATACCACAGAGTGATTCCCCTCTCAATTAAAGAACAACTTTCTCCCAAAGAGCAACAAAAACCAAACTCTGTCCTCCATGCGGGTACTACCACATTCATCTTTTTCCCTGGAATAAGGCTGTGCTCTGTGTCAGTGTCAACAGAGAGAAATTTAGGGTGAAAATAGTCATCAAAACTGATGGGGCGCTGAGTTCGATCCTCAGCACCATAAAATAAAATAAAACAAGATACTAAAAAAAAAAGATGAGTAAACGGGTAGTCAATTCAACTGTAGAATGTTACATCTACAAATCAGTGGGCATCACAGAGCACACCTGTAACCCCACAAGCTCAAGAGGCTGAGGCAGGAGGAGCCAGGTTCAAGGCCAGCCTTGGCCACTTAAAGAGATGCTATCTCAACAAACAAACAAACAAAAAACCATAAAGGGCTGGGGATGTAGCCCCTGGCTCAATCTATAGTACTTTAAACAACAACAGTGTAGTAGACATTTTAAAATAATAAAGATAAAAACTGAGCTTGAGGGGCTGCGGTTGTGGCTCAAAGGTAGAGCGCTTGCCTAGCATGCGGGAGGCACTGGGTTTGATCCTCAGCACCACATAAAAATAAAGATCCATCTGTAACTAAAAAATAAATATTTTTTAAAAAACCGAGCTTGATGTTTATTAGGTTCATTTTTCAATAAAGGTCTGACTTTTTTAAAAGTACATTTTAATTATTATAAAGTGAAAGTGTCTCGACTTCCCAGAGAACTCGTGAGCTACAAACATCAAGTGGGAAACTGGGCAGGGTTGGGCAGAGAGGAAAAGAGGGTAAGATTAAAATACTTTATCAGGGACCCTGAAGAAGAGAGGGGGGATGGGAGATTGTCACAAGTCCATTGTTACAAAGATGAAAGCCTCCACCAGCCCTGCTTCTCAGTCACGTGCCAGCTTCAGGGCCCTGCAGTTTCAGAAGTGGACACTGGAATCTGAAAGTCCAGTTCCTCACAGGGAAGAGCCTATCGCTTACTGTGCCTCTTCAGTCACCTGCTAATTTGTCTTTTATCTTTGAACCCCATGATCCTAAAATATTAGTCAGCTTTTAATAGCTCAAAACCTTTTATTTCTAATACTAATTCTTACTTCAATTTGAAACGAAACCTACAAAAGTGGAAACTGCAACCTGGCACAGAGTGACCAGGCTCTCCTTTCCTCTGTTCACCATCTTCCGTGATCCCGACAAACCTCAGGGTTTACCCAGCAAGCAGAGATGAGCCTGCCCCATCTGCCAGAATCCCGCCCCGCAGGGGACATAGCTCTGCCTGCCCAGTGTTATGCCCTGGGTTCAATCCTCAGGGCCAGTAAGAGAGAAAAGTGAAAGAAACCACCCCCCCCCCCATCTCCCACTTGGCCTTTGAGGTTTTGGGGTACCGGGAGTGAACCCAGGGTGCTTTACCACTTACAACACCCCAGCCCTTTTTAGTTTTTGTTTTGAGATGGGGCCTACGTTGTTGAGGCTGCCATTGAACTTGCACCACCCCCTACACATTGTCCAACATCCCCTGAGGTGGTTCCCTGGCCCCTGTGGTACCTCCGCCATGGGTGGGACCACCCTCCTGGTGATCTCCTGTCACTTCTACACATTTTACTCTTGTGTTGGTCCTATACACTATGCATGTGCCCCTCATATGCCCCTTACTGTGTTGGGGTTATCTTGAAGCCGGGGATCAGGTCTCACCAACACTGGAAATGGTGACCCTGGATTCAAGAAGCCTAGATAAAATGGATCCCTAGGATCAGAGCCAACCCCTGAATCCGACACATGGACATGGTCAATCAACATCCTTAGACTATCTTACTCCTCACATCCGGGCCTCTCTAAAACTTATCACTGAGCTGGGCAAGGTTCTGATAACTGCTGTCACCCGGCCTTGGTACCTCCTCCACCAGGACATCTTCCCCAGTCCCAGAACCATTTCTGAAACACTGTTGCCAGCACAGTCGTGGGCAGGCCCCACACAGGGGCCGAGCCCAAGGCCTTTTTTTTTTTTTTTTTTTAAATATTGAACCAAATTCTGGTTTCCTGCTTCTTCCTGCCACTGGATTTAAGGAACAATACGCAGATGATTCACATCACTCTCTGATATGCCCAATCTTTCAGTTTTTAAAGACTACTTTTATGATTTGCTTCCTGCCTAGGCATCCAACTTTTGTGAGGTCCTTTTTAAGGCAGAGAATACAAAATGACAAATTCACAATTAAGAACCCCCAAAACCAAAAGCCGAATGTTCTCTCTGCTCACACACAGTAAGAGGGGGAATTAGACAAAGGGGAATGAAGGGAAGGGTGGGGGATGAGAACAGGAAAGACAGTAGAATGAACTGGACATCACTTCCCTGTGTTCATATGTATGAATACGCGACCAGTGAAACTCCGTATCACGTACAATCAAAAAATGTATAAGGTCAAAATACGCTCTACTGTCATGTATATCTAAAAAGAAAAATGTTTTAAAAAACAAGCAAGGAGTAAAAGAATAGAAATGAGGCCCTGTAGGAACTGGGGGCAGTGGTACACCCTCTAATCCCAGCTACTTGGAAGACTGAGGCAGGAGGCCGGATGGGAGGATCACAAGTTCGAGGACGGCCTCAGCAGCTTAACAAGACCCTCAGCACCTCAGCAGAACCCTGTCTCCAAACAAAAAATAAAAAGGGCTGGGGATGCAGCTTAGTGGAAGAGCACCCCGAGTTCAACTCTCAGCACAGCACAACAAAGAACAAAGTTACTGAAGGGTGGGGGGACCCAGAAGCCTAAAGCCTGAGCTCTTTTGAGGGTCATGGTAAACCCTCCAGGACCCACAGAATCAGTGAATTGAATTTTAACCCCAACTTGACACCTTACAAACTGTAGTTAGATAATTTTCTTAGGCTGAGACACATCTGTCACCTGCTCGTCTAGGGGCTGCAGGTAAGGTGTGACGGTGGCCCCTGGACTTCCTACAGCAGCTCTGTGGATTTTACTGTTTTAGTACGAATGAATCAGGACACCCCACACTGGGGACTTTACTGGCACACTCACTCGTTTGTTCTGGTGGTGGGACACACACGAAGATCGACAGTGATACTCACAATGTTGCGCACCAACGCTACCACCCAGTTGGAAGACATTTTCACCCCAAGAGAAACCCTGTGCCCACGAGGCAGCCAGTCCTCATTTTCTGATCCCCCTTGAAACCTCAAAGTCTGCTTTCTGTCTCTGGGTTTGCTGTCTCTGGATACTTCGCGTACATGGACTAAGGCCACATGAGGCCTTTCCTCCTGGCTCCTTCCATTCAGCATGTTCTCAAGGTCCCTCTGGGTTGTGGCATGCATCAGCGCTTCATTTTTTAATTGCTGAATAATATTCCATTATACGAATGGACCCTATTTTGCTTTTCCGATCATTAGCTGCTGGACATGTGGGCCGTTTCCACCTCTTGGCTATGATGTGTGTTCAAGATTGGGTGTAGGCCTAGGTTTTATTTCTCTTGAGTAGGCATCTAAGGGGTGGACAGCTCTGGAGGGGCCTTAGGCCGGTTCCATACTGGTCATATGGTAACTAAGCTTCAACGTTAGGGAACCAAAGGCTGCTTTCCAAAGTGGTTGCTCCATTTTACATTCCCATCAGCAATGTACAGGCTTCCGATTTCCCTACACCTTGGACAAAGCTGTTATTGTCTGTCTTAATGACAGCTGCTCCCTTGGAGTGAAGTGGTTGTCTGGTAAACCACAAGGATTTGCATCTTTTCCTGTGCTTGTGGGCACCCCTGCTTTTAATAATTTTGTTAAGTTACCTGAAGAGGAAAGAGTACCCGAGGAAGTACATTCACTCCCAAATAACTGGGGTCCAAAGACTTTAGTACCCGGCCCATGTTAGCAAGGAACCGGCCTAAGGCCCCTCCAGAGCTGTCCAGCCCGTTGGGCTCCACGGCATGCTGGGGCGTGTCTGGTGAGGCCAGGCCCCATTCCCTCCACGACTCCAGCCATCTTCTGTCTTGGGGATGTCCCTCTCCCCTTTACTTAGCTGTCCTTCAGCCTGTCCCTGTGTTGTTTCCTGTGCATCTAATCAGAGCCACTTCTTGTTGGCGAATTCTAAATTCCCTCCTCTGTCTATTGTTACATCTCGGTGCTTTCTGATCCTTAATTTCAGGTCTAGCACAGCACTGTGAGCAGAATAAGAAACCCACATCCGCTTGTAAGAGCATGTAAGGAGCTCTGGTGACCGAGGATGGTGACAGTGGCTAAGGTAGAGTCCCTTGGGTCCTTTGCAGCTGTTCTGTGGCTGTCAGCATGAGAACAAGGGTGCCTCGCCCTGCCCCTCGGAGTTGTGAAGACACATGATGTTCTTTAAGAAGTGGATGACCAATTTAACTAATTGTGAAAACTAGGTTTAAATGAGATAATTTTATTGTACACTCAAAATTAAAAGATTCAGGGAATAGGCAAGTATCATGAAAATGAGGGAATGATGTGGTCTTTACTAATTAGAGTACCACATGGGTACATGGTTGGTTCAAAGCAGAGAAAAGTGCTTTCCTTTTTTTTTTTTTTCCCCTTAAGTACTTTTTAGTTATAGTTGGACACAATACCTTTATTTATTTATTTTTATGTGGTGCTGAGGATCAAACCCAGGGCCTCCCTTGTGCTAGGCGAGCGCTCTATGGCTGAGCCCGAGCCCCAGCCCCAGCCTGAGAGGAGTGCTTTTCTTATAACAACTTCAGTAAAGTGAGATTCATAACACAGAACATCTTAAAATTTTTAGGAACTTACACATACTTAAAACAAGCTGCCTATGTGATATATAGGCTTACATGGTACATGCAGAGCACAGACCTTATAAGTACACACTTAGAGATTATAAGCCTATTTTTCACTACGATTCTTATAGTTGAGATCCTTCCAGCTCTGAAAGGGGAAAAAGATGTTTTGGGTGAGCAACAGTCACCTAAAAGTTGAGGTACGAAAAGTCTCTTGTGAGGTCTAAAGGCATTTATCATATGGGCGATTCCAGGAAATAACACACTGTCTTCCAAATCTCTGACTAGAATTGCACAATTAAAAAGTTGGAATAAATGGTCACATTATAAATGCTCCTAAGTAAAAATGAGACAATCTTGATTACATCCGAGGAAAACCCACAACACAGACTTACATGCACGTGAGTCAGTTTTAGACCATGATGCGTCTCTATTTTCTTTTGCTGAGCTAGGATGGGAAGGCTAGTCTGCTATACAATAAAAAATGTCAGAAAGGCATCTTTCAACATATAGGAAATTAAGTTGGCACAATAGGCCACATAGCTGGCAGGCTGCCTGGGATCAAATTAACCAGCCATGAACAGCTGGATGACCTCAGCAATTACTCTTTGACCCCAGTTTCCACATCTGTAAAACAGAAATGATAATCATAGTGTGAATCTCACAGGGCTATCCTGATGATCTCAGGAGCTAACATCTGTGCGGTGCTTAGAACAGTGCCCAGCATGTAGCAGGCACTGGTAAGGAGGTAAAATAAAGCCCAGATGACTTCTTTCCTGTGTTTGTGGGAAGAATTTTAATCTCTTTAAATCAGCCTAACCTGTAACCAAAAGATTAAGTGATTTTAGACAACAGTAACCACTTTGGCTTAGCAGCACTGTCACTGATTCTGGAATGAATTCTTTTATTTTTACTGAGATCTTAGGAATGTATTTGTAATTTTCTATGAATTAGCAACACTTCTTTAAAAACATTTTTGAAAAATATTTGTTTTGCTCTTGCTTTTAAGACCAAAGACTGTCCAGGTTGGAACTTGAGTATCAATAAAACTGTAATAAATATATATATATATTTTAAAGTTGTAAGACCTATAAACATCCTATCAATTACAAAAAAAAAAAAAAAAAAGAAAAAGTCTGTGATATTCTAATTTTCCTGATGGTGAGGAGATAAAATCTGCTCTGGGTCCAATTTAGGAAGCTGACCCAACAATTAAATGTGATTCAAAATAATGGAACACCTGGCGAACCTGGAGCAAAAGAACAGCCTAAACTCATGTGATGGTGAATTGTAAGAAATCAAACAAATGTATAAAGTCCCCAAAGAAAGCCTGTTTTTTTTTTTTTTTTTAAAATAAATGAGAATAACCTTTAGTTTTCTCTGCTTTAAGGATGAAAAAACTAACTCAAGTTTTTTCCCCCCAAATATGTTGCCAAAACATTTTCCTCTGACCATTTCTGTTTTCCCTTTTCAATATTTTCCAAATTAAAAAAAATAAACTCTTCTTGATTTAGGGGGAAAAATGGAAGTTTGCTTAAATTTCAGCTTCCTTTTTGAAACAAGCTTTGCTAAGTCAGCGTGCTGCCCAGGGGAGCTGAGATACGCACTGACAAGGACTCATGTGGGCGGGGGTGCAGGTCAGTAGCAGGGCACTTGCCTGAGTTTCATCCCCAGCACCATACACACTGACGTGTGTGACAAAAGGTACACACCAACAACTGTAGAGTCATATACATTTGGTCCTGTGACTTTACTGTTTAAAAATTAAACAAAGTGGATGAAAATATTTTACAAGCCAAAATCTGGATTCGGTTTTAGTCTGTTTGTTCCTCCCAACACGGCTCAGTGGTTAGGGACTTGAGTTTCTTTTTTCTCTTTTTTTTTTAATATTTTATTAATTGCTGATGGATATTTATTTATGTATGTATGTATTTATATGTGGTGCTGAGAATCGAACCCTGTGCCTCACAGATGCCAGGCAAGTGCTCTACCACTGAGCTACAACCTCAGCCCCAGGGACTTGAGTGTCTTATCTGACTGTGGTGTCAGGACCATGTTGCTAACAATGCCTATTAAACCCGGATACTTGGGTAAGAAGCTGCTTTTTCTTTGGAGAAGAGGATGTCAAACCCTCACAGGATTACTCATATTCAGGCAATTCCATGACATTAAAGTCTTCCACCATCCTGGTAAGGATGACTAGACTGCAGAGTTGAGGCCTGTGGGCCAGACTTCCCAGCTGCAACCACTCAACATCCTCACCTGAATATGGCCACAGCCAAACACAAGCCAGTGGGTGTGGTCGGGTGCCAGTAAAACTTCAGACACAGGTGCTGGCCAGCTCCTGGCCATGTGTGTTCACCCTTCAGTTAAGGTGTGATTGACAAAAGGTGATACTTGGCAACATGAATCTGAACAAGCCTTAAAAATATATGCTAAGGGCTGGGGCTGTGGCTCAGTGGTAGAGCACTTGCCTAGCATGGGTGAGGCACTGGGTTCGATCCTCAGCGCCACATATAAATTAATAAATAAATAAAGGTCCATCAACACTAAAAAAAAAAAAAAAAATTAAAAAAATATGCTAATTACTATTGAGGAATTGAGATCACTCAGCATAAAAATGACCAGAGTTTGGTATTTCTCTTAAATCATCAATATATTTCCATTGTTTTCAAATATAGTTTAAAGCAATGACACATTTTCTGAAAGAGAATAGATTCTATTCATAAAGGACATTTATTCTCAAGAAATGAGGTCTGGGGAGGATGAAATATATACTTGGAAGATTAATATATAAATTAAATCTGTCATTATTTCTTAAGTTTTGATAATTAGAGAAACTTGCAAATTTTGCATATTTTAAATATCACTTTTTTTTTCTTTTTTTTTTTTTTTAAGTGCTGGGAATTGAACTCAGGCCCTCCTGCATGCTGAGCACAGGCTTCACCCTGAGCTACATAACTCCACTCCTACATCTTACCCCTCTGTAAGAAGTAAACCATGTTATATATCAGGCAATCGGAGAAGACCCCACTACTTGGCCTTTCTCATTTCAATGGCAAAACTTCTACAGCCTTCATTGATTTAGGAGGCTGAGGGAAGCGCATCAGTCCCAGGTCAGCCTAAGCAAGTCAGTGAGACCCTCAGCAACTTAATGAGACCCTGTCTCAAAATAAAACAAAATGGGCTGGAAATATGGCTCAGTGGTAAAGTGCCTCGGGCTTAAATCCCCGGTACCAAAAAAAATAAAATAAAAAAGAAGCCCAAAATAGCATCAGCAGGATTAGATCCTCAAGAACTTCATATCAAGGGATGGCAATTCTCCAAAGACAATAGTGAATGGCCAATAAGAACATGAAAAGATGTCTGGTATCATCATCAGTCACTAGGAAAATGAGAATAAAAATCAAAGTGAGATTTTTTTTTTTGGTGGCATTTGGCCACTGAGCCACATCCCCAGCCCTGTTTCGTATTTTATTTAGAGACAGGGTCTCACTGAGTTGCTTAGGGCCTTGCTAAATTGCTGAGGCTGGCTTTGAATTTACAATCCTCCTGCCTCAGCCTCCCAAGCTGTTGGGATTATAGGCGTTCTCCACCATACCTGGCTCAAAATAATTCTTGACATTCACTAGGAAAACTATAATAAAGGCAAAATCACAGAGATTAACAAGTGTTGGCAAGAATGAGGAGGAACTGGAACCACCTTGTACTACTGGTGGGAATATAAGTGACTGTCACTTTGAAAAACAGTCTGGCAGTTACTCAAAAGATTCAATTTTGAGTTACCACAGGAGCCAGAAAATCCATGAGAAGGAAAAGCGTGTACACAAAATTCGTACATGAACTTTATCAGCAGCATTATTTTTAATAGCCCAAAGGTGCAAACAACCCAAATGCCCTTTAACTGGTAACTATGTAGACACAATGTGCTGTGATCTACACAGGTTGTGTATCTGTTATCAGAAATGCTCGGTACCAGAAGTGTCTGGAATTTCAGATTTAATATTTGCATGGACCCAAGTCTAAACATGAAATTCCCTTATGTTTCATATCCATTACATACATAGTCTGAAGATAATTTTATACAGTATTTCTAGTGTGCCTGCGTTTTGACTGTGACCTGTCACATGAGTCAGGTGAGGAATTTCCCTTTGTAAAGTCATGCTGGCACTCATAAAGTTTCATATTGTGGAACATTTTGGATTTTCATATTAGGGATATTCAATCTGAACAATGGAACATTATTCATTCATGGGAAGAAATGAAGTATTGATATACTACCTGATGAATAAACTTCAACATCCCTATACTGAATGAAAGAAACCAGTGATAAAAGACCACATATTGTATGACTCCATTTACATGGAATTCCCACCAGAAACAGATTCACAGAGGTAAGAAATAAGCTGTTGCAATATGGCAGAGGTTAGGGTTAAATGGGAAGTGACTGCTAACAAATGCTAAGTTTCCTTCTGGGGTGGGTCGACTGTGGCGATCCTGCACAACTTTGTAAACATACTAAGATCACTTCACTGCACTTATTCACTTTGGGATGAACCCAGGGCCTCCTGTGTGCTACCACTAAGCTACATCCCCAGCCTGAACTGTATACTCTTAAGTGGGTGAGTTATATGTAAATCGTTCCTCAAGTGAGCTGTTATAAAATAAATGCTAAAACTTTTCACATTTCAAAAAAGAACAAAAGAGAATTTACAGTAATGACTGTCAATCACTGAAATAAAAACCTCAATGGGACCAGCAATCAGAAAATAGAAATTTAAAAACACCATTTACAATAGAACACACACACACACACACACAAGTGTCTAAGGTGAATTTATAAAAATGTGTAAGACTTCCCCAACAAAAATATAAAAAGAGTGCAGAGAGAAATTAAAATGTCTCACATAAAGGTTATACCATTTTCATGGATTAGAAGATTCAATATCAAGATGTTAATGCACTCCTGGTCAAAATCCCAGGAGACTTTTTTTTTTTTTTTTTAATTTTTTTAGTTATCAGCAGACACAACATCTTTGTTGGTATGTGGTGCTGAGGATCGAACCCAGGCCGCACACATGCCAGACGAGCGCGCTACCGCTTGAGGCACATCCCCAGCCCCCCAGGAGACTTTTTAAAGTGGAAATTGACAAAATGATTCTAACATATATGTAAATGCAAAAATTCTAGAACAGCCAAGACAATCTGGATGAGAACAAAGCTGAAGGATTTAAGTACTAGATACCACAACGTGCAATGTAGCCAAGTAATCAAGACAGTGTGATATGGTTAGGGACATCGAACAGCCAAGTGGCCCAGTCATCACCCAGGTGACCTGTTAGAAAGACAAATAACTGCAAGAGGAACCGCCCGAAAAAATGAAAGTGCAGTACAACATGAAAAATGGCAGCTCTTAGCTGAATGTCGGGGGTGGAGGAAATGCTGACTGAGAATGTTGGCATTGCCCCTGTCTGAGGGACGCTGGATGTGCAGCGACAGGTGATGCCCCCCAAAATGTCAACCTAACAGAAGAAAGTGGCTGTAATAAAAAGGATGAAGACGTTTCAGGGGAAAAAAAGGCCAGAAAAAATGCCCTTCACATTAAAGAACTCCTGACGAGATTTCCCATCACTGAAATCACGAAGGATAAAATGTGGGAACTGATCATGATATTGTGAAACACATATTTGGTCTTTGTCCAGTTTCCCAATATACAGCTCCAAAAGTCCCCAGAATCCCAGTCTGGAGCTGCGTGTCTTTCGTGTGCCCATGAGCTGACTGATGGCTGGGGGCTCCTGCGTCCCTCAGGCAGGGGCTGGTTGCTAGGACAGGGCAACAATTTCATCAATCACTTCTCTAAGAATGCAGAAGGACTGGGCTCCGGGAGCTTCCAGCAGTGGGACAGAAGGAGGTTCCTGCAGGCCGTGCGTCTGGGGAGGGCATGGAAGCTCCTCACCTCTTCCTGTCCCACCTGGCCCTAAGTGTGTGCGTCTGTACCTTCACAGTATCCTTTACAATAAATGGGTAATAAGTGTTTCCGGGTTCTGTGAGTCACTCTAGCAAATGAGTCAAACCCAGGAGGAGGTAGTGGGAACTGCAACTTATAGCCACCTGGCCAGAGAACAGGTAACAACTTATTACTTGTGACTGGCTCTGAAGTTGGGGGACTGAGCCCTCAACCAGTGGGGTCTGTTACTATCTCCAGGTAGATAATGACAGAGTTGAATTGAAAGAGAGGACACCCCAGCTAGTTCACTGCAGAATTGCCTGCTTGGTGTATAGGGTTTGGTCATGTAAGTGTTTGCGCTGGAGAAGAGTAGATACTGAGTTGATTTTTTTCCCTTTATGTCTCAACAATCCAAATTTAAGAGAGTATGACACTGTGCTAAAGCAAAGAGAAAATGCTCACTCCATGTTCCAAGCTGTATGGGAAAGCAGTGTAGTTAAAATTACTTGATAAACTTTTTACCTATAAAAGCACTTTAATTTGCAATGTTTCTAATTATTTAAATTACAGTGTGCTTAATTAAATATTAGTTCTATTATTTTTTACTTCCCTATACACTCATAAATAAGACTATTTTAAACATTCTGACAAACATTTTTAAAGGTCACAAAATGATAACTTTCTCCATTAAATATCAAGAATGACAACGTGGTTTCCACTTGCAGAGATATCTTCATTACAATGAAAAGCAAGACTGCTATATTTAAAATTAACACAGTAAGTGTGCCATTTGAGAAATTAGGAAAAGAATAAGAGTGACCTCAAAGACAGAGAGGAAACAGACATCCATGAAACAGAAAACAAAGATACAACGGAGAGAACTGAACAACTGTCTCAAGAATAATCAAGGAAAGAGCTAGGGGTGTAGCTTGGGGCAGAGTACTTGGCTAGGATGTGTGAGGCCCTGGGCTGCCTCCCGAGTTTAAAAAAAAAAAATCAAGGAAAAGTGCATATTCTTACAAATTCACATCACCTGCTTTATAGAAGAGAGTAATGCTGATGAAAAATAATTGCTGTTGCTTTGAAATTCTCAACTAAGTGTGAGCCCGTGGACCAGCACTGGGGCGTCTTCGGTCTTTGATACTTCGGATGCCACAGGCTCACTGCCTCATCCGTCTTCAGGCTGTGGCCATCGTCCTTTACGCCTGGCCGGCCCACCATAGTTGACAGCAGCAATGCAGGCTCAGGTGGCCCACTCCCTAGCCGTCCAAGGGGAAAGTAAAACGCACCAGGCCTCACTCCTGGGTCCTCCTTGGGCTCCTGGGCAGGGTGTGCTCTCCACCAGGTGCACAGATGCCTGCCCAGCTCCAGGGTGGCAGCCTCTGCAAGCCTTGCTCCACCTTGCTTGGCTGGGAAGCACATGCTGGGGATAAGGGAGTCCAGGTGGTCACCCCTGCAGGCTAATTCTTACACCCCGAAATTGGTGACCATCATGTTATCACCTCCCAGAGGGATGCTGCACCTGCGCACAATCTGGAGAAATTCATTGGGGGGGGGCGGGGGGAGGGCTGGGGGAATGAGGTGGTGGACCCACAGTTCGGTGTGGACGATGTCTCTGGAATCTCCCTTCTCCTTGACCTCCAGACACCTGGTGCTTATGGTCAAGACCCTAGTGAGATCATTTCTACGGACACTGGTCATTGCCAATCACCACACCTGCTGGCCCCAATCTGCCATTAACAACAAATAACCTGTCATTCCTTCTCAAAAAGACCTCCATCATTGGGACCCCATGTTCTTCCTCTTCAGTGACCTTTCCCGGCTGGCCTCTCCTCTTCCCCTGGCCTCAGCGAAGTGCTCCAGAGTTCGAGGGTGAAGAACTCAGAGTCCCGGCGACCCAGGTTGGGCGAGCCCTCGCTGGCTCTGGAGCCTCACTGTGAGGCCACGGCACAGCTGCCTCAACTCCACCCCCAGGGCCGCGGCGAGAACTGAAGGCCAGCGCTGCCCGCAGAGGATACTGGTCCCCGCGCAGAGCAAGCACTTTTCCGCTGTTCCTGCTGCCCGGGATCGCAGGCCGGCTGGGGCCCCTCACAGGAAAAAGCGGCTTCAGCAAGCGCAGGCGCACTGCATGAGGTCGCCGCTGTCCCAGAGCGCAGGGACCCATAGCAGCGGCCGGTGGCTGCAGAGGGGCGGGTGACTCATTTTCTCTATCCCCCCATCGGTCCACCATACAGCCGAGGGGGTCACAAGTGAAAGCAGCTGCTGACCTGGCCCTGCAGACTCCCCAGCCAGAAGAAGACCCGAGGAGGACCGTGGAGAGGGCGGCGTGGGGAAGATGCGCGCTCATGGGGACAAGTCCTGGAGGCTTGGGGAAAGCCCGAGGGCGGAGGACACAGAGCTGCCCACGCCCTGCTGCCTCTGCGCTAGAATTCCTGCTTCCACACAGGGCAGACCAGGAAGGACCGCCATGGCCTTCTGGAGGAAGTAACGCACCCCCCAGCCACGTGGGAGAAAAATGTCACCCAACCAGACACACGCAGAGCTCAGAAGCGCAAGGTCCTGCTAGAGGGCACGCTGGTGTAGCTCCTTTCCTTCCATCAGAAGCTGTTGAAACAGACCTTTCATGCCAGACGCCTGATGTGGGGGCCATCACTAGGCCATCTCCTAACAGCTGTGCCCTCTCCTCCCTGGCATTCCTTGGCTAACGTGCCAGGGAAGGCTTTCTGGGAGCTGGGCGTGGGTGTGTGATCCAAACTGGACTATGAGACCCGAGGGGTTGTGTGCTGGGGCTTCTGGGCAAAGGTTTCCTCCTTTGTAAAAGAGTACATCTGAGAAGAAATCCCCTTTCCTGCTTTTGGAGACCATGGGAAGAGAGGTGATGCTCAGACTGGCAGCCATCTTAGTACCATGAATGAGGAAATGGGCATGACGCTGAGGATAAGGAACCTAGGTTCCCCGGATTAACTGGGAACCTGTTACTCCTGGCCTTATGTGGAACAAGCAGCATGCTGTTGCTTAATCATTGTTGGCTGTATACTTTGTTACTTTTAGGCAAAAGGATCCTAAATTATTCACAGAGCAATGGGTGAACTAATGTCAGCTGGGATGTCTAAATGGGAATATCCACAGCTAGAAATCAGCCATAGTTCTGCGGCAGCTCTGGCTTTACTAGTGGACTTCAACCCAAAAGACACAGTGAGGGACTGGGACTGTAGCTCAATGGTAGAGCGTGTGCCTGGCATGTGTGAGACACTGGGTTCAATCCTCGGCACCAGAGAACAATAAATAAAGGTATATAAAACAAAGAACACTATTAAAATAAAAAAAGACACGGTGAATGAAAGTTTATAAGATTTACAATCAAACTATGAGCACCAACACTGAAAGGCAGGAATAACCACACAATAAAATCTTCTTGGAAAACAAGAAAAATATTGTCTACCTTTGGCCACTTTTTTTTTTTTTTAAATTAGTTGCCACTACTCTTCTATATAGGGAATTTAAACAGATGCAGGATGGTATTTTAGTCTAAAATTTCATTCACAATGAAATGAAAACTTGCAAGTCAAAAGAAGTTAATATCAGCCTCCCAATCATCATCTCGTACTGAGGTGCTATTTTATCCTGGAACTGTTGTAGCCCCGTGGAAAGCTAGTAACTGTGAGGCCGTGCGTATAAGCAAAAGGATATCTTGAAACAAAAAATGTGAAACCAAAGTTATTTCCATTCCCTCCGAATAAGACACACATCCACATGAAAGAAACTTCGCCATCGAAACATATATTCCTTACTGAAACTGGAGTTTCAAGCCGTGTTTATAACAACACTGTTGCTGTGGAAATAGTTGATTCACAGCTGGATAAAGCAAGGTGTGGAGCCGAAGTCTTATTTAAACAGTGGCAGGACCCATAAAACATTAAAAAGGCACCCTGAATGGCAGTGAGTCAGAGCGCCATATGTTTTAATGTAAGGGTCACACTTGGTTTTTTTCCCCTGATGACACAAATGGGACGTTTCTTATTAATTTCACCCTGTTTGGAACCCTACAATCATCCTACCTACTCCCCCAAACGTCCTGGGTTTTGCGTCTGTGTGTTGTTACCTGCGGGTGCTGGAGCAGTGCCCCAGGTCAGTCCCCAGAGCGCTCGAGCTAGGGTCCAGCCACCGTGCACAGCTGCATGAGACCCCATCACACTGGCTGCAGCCCACCTGTCACCTACAGCTTAAGGAAGCGCCAGAAATCATGAGTCCAGATGGACTTCGCCCAGCTGGCCCCACTCCATCCTGGCCGCTGATGGTCAGGGTTTCGCAACCACTTTGAAGGCCCTGGGCCGGGCTGACTTTGGGACCCTGCGCTCCTCTGTTTTTCCTCCCCACGTTCCAGACACTTCTTCAAACCCACAGACCTCTCTTTCCTGTCCTTTCCTTCTGGTTTTCTGAATGTTTCCAAACACTCTGAGGCTGAAATCTTACCCCTTATACAATAAAACACACTCGACAGTTTTGAAAATGAGGGCGACATTCGGGGCTATAAAAAAAACGGACCTTTCTTGGCAGGCAATGGCAACAGCCAAGTGGCTCTGTAAATAGAAACCCGCTCCCCCGCCTGCAGCCCAGGGTGTGGCCACCCTCCGCTGCTGCACAGGAGATCGATTCATACCAGCAGAACCGGAAAAGTCACCACCAAGAGCCACTGTGGAAGCCGCAAGAGCCAAGAGTGCCACGCAGAGCCCGTTTCCCTCGGTGACTCAGGAAGCACTCCTGCCAGGCCACGGCTTGCCCACCTCCTGCGGCTCAGAATGTAGGTCAGGCTCCAGGCTCGAACCTCGGGGCCAGGGTGAGAGGCCAGAGCAGGAGCCAGGATTCCCCGGTTGCAGGGAAGCCCCTCTGCTCGGCCGGGCTTTGGGCCTGGCCTGCCCTCCACTGAGCCTCTGCTGCCACAGGCCATGGAGTGCCCGCAGCCACCCTGTACCTTCTCATCAGGGTGCCCAGGATGACAAGTTAGGTTTCTGAATAATGGATGGTTGGCTCACCCAGCTCGGTGGACACCAGAGACCCGGTGGCAATTTCCCCCATCTTGGCCACTCCATCGTAGTAGGCTTTTCCTGCGAGGATCATAGCTAGACAGCAAAGGGAACACACAAAATCGTCACTTAGACAAGGAAAGGAGGAACTGACACAAGTTTTCTTTCAAACATCCCAGGTCCCTCCTGGCTATGGCAAATGTGGCCTGGAGGCGGGACTCATGCCTGATGGCTGTGCTGGTGGCCTCTGCCCACAGCAGAGCCCCATCAGATCCTCACCTGGGACCAGCCTAGGAAACTTCAGCAATAGGAGCCAGAGGTCCAGAGAAGGCCCTGGCCACTCCTGGCACCAGTTCCAGAGCAGATGTGCCCGACACCCAATCAGGATTGGGAACACATCTACTCCAGCGAAAACTCTTTTCCCAGATGGTTATTCTATAGCACTACAGGTCAGCAACATTATTAGTTAGGAGGACTTGAGTGGGGAGTCTAAGAACCTGGTCCTTTGATGGTACGTTTTTTTTTTCTATTAAAAAAGACATTTGAAATCACAAAGAGCCAGCATATTTGCTACCGGGGAAACCTATGAAATTTGAAATATAGTAGCACCCCCCCAAAAAACCAGAATTATTTAGGGGGGAGAACCCAACAAAACAGAATGCTCCTCCTCCCTTTTTGGCAGAAACAGAAAAATGTTTATTGCCATATGAGCTGGGTTCTAATTATTTTAAAAACATTTCCCCCTTCAAACTGATTTTGAAGACTAAACTATGACTCCATGACTTCTGTGGACAAGTTGCATATCCTTTCTGAAATGAGGTTGTTCATCCATAAAATGCCCTAATGATGAGAGTGTCTGATGAAAAAATGGCAGCTGCTCCCTGGGCCCAGTGGCCCACACCTGTAGTATCAGCTCCTCAGGAGGCTGAAGCAGGAGGATTGCAAGTTTGAGACCAGCCTGGGCAACTCAATAAGACCCTGTCTTGAAATAAAAACTTCTACCCAGGGCTAGGCAGATAGCTCAGTGGTTCAGCTTTCCTGGGTTCAATCTTTAGGACAGAGGAGTGGGAAACGTGGCTGCCGATGGCAGGGGCCAGAGCAAGTGCAGCTTAAGAAGGAAGGTGCTCGACAAGCCGGCCTTGCCACGATACCTTGTAGGTGATTTTGGAGAAAATCATTTATTTTACTTTACTCCAAAGATTAGTTTCATACATAGAAACTGGTTTCTCCTGCAGCTTTAGGTATGGCAGGATTTTAGAACCCAAAGGACCCCCTGTCCAGTCACCGCCTTTACCAAGAGGACAACGAGAGGGTGTCCCAGCTGCTTTGCCTACTTCATAACCAGCATATTCTTAAAGAGTGGATTTAAAAATATATATGTATTATATGTAAAGATGGCTATATTCTATTTTTGATGAAAACAAAACCAGATGCATATCAAAGACACAATGACCACAGTTGTATCAACATCTATATTTATGTAACTATTCTAAAGATAGCCGGGAAAGGCCCTAGTAAAAATGTTAATTTTTTTTAAATTAGTTGTTGATGAATTTTTAAAAAATTTAATTGTATGCGGTGCTGAGATTTGAACCCAGGGCATCACACATGCTAGGCACGGAGTCTGCCACTGAGCCACCCACGGGGGAGTTGGTGGGGTGTAGCTCAGTTGGTAGGGCACTTGCCTCAAACGCACAAAGCCCTGGGTTCGATCCCCAGCACCATCACCCCCACACACACGGTAGGAGGGGGCGGAGAGTTACATCAGGTCCAGCTGAAGGCCAAAACAAATAACCCAATTTTATGACAAATTTATCTACTATTGTAGACATTTAAAAATTTTAAGTTACAGCATTCACTATGTCTGTATAGAAGTTCAGGAAATGCAGTGTTCTGCTGTACAATTATTTTATATGACTGGGGATAAACTTAAAGCATAATTACAAAAAGAACAACAGCAATTACCATTTATATGACTTTTCAAGCCATTACTTGGTTAATCTACCCTATAATGTCAATGGGAATGTTATCAGCCTCTCTTGTGAAGGGGAGTGGGGTGGAGATATCCTGGGAGGTCCCCAAGGTCAGCAGTGAGTCAGAGACAGCCACACAGCTCCAACTCCACTTCCTTAGGCCTAAACTGTGGTGCTTTTTGACTCTCTGGTCTTAGCTGGGATGAGAAAACAGTGACTCTACTTCAAAACATGGTGCATGACCAGTAAACTGTCAAGTTAATATATGCATTTTAGAATGAAGATTTTAAATTGTAGAGTACTGATAAGCTGAAAAGCCAGTTAGTGGGAGAACGGCATGCAGGATTGCACAATATTTAAACAAAATTTCTGGTTTGCATCCCCACGCGAAATCGAAAAATTTCATTAACTGTTGACTTACATTTAAAGCCATGTAATCTTGTCAGTCTTAAAAAATATATTTGCTTTTATGATAAAATTAACTTTAAAATTATATAACTTGCTGGGCACCGTGGTGCACGCCTATAATCCTAGCGGCTCGGGAGACTGAGGCAGAAGGATCACAAGTTCAAAGCCAACCTCAGCAACCTGTCTCTAGATAAAATATATAGAAGGGCTGGAGATGTGGTTGCTTGGTGGTTAAGTACTCCTTGTTTCAATCCTCAGTGCAAAAAAAAAAATATATTATAAAATTTTATATATATTATAAAATTATGTATATAATAAATGTATCTAGAACTAATAATAAAGTAACATTTTAATAATTTTGCCTCCTTTTGGGAACACAATTCTTATTGTGTTTCTACTACTTATTGTTTAAGGAAAGAGGCATATTTGTTCCACTTTAGTGGCTGGTAAACTATTTCATCAAACTAGATAAACTATATACATACCTCTACCAGCTAAGTTTTCCTTAAAATAGTTTTGTTGGGTTACTTGCCCTGTTCAAAAGCCTTTAATGGCCTCCCTTGGCCAGTAGGGTAAACCCATGCTCCCTGGAGATCATGGTAGATTTTTACAGTAATGGCCTTCAATGAACCACACCTCCCAGAATTCCATGTGTGTGGTTCCCAGCCACACTGAAGGTAGGTTGGCCATGTGACTTGCTTGCTTTGACCAGTGTGGCATCGGCAAGCACCAGAGATGCTTGATTGGTGCTAGGTATTGGTGCTTATACTCTCGGGACACCACCGCTGTGGTGTGAGGAACCAGTGTGGTCTCACTGAAGGGAAAGACCTCGTGAGGAGAGAGCTAGCCCAGTTCCCAGCCTTGATCTGGGGCTCAGCGGATTGGAGCTGCAGAAGTGAGTTCCAGGTGTCTGAGAACTGTCCTGCCTTCACAGAAGAAATCACAAACTTCTGTCCAAAGCCACAAGTCTGAGGACGCTTGTTGTACAGCAACTGTGACTATGATGGATTCAAATGCATACACAAGTCAGCCCTTCCACCTATTCCGCACCAGCCGTATCCAGGCCGGCCGGACCCAGGGTTTGGCCTGGACGCTGTTTTTCTGAGTGACACAGTGGGCGCCTGCTGGAGCTCAACATCTGTTGGCCAGCGCAGCTCCCGCACGGCCTCCTGCCTGCTCCAGTCCACAGCAGCCCCCGCTGACCAGCCTCCTGGGACACGGTGTCCACACGGCTCTTATTCATTCAGTGTTCTCCATTTTATAATCGGCTGACTGCACATCTGGCCGGCATCCTCAACTCTACTCCAAATCCCCACCAACAATTTTATAAATATTTAAAATTTCTCAGTGGCTTTGGCAAAACTATGGCCAGATGGACTGCAGAAACTCTGGGAATGCTTGCGAATTAGAGAATCTTCTCCAGGAGGTGTTAAAGTGAGAAGTCTTGCTGGCAGGACGCCACGCTGTGGGCAGCTCCCTGACCTACCTTGCAATTCCGCCTCAGAGAGGCAGGGGAAAAAAACACCACCCCTCTGTGGGCCACAGTGATCTCCTTCACAAGGACGTCTACAGCAATGACTCTGGGGCTTGTGATTAAGCAACCACCCAGGGAGAGACAGCAATGCCAGGCGGGGTCTTGCCCTCTGAAGGAGGGAAGGCGCCTGCAGACGGCACTGAGGCTGGGGGTCAGGGGGCTGGGGGTCCCCGACCTGCTGCCCTTCCTGACACTGAAAGTGTCAGGCAAAGCAAGCTCGGTGACGAAGTAAGGAAGCAGTTTCCTTCTCTGATGACTACAGCAACAATGCTCCCTGTCACCCACGGTCCAGCCAGCACATCCCCCTTTCCTGGGCTGCCTCTGCTAAGGGACACAGGCCACAGGTTTATTTTTGAAATATCAACAGGGAGCACGGTGGGGTGTGGCGGAAGAGAGAAGGAAGGGGTAAGTTAAAAGCCACTTGATCTGAAGTGGCTGAAACTTGATCTGAAGACTTCTTCAGATTTAAACCACTGGAAACTAAAGTTTTTACTTATGTTTCTTGACGACCCTGGTGAACCAGGGTAGAAGGTAAACCCGGAGTGTGGATATTTGGGATGGGTGGGTAACACCAGCCATCCAGGAAGAATTGTCTTGACCATGTCAGAATGTGGTGATTGTCAGCGCCTTAAGATCTTAAGATGATTATGCTTGAATTATAATAGCATCTATTTTTTAGCAGGGAAACACATGCTTACCTGCATATCAGTTTTCTCAATGAAACTTTGAGTTTGTGAACAACTCTAGTTCACAGAGAGGCAAATGTCAACACTCAAGTTTATTTTTAAATGAATGAGAAGCTTGTTTATTTTGAAATGAGAATCTAAGTCCAAACTCTGTATGTTTTTCCATTTGGACTAAAACTACTAGTTCTCATGTTATTTCCAAAAGTGCTACATTTAAAGGCAAGAAAATCTTTGATATTAAAAAAAAGCAGAAAAATTCCTGTGTGCAGGACATGAACATGCATAATGTTTTAAATACACATTTTATATGTTTATTAGTCCACGGAGAATTTGGTTTAAAAAGGAAAAAACACCCTGAGGGCAATGATGTAGAAGACTGAGCCACGTCAACAAAGCCCGATTTGAAGGTTAAAATGAGCCTGGCAGTCGCTGCATTCCGGTTCAACTCGCCTCATTTCATACACACTAAAGTCATCGTGCACTATCACTGCACAGTTCTGTGGATTCAATTAATTTTGCCATTTAAAGTTGTTTTAAACATTCAATGTTAAGCATTTAAAAATAAGTAAACTATTTACTGAATAACTTTTACATGGGCTTTACATTGATCAATGTAGAAAAACAGACTTACCATTAACAGCTTTTTCATAATTTTTTCCTAGGTTTATTAAATTTCGCAGCCCCGGGTTAAACTGTTCCATAACATTCTGACAAACAAACAAACAAAGCAAAAAAATTAATAAACAGCAGACCAAGCAATCTTCAGATTTTGCCACTGTGTGGCCTTGGATACCTGTGTGTGTTTACCAGTCGAGCCCCCAAAGTCACGCATGTGGACTTAAAAATCACGAAGAGCCCATATTTCTTACCTGATGGAGCAGGTGGCAAGGTGTGTGTAACCCTGGCCGTTCTCACCTGTGCAAGGGCTGCTTGGAACCTACTATAAACGGAGCAAGCGGGCGACAGACATTCACAAGGCTGCCATGTCCTTTTACAGGGACTGTGGTCCCAGAGGCGAGGGTGCCCTCTTGGGTTTAAGTGGATTGCTAATCGCTGTCACTCTAGTGTGAAGAGACGGGCTTCAGCTGCTCAACCCGCTACCTGAACTTAATTCACAGTCAAGGGCAGTGTTTGGGCTGCCCCGTGAATAGAACCTTCCAGGAGAGCCTGAAAGACAGGCAGATGACTCCTGCGGCGTGGACTTCATGAGGGGAGGACAGGGCACTGTATTTGGTCCATCTGGGAACAATGAGCTACACAGCGTTGACCATCCCACGTGGACCAGGGGAATCTCTCTGCCTCTTCTCCCCAGGTGTGTACTACCCGACATTCAGTGGGGACAGATTCTTCACACCCTGCAGAAGTAAAAGGTTCTCGATTGCTACCGGGAACAGAGAGCGCGTGGAGACTGACAGTCACCGAGCAGTGACCAGCTCGCCTCAGCCGTCCCCATTCTCACCCTTCGCTCCAGAATGCTTCCAGCCAAGCGCCTTTTCTCCTGCATGTCACCAGAGTCCAGAATGTTTTGTTTTCCCAATTTTAGATAGTAACTGGCTTCTTCCTACAGTCCACGAGGACCTAGCTCTCCACACCACTCCACTCTCCCTCTCTTAGTCCTTTTAGATAATCACATGGCAATGTTCTGGTGAATCAATAGTCAGAGTTTAATATGACTTTATAAATATTGGTCACAATTGAAGAATGCACTAAAGATTACATTTCTTGGGGAAGCCTTTTGCTTATTTCTGAGATCAATAATTGTCTGATCTTACCCCTGCCTGCCATGCTCCGTTTTCTAGGTATCTTCAGCTCTCCCCCATGCTGTCTAGCAAAGACGTACCAACACTGTTTCTCAAATATATATAACTGTCAGTTAACCTTCCATTACATTCCCCCCACAACCCCTCCAAGGACTCTGTCCTCCTGCTCAGCCTGTCCCCCTGTGGCCTTGCGTGTCCTTCTCTGGTTTTCCTTCTCTGGGTTAAGAGCTCTCATTACCTGGGTCCACACCCTCCTTCCCCTCCTTTCTCCAGGAGAACATTCTCTACAACTGATCTAAGAAATTTTGTGCGAGAGGTAAGTTCGTGTCCCCATGTGTCTGAAATTACCTTTATCTTTTTGTTTGGAGTGTAGTAAGAAGACTGAACAACTTTCCTTACATTTTAAAGATCCAGCTCTGGTCTTTAGCATTTAAAAAATTTTTTTAATGTGTTCTTTTTAGTTATACGTGACAATTGAGGGTATTTTGACATATTATACACACGTGGAGTATAACTTTCCATTCTTGTGGTTGTACATGGTATGGAGTTTCACTGATCATGTATTCATATACGAACATAGGAAAGTTACGTCTGATTCATTCTGTCTTTCCTATTCTCCCTCCCTTTCCTTCATTCCTCTTCGTCTAATCCAATGACCTTCTATTCTCCCCCCCACACTTTATTGTGTGTTAGCATCCACATGCATATCAGAGACTATTTGGCCTCTGTTTTTTTCAGGATCGGCTTATTTCACTTAGCATGATAGTCTCCAGTTCCATCATTTACCAGAAAATGCCATAATTTCATTCTTCTTTATGGCTGAGTAATATTCCATCATCTATATATACACACACATTCTCTTCATTCATCTATTGAAGGGTACGTAGGTTGGTTCAATAACTTAGCTATTGTGAACTGAGCTGCTATAAACATTGATGTGGCCATGCCACTACAGTATGCTGATTTTAAGTCCTTTTAGTATATAGCATTCAGTTTTGCTACTGAGAAGTCATCTGTCATTTCCTCTGTGTCTTTTGCCTCCTCTTAAAGCTTACTTCTGGAAGCCACTTCTTTATCCCTATGTTGTTAAGACCGAATACTGTTCTGCCTCAGTGTGGGTGTTTTTCCATTTATTTTACTGGACACTGGGGATGTTAGCCATAAGGAAAATCAAGTCCTCTAAGTCTGGAAAATGTTCCTGGTCTTATTCTTTCTGGAACTCTGATGAGGATTTTACACAACCTGGATTTATTCTCTCATCATTTTATCTTCTCTCTGATTTTCTCCTTTGTTTTTATATTTTACATCTGACAAATATCCTCAACTTCATATTCCAACTCTTATAGTACTTTTAAGCTATGTTGTCATATTTGAAATTTCTAAGAGTACTTTAAAGTTCCTTGCCTGGTCCTTTTATAAAGCACCCACTCGATCTTGGTTTATGAATGTGGTATCTTCTCTTATCTGAATAACAGTGGACTGTGGTGTTTAATTCCAGTTCTCCACATCATCTCCTGATTACTGTCCCCATTGTTTACTGTCCTCTAGCTCCGGGGGTCCTCCATGGCCAGTTCATGTTGCGAGTAAAGCCCTCACTCACTCACCAGCAGGGAGCTGTGCACGCCGGTGGGTCGGCCACAGACAGCAGCCAGGACCACTGGGCTTCTCCACAGAAGATCCTGGTTTCCTCTCCTTGGGTGGGAAGTGGGGATTGGCTGACTGAGAACCCTGCTCATCCTAAGCCGATTTGTTCCAATTTTTTTTTTGTGGGGGTCGAACCCAGGACTTTCTGAATGCAAGGCAGACGCTTTGCCACTGAGCTACATCCCTTTATTTTTTTATTTTTATGAGGTGCTGAGGATTGAATCCAGTGCCTCACGTGTGCCCGGCAAGCACTTTACCTCTGAGCCACAACCCCAGCCCCTTGTTCCAAGTTTTACCCCTGGTGTTTCCAGACCAGCGCTCTTGGCTCTGGATCTGAGATTAACTTTCTGGTCGGTCAGGCAGAGGAGCTAGTGCTGCGGTGGGCAGGAAGGAAGGGGACCTGGGAGGCCAGCTAGCCACACCCCATCCCAGGTTCCCATCCCACCCCCACCATCTGCGGGGTGGTCCTGAGCTTCTGGGGTTTGGGGAGGAGTGGCTCAGTCCTGCCCAGGGCAGCAGATCCTGCTCAGCCAGCCACTGCTCCTCCATCCACTGTCTGTTCCCCCAAATCCCTACAGGACTCCCGCCCCGCAACGGATGTTTCCTTTTCAGGTCCCTTTGCACTTTAGATTTACATTTAAAAAAAAAAATCCTTTACCATCGTTAATGTGTGCAAGAGGAGGAAACAAAAAACACGAGGCGCCTCTTCCCTGTCTCCCAGGAAGCCCACTTGTCCTGTGTTACTGGGCGGGCAGCTGTCCTGGGCCCAGGTACCACAGCAGTCAGGAGGCCCAGGCCAAGTGACCCCCGCCTCCTGCAGGACAGCAGAGCCTCAGTACTGGACGCCTGTCGCCATAGCTGCTTTTTCTGTGATCTCCTATCAGTTCTCTTTTTATTTTGAAATAAAGTTATAATTTTAAAATAGTTTATGACTCACAAGGAGTGGGATGGCCAGTTCCCAGGCATGCTTCCTCCAGCATCTTCAATGATGTCTTCTATGGCTGCAGGGAACCCAGGGAAAGGACACCCCGGTGACACCAGTAGCCCCACTATAGACCTTCTTTGGATTTTTCCAGTTCTCATCTCACCTTTTTTTTGGTGGGGGGTGTTTCATTATTTCTATGAAAGTTTATCACCTGTATGGATTGGTACAGCCCTCACCTCAATTATACAGGACTGTCCATCAACACAAAGACTCCTTTGTGTGTCCCTTCCTAGTCATACCCTCCCCACGCATCCTAGAGCTCCATCTCTAACCTGGTCATGGGGAAGACCTTGAATGAATGGCATCCTACAGTTTGTGACCCACTGAGATTGGCCTTTTCACTCAGCATAATGTCCTTCAGACACATTCCATGTATTGGCGTATTAACAGTTTATTCCCTTCTTTTTTACTTACTAGTATTCCACGGTACGGGTGAATCTTAGTTTGCGTATCAATTTACTGTTGGAAAACATCTGAGTTATTTTCAGTCACTAGCTATTCCAAATAAAGCTGATATGAGCCATCATGGGCGGGTTTTTGTATGAACACAAGCTTTCGTATCTCCAGGACAAATACCCAGGAGTTCAGCGGTTGCGTCATGGGCTAGGTATATGTTTAACTTTATAAGAAACTGCCAGGCTTGCTCCCGGGGTGGCCGCACCATTTTACATTCCTATCAGCAATCAAGGTGAGCTCAATAATTTTAAAAATTAATAATTTCATTAAAAAATGGTCACTTTATGGGGCTGGGGTTGTGGCTCGGCGGTAGAGCACTCGCCTTGCACAGGTGGGACCCTGGGTTCAATCCTCAGCACTACATAAAAATAAATAAGTGAAATAAAGATATTGTGTCCAACTACAACTAAAAAATAAATATTTTTTTAAAAAATGGTCACTTTTTTTTTTTTTTTTTTTAATGGTAATGGGGTTTGAACCCAGGGCCTCTGCATGCTAGACAAGGGCTCTACCACTGAGCTATAGTCCCAGCCAGGAAATGTTCACTTTCTAATTAAAAGATAAAACTATCTTAAGGAAATCTGGCTTAAAATTATTGTAATATTCTTAGAAGGCCGAGTCTAGGCCATAAAGAGGAAACCAATGCTAAGTTAGCACCGTCCTACTGTGTGGAAGAGGTCACACAGAAACCCAGGTCTGTTTTCTTAAGCATGCTCCTTACCCAATAAGGGAAAGCATACTTTGGTTTCTTGATATAATTTTTGAAATGTTCACATATAACTGTCACCTTAAAACACCAAGAACAACGCACACCAAACACAAATCACTGTCCAAATGGTTCCACTGAGAAGCAAAGTTCAAGACTCAAGATCACAACCAGCTTCAGAGGAAACAACATGAGGGTTTTTCAGCTTGAAAAGTCCAACGTGTTCAGCGCAAAACTTTGTTATTTAGGAAATGTCCCCCCAGAAATTTTTGTTCCTTTAAAGAGTGGAAAATATATTTCTACACTGGCTTTTGGCCATTGATCTAGTTATTTTAGCTGATGTCCATGTGATTTCTACAATGAGGAACAAATAAGAAGTGCTGCCTTTATATTCCAAAATCTACAGACGTCACAGTGGCAGTGGACACATTGTGAGCTTATGGGTCCCTGGTTTGAGGGAGGGCAATCGCTGGGTCAAAGGCCAGTGCTATGGCCAAGCCTGCTAAGATTTGATCTGCAACTAGAGTCATCAGCAATACCCACAAAGTCCAGCTTAAATTTGGCCTGAGGATAAAAGGCTTAAGACCCCAAGTATAAAATAAAGTGAACAAAAAGGGTACAAATGGGCCAAGAAGCATTCTTTTGTTACAAAGAAGTAATGAACACTTAATATGCACCTCTGGTTACTACCTGATAGGAGAATTTGCCAACCTGGTTTCAATCAGAATGTTTCATTTCCACTCAGAGAGTAGGCAAGGCTACGGTTATAAAATAAATTCTAGGCTAGTGGACTGGTGATGTTCCAGTTCTAGTTGTGCCAGTCTCAAGTGAAGAGGGGCTGGTTCTAGCGCAGATGCTGAGCAGCACTGGAGAACTAGTTGTCAGCTATTCTTTTTGTCGGTGGTGCTGAGGATTGAACCCAGGGCCTTATGCATGCAAGGCAAGCACTATACCAACTGAGCTATGTCCCCAGCCCAATTGTCAGCTATTCTAAATAACATATTGAAGAGCAGGTCCCTTGGAACCTGTAGGCATTTTTCACCAGATTTCCAATTGGTCTGTTTATCATAGGCCCTTGTAGTTACTAATCATAATTTTATAACAAATTATGCACTCTTATCATGGCCTTAACAATTTTGGTATTTAGATTTTTTCATTTTTGAAAAATCACCTTTGCCAGCTGGCCTGATGGCACACCTGGAATCCCAGTAGTTTGGGAGGCTGTGATAGGACGATGGAGAGTTCCAAGCCAGCCTCAGCAAAAGTGAGGCGCTAAGCAGCTCAGTGAGACCAGCAACTCAGTGGCTGGTGATGTAGCTCAGAGGTAAAATGCCTTTGGGTTCAATCCCCAGTGCCACATGGTGAGGGAAGGGGAATAATATCTACATTAGATGAGCTTTAAAAGTGATTCATGAATCTTTTTCCTTTTTTATCAGTACGATTACACAGAATAATGGATTTCATTGTTAACTGATTTGTGTCTCTAAATAAAATACAAAATAGGGCTGGGAATGTGCCCTGAGTTCAATCCCTGGTACCAGGAAAAAAAAAAAAAAAAAATTACCTTTACCAATACAGAACTATATACAAATTAACTGGGTATAATTAATTTGTATTTAAGAAAGTATAAAATAATTAAATTATGATTAGCCAGACAGTGAAACTAAGAAGACTTTAAATTTCTAAGCATTAGTTTATCTTCTGGTTTTCTCCCATCATCCACCAGTTTTCTACATGACCAAGAACAAATTATTTGATATTTCAGCATCTTGCTTTTCCTTTCCTTTTTTTTTTCAATATTTATTTTTTATTTATAGTTGTCAATACCTTTAACTTTTTATTTATTTTTTTATGTGGTGCTGAGCATCGAACCCAGAGTCTCGCACGTGCTAGGCAAGCGCTCTCCTGCTGAGCCACAACCCCAGCCCTCAGCACCCTGTTTTTCTTAGTTAAAAATGTAAGTAATAAACCAGCCATGGTGGTACATGCCTGAAATCCCAGCAATTTGGGAGGCTGATGTGGGAGAATTGCAAGTTGGAGGCCAGCCTCAGCATTTCAGTGTGAGATTCTGTCTCCAAAAATAAAAATGGCTGGTGATGTAGCTCAGAGGTAAAGTGCCTTTGGGTTCAATCCCCAGTGCCACATGGTGGGGGAAGGGGAATAATATCTACATTGGATGAGCTTTAAAAGTGATTCGTGAATCTTTTTCCTTTTTTATCAGTATGATTACACAGAATAATGGATTTCATTGTTAACTGATTTGTGAATCTTTAAATATTTGGAGTTCTACAACTTGGCTGAGTATGTATCTTTGAAATTTCATATATTATTTTATTCTACATGCTCTCATGCAAATTAATCACAATTGCTCATATGAATCAAGGCACATTCTAGTGTCACATGGCAAGAATGTGACAAGGGCTACCTGGGGGTACTTCTTTTTTGATTTTTGCGGTGCTGGGGATTGAACTTGGGGCCTTGTGCATGGAAGGCAAGAGCTCTACCAACTGAGCTGTGTCCCAGCCCCCTATCTGGGGGTACCTCTAGGTGGGTTTTATTTGAAGAAAATCCTGCTTCCTTTTTGGAAGTTGCTGGCAGTTGTTGCTAACCTCCCTGGCACTGGGTTGACCCCCTCTGCCTGAGGGAGAGTATCAGTAAGCAACTCTGGCAAAGAGGCAGCTGCTTGAGGGCCAGCAGATGGCCACAGGAGTCATAGTTCATACCCCCCATGGATGCCAAGCACAGCTGCTTAGAGGAAAATCAGACAACTGAGATGTTTTGTATAGTTTTGAAGTATAAAGCTAGATCAGAAATACTCATGCAAACACAAACACAGAAAGGCTTTCTGTCCGTCAGGTAGTGTTTTGCCCCCCCCCCCCAAATTTATTAAATTCCTTTCAGTTTGTACTACGTATACCTTATGTGACAGGCCCTGAGAGTAGCAACAAGCCTGGGGGGCGAGGGGTTGTGCCTTGAATTCTTGGGCAGATCACGTCACCACCTCTCTGAGCCTTAGTCTCTTCCTCTATAAAATGGGAATAAGGGCAATTTTCACCTTATAAGGGATATGAAGACTGAATGTGAAAACTGAATACTACAGTGAACTTACGGGCATCAAACCCAGGGCCTTGTGCATTCTAGGCAAACCTTGAGCTAGCACTGAGCCACACCGAGGCCCTGCGGGGCACTTGTTATGTGCTCTTCATAGCTCTTGACACTTAGCACATACTGAACGAATTATAATTAATATTTCAAAAGGAAAGCTCTAAATATTAGTCAACCTTCAGATGAATAAACATTCCTGTTTACACAGATTTCTCTAGGTACTTCCATTTGCAACATGAAAATAAATGGAATCGTTTTCTCACCTCAAAGTGTCATTATCGGGATAAGAGAGATCACGACTACAAACCATCTAGGATTTATGGCACCCTTCTCTAGAAAGAAAATCGGTGTTATCTGTTTTATTCAGTTGAGAGCATTTGCTTGTTTAATTTTTGGGTCTGTGTCTGGCTACATGCCCAATATTTTCCATGGAGCTTCTCATCTGACCTTATCCTTGTTTTATAGCTGAGATATTTAAACCTTGCTGAGGTCCTAGGGGCAGTAAGAGGAGAGGCAGACCCAGGCAGCTTCAACCTTTGCACTCAGCCCGGGGCCTCCATGGTTCCTCCTGGAGGATTGTGAAATAGAGAGGAAACTGCTTTTATGAAGTCGGAGCACAAGTTCAGGGAGGAGCTGCGTTTCCCAGTGTCCCCTTTTCCTTTTAGATCCTTCTTATGCTTTTATTCCTCCTCCTGGGTGAATATTTTAACCTCATAGCATCACAGCATGGAGCCGCTCCACCTGGACAAGATCTCTCACCCCATTCCCTTTTTCCTTCCACTAGGAGAGGGAGGGGAGGAAGAATCCGCAGCACTAGAGTCCCCACAGGAGTGGCCAACAGTCAACACTGTCCTACTGGTTCCCTTCGCTGAAAGTCACTAAAACAAACTACAGACAAAAACTGCAGGACTGCAGGATGCCATAACCACCCCACCCAAGTCTCGGACCCCCCCCCCCACCAGGGAAGCTGCTAATTAACACTGCTGTTAGCTTTCTAACCCGCCTTTTATACTTTTACACGAATATCTACTTAGTCATATTGACATATAGTTTTGCTTTATGCATTGAAAAGATATTTAAATGAAAAATACTTAAATGGCACCATACAATGTGTTTCCCTTGTATCTTTCTTGTGTTATTCAGTATTAGCTGCGGGACTTGTCCATCTGGATATATAGGATCTGGTTCATTCCCATTTAGCGTCTGTGTGGACGGTGATGGGGCCTTTCAGGTGTCCCCGTGGCTAGGCCACAGTCATCAGTTGCCTTAACACTAGCCCAGCTGATGCTAGGGGGCATCTGCAGATGCGGGTACTAGCTATAGTTTACTTAAATTAGAGCAACTCTGGGTGCACTCCATCTAATGAGCTGAGAGACCTAAACTACAAAACTGGGGGTTCCCTGAGGAAGAGAAAACTTCACTTAAGGACCACAACATCCCCTGCCACCTGCCCCACAGACCTCACACTGTCAGCCCCCATAATTGTGTGAGCCGTTTTCCTGAAATAATCTTTCTGTGTGGACACACATACATGCGCCCAGCGTACACACACCCAGCACACACACGCCCAGTGTACACACACTCAGCATATACACAGCTACATGGCCTCCCTCTGCTCCTCCACTGAGCGGCTTATGTATGGCTTACAAGCTTTGCTACAATCAGCTACGGGGCAAGGAATCACACAGGTGTGCACACAGGTGGAAATTTTCCCAGAAACAGAATCGCTGGGACCCAACATGTGACAGGTCTTTCAATTTTGCAGATGCAGTACTGCCAAGCTGAAAGAAAGTGGCTGCACAAACCCTATGCTCCCACAAATCCTGAGTAAGAATGTCATGTCCCACAGCCTGACACTTGATGTTACTGTACTTTGGTCCACCTGGCGAGCGGAAGAAAGTCCCCTTTTTAAAAGGCCATAAAGTGTTTCCCTTGTCTGCATTAAAGAGAAAAGCATATGTGTCTGAAAACATCCAAGTAGGGAAAAGAAAGAGAAGGGTGGTTTCCTGGTGGATTTACCCTCAGTCCTCAAGTTTGACGATTGTCCTCTTAACAACAGGGCAGGAGGAAGGTCTTGGCTGTGCCCTGGCCAGAGCTGTGCTCTCCACCCAGTCCCGGGCTCCAGCTGTCCCTCAACAGGATGCACTCATTCCCAGAGGGGAGCGTCCCTGCTCCTCTGGCGCCTGAAGGCTCAATCTCTGGGAGCTGGCCACTGGCCTCAGCCTAAAACCTCTGAGACCCTCCCTCCTGCTCAGGGACCGTGGCTTCTCCTCCTTCAAAGTGCTCGACACTCCCACCCCCCAGGACACGGCCTGTTTACACAGTTCCCTCAGCAGGAACTAGATGTAAATAAAGGACAAGCCACCATGGCTTCCCCTGCACCAGGAAGAGCGCCTGCACCATCGGGGGTCGGCCAGGGTGGGACCGTGTTCTGTGGAGAGGCCTGTCCACGGTGGACCTGCCACCGCCTTCCCTCGGCCCCACAGCTCATCTGCACTGCACAGACACCTCGGCCCAGTGGGCCAATTAGCCGCGAAGACCAAGCATGAGGTAATGGGGCCACTGCTCGCAGCTTCGTTAGCTCCAAGTAACAGGCCCATCCGAGGATCATAAAAGCTGCAAGGCTCTGCCCTCCACCTGAGAAGGCTTCCCAGACTTACAAAATCTGAAAACGCCAGGGCTTTCCTTATGAAGTCTGCTTCCAAATTCTGTGTTTTCCCAAGTTGCCATTTAAGTCGCCTTTCACACATTAAGCAATAAGGTGGCTCTTAAAAAAAAAAAAATGCCTTATTGGGCCAGGTGTGGTGGTGCATGCCTGTAATCCCAACTACTCAGGAGGCTGAGGCAGGAGGATTGCAAATTCAAGGTCAGCCTGGGCAATTCAGCAAGACCCTGTTTAAAAATGAAACATAAGGGCTTGGGTTGGTTCAGGCTTCAGTGGCTGAGTAACCCAGAATTCAATCCCCAGTACCATTAAAAAAATAATTAAATAAACATGAATAGTTATTGGAGACAACTCAATGTCCATCAACTGGTGAGTGGACAAAATATGGTATATCCATACGATGGAATATTATTTGGCCATAAAAAGGAACTAATTCATGCTACATAGATGAATCCCATTATGCTCAGTAATCACAAAAGATCACACGCTTCATGACACTATTTATATGAAATTTCCAGAAAAGATGTATCTATAGAGAGAATACATATCAGAGGTTGTTTGAGATGGAGTAAGAAAGGACAGAAAATGGGCATGAAGAATGTGTACCCTTAAAAGGGGTGAACTTGACAGTTACATAAACTACAACTCCATGAAGCTTTAAAAAAATAAAGCTTTAAAAATCAGACAGCCTTTGACTGCTAAGGATTCACATCCTCATGCTGTGGGACGGCTTGCACGTTGGTTGTGGCTAACTAGCTCACACACAGAAGAGCCAGATGTTTTGAGACACAGGTCATTGCCATCCTTTGGGAATGCTGTTCAGGACCCGTGGAAAGTACTATTGTTCTAAAGCTTTGTGCTCACTTAGCTGTCTGCAGCGACCTCCCCTCACAGGATGAAAATCAATGTGACCCATTAGGAGAAAGTGACAACCCATGAATTTGGAGATCAAACTGCTGAGGAGCAGCTGTCTTTCCAGCTATGACTAGGGAAGAAAACTGGCATGTTTTTCCAGCAAAAGTCCTTACTGTGTCCTTCTTTTTGTCTTTTGAACCCAGGAATGGTCTACCACTGAGCTGTACCCCCAGCCCTTTTAAAAAATTATTATTATTATTATTATTATTATTATTTTGAGAGAGAGAATTTTTTAATATCTGTTTTTTAGTTTTCGGTGGACACAACATCTTTTATTTTATTTTTATGTGGTGCTCAGGATCGAATCCAGTGCCCTGCACATGCCAGGGGAGTGCATCACCGATTGAGCCACATCCCCAGCCCCTTTAAAAATTATTTTGAGATAGGGTTTTGCTAAGTTGCTGAGGCTGGCCTGGAGCCTGAGCTCCTCCTGCCTGGGCCACCGAGTCTCACTGCACCTGGTCTTACTCCATCATTCTATAAAAGGGCAGTTTCATAGGAAATCTTCAGCCCACAGAGAAAACCCTCCATCGAACATTCACTAAGACTAGAACATTGTCCTCCTTTCCCTTCATCATGATCCAGGTTTTGTCTTATACAGAATTGTTTCTCCTTAAGGATGGGGGATGTAGTTCAGGGGCAGAACATTTGCCTAGCATGCATGAGGCCCTGGGTTCGATCCCCAGTACTGCAAAGGAAAAAAAAAAAAAAAAAAGATCCTTCAGGTACAGAGGTCCAGCTAGAAAGAAACAGGGGGGACTGTGCAGGTTCACATGGATCTGTTCCTAGTGATGTGGCCTGAGCAGCTCAGGGCAAGTGGTCAGTGAAGCACGGATACGCCTTTGGGCTTAGCCTCTTATAGAAGAATGTTCTGAGTCATGGGTGCACCTATGAGGTCCTGAGCTCCCTAAGAACCGACCAAGAGAACGACTGTGATCATCCAGAAAGATAGGTATAAATTACCAGATGCAATCACATGCCCACAACATCTGTGCCACTGTTTAAAGAAACAGATTTCTGTGACAAACTAGTCCCTACTCATTTAGACATCAAGAATTGTACTTGGCTAAAGCCAAATACAGGCAAACAAAAAGCCCCAGCACACTGATGGAAATGAGCAGGAAGTTCTGCCGTGGCTCACACCTCTTAGGTAAAGTTCTCAAGGCTTTCACGAAAATTATGTGTCGGAGTGATCCCAGCCAGTATATTATATAAAAATCTGGATTTTTCAATTACTTTTTTAATTGTGGAGGGAGAACCACATACAGGTATTCAGATTTCACGGTTGTCTGATAAAAAAGTAACTTGAAGAAAAAAAAAATGATGATCTGAACTCAGTTCACAACCAGAAAATCTCTATTTTAAACATTAGACAAAAGTTCTACACTTTTTGTTGGTAGAATTAAAAATCACTTTTCCTTGTAGTTTAAGTGCAGATGATCACACTGGGTTGGGGTTAGTGGTGCCAGGAAGACCCCTGGCTGGAAGCAGGCACCCCCAGCCTTGGCAGCCAGCAAGCCATCAGGCTCGCACCAGCGCCTAACCTGTGCTGGCCTCGGGAAACCCTGCCCCAGAACTGGAGCAGCTTTCAGACTCTGAACTTCAGGGAGAATAGTATCTATGAAATTGAAACAAACACTGCTTCTTGAAATCCCAATTATGATAAGAGCTATAACCATTTTTGCTTGGTTGATAGAGGCGTATGTTTTTATTTGAAAGAATAGAAACATGATCGTTCCTGTTCTAAATTGTGGTACCAGGATGACTACCTCAGAATGTAACTTTAAATTCTAAAAGTATCACTGCAACCAGGATCTGACAATGTGTCTCTTTTCTGGTATTTGAGAGAGACACACACTGAACAAATGAATCAGGATAAGTACTAGAAAACACATGTACTTAAGTCTCATTCCACTAGCTCTGTAAAATCCTTCTCACATTTGGGCTGTTGAAGCAACCTGAAAAACTATAAATGCTGGGCTGGGGATGTAGTTCAGTTAGTAGAGTGCTTGCCTTGAAGGCAAAAGGCCCTGGGTTCAATCCCCAACATCACCAAAACCAACCAAACAAAAACTAAAAATGTAGCCAGATATAGTGGTGCATGCCTGTAATCCCAGTGGCTCAGGAGACTGAGGCAAGAGGATTCCAAGTTCCAAGTCAATTTCAGCAATTTAGTGAGGCTCTAAGCAACTTAGTGAGAAGACCTGGTCTCAAAATAAAATAAATAAATTAAAAGGGCTGTGGAGGTGGCTCAGTGGTTCAATCCCTGGTACCAAAAAAATAAAAAATATATATGTACACACACACGTGCATCATCTGCCCACATTGAGCCTAGAAAGCATTGAGATAAATGAGGTGACAGCTCAGCCCTCAAAGAGTATAGTCGAATAGGAAGACAGGTGTGTGATAAATACCACGGCAATTCAGGTTGATGTGGGAAAAATAAGAAATGCAAACATCTTTAATATTACTTGAATATCACTTAGAAATATGTAACCTTAATTATGTAAATGGCATATATTAAAAACAAAAATTGATTTGATGCTGGATTTAAAACAGCCGTCAATGGATATATGCCTTGAAGTACGCTCCACCATTTGGTTAGGGGTTCTTACCTGCCTAGTTTTTGTTTTTAAAAAGTGTATCCTGGGATAAAAAAGCAAGCAATGGATTTGCAGGAGAGCCCAACTCATGTCTGGGGCTGCATTTGTTTAGAAAGCCCCAAAGTACTAAATAGGACACCGAAACTTTATCAAACCAAAGTACATTGACTTCATACAGCAAGTGCCATTTTTCTGTGAAGCTCACTAGTTCCTTCCTAACCCCATTCTTTTTTAAAAAAAAAAATTTAAAAAATATTTTTATTTGTAGACAGACACAATACCTTTATTTTGTTTATTTAGCTTTTTATGTGGTGCTGGGGATTGAACCCAGGGCCTCACACATGCTAGACAAGTGCTCTACCGCTGAGCTACAGCCTCAGCCCCCAACCCCATTCTTATATGGTAGTATCTAGAAGAATTCCAGTGAACTTACACCTGAGAAGAGTCATTCTGCTCTACACTAAGATCACAGCCCCTGCAATGCGAAAATTATTGTTCAAAAACCCCAAATAATTTAACGACAGTTCAAGATTAGATTCCAGTAAGGAAAAATATACTTTTTATCTCTCCTCTATTTCTTTTATATATCCAACTTTCCAAAGGCTTCTTACAAAATACCTAAAAAAACTCTCTGAAACTCAATCTTCACATCTCTTAATCCTTTCCTCCTTTCTTCCAATATGAGAAAAAACTCCCAAGAAATGAACTGGCAAAGGCAGGACAACTCTGGGCTGGGGCCAGGGGGGCGCAATCCATGACTCCAGGCAGGCGGAGGGGGAGGGGGAGGGCTGGCGGGGCTAAACTCTGGTAGCTGTGCCACCATTGGTGATGACCTCAGAAGGCCAGTCTGTGTTGGTCGGTTCTCCAGTGACCACAGGGCCTGGCACAGTTGTGGTGCTCCAGAAAACAGTTGCAGAAAGAATGAATGTTGGTGGTAAGCTCGGGACACACATAACAGGTGCTCATAACAGGGCCACTGTTGTTAGTGCTGTCTCAATCCCACATGCTAAGGAGCAGGTGATGGTTTTAGTCACAGCTGTGTGAGGAACACAGATCTTCAGTATTTATCCCACAAATATTTTTGAGTTCTTACTATGCACCAGCCCCATGAGGGAATTAAAAAACCCTGAAGGAGCATACAGCTCATTGAGAGAAAAACAAGTGCCAATAATTTCAACACCACTCTTATCAAATATTTATTCAGCTCCACCTATGTGTCAGCCTTTTAGATACTGAGGAAGGCTGTAAATAAACACGAAAATCAATGCTTGTATGACAGTTACAGTCCAATAGACTCAAGCTACCAATAGGAACACTAACTGAACACCTACTATGTGTTGGACACTGTTTTAAAAGCTTTCATGCATTACCATGTTTAATCCTCATGAGTACGAACCTCATGAGTAGATACTATTATCATCCTTATTTACAGACAAGAAAACAGAAGCACAAGATCAACTGGAGGAGAATGACTTATCAACTACCCTCAAATCTAGGCTAACAGGGGATGGATTGGTTAGCTGGAGAAATCTTCTCAAACAGCATTAACAGTCAGACCCAAAACTCTAATAGAAACAAGGTTTCACATATTTACATGCTTAGAGATAAACAGTGTACTGTCAAGACCTGGTTCATGTCCTGCACCTCAAGCTGTTCAGAGAATAATTGACCTAAATCTCTCTCTTTCTCTGTGGTGCTGGGGATAGAACTTAGGGCCTCATGAATGCCATGCAAATGTCTGGCCACTAAACAGCATCCTCAATCCAATCATCAAAGTCTTATATCATCGTCATTATCACAACACTTAAGGAATTATCAATATAATTTTCCTGATTTATCATTTGAATTTCTGTAGCCAGAGTGGATTGGTTTATTACCTTAAGTCTTGAGCACCTGTATCTGACAGGCATGTGATGGCGATAGGGCTGTCTTCTGTACCCCTCACCTCTCCCCATAACTCACACGGTCAGCTCTGCACTTACGATGGCTGGTGTTGGGCTGGTCATCGGTTCTGATCCCCTCTTCCCCTCTGTGCATCTATGCAGGTACTGTGCTCTAATCAGGTGAACTTCCTTGACAGGTTGTTATCACCAGTTTTATACCTTTGTAGGACACAGCTGCACCTTGAAGGTGATCAGCTGTTTGCAACAATAGAAATAAGCTTTTTAAAACAAGTTTTAAAAATTGAAATCTGAATGGTTTAATTCTTTTGAGGTAGTTTTCTGTTGCATTTATAATCTCAGGTTAGTAAGTGTTAAAAAGTATTCCTGTATGTGAAAATTAAGAGAAAAACCATTAAAACTTTTTAAGTTTAAAAGGTCAACTTGTAAACAGAGGTAGAAAATGGTAATTTTACCTTAGTAAATGGACTATATAGCCCTTGCTGCTTCTTTTCAGTTAAGCATTGTAAAAGTGACCCTTCGACATTAAAAAATGTAAACACTTCAGAAGGCAGAGCCTCCTTAAAAACTCTAAATCTCCCTCCTTCAGTTAACTTGCTGGCCATTGAGACTTTTAGTGAAGGAATTGTTATTGCCTGGGGACTTTTTAACCTCCAAAGCACCATATAAACAGTTTAAGCAACAAAACACAGGAGGGCATCTTGACCCCTTCTGCTCTGTCCAAACCACTCAGCCTGGCAGGCTGCCTGAAAGGCATGGATCTCTGAGCAGTGAACATCTATTTCTCCCTGGTTTGGGAACTCATTCTAGTAACATTTTTCATTTATCTTTGAAAGAGAAAACAGCAACATTTTATCTCATATACATGAGCCTCACCTTTATCCACAAAGATTTGCAGCAACTGTTAGAGGCTGAACATAATCACTAACTTGATAAGTCAGAAAGAGACTCAAGGTCAGGAAAACATAAATAAAAGTATAAAACCAAGGCGGAGGAAAATAAGGACAGAAGGACATAGGTCCGAAGGGTCACAGAGCTGTAATTACTTGCTACACATCCACAAGTTTTAAGTTTATGGGGAAATATGCCTAAAGCTGGTGGAATATCTCTGGCACTCTGGACAATGTCCCTATCTCGGCAGAGCTAAACATGCTTTACTGCTTGCTGTAAGCTCATGCACCTTCTGTGGGTTATTTAAAAAAGGAAGTAGTTTTAAAAGACCTACTTGACTGGTTGGGTTCAGGGAAAGGTGCGCTCTCTCATAATGCAGGCTACAGCATAATTTGGTGTGTATTTTCTGGAGGGCATTTTGCAACGATCCACCCTTTGACCCAGCCTCCCTCTTGGGGATTTAGCTTTCAGAAACATCATGGATTTGGGCAAAGCTTTACCTGCGGAAATGCCCACTGCAGTGCTTTACCAGCAAAGTCCTATGTCCAACAACAGGGGCTCAATCAATAAATTATGATGAGAAACAGAGTACTGTGGAGTCATCAGAATGATGAAGCACCAAATACTGACTGGCGTGGAAATAAGTACTGAAAACTGGGGGTACACCTTAGTGGTGGAGTGGTCCCCAGTACCATAACATAAAAAGCCTCCAAGATGAAATATACACACAGATACATTTGAACCAACCGGGAAATGTTGAAAGGTATCATTTGGAGATTTCTCAAGTACATACAGCTACAATGTAACTGGGGAGAAATTAAAAATAACATTTGTTTTAGTCCTGAAATCTAACTAAACTGAAATCTTTTTAAAATACTAGCCTATTGTGCCCCTAACAATAAAGTTCATATATTTCTAAGAAAAGTTACATAAAAAGAAAGGGAAAGGCTAGGCTTGGAGGCATATGCCTTTACTCACAGTGACTTGGGAGGCTGAGGCAGGAGGATTCAAGTTCGAGGCCAGCCTCAGCAAGTTAGTGAGACCCTGTCTCAAAAAGAAAAATAAAAGGGGCTGGGGGTATAGATCAGTGGTAGAGCAACAGAGTTCAATCTCGTGTGTGTGTGTGTGTGTGTGTGTGTGAAAGAGAGAGAGAGACACACACACACAGAGCGAGAGAGAGAGAGAGAGAGCGAGAGCGAGAGAGAGAGAGAGAGAGAGAAAAGCTTTCACTAATACTCAATTAGCAAGTAAATTAATTAACTATAAGTGCTGTACTCCACCCCAAACATCCCAGTTTGTCTAAACAGGGCTCTTGTCTATGCCCTCAACATTCCTTCCATAATAAACTCTTTGATATGTGCAGCTATGATAGTTTTGGAACTGAATATACTGAGATTCATGTTTTACCTTAGGGAATACCACACTACAGCTGTATGGCCTCTTGGAGATCCAAACCCCTAGGACATGATCCTGTCTCTGACATAAAGTGTCCCCTAAGGGGCTCCTGTTTAGGTTGTAGGCATCCTACAGAGAAACAGATAATCAGTCAGGAGGCCTGGAGCAAAACTCTGGTCTTGAATTTTAAAATTTTATTTGCACACACCCATCAGAATGGCAAAAAATTAAAAGGACAGGCAATATCACTTGCCAGCAGGATGCACAGTAATAGGAACACTCATACACTGCTGGTGGGAATGTCAGCTGGTGCTACCACTTTGGAAAACTGCCTGGCACTTTCTACTAAAGCTAAGTATTCAAATACTTTACATCAGCAAACTCACTCCTGAGCGTATGCCCAAGAGATATGAGGGTCTGACTATAACTGTACTAGACACATTCACAAAGCACTACTCCTAAGATCCGGAGTCTACAAACAATCCAAAATGCCCGTCAAGAGAAGAATGAATTGTGATTCATTCATATGGTAGAATGCCACTCAGCAACAAGAACCACAACTCCTCCCATGTCAGTGATGAATCTGACAAGCAACCTGGGCAAAGGGACAAAATAACCAAGGCCATCAGAGGTTAGGACAGTGATGTGTTCAGCTTGTGGCAATTTAGTAAACTATATATACTTGAGCACACCTTTCTCTATGTATATTGTAGTTTAATAAAAAGTTTAAAAACAAAATATATTTGCATGGGTCAACGGGTCAAACTGTACATTTATAATAATTCTTTTTTTTTTTTTTTTTTTGTACTAGGGACTGACCCCAGAGGTGCTTTACACTGATTTTGAGACAGTGTCTCGCTAAGTTGCTCAGGGCCCCGCTTAGCTGCTGAGGCTGGCCTGGCTATTTTCTGCTGTTGGACTGCAGAATAAATGGCCATGCGGAATGAAGAAAACGAACTTGGGGCAATTCTGGGGACAATAGTTTTCCCTAATGTACAGGTCTTTATAAGGCTAGTGACTTCTGGAATAATGTCACAAATGTGAACTCAAAAGCTACCTGAAACCCATGGAAGGTGTCACTTGTCCAGGTGGTCCCCTGGGTTTCACAATAAAGGATGCCGCACGGCAATGTTATTGAGTTCAAAAAACCTCTTTCCCATCAGGAAAAAAAAAAAAAAAATTACAGAAGAAAAAAAATCTATTGTTTGCTTTGTACTTTCATTTTACCAAACAAAAAGCTAAGGCACTGGGCTGTTCAGAATACTTCCAATACCTGGCACCCCCTCCTGCTCCCAGCACATGGCTCTACTCTGTCAGTCCTACGGAGCCAAGAGTAAGCTGTCTGGACTTCTGCAATCCCATCTTATCTCAGCACACCTGAAGAAGGTAGGGCTGTGGGAAAAGATTAAGATACCCAGCAGTGGGTAGAGCTACAGTGATGAGCACACCTCAGAAAGGGGTCTTGAAAGGCATAAAAGTTTTACATGCCAGACTTGTATGTTGTTGTCTCACACTGGAAATCAACCTGACAGGTATTCAACAGACAAGGAAAACACATGCATAGATTGTTCCCTTTACCCAGTGAAAGAAAAGCACTTGTTTCTTAACAAAAGGCTTGTTCAAAACATGCCAAAGGTGAATTGTCAGAATGACAGAAAAATTCCAGTGACATCTTAGATTGCCAAATTAGAAAATATATTTGGGGAAAAAAAAATGTATTTGGTTTGTGCATTTGTTGATCACTAGAAACTACAAATTAAATTACTATTTGGAGACCAGTGTGGAAGCCGGTCATAGATTCTAGGCCTTAGTTTTTCATCTAAAAAATGACAAGTAAATACACATAATTGACGAACGTCCACCTCATGGGCAGATATATTCTTAGCAACAAGATGCTCTATGAACATGATCAAGGGTGGGAGCAGGGAGCGTGGCACAGGATTAGGTGTTTAAGAAATTAAATGTGTATTTACTCAACAAACATGCACACCTACTATGCACCAGGAACGGTTTTAGGCATAAGGAGAACAATAAAACAAAGCTCCTTGCCTTGTCGAGCTCAGTCCAGTTGAGGAGGAAAGAGATGAAAAAAAACACAGAAAATATATCACTTAGGATACTGAGTAGGAAGTTTTATGAGGGGAAAGGTAAAGTAGCCCAAGTTGAGGTTGAGAGCACTGTCAGCAAATTTAAAGTTGTTTGAACAAGCCTCCTTGAGAAGGTGACATTGAGTCTTCTGTGTCCCTGTCCCTCCTTGTCATTTTCCTCCTGCACTCAACTGTTTAGCAAGATTTGTGTAGGTAGGACATCCCTAGATGACACCACACGGGGCCTCCATCAACTTCCTAAGACATGAACAGTTCTAACTTCTAGGAAGGTTGTGGCTACTCTTAATTAAAGGTTTGTTTGAACTTGACTTCTTCCTCTCCCACTAAAGCATGTACTCATCAGAAAACCATGTAAAAATTACAAGCAAGCTTTTGAGGGAAAATTATGGGCACACTATGGACTAAAGTGTGGGAAGGGGCAGGATCTTTGGCCAAACTCTTAATTGGCAACAGCAAGATTATTTGATATTTTGAGGCTTATTATCATGTCATTTGTTTATGAAGTTGTAAAATGCATGCCGTCTTGGGAGTTAGCATGGATTGCCAGTAACAATTTGTCTAAGTACATATTTTAGAAAACTCAGCAAATGTTTAAATATGTATTAAAGGATATTTGATACTGCATATAGAGGATCACACTACTTTATAAACCTCCCTTTTCTCTAAAGAATGTATTCCTTTATTTCAAAGAAATTTGAGTATTAACAAAAAAATCTCAGTTGCAGGTGGCTTTTGCAATCACACCTGGTTAGGCTGTGTTTCTATTAGTAAAATATTGCAGGTCGCTAGGTAACATAAAGGAAATCTGTTTTTTATAAGAATGAGAGTCACCAATATTGTCAGTAGAATTTTGTCATACTATGCTTGCTTTTAGCCTTGATCACTGTGGGTGGGGCCTGGGGAAGAAGAACTCAATGAGGAGGCAGCAAAAGGCTTTTCAGGTTTCTAATCAGACCTGTGGATGTAAAACTTCACTGTGTATTCATCATAGCCAAACCAAGGGCTAGCAGCCTTTACTGCAACGATTATGTAAACCTGTTTTCTGGTTCTGCAAATTCTTTCCCCATCACCTCAACATGAAAAAGCCTGATCCCAACATATTAACAAGGAAAAGGTGATTAAAATCAATCAATATTTAGTGAGCTTGGGGTGTGCTTTCAGACACCTGGGAATAGAAAGCAATAAAGTAGTGGTCTCTGATCTTCAGTATATTATAACCTTTCAAAATTTGAAAATGACTTACACTGTTTTATGACTACAAATTTGGATAACCAAAACAATGAAATCCACACTTTTTCCTTCTGTCCCAGTTCCATGGGTATATGACTTGCCAAAATTGTTGACATTTGTGACTCTGTAATTCGCTTGAATACAACCCATCTTAAGACTCCTGCAGTCAGTCAGTCAGAAGGGAGAGAGAATAGTTTACCCTGAATATCTGATTGCTTGTCTCAAGTTGATATTCTCATTTCAGACTGGAAAAACAGGCCTACATTGGAGAACTTCAATATTCATGTGTTTTTGAACTCCAGTGAATACTTAAAGAATCCACACATAATTTGTAGTGATCTGCATTTCAGTCACATACAATTTTTCCTTAACTATAATCAGAGTAGTGATGACTCCCCAATCTAAGAATGTTTTACTTACTCTCTGTCAGCGCCCCACACCTCCTGCCTCGCCATCTTTGGGGTCATTTAAATGTTAACAATCTCAATATAAACATAAGAATTTAAACATCCAAATTTCTGGCATTTCTAGAAATTGCCTTCTATTAAGGAAACACACTAGCAGGAACAGTTTTTGGTCACAGTTCCTGACCCCCAAATGCTGTGTCAACAGTCTATCTATAAAGTAATATTTCACATGATACAGTACACACTTTATGTATTGCGATGAACAGAATCGATAATTTTGGGGCCTTCAATGGCTAGATTATGAAAATATTTTCATGCTGTTTTTAGACTCTTACTCAACAAAGGTCAATAAACTCCTCTGATTACAGGAACTCACTCAGTCCTTGCAAATTTAAAGACTCAGTTTTAAGATTAAAAGAAATCTACAAAATTAGCAAAGCCATGTAAACATAGCTACAAATGAATTCAGAGAACTTCAAAGTCTCAAGGGTGTAAGGAGCCTAAGCAGAATTAAAACAAAAGTTGTTTTGTATTCTATTAATAGCAGATGATTAAACGCATATCTTATTTCAACTGGAATTCATTTATTAGGACTTAAACTTACTAAACTGGCCACTAATCCCATGTCTTGTTTCTGGGAAAATTCTCTCTCGCACAACATGCAAGAGACGGACCATCCAGCGCTCCTTAAAGTTATGTCAATTTTATTAACTCCTCGGTGCTGCAATAACCTCACAAAACCATGAATGTATGAAAGCCAAGTTCAACCTAAAGCTGCGGAAGAAAGGTGCAAGGGGGAGGGCGTTTCAAGGCTTCGCAGAGCAAACTTGCCGCCGAACCAGAAAATTCCCCGAGCCTCCTGCGAGGTTCCGGCGGGGAGCTCGGCTCACCTGGCGATGGCTAATTACAGGGGAGTTCCCCCCCCCCACATTCCTGTGCGCTTTCTTTTCTCGGAGGAAACTCGAGCTGGTCTCTCCGGCCTCGGAGGGCTGCAGCCCAGCCAGGCCACCGCGGTCACTGATTCCAAGGAGAAGCTGGGAGGAGCACGGGGCCCAGAGCCCGCTCGGCCTCTCCCCGCCTTCCCCAGCTTCCCCCAAACACGTCGGCTGTGAAACGTGGGGCTCGCTGGGCGTCTCCGGCTCAGGCAGGGGAGGGCCTTCCCGCGAAAGTCCCCCTCCTTACCCCTTAGGTGAAAATCCCGACCTCTCCCTGGTGACAATTAATTGCCAGCTGCCGGCGGGGCTTCCCTTCCGGGCCTCGAACCCCGAACTCCGGTTTCCCCCGGAGTCCCAGGGCCTCCCAGCCTCCCGCCCTCGGCCTCGAACCCCTGCGCCGGGGGCCTCCGCACCCGGGACCTGGAGAACCGCCCCCATCCCCCAGGGACCGGGGCCTCCAACCCCGCGCCCGGCGCCCCAGGCTCACCCGGTAGGTGTTCTCGGTGAGCCGGTTCACCTCCTCGGGCCCCCGCGACATGGCTGCAGCCTCCGGACGGGCGAGCGAGCGCGGGAGGACGCGGCGGGGCCTCGTGGCCGCCCGACCCGGGGCGGCGGGAGCAGCGGGGCGCGACCGAGGGCCCCTCGAGGGTCGGCTGCGGCCACAGCCGTCGGCCCAAGAGTGCTCGCCCGGATCCCCACTGACAAAATGTCAAAAGTTGCCGCACCGCCGCGCGCGGGGAGCGGAGGAGCTGCGGCCAGACGCGGCCGGGGCAGGCGGGGCGGGCCGGGTGGCCCCACCTGAGGCCGCGGAGCGGGCGGGGCCGCGGGGCCGGTGGGCGGGGCGGCCCCACCTGGAGCAGCCTGGAGGGCGTGGCCTAGCGAGCGGTGGGCGGGCCCAAGGTGGGGTGGGTGAGAGTGGGCGGTCCAGCCTCCGCGGAGGCCAATGATATTGCGCCGGTGGGCGGGGCCGAGCCGCCGGATGGGCGGGGCCGAAGCAGGATGGGGTGGAGTAGGCGTGGCGGCCCCACCTGAGGCGGGCGGGGCGGCGGCCACTGCGCGCCCTCTCGCGGCCCTCCCAGGGCTCCTGGCGACCAGGGGACTTGTAAATTACGAGTCTGCTGCTGCGTCGCTGTTGTGCTATGGAACCTGGACCGAGGACATTCGGGTCTCTGTGGTCCTAAATAAAGCCCTTGAGTGCACCACACGGAGCTGGGAGTGGAGGTCAGAGGCCCGCGTCCTCCGCGAGCTCTTCCCCTAAGCTCTGCCTTTTGGTAACGCAGGAAAGGGGCACCCGCATCCCCCAGGCGCAAGGATTTTCCTGATGGTTGCCTCCCCGACCTAAAGACTGGAGGGCATGACCCTCTTAGGTGGAGGAAGGGGGACTTCCACCTGTAATTTGGGAAGCTCCTGGAATATAAAAAAATGAATAAGTGCCCAGAACTGGTAGCTGAAATGGCAGTACGTGTTTAACCTTTACGTTAAGCTCGACCTTTAACTCACTGGAGCTGTGCTTATCAAAAGATCTTTATGGGATTTAGAAACCATGGTGAGCTGAGTTTTAGGGAAGCCTGTCTTCCTTTGTCTCCCAGGTGGGGCCCCTCAGGCTCCTTGTTCTGTCTACTCCTGGGCCGAGCCCTGCCCAGGGGTGAGGCAGATGTCATCTCTGGGCCTCTCCCAGAGTGTGCACCTAATGTCGGGGTGACCCAGACCCTGAGGGTGCAGAACAGTTTCACAGTAGGAGCCACTGCTTAGCATCTGACTCTTCCACCAAGCACAGACAAGAGATCTTATTCTGATTTTTTTTTTTTTTTGGGGGGGGGGGCGTGTACTCTGGGGCACTCGGCCACTAAGCCACATCTCCAGCCCTATTTTGTATTTTATTTAGAGACAGAGTCTCATCCAGTTGCTTAGCGCCTTGCTTTTTTTGCTGAAACTGGCTTTGAACTCTGCCTCCACCTCCAAGACAATGGGATTACAGGTGTGTGCCACCGCGCCCGGCTTAGTCTGATTTTTTAAAAACCATATTCCACTGCATAATTGTCACAGATTTTATGCCAATTTGTTGTTGTTGTTGTAAAAAAGAAGGGTGTGACCATTATTTGAAGCTGATTTTTTTTTAATCTTGCTGGTGTACTTTAAAATAATTAATTACTAAACTGTCTTTGGTACAAGGTTAGTATGCATGGAATATTCGTGAATATACTTTAATGTAGTGGCAATGATTATGCAGTGAAATACTGAACTTCTATCTAGGTACATTGCATCACTTATAGTTTCTACACTGCTCCTGGGATGTCAGATGTAGCTCAATGGGAGAGCACTTGCCTAGCATGCACCAGGTGTGGGTTCAGCTCCCCAATACGCGGCCGGGGCCGGGGGGGGGGGGGGGCGATTTAAACTGCTCCTGGGATAAAGTTCACTAGGAAATCTCACAATGAAGGCACTGTGTGACTGGGATGGGAAACCCGAAAGTATGAGATGTCTCTGGACTTAGAACAGACACATCCACTTGGACTCTGGGGCAGTCTTATCAGGTTTTGCAAGCTATAAAATATACCATGCTTGAGAATACAACAGACACTAGTATGGCAAGATGTAAATCAATGGATGTGTAACTGACGTGATTCTGCAATCTGTATATGGGGTAAAAAGGGGAGCTCATAACCCACTTGAATCAAATTGTGAAATATGATATATCAAGAACTATGTAATGTTTTGAACAGCCAACAATAAAAAAAAAAAAAAAAAAAAAAAAAAATATACCATGCTTGGATGTTGGGGGGAAATAACACATCGTCCTGGATTTCAGGCAAAGGAAGCAGCTACCCCCTTCCTTAATATGTATCCAGTATTTGGCTAGTAATTTTTCCAACTAGGCCTCCTTTGCTGTATGTGGGATATGTTTATGGCCTTATAATTACCACCATTACATATTAGGCTCTTAGAGTATGTCAGTTTTTATTTAAATGTGAAAATCACCACCTTAACTTTGCAGATCACCTTCTGTCTTAGAACTTGCTTCTGAGCCTTCCTTCTGATGAAGTCATTCCACTCTAGGTTGCCAGGCAATCATCGGAGGAGCTGGAGAGAGAGCAGAGGCTTAACCTTTAACCCCCCACAGCCCAGCTGTGTGAGTCAGAGCTGGAGGAGACAGGGACTAACAAGCCACCATAAAGCCTCCGAGTATCTCAGATAGCCCAATTTAATTGCGGAGGTTGGAATTTGATGGAAGGACCAGGTTATTAAGTGTATGCAAATCTTCCAACAGATGTTTGGTCATATTTAACATGCCTTTCTGGAAATAATTTCCTAGGAAATAATTTCCTATGATCATCCTGCTCCTTCAGAAGTCTTTGAGAATTATTGGATTTTTCTGGGGGGTGAGGGAGTACTGGGGATTGAACTCAGGGGCACTCGACCACTGAGCCACATCCCCAGCCCTATTTTGTATTTTATTTAGAGATAGGGTCTCACTGAGTTGCTTAGCGCCTTGCTTTAGCTGAGGCTGGCTTTGAACTTTCAATTCCTCCTGCCTCAGCCTCCCAAGCCACTGGAATTATAGGTGTGTGCCACTGTGCCCGGCGAGAATCATCAGTTTTTAATCTGTCCTGGCATATATAGTATATCTCAGCCCCCACTCAGGGCTCTCTGTCCTTAGATTCTTGGGAGTTCTTTATTGAAGAAAAACAACAACAACAAAAAAATGAGTATTGATTATCCAATACTCTTTTGGGGGTTGTTTGGGTGCAGAAGGAACCAGGTTTACCTCATCCTTTAATGCAGGAGGCAAAATTCAAGGAGGATTAAAATGAAAGCTGTAATAGAGGTATGGTCCATCCTGCTGTATGTAAAAATATAGGTGTGCCCTCCAGGCCATTTATATTAGATTCTTCACCTATGTTTGTTGATTGCATGTAAACCTGGGAACCCATAGTCTTAGTTGTTCGTGGACTATGTGATGCTCAAAGTGAAGGAAAATGAATCAATGTAACGGAATGACTCAGGAAAAAAATGGAGAAAAGTCACCATTGTGGTGTCATTCAATAGCTTAGTATGTGCTAAGAAAGCACACACACACACACACACACACACACAGCTAGGAAGAGGAGCTGGTCCCGTCTCTTAGCATCTCAGCATAACACCTCCTGAGGGACAAACAGCCACCCCCTCTTCTTTTAGCTCCTGCTTCAGTTGAAATAATCTAATGTCCTGTTTTATGTTAACACAGTTTGCAAAGTGCAATTGCAAACAACCATGTCAATAACATCTTGGTAACCACAATCAAAACAAGCTCTTGTTTAGGGATCTGTGTCTTCTGAACTTGGTATGCAGTTGCTGAGGGGCTCTCTGCCTCCTGTGAGTGCTCCCAGCTGTCCTGGAGTATCCTATCAGGTTTTGTGACAAAAGAAGTTCCTGTTGAGAACAGAAGTTTGGAGAAAGTTCCCATAAAGATTCCAAGAGACAGGATGGGGCTTACAGTTTTCTCATTCTTGAAAAGCCATTGACACACCAAGCTTCTGCCGTAGAGTTTCTCCCTAGCTGTTTCCTCTGCCTGGATGGAATGTTCTCCACCCTGCCCTCAGCCCTCTGGTTCTTTCCTGTCATTTGGATTCCAGAGAGGCCTTCCCTGACCACTCATCCTGAATAGTACTTTAGGCGTCCTATCGGGGACATCCTATTTTAATTCTAATAGTGCTTACTACTGGCCGTGGCAGGTTGGGTGATAATTCCCCAGAGATGTCTGTGACCTAATCTTCAGGATCTGTGAACATCAGTTATCTCACATAGCAAAAGAGACTACAGATGTTAGGGATTTTGAAAGAGGTAGATGGTCCTGGATTAGCTGATGGGTCTGATAGAGTCACAAAGGTCATTCTGAAAAAAACACAGGAAGGGCCAAAGGAGCAGGTGATAACGATGGCAGAAGGTAAGACTGAAGCAGTGCCCTTTGAAGATGGAGAAAAGGGCCCAAAACCAAGGAACACAGGTAGCCACAGCTACTCAAAGCTGAAAAAGGCAAGAAAATGAACTCTCCCCTCAGAACTTCTGGAAGGAACCAACCCTGCCAACACATGGGTCCTCTCACATACAGCTGTAAGAGAATACATATGTGTTGTTTTAAGTTGTAAGTTACCACTAAGTTTGTGGTAATTTGTTATAGCATCAATGAGAAACCAATACAGTCATCCCTCATATGAATGGCAGATTGGCTGCAGGACTCCTCTTTGATACCAAAATCCACAGATGCTCAAGTGCCTTACATAAAATGGCGTTGAGTTTGCATGTAACCTGTGCATATCCCCCAGCACATTTAAATCATCTCTAGATGATTCATACTTAATCAATTCATACATTGGTTAGGGAATAATAAGAAAAAAGCTGAATATGTTCAGTCTTTTTTAAAAATATATTTTTTTATTTGTAGATGGACACAATATCTTTATTTTATTTGTTTATTTTTATGTGGTGCTGGTGATTGAACCCAGTGCCTTATGCATGCTAGGCAAGCGCTGTACCACTGAGCCATAACCCGGCCCCTGAACATGTTCAGTCTTGACAGTGTTTTGGAGGGTTGGGTAGATACTGGGGATTGAACTCAGGGGCACTAACCACTGAGGCACATCCCCAGTCCTGTTTTCTATTTTATTTAGAGACAGAGTCTCACTGAGTTGCTTAGTGCCTCTTGTTGCTGAGGCTGGCTTTGAAGTCGTGATCCTCCTGCCTCAGCCTCCCGAGCTGCTGGGATTACAGGTGTGCATCACTGTGTCTAACACAGATTTTTCTGAATATTTTCAACCTGTGTTTGGTTGAATCCACAACAGGAACCTGCTGACATGGAGGACCAACTGTACGCTAGCTCATCTTTTTCTTGTTCATTGCTGTCTTCCTCCTCCGCCCCACCATTAGATCACAAGCGCCATGAGGGCAAGGATGATTTCTGTCTTGTCCATTGTAGCTTGCTCAAGGCCTAGCACACAGTAGGTGCTCAAGAACTGTTGAAAGAATCCCATCCCATTCCCATCTGGGTTATACATTATTTCTCCATCTGTTCCTGCCAGGCATTCCAAAGAGCTCACCATGGGGTGGGGTAAAAATTCAGACTCTGTCCCTGGCCTGTGACACAATCTTAGGATATTAATTTTTTCTACTCAAGACCCCAGTTAAGCTGGGTGTGGTGGTGCACACCTGTAATCCCAATGGCTCAGGAGGCTGAGGCAGGAGGATCTTGAGTTCAAAGTCAGCTTCAGCAACTTGGCGAGACCCTGTCTCTAAATAAAATAGAAAAAGGACTGGGGATGTGGCTCAGTGGCGAAGCACCCCTGGTTTTAATCCCCTGTACCAAAACAAACAAAACCAAAACCCAAAAACAAAAAAAGACCCCAGTGAAGGTAGGCTCCCTTGGCATCCCCCTAGCCCATTAAGAATTTTCTAGTAATTTCAGCTTCCTGAATGAATGAGTCTTAGTGTCTACTTTCCATTTTGCACGGGCTGTGAGTCTCCGTACTGGTGAAACACAGGACATTGCAGCCACCTGGCTATTTGGGCCCATTTCTAGCTCCTATATTCCCACCCCACTCCCAAGGGCTCTCCTGTGCTGTTTGTTTGGCTTTCTTTCCTTTGTGTTTTTGATGTCTTTTTTTTTTTTTCTTGCAAACTCAGCTATGTATTGAAACATTTTTGATAGATTTTATCTGTCATTTTTAATCTTTGTCACTAGAGGAATTCTAGATTGTCTCATGGGCCAGAAACATGAAAAGAACCTTTGTTGTTTCCCTTTGAGGCTGTGTGTGGAGTGGCAAGTTCTGGACAGGAGGTCAGGGATCAGGTTTCAGTTTATCTCTATCAGTTGTGGTATGAGGGGACACTTTTTTTCCCCCCCACTTCTTGGTCTAGGATTCTTTTTGCCTCTGGAATAGAGTTGTTGTTCTTCAAGTTACTTTTAGTCCTAAAGTTCTCTCTCTCTCCCTCCCTTTAAACTTCTGTGCACAGATCTGATTGTGAAATCTTTTTCTCTTGGTGTCGGTTGGCTTCTGGGGGGGGGGGGGGGCATTATTTGCCCAAGGCCAAGATAACCGGAACATTCTTTACTTTTCCAAGGGCAGAAAAGGAAAGCCACGGATCTGTTGTCCTGAAAATTCCTCATTGAGTTGGCCTTGAGGGGACATGGCCTAGCTGGATTTGTGGAAGTGGATCTTCCTGGCCTCTCCTCCTTGGCCTTGTCTTCATCACCAACCTCCCCACCCCGCCATGGGAAAGCATCGGCAGAGAAAGTTCTAGACTTTCCTTCTCCAAGCAAATTTGGGTTTTGCATTTACCAAATGCCAAACATCGACCGCTCCCGTCGATTTCCTTTTCATAGGACTCAAATCCCTGCATATGTGCTCAGTATTTTTCCTTGATAAACTCAGTAAGTTCTGGAACAGTCTTACCTTCCACTGGGACTTTTTCTGAAAGAGAAGACTTCAAAAACAATGCTCTGAAGTACTTTTGCCGAAATCTATGGAGACAGACAAAAGCTCATTCCCTCTCTCTGTCTCTGTCTCTGTCTCTCTCTCTCTCTTCCCCAGGTCTCTATGTAGCTCAGGTTGGTCTTGAACTCCTGGGTTCAATCAGTCTTCCTGCCTCACCCTCCTGAGTAGCTGGGATCACAGGTGAAAGCCATCACACCAAAAGGCTGGGATTACTAAGGAGTTTTTCCCAATGAGAACACCAGGAGATGCTAAGGGGGTGGAATATCATGGACCGATCTTTTCACTAGGGTGATCTGTCTTTTAAAATTTTAATTCTCTTTCCAAGAGAGCAAAGGTCATGACACGAGGATGCCTCAGTTGATCCTTTGTGTCTACACCCACCTTATCACACACTCATATTTATGTTCTTGTACCAGATGCCATCTCACCACACCAGCCTCTTTCACCTTGGACCCTGGCATTTCTAGTGAATTTGTTTCCCTGAACAACTCAGACCTTATTGCGACCGACCACTCTGAGCATCACAGTCCCTCGGTTCTCACTTTAAATTCCCGGGGATCTATGGAGTGCAATAAACAAGACAATGCTCAAAGGGGATGTATTAGCCCCACGGATCTTAAAATTCAGCATAAAATGAAATTTTCCATTAGGGCAAATGCATACAATTATAAATAATTAAGCAAAACCTTGAGTAGTAATTTATGTGTTTCTTTACAAATGTCCCCAACATATTGACATTGACGGAGAAGTGCAAGGATTAAGAATCAATGGAGACTCTGCTGAGTATAAACGGCAGACCTCGCCAATCCACATCCCATCAGTATCTGATCAGTATAAAAGTTTTAGCAGGAGTTTGGCCATGATGTCAGGAAGCACTGTGGTCTCAGAAATAGGAGCCATAAATTCACTGTCCAAAGAGCTTCACTATTTTCATACCGAGCAGTAAAATGCAGCCTATGCATTATTTTTTTTGTATTTAGGGATATTTAAAGTTTGTAAATGCTGTAGCATTGAAAAGATCATAGTAAGCATATAAAAGCTGATGTGCAAATCCTTTTTTCTACTATAGGAGATGGTGAGCTAGGGGAAAAAAATGTGATTTTCTGGTCTCTTTGAAGTTAGGAGTGGAAAAATAGACACATTCTGGCCAAAGAGTCAGAGTAAACAAAGGTCTGCTTTCCCTAGAAAGCAGATCCATTCATGCAAGAAGTAGCCACCATCTGTAAGCCCGAAGCAATGAAAAAGGTTAAACGTGAACAAGTAGAGATGGACCGAAGGGAGAGACCGTCATTGACTTCCAAGCTTTGGTGAGCACTGAGCTTTCTGATTGGCAGCTAAATAAAGCCTTCCTAAGTGACATAGTTGGTTTTCCTTTGATATCTGTAGGCAATCGGTTCTAGGATGCCCATGGATACCAAAATCTATGGATGCTATAGTTCCAATTTTATATATAATGGTGTAATATTTGCATATAACTTACATTCTTGCAATACTTTAAATCACCTCTAGATAATACAATGTAATTTTTTTTTTTTTTTTTGGTACCAGGGATAGAACCCAGTGGCACTTAACCACTGAGCCACATCCCCAGCCCTTTTTAAATTTTATTTAGAGACAGGGTCTCGCTGAGTTGCTTAGCGCCTTGCTTTTGCTGAAGCTGGGTTTGAACTCAAGATCCTCCTGCTTCAGCCTCCCGAGCCACAGGGAATAAAACGTAAAATCTAAATAAATAGTAGTTATGTTGTGTCATTTAAGGAATAATGTCAAGAAATAAAAGTCAATCCATGTTCAGTGCAGGTACAATTTTTAAAAAAATATTTTCAATTGGTGGTTGGTCAAATCTCAAGTTCTAGAACCCGAGGATCCAAAGGGCTGCCTATATTGTTCTTAAAATTTGGTGGGAGAATTTGAGATCATGTCAAATTCAACACATATAAGCATCATGAATCTTTTTTTTTTTTTTGTACTGGGAATTGAACTCAGGAGGGATGCTCTACCACTGAGTTACAAACCCAGCCCTCCTTTTTAATTTTGGTTTTTAGAGGCAGAGTCTCCCTAGGTTGCTTAAGGCCTCACTAAGTTGCTGAGGCTGGCCTTGAATTTGCCATCCCCTTGCCTGTCTCCCAAGGAACTGGGATTAGAGATACATACACTATGCCTGGCTAAACATCAGGCACCTTCAAATAAAATAATAAATCCAAGTGGTAGGAAAGAGTTTCTTAAAATTTTTATACATGTAAGTTTTCCCTTTTGGGGAATGACCCTATTTTGCAATTAAAACAAAAGACCCCTCCCTGGGCAGCCACGTTTGAAAATGATTATGGAAACCAAAGAGGAGAGAGTATTATTAAAACTGGGACTGTCCTGAAAAAATTCCCTACTGTCTGATTTTTTAAATATCCTTAAGCCACTTTCCAAAAGTACTTTCATTTCATTGTAATCCAAGAACATCATTTGACACCCACTTTTCCAAGAAACAAATTTCAGAGTCAATGTTCAAAGTTGTCCATTTGGAACCTCGTCAAGATAAATCATCCATTTTGCTTTGGAGTCAGTCACAGTGGTTTGCAAGATGTCCCACAAAATAGCAACAAGAGGAGCAATATTCTCAGAAGTCACCAGATAGGAAAGCATTCACACATTATTATTAGCTAAGATGATGCTACGTCTCTGGACTCAAATGACTTGCTCATTCTTGGCAGTTTTCTCTTATACCAGCAGCTTTTCTGTGAATGTGAAAGGAGATGAGATTTTGTCTGTTTGCTCTTGCCATAGAACGTCAATCAGCGCTCCTTGGGTCTTGAGATCTTTGGCTATTTGACACTAAGCTGGTGAAATTTGGGTGTCAGCACTCCCCCAAACCTTGCCTGGGTGAAGGGTTTGCTCACTGAGTAGACTTCAGGGTCTAGAATCCATGGAGTCTCCACCGTGTGTACATAGCAGCTAGGACCTAGGGGCAGCCTCCTTCCACAATGCAGAATGGCTCTCCGATGGCAGAACTCCTTCCCTTTGTGGTTCATGACTGGGTGACAGGGGACCCCTGCTGCCCTTCCAACCGGGTAAGGTCTGAGAAGATGGTCCCGTCTGGCAATTTCAGTTTCTATCTCAGTGAAAACGATTCTGTGACTCAGAGCTAGTCACAGCCTGTCCTGGGCTTCTGTTTCCTGGTCACTCCAAGTGGGGGAGGGAGGTGCTTTAGATGACCCTGAGGGAGTAGTCACAGAAGCTATGTTTTTCCTTGGGGCATTTCTCAAAGATGAGTCTGTCAGGCTCCAGACCAGTGGACGAGACTCCATTATCAGGCTCCCCTTGGAATCAGGCTCCCCTTGGAATGCACGGATAAGCCATAAGCCGGGCAGTCCCCACTGCTCTGGGGCTGCTGGCGAGGCACTAGGCAGAGGCCCCCAGGGCAGCCAGGGCTGTTGGAATAGGCCGGGTCATGGGTCCTGCAGTTGCTACCCCTTCTGTCCCCTCCAAGACCGCCTTTGATCTCCACTGTCAACAGAGATTGCAGCTCACAGGATTTCCCAGCCAGCTCTTTACCCCCCACTTGCTTTAAGCTCTGAGCCGGCTGGGTCAAGTCACATGTCATCTCCACACTGCTCACAGGTCCAGCAACCACTGGGCTGATGCTGCTCAGTTTCTTTCTTTTTTTTTTTTTTGGCAGAGTGAACATCCTTGATTTATTTTTCTTGGCCAATCCACTGACCCTTAGCAGTTATGACACTAGAGAAGGACGAAATGACCAGCAAGGGCTGCGAGAAACTGCCCCTGGGCCATCAGGGGCTTCCAGGACACCCCTGGGAGCAGGCTGCTTTGGAGGAAGCCTGGGGACAAGCTGCTGGAACAGGAGCCCACGCTGAGAGGACCTGGTCCCTGATGAAGGCTTGGCGACCTGGCCTTGCCCACCTCTCTCATGGACCGCCCCTCCCCCTCCTGCCCTTTGGAATCATTGTCCTGGGCTTGATTTTGTTGTCTCTGCTACTGGACAGTGAGCAAAGCCTCTGTCACGGCAGGACTCTTTCATTTGCAAATGGGTATGAGGCACCGTGAGCTTCACCCGAGGGGCATGACCGAAGGCTGCCACAAGGTGCCAAGGTGGCACCCAGATGCCCCTTCACTGGCAGCCCTGAGGTCAGAAGCTATGTCTGAGGTTCCGCCCAGCTTTGTTCTCCAAGGACCGGGACACCCCAGGAGCCACCTTCTTGGCTGTTTGGGTGGGTGAAGGCATGACTCACCTTGACCAGCCACTCACCCTTGAGTCACATCGATCAGGAAGCCCAGGACGGATGTGACATCATCAGCAAACACAGCCAGTCATAGATTTGGGGACAGCTCTGTTTGCCTTGGAGAGAAATGTCCCTACCCTGGTTGGGTCTTTGTGTGGAGGGTAAAGGGCACCAGGCCCAAGGGTACTAGAATTAGTTAACTTTTTATGTCAATGTGTCTGTGAAGGGATGGGGACACTGAGGATGGGAAACCTCAGGGACCAGCCTGAGCCCTGCTGCAAGGGGAGGGTGTGTCACTGGTGGGAGCAGCTCTTCCTGTTGGCTAGTTGGCTATTCTGAGCATGTCCCCTCCTCTCCTAGGTTGCTAATCCAAACACCAGGATCTCCTGATACTCTGCCTCCTCAGCTAAAAGATGGTGGATCCCTGGGGGCAGGGTCAACAGCGTAGCTCAGGAGCTCCTCCGGCCCCTGGCTCTGTGCCAGCCTCTGTCACTATGTAGAGACTTTAAACCAATCTTTTCCCCATACAAACCTGGAGCCCCTATTTGGCTGGACTTTACCATTTTCTTTAGTGTTAGGTAATTCTTGGTTATACAGAGGAGGGTATGGGGTGTCCTTTTGGGGTGTTGAAAAAGTTGTTTTGTTTTACTTTCTTTTTTTTGGATACTGGGAATTAACTTGTGGGCGCTCTACCACTAAGCTACATCCTCGGCTCTTATTATTTTTATTTAATTTTTCCTTAACATTTATTTTTCTTTTAGTTATAGGTGGACACAATACCTTTATTTTATTTTTAATGTGGTGCTGAGGATCGAACCCAGGACCTCACACATGCTAGGTAAGTGCTCTTCCTCTAAGCCACAACCCCAGCCCTTATTATTTTTTTATTTTTGAGACAAGTTCTCGCTGAGTTGCTGAGGCTGGCTTTGAACTTGTGATCCTCCTGCCTCAGCCTCCCCAGTTGCTAGGATTGCAGGCACAGGCCACCATGCTGGGCAAAAGAGGTTGTTTTGAACTAGTTAGAGGTGATGCTTGCACAACGCCGTGACTGTCCTGGATTCTACTGAAATGTACACGTTCATGGAGCTCATTTTACTATGTGAATTTCACCTCCATATAAAAAACAAACAATAATGACAACAACAAACCAAATCAGGCTACGTAGACCCAGGCAAGGCCCCTTTCCCTGGCAGCACCAGCAGGCTCTCATCAGCTCCATACGATGACCAGTCAAAGGTCCTGGGCCTTACAGGAACCAGCTGACCTGGGACTCCAGGTGGGCCTGGCCCGGCCTGGCCTGTCTGGGACAGTGACATAACCACTCAAGGGCCAGCATCCCGTAAGCAGAGCCAAGGAGCCACCGGGGGCCTATCCCTGTGTGCTCAGGAAGGAGGGTCATTGATGCTGCTGGACCTCAATCTCTGGCCCAGTCCAGCCACCCTGGGACCAGGCTGGGGAGGCACAGGATCAGCGATATGCCCTGTGAGCCCTACTGGAGCTTGCCGCCGATGAACAGATGGGGTATGAGGATCTGGTCTTGATTTTAAAATGTGATATTTTGTTCAGCATGGATTTTATTTTTTATTAATTTTTTTGCATTCATTTTGATTTTATAAAACACAGCATTAAATCTCCTTGATTATCCGGTGGCGTGTACTCCCTGAAGTGGTGTGCAATTGTTCCCGCAACCCTCTGATCCAGTCTTGTTCTTGCTGAGAGTGTTTTGGTGGCCAGGAGTGTATCAAAGTTGTGGCTGAAAGAAGGAGGTGAGTGCAGTAAGGAGGAGACCTGGGGTTCCGCCCTACCCTGCAGGGAAATCCAAAAGGCCTGCATTGCTCTAGAGTCTGCACGGACCTGAAGCTGCTTAAACCTTCTCTGAGCTCCAGCTGCTGCCTGGGACCCAGGGGGGCCAGGTGTGTGCCGGGCTGTGCGAGCTGCCCACTGCGTCCACTAGATGGCGGGCTGGCCGCGCAGGTGAATGGCCGCGCCTCCCTGTGAGCCATTCTAGCTTTTAAGGCTCACTTGCCAGTGGCTGGCGTTAAGGCACCTCTTGGAGAAGACCTGGGCCCAGACAGGTGAAGTGACATACCCGTTATCCTTTACTACCTAAGTGATATTGGCTGTTATACTCGACATATCCAAACTCTCCTTTGATCATTTGGTCTCTGTTTTAGAGGTATCTTTTGAAAGCCTGGTGAAAGCTATAAGACCCTCTCCTTGGGAAAGTTCGAAAATAATTTCAGGAGCTTCAAGAACACTCCAGAAATAGACCCAGAACCTGTCTGACATGTCCATAGACTACAAATTCCATTTGGAGTTTATTTTTAACTCCTAACTTTCTGTTCCTGATATGGATCTAACCATGTTCACTCTGAAATTTTTTTAAATTGAGCACCTACTATGTTCTAGGCACTGTTCTGGGTGCCAGAGATATTTGTCTTTGGGGAGATTTAGTTCTAGAGAGGGAAAGCAAGTAATAAAAATGGACAAAATTAGTGTTGTCAGCATTAACACTGTTCTCTAAATATTTCCAGTTCTCCTTCCCTTTCTGGTCCATGGTAGGATCTTACTTCCAGCTCCTCATGTGGTTGGGTGAAACCAGGTGACCAGTTATGACTAATGAATCATGAGAAGCCATGTGTTACTTGGGCATGAGCATCTAATTGCTGTCACGAGGCCCTCCAGAACTTTCCCTCATACCTGACATGGAAACAGGAAGTATTTAAGAAGGGGTTCATTTAATCAGCCCAGGTCCCTGAGACCTAGCATGAGTGAGAAATATTAGATGTTCCTCCACTTACAAAGGAGGAACCCTCCTCTCACAAATTGAAAGTACCATAAATTGAAAATGCATTTAATCTACCTGACCCACCAAACATCACAGCTTAACAACAATAGCACATCATGATGTCAAATGTTTTCCTATGTGACTGGGAGCTATGGCTCACTGCCACTGCCCAGCATCATAAAAGAGTGTTGAACCAACTATCATGAGGACTGGGAAAAGATTAACATTTGAAGTACAGTTTGTACTGAATGCTTGTCACTTTTGTACTAGGCGAAAGTCAAAGACATTGTAAGTTGGGGACCATCTTTGCTTTTTAAAGTCACTGAGATTTTTGGGAGATGTTTGTTACTGTAGCATAACCTGGCCTGTTCTGACTGATAAGATAATAAATAAATAATAGAATATGATTATAAAGATTGCTAGAAGGAGATCAAAGCAGCAGAAAAAAGACACAGTTGAGGAGGATAAATGGTCCTGGAAGTGTGAGGAAGTGGATGGATGGGGAGGAAGATGGAACCTTTTAAACAGAGCCATTAAGATAGCTTCACTGAGAAAGTGATCCCTGAAAAGAAAATGAGCTCTGCAGGGATCTGGGGCAAAGAGCGTCCCAGCCAGGGCGAGAGCCAGGGCAAAGGTCGGATGTTTCTGATGTGTCCAGAAAACGGCCAAGAGGTTGGTGTGGCTGGAGCAGATGAGGGCTGAGGTCAGAGAAGTAAAGGGGCCATTTCTTGTGTAGCCTCGTGGCCACATAAGGACATCGTTGTCATGTTCTCTGAGTGACATGGGGACCCATGGTGGGGCTTCGAGCCCAAACATGACTTGATATGACTGACATTTTTGAAGGACCCCCGTGGCACCTGATTGAGACTAGGCGTGGTGGGGGGGCAGCGTGGGAGTGGGGAGCCGAGGGACAGTTACCGTGCTGGGCGGAGGTGGGCTGGAGGCTGTTGGATGTACGACTGGAGTTGGGAGAATATGAATTTGGGAGTCACTGGTGGAAAGAAGGTAGCAAAAGTTCAACGTTTTAAAAACACTGTTGGTTATAAAAAAGAACATTCCAGTGCAGCGTTATACACAGCTGGACCCTTAGGACTAGAGATGAATATTGTGGAAAGCGATGCAGTTACCCCTGTGAGGAACTCTGATGGTGTCAGGGAGCCACCGTGTTCCCTTTGCTTTAGGAAAATCAAGGACATTCATTGTCTTTTCTATCATGCAATGATCCCTCTGAGCTAAGATTTTTTAAGCTAAAGCCTTAGAACAGTGGTTTTCCCCAAGAAATGGACACATTTCCTATTTCCTGGAAAGAGAAATTGTGAAAAAAATTCTGTGTCCCTTTTCTCTTCAGGTGCCAAGGAGCTCAGATACCAGTTGGAAACTATAATACCTTTGTTTTTATTTTCCTTCATTCCAACTTCCACTTTCAACTCTTGATTTTAGTATTTCGATGTTTTATTTATTTATTTATTTATTTTGGAGACAGGTCTTGCTATGTTGCATAGGCTGTCCTTGAACTGGACTCAAGAGATCCTCCTCCCTCAGCCTTCTGAGTTAACTGGGACCTCAGGTGCACATCACTGTGTTAGTTTACCTAGTATGTTCTTGCTGTAAATTCTCTCAAATTCCATGTGGAAGGAGGCAGGTATACTGGGAAAAAAAAGAATCAGAACTGAACAAAGTTACTTTTTAATGACAATACAACTCATTTGTAAGTAAAAAGATATTGAAAAATGGTCTCTAAAGTAATTTTCTCTAGTCAGTCTCCTACTCCAGCTGACTTTCATTATGAAATTGAAGATGGGTCCCTCAAGGAAAAATAATTCTAGGCCTGAAAAATTATATTAAAAAAATCACACTTTAAAATTGCAGCATATACGAAAATTCACATATTTTAAAGGAACTAAGCAGCCCAGCATAAGATACGGAGAATAATATGCAAAAGAAGTCACAAAACACAAATGTAAAATAAACTATGTGGCATTGTCTTTATGTCCTGGAGCGATGATTTAAAGCTCAGAAAAAGGAGGTGCATTTTCCTGTTTGGACAGGCTGCTCTTTGAGTTTCGGTGGCTCACCTTTTTCTGGAATCCTCTGGAGCCAATCTCTCAGACCCCACGAAGCCTTCTTGATTTTACCACATCCCCTTCAGCCGCTGTTTTATTAATCTGTCAATATTGGATGTTCAAATCAATTCCTTGTTTAAACTTCAATTGATTTAAAGAAGGAAGCGGTGTAAATAATACATAGCATATGTAAATTCATGGATCTTCTGTTTTCCTAATGCACATTCAAATCAATTCATAAGCCTTAAAATAAAAAGTGGTGCGGTGTGTTCCCCTGAAATGATCTATTTCACCCCATGCTGATCACACAGCAGGGTAGGGAGAGGCAGGCTCTGTCCTGGAGGGTAAATGTACCCAGTCCTTGGAAGTAGCCAGTGGACCTTCAAACCAACTAAATTAACTCAGCTGATGAACTAGATGGACTGAGAGGCGGGTCCAGCATGTTCTCCATGTAAGTCAGCAGAGAGTGGAGCATCCCCCTGCCCCACCCCAGTTTGGGGTTGGGGACATCTTCCTGCAATGTGGTCTCTGTTAGCATCTAGCTCACCTCTGATTCCTGTTTGTCACGGTGCTGGCCCATTTTGACAAGCTGTAGAAATGATGGGGGGTATTTGGTCTCCAGTAGTGAATCTTAAACTTACCATTTATATATTTTTTGGAACCAGGAATTGAACTCAGGGGTACTTCACCACTGAGCCACATCCCAGCTCCTCCTCCCCCCTTTTTTTGTATTTTATTTTATTTAGAGACAGGGTCTCAGAGTTGCTTAGAACCTTGCTAAATTGCTGAGGCTGGCTTTGAACTTGTGATCCTCCTGCCTCAGCCTCCCCAGCTGCTGGGATTATAGTCGTGAGCCACTGCACCCAGTTTAAGCTTACCTTTTATGACAGAGGTCCTCAACTGCAAGCCCTGATCCTGCAGCGCCAGCGTTATCAGGAACTTGCTAAAAATGCAAGTTCTTGGACCCCAGCCCAGACTTAAGGATTATGATCGTCTAGAGATCATATGGATGCTAAATTTTGAGAACCACTGTTCCAGAAGAAACTCCATCGATAGACAGTCAACAGGGTCAAGGAGTTTCAGGACATGAATCTGTAGACGGTTAACCTCAAACAATCACAAAATCACTGACCTTCAGTTTCCTCATCTGGAAGGTAAGAAAAGGGCTGAGTCAGAGCGAGATTCTCAGCCCTGCTGGAACAGGGGGGGCAGCTTTTCTGGTGGTGTTACACAAAAGGGTATAGTATAATCCTATTTATGACTCCATTTACATGAGGTCCTGGAATGGGTCAAAACTATTCTATGATGGGAATGAGCAAAACAATAGGGTGCATGTGTTTCTTGAAAATTTATTAGATAGTACACGTAAGACTTGTGCATTTTATTCTATGCATATTTTTTCTTTAAAAGAAAAAAAAAGGACTATCAATGAATATTCTAGTTAGTTAATGACAAGTATTTATGGGTGAAAGGTCCTAATGTCACAATTCATTTGGAAATGTGTCAGAAATAGGTTAGCTCATTGGATGGATAGAAGGCTGGGTAGTTGGAGCAGGGCTTGGTGGCACACTCCTGTAATTCCAGTGGCTGAGATAGGAGAATCGTGAGTTCAAAGCCAGCCTCAGCAATGGCGAGGAGCTAAGCAACTCAGACCCTGTCTCAAATAAAATACAAAATAGGACCAAGGATGTGGCTCAGTGGCTGAGTGCCCCTGAGTTCAATCCCCAGTACCCGCCCCCCCCCCAAAAAAAAAGAAGGCTGGGTAGTTAGATAGATAAGTGACAGAGTGAGTACAATCAGGTGTTAATTGTAGCATCTAGGTGGTGTATATATGGTTGTTTATCCCAAAATTTCTTTCAACAAAATTTGAATTTTTTTCTTTTAAAAACAAATACTACTGAGGATTGAACTACTAAAATATATCCCTGGCCCTTTTTACGCTTTATTTTGAGATAAAGTCTTATTAAGTTGAGTAGGCTGGCTTTGAACTTGGCAATCCTTCTGCCTCAGCATCCCAAGTAGCTGGGATTACAGGTGTGCATCACCTGTGCCTGGCAAGTTTGAACATTTTTAGGATAAAATGTTGAGGGGGAAATTCTGAAGCTGACCCACCTCTATTAATGAAATTTTTCATGAATAAAAATTCTACCTTTGGAGAGAGATGTATTTCTTTGTCAAGGTAACAGTTTTTCAGCCATTCACATACAGGTATTCTGGGGACCAGTGAGTTTGGGAGATGGTTTTTACCTTGATAATAAACTTACTGGGCTGGGATCCCTCCACAGGTCAAAATTATAGGGAAGACTTAGGATGTGCATCTGAGCTTTGCTGTTATGGCCGTTGCTGTCCAACCACAGGCATGTGGTACCTGGCTGGACCTGTTGGCCAGGTGCAGGTTTGGGGATAAAGCCTGCAGGACTTACTTGCCATGTCATACTCTGGCCACCAGGGGGAGCAGCCACCCCACCGTTGCCTGAGGCTCCCAACACTTCAAATCCACAGCTTGAGATGATTCTCTGTGTCCCTTGGAGGGTCATCCACCGCTATTCACATCATGCCTCACCTCCCCTTGTTAGTTCAGTCACCCCCCAAGGACCAGGGCTGTGTGCCGCAGACCCTCTTTCTGTCCCCAGTATGACGGAACCTGCCATCTCTGCCGCAGAACGTGGTCAGCTGTAGCGTGTGGCTCACCTCCAATCTTATCCCTCCATCCTTCTCAATCCCATGGGTGACCGTGAGCTCTGTAGACTGTGAGCGCTGTAGCCCTCCTGTCTGACCCAGGTGTCCTTCCCTGTGGTGGTGGGTCCCGGGCTTCCCTGCAGAGGCCCACCACATCTTCTGGAAAGGTCCCTGCTGTATCCTCCCCACACTTTGACCTGGAATTTTTATCATATTCTGCAAATTCCAAGGTCAGGCCAAGTATCTTCCATGTTTTCCAGGGGTTGCTAAGAATTTCCTTCTTTCTCATTGTCACCAGCCGTCCCTTTTGGCGACTGCTGCCTGTTGGTCTGGTAGCGCCTCTTCACTCACTGAAGACTATGGTTTCCGGCTGTTCTCACGTGTCTCCTCTGTCTCGTCCCTTTGGGGAAGTCCCAGTCCACGCCCTGATGGCCACGTCTCCAATGGCCTTTCCCCACATACTGACTCAGGCAACTCTTCACACCCAGGAAGTGGCCATCATCTGGAAAGGACACCTCAGGGAGCCTCCCGGACCTCTCCTCACCTGTCCCAGCTCTTCTGCCTGGCCCCAAGTCTTCACTGAGTCACCCCTTCCTCATTCACGGTTCTTTATTAAAATCCCCTGTCTCCCTCTCCTGGCACTGTCCCCCAGCATGGCTGACATAAACTGGCCAGCGGCTTTGCCCCTGCACCAGGGCAGCTGAACATTGCCAGGAAAAGCACCCAGTTAGCTAAACGTGTCTCCTGAAATTCCGAGACACAGACCTCAGTGGGTGCCTCATGCTGCCCTCACCCCATTACTTCCTCCAGGTTGGTTTGCTCCCTGCTACCTAGCCGGGAGCCAGGTTAGGGGTGGAGATCAGGGTGCCCCACGGTTGTCCACACATACCCTCTTGGGGGTGCATCCTGGAACTCATGATCTCTTACTCATAACAGCACCCCAGAGCCCTCCCAGCCATGTCCTGGCCCACATCCCATCTGATCCGGTCATCACCCTCCTGGTCAGTGAGGAAAAGGACTGGCCCTTGTCCATGGAGGAGACCACTAAGATAGTATGCCCAGAGCGTCCAGTGCACAGAGATGCTGCACATCCCAGGGACATCCCCGCACAGCTCCACATGAGGACTACCCGACGTCACTCATCCCAACATCATCTGTGGGCTGGGACACAGGGGAGCCTCTGCGTCTCCCACCAGGAGGTGGGTGGATGAGGAGGTGGAGACACAGCACAGAATACTGTGCAATAGTTAGAAGTCATGGACCAACCGTCCCCTCAGCCCCATTTTTAAAGCCTAGCCCTGTGTGACAATAGGAAGAAACGCCATCGCCCTTTGTGTCCATTCCCATCTCTGTGCCCTCAGCAACACATTTAAGTAAGATGTACATCAAACCCACCCAAATGGTTATCAGTGTGGGAGGCCACAGGGGTAACTGGGGATCAGGCAGATGACAGACAGACAGACAGCAGGAAGCGGGGCCTTGCTTGGACAGGGATGCCATGGGCTGTGGTCCTGGACAGAAGTGTGATGCCCTCGACCCTCACCGGAGGCCCGAGCCCTCCTGTCTGACCCAGGTGTCCTTCCCTGTGATGGTGGGTCCCGGGCTCGCCTGCAGAGGCCCACCACAGATGCCATTTATGCCTCACACTTTCCTGGGCTTTCACAGTTCCCTTGGAAACAAGTGTCATTGGTCCCACACCTGACGTCTGAACTATTAGAAAGAAAAGCAGAAAAAGGCCCAGGCCCTCCTCCACCTCTCCCACCTCTCCGTCCATCTCCTCCCTTCCAGTGACATTCAGGACCCTCCCCAGACACAGGGACCCTCGCCTGGTCCTCCATCTCCTGGTGTCTGGTTGGCCTGGTCTCAGGGACCAGGTGAGGTGGTGTGCACTTGAGAGGGAGGCCCCTCTGGAGAAGGGTGCTGGCCCACCTACCTGGGACTTGGGTCACCTGGCTGTGGTTTCTTGAGGCCCAGAGCCCCAGAGAGAGCAGGCTGAGAATGTGAGGGTCTGGGATGGCTGGATCCTCTTGTTCAGGGTCCCCTGAGGTCTGCACCAGTGAGCTTCTCTGGAATAGTGGGCACCCCCACGAAATCCCAGTCTCTGGCATTTTGTGACGTCAACGCCCCACGGTGGCTGACTCCAAGCTGCTGACACAGCGTGTCCAGTTGGGAAGTGCCGCAGTCTGGCTGGGCACAAAATAACGGAGCCACCACACACCTTGTAGATTCAAACAGCAACTCTTTATTCTCGAACTGTCACCGGCACTCTACACGCACGTTCTGGCGAAAATCCACCGGCACTCTACATCCCAAATACTCTCTCAATCCCTCGAGAACTCAACTCGAACTCAAGGAGCGGGCGGGTGCCTGAGGCAGCAGGATACGCCCTATTCCCAGCAGGAATCACCTTAAACCTGGAACCGCCCTAAACCCTGATTGCCCTAAACCTGGACCCACCCTAATCCAGCAGGATCCTCCCTAAACCCGGATCCACCCTGGTCCTTGAGCAGGGTCACCTTTCTCATGCAATGTCACTGCAAATGACCTGGGTCCAAGGCAAGCCCATTTCCACAATGGAGAGTCCTCCCTCTAAGCAACATGGGGTAAGCTGACAAGGAAATTGCCATGCGTCATTCCTACTTAGCTATGGCTCTCAGCAGGGAAGTTGGCTCTCGGGGGCCTGGTGGGCTGCCTGCCACTGCCCCTAACCTGCTGAATGTGACGGGCAGGGACAGTTGGTGGGGACCCGCGAGGGCAAAGCCCTGCCTTTCTGAAGCACAGTTGCCAGTGTCCAGCGCTGGGCCATTTTGAGGTGGAGGGACTGTGACCAAAGCTCCACCGGAGGAAAGTGCTTAAGGGTGGGGGGGCACTCTCAGGCCCCAGTGGGAAAAGCTGAGCTTTGCTCTCCTCTTAGGTCAAAGCCCCGGGGGACGTGACATTCCCGTAGGATTGTAGTTTAAATGGGACAGACTTCAGTGTGCATGTGGGAACTTTCGTTCTCACAACCGCGGGACAAATGTCCGACCTTTTCACAGAAGGGACCTAAAATGCAGAGGAAGGCTGCTGTTTTATGCAGATGAAGTTCTTTCTAGGGAGCCTTCCGGTTCAAGAGGAGGACAAAAGTCTGATTTTTCAAATAGGAATTCCCTGGTTTTTTGCAGGCGAATTAATTGCTTTCTGCCTTGTACTATTTACAGAACACGGGTGACAAGCTGAGTGGAAGGAAGGGGAAAAAAATCACTTAAAAAGAAGATTTTTTTTTTTTTAAATTACCCAAAGGAAACCATGTCACAAAGTGAGACAAGATGTGATTTGGCCTTAAAAAGAAGCAGACACGAATAATAATTGGCTGGCTTGTGCTGAAGCTGGGTAAGGAGTCTTGAGTAGATGGAGGGCTGGGTGGGGTGACCCAGGTAAGGCTTTCTAGAACCTTCTAGAATCTCTGTTCCTCAACTTATGCCCCGGCATGCCTTTGCTTTGGGAGACTCACTGTACGATTTGCTGGGATTCCAATAAAACTGGAAACAGGTTGATTGACTTTTCAATCAAAAATTTAAAATGTTTCCCATGGTCCATCTACAAAGCAGCCTGTTTAAAACAGTGACGGACCCTGACAACGTTGTTATTTCTCCAAGAGAATCTTTCTAAGAGGCTGGTCGGGAATTGCTGGCTTTGTGGAGGCAGAATAGGAGACTGCCACATTCTTGGGCCCTGGTTCCCGTCGGTGGCCAGCTGTGGTCTAGACGGGGCCCCACGGAGGAATGTCCTTCCCTCGCTCCTCTGATTCCCTCCTGAGGGTCCCACACCGCTCACAGGAGCCGTGGTGGGATCCGGTTGAGCCGGTTGTCCACTCTGTGGTGGGATGCTGGCCGAGGCGGTCAGTGGAGAAGGGATGGCCAAGGCTCCACCTCCACCTCTGCAGCTGACTTTTTCACTCCAGAGCTGGGCCGGGGAAGGGCCGCCTAGCTAGTCCACTGCCCAGCCGCCCCTTCTATTTTGGTGGGCCCACAGGAGGCAGGCTGTATTTCCACAATGGTCATCAATGCTCTTTCTGGTCTCACCTGAGCTTGCTGCTCTCCGGTCGGGAGGTGGAATCTACGTCTCTGCTTCTTGAATGGTATGGGGGGTGGTCTTTATGGGGGGCTCAGTCGCAGAGGGGATGCTGTGTGTCATGTAGGACCAGGCAGGGGACACAGCCTCCACCTGGATGACAACCTCTGAGCATGACCTCTTCTTCCATCTTGAGAGGCTGCCTTCTTCTCTTTGGGGGAGTGGGGGTACTAGGAACTCAAGGGTGTATGTCAAGTGGAACTTAGGGCCACTTGACCACTGAGCCACATCCCCAGCCCTATTTTGGATTTTATTTAGGGTCTCAGTGAGTTGCCTAGCATCTCACTTTTGCTAAGGCTGGCTTTGAACTTACGATCCTCCTGCCTCAGCCTCCCAAGCTGCTGGGTTACAGGTGTGCACCACGCGCCCGGTGAGACTACCGTCCTTTTGGAGGGCCTTCCCCATGGCTGTGGGAAGGAAGACACGGGTTAAAGGTTGAATGGGAGCTTGTGGCCCGGGATGGAAGTGGTTCAAAGACTCCTGTGTGCATTCTGTGGTCCAGAACCTAGTCATGAGGTCATATCACCCTCAAGGGATTTGGGAAGTGTCCTTGTGCGCCCAGAAAGAGGTGGACCTAGGGAACATCTGGTCTTTGTGTCCAGGATGTACCCTCCTCAAACCATTTTCCTTGTCTTTAAGAAGAAGGAACATTTAGCTTGTTTACGTTGAGCCCCAGCTCTGAGCCAGGAGAGGTGCTTCATGACCATCTGGAGAGTCCCTCAGTGATGGGACACATAAGGTGAAAGTTGGCCTTGTGTCCAGGAATGGTAGACTGTTGGGTTGTCACTGTGTCCATGATCCCTCCCTGTGGCCTTCTCCTGAGGGAGGATCATACTTCCCTGTCTGCTGACATTACACTTGGCTCAGGGACTGAAATGGGAGCAGAGGTGACTCACTCTGTGTTGGAGCAGAAACTTTAAGAGCCATTTCCTCTGCCACGACCCCTTTCCCTCTGCTGTGAGATCAGAATACTTTACATAAGGCTGCTCCTTCAGTCCTGTTCCCAAAATGAAGGACAGGGGAGAAAAACCACTGCTGGCCTGCACTCAGCAACAAAGTCAATGAGAAACCAACCTCCTTTCCCCTCTTCCTCTCTCTTTTCTTCCTTTTTTCCTTCCTTCCCTTCCTACTGAGATTTTTGGGGGGCTATTTGTTACTGCAGCATAACCCAACCTTTCCTGACTGCTACATCAGGAGACTCAGCAGTGCCCCCATCTGGCCTGTTAATCTCCTCAACATCGTCCTTAAGTGAGAAAGTGTCTTTGGACCTGACTCTCAAATCCCAATGCTGAAACTCGGTGACCTGCATTGGACTTAACAGAGCATCAGGTTCAGGGATTTGCAATGGAAGGTCAATGGTTCATATCTTCCAGCAGCGGAGGTTGCGATCAGAAAGAGACAGGATAGAGGCAGAGCATGGTGGCCGTCCGTTCTTCAGAGTCCACTGTCCTGGACTGTAGGTCCAGCTGTCCCTGGAGAGAGGAGGGAGCTGGCCCAGTCTTGGTCGGCTGCTCAGTGTGGAGGAGGAAGCCCACAGGAGGGTGGGCCAGGTCTGGCTCATTCTTCCCTGGATGGTTCCCACCTACTGCTTACATTTAATAGGAATTTACGTCAATGGAGAGAGGAGTCACCAGAAAGAGCCCTCTGATGCTCTGCCCCTGACCCACCAGCCAATAAAAAACTTCAAACTGGCCCTGGCATCCAGCCCTCCCCTTGCTGCCGAACCTCCATCCCTGGAGCACAGACAAGGGCTGGGCTTTCACATTAAGGAAATTTCCACCCCCAAAGACTGTAGTGGAAACTAAGCAAAATCACATTTGCAAAACTGCCCCACAAATCACAGAACCGAATGTGTATGCCGGAGGGAAACAGAGGCCAAAAGGGGGGGGGTGCTTCGGTCAGACCTTTCTTTTTCCTGGATACCGATTTCTCAGGGTGGTGCTAATTATGAGAGACAGGGGAGCCCTCCTTTCACATCTGGAACGGGCTGGGAAATATTTTTCTCGTCCATGGTTTCTAGGGCCCCAGCAGATGGAATCATTTATCTAAAAGTTCCTGCCATTAGCATCGAGTAAGCTCCATCTGATGCCTCTGGAGACAGAGCTGGGCTTGTGGCTCAAGAGCTCACCTTGGATGCTACCTAGCAACTAACAGGAATCGCAATCTCCTAAGACTTCAAACAGAAACCCAGTTGCAGCAATAAACTCTGTTTACAGCATTCTAGGGGCTGAGAAGTGTTGAGGAAAAGCGGGTTGCCAAAGAAACCAAAGAGTTATTCTTTTTCTTTTCTTTTTTTTTTTTGTTTGTTTAACCTGAACATAAAAAATCAGCAGCACCGTATGAATCACTATCTGGCCCTGACCAGGAGGCCTCAGAAGAAGCCCAGGGACCCAGAGCGGCCGGCTGAGCCCTCAGGGGCAGATCCTCTTCCAGCCTGAAGCCCTGGCTTGCTTGGTGCGAGAATTTTATTTTCTTCTCTCAGGTTTCCTTTTCTCACTCATTTTCTAAACTTGTTCACCTCTGATTTCTTTCTGGGCATCGTTCAACTTGTTTCTCTTGATGGTTCACTGTCTCTCTCCCTCTTTTTTCTTTTTAGGAAATGGATCTCTTGATTTCCTCTCTTCCTTTCTGCTTCCTGAGACTGTTGACCATGATCTCACAGGTGCTCATGTTTAGCAAACGTGCCCCAAAGTGCCCCTGGCCCCCAGCCCTGCAGCCCCAGCGCCCTGTGGTCTAGGTGGGAAGCGGTGGGGTGGCCCGGCATGTAAGGTGTGGCCATGGGAGAGACTACTTGGGTCCTTTTCTCTTTCACCCTGACAGGCTCCTCCTGAGGAACCTGTCATACCTCCATGGCTGCTCGTTCTCTCAGCAGACATTAATTGCCACACTCGTGTGTACTGAGCAGTGTTTAAGCCCCACTGCACGCCAACTCTGGGATAGACGGCCTAGTTCGAATCCTGGCTCCATCACTGACCAGTTGTGTGACCTGGGGCAAGTTCCTTCCACTCTCTGTGCCTCAGTTTCTCCAATGACCTGAGGGTGATCACAGAAATATCTTATTCATGAAGATTCAATGCCGTCATGTTGGAAATCATTTAGTGGAGGGTCTGGCACTTGATAAGCATAATATAGGTGTTTGTTGGGTGAAAGTAGCCCACTGTGGGTGCTGAGAAGACAAGGATGTCCTTGACCTCGTGGAACCTTCCCGTGGAGCCAAGAGATGAACAACAAGCAGGGACGAATAAATGATGTAACTGCACTGTCACAAGGAACGTTAAACTGGTGGCAGCGTAGAGTGGTAAGTTGCAGGTGGGGACTGGAGCAAGTGTCATGCTAAGTGAGGAGGCTGTGCGGGGGTGGGGGGGGTATCTGCGCAGGCCCCGTGGCCACGAGGACCAGTCGGAGCCATCAGGGGCACAGGAATCACAAGTGTCAAGGGCTAGGACGTTGGGGGGCAAGAAAGGTGGGGGGTGTGGCAGGAACATGGTGCCCAGTGAGAACAAAGACGGAGACCGAGAGGCAGGTCCTGGGGACCCATGAGTCCCAGCAAGAAACTGAGAGTCTTGTCTTTCTTTTTTTGTACAGGGAATTGAACTCAGAGGTGCTTAACCACTGAAGCCACATCCCCAGCCTTTATATATATATAAAATTTAGAGACAGGGCCTTGCTAAGTGGCTGAGGCTGGCTTTGAACTCGCGATCCTCCTGTCTCAGGCTCCCACGCTGCTGGGATGACAGGCACATACCACCATACCCAGCGAGATTCTCTTCTCATGACAGCAGGAGCTGGATTAGTTTTTTGGGGCTGCAGGAGCAAATCTCCCCACTTCATGGCGACCTACAGCCATAGAAACGCATCCTCTCATTGTTCTGGAGGTGAGTGGAGTTGGGGGTCATGGCATTGGCAGGGTTGTAGCCTTTCTCTGTCCTGCCTCTTCCAGCTTCCAGTGGCTCCGGGCACTCCTTGGCTTGTGGCCTCACCCTCCCCTCTCATCTCTGCTTTGGCTTCCCTATGTGGCCTCTTCTTCTAGGACACCCGTTATTGCATTTAGGATCCAAGTTCAATATAATGTCATCCAGAGATCCTTCCCTTAATGATATCTGCAAAGCCCCTGTTTCCAAAAAGGGTCACATACACAGATAGCAGAAATTAGGACCTAGACATATCATTTTGGGGGACACAACCCAGCCTACAGCACACAGTATTATAGTTTGTTTGTTTTGGGTACCAGGATGGAACCCAGGACACATAACCACTGAGCCACATCCCCAGCCCTTTACTATGTGTTATTTAGAGACAGGGTCTTGCTTAGGCTAGCTTAGAGCCTCACCTCATTGCTGAGGCTGGGTTTGAACTTGCCATCCTCCTGCCTCAGTCTCCCAAGCTGCTGGGATCACAGGTTTGCCCCACCACACCCTGCGGGGTACTGTAGTTTGAACGAGAACTGCTGCAATCTGATTCATGACCTAGCAGGCTATGTTGGCTGTTATATGCAGAACAAACTGGAAGGGGGAAGTTAGTTGGGGAGGTTATAGCAGGAAACTGGGGCAGAGATAATGATAAACCCAGAAAAGCCACCAAGGACATTTGCTGATAGGCTGGGGTGTCCTGTTGGACAGGAACAGTTGCACAGATCACCAACCCCCAACAAGGCTACTCAGTGTCTGTGATGGATCCAGATGACACAAGACATAGTATGTGAACACAGACAATGTGGACATGGCCCAAACTCCAGCATTAACCAAACACCCCCACCCTGGCTGACATGAGCGACTGCTCCTTTGAATTCAAAGTAAAAGCAAAAATCAGCCATGGATCTAAACTTCTTCCCTCCTTCTCACCTTCTAGGCAAGAGCAATGAAGATACCCAACTGTAGGATCACCCGCTTCTTCACAGCATCCAATCCAGGGCCAAAGCTGGCCTCCTGGAGTCTTCTCCCAAGACACATGACCAAACCCAAATCCTCAATAAGCACTGGGATGCCCTCGGGTTCCCCATGACCTGGGTTTGCTGTTGTTGTCTCAAACCAATAACTTGGTTCCACCACCAGGATGGCCCTGGTGGTCTTTGAAGAGCAAAAACTGACTCTGTGGGTAGGAGGTCTCTGCAGTTATGGGACCCCGGACTTAGAAAACCCTGCTCCTTCAACCGCTGCTGCCATATTGAAATTCTGAATTGCTTTTGGATGAGGGGCTCCCTATGTTCATGCTTTGGTAGGTCCCACAAATTTCATAGCCTGTTCTGCGGAAGGGCATGGATAGCACCTAATGTCACAGTCACTGCGGTCAATGGGAGAAGCGGTGTATTCAGGACCCTTTGGCCAGATCTGCAGGAGGGGCTGGTACTTTGGATCTATGTAGGAGAATCCTGGGAAGGGGGAGATAACTTTTAAAATCGAATCGGGAGTGCTCTTCATCCAGATGGGACATCCTGGGGGAGGTGTCAAGTACAACCACTTTGGAGTGGGTGGACAGGGGCCAAGAGTCTCCGTCTGGTGCAAAGATACTTCTTCTCAAACATGATGAAGTGGGGATGGGATGTTACAATAATAAAATCGGTGACCTAATATCATACTACGGTTTTGCAACCTGTCACCGTTAGCGGGGCAACCAGGCCCAGGGCTCGTGAGAGCTCTAGGAGTTATTTCTTACAACTGGATGTGAATCTACAATCATCTCAAAATGAAAAGTTTAATTAAAAAAAATTGGTGACCCAGAAAATCAGGATGTGAATGGGACTTTGGCAGCTCGGGGCAGGTGTTACTGATGCGTTATTCATCAGTTCTCAAATCTGCAAGGAGTTTGGGGGCAGTTCACGCAAGCAGTGCAGCCCAGGGAAGGGGCTGTGCGTTGTGTCGGGGGGGGGGGCAGGGGCAGCATCGGTGGCACCTGAGTGTCCTTTCTTGCGGTATCTCGTTGAGGGAACAGGGAGCAGCACATGTCTCTGTGAGGGGGTGGACTTGGCTCTGGAAAGTTCTCTGCAGAAAGCAGATACCGTTCATCTCTGCAGTGGGGTGGACGCAGAGGTGTACTGGGCCTCCAAACTCTGAACAGGAGAGGTTGTATTGGCCTCCACTTTCTTGCTTCCCATGAGCCAGAGTCAGGCTGGGGAGGAGAGAGCGGGGCGCCATCTCATCTTGATATTTGCAGATTTATTCATGGAAATCCCCACACATCTGGATGAGAATATATTCCTTACCCCTGGAGGAAATAGTTAAATGAATCGCTAAAGCACAAAATGTTCCTGTAAAATTGCTTCCATATTTTATTAGACGCAGATGAGCATGAATTATTGTGAAGTCAACTGGAGGGTGAGCAAATTGGGTTCTCGCCTCCCCCCCCCCAGCCCCCCGCAAACACGTCTTCCTCCCCAGAAAGTCTTGAAGGGATGCTGGTTTGGGATGGGACCATGGACTCCCTGACTCACTTCTTCATTCATCCATCCATAAAACATTTATTGGGCACCCACTGTATGCCAAGTGAGGCAAGCTAAGCTGCAGCTGGAGATATTCTTGTTGACCTACATTTAAACACCACCACTGCATGCATAACTGCCCTCTGAGATGCGCCATTTTGTTTGACTCCTTCATGGGAGATGCCTTTCTGGGAAGGAGGCTTCCTTTCATGTATCTGAGTGCCTCTGTCTTATCTGTGCCATGGAGAAGAGGGGACATTGTCACATACCCCTTCACAGTTGAAAAGCCTAATTCACATTAAATTCCTCTTTTTTATCATCTCTTCATTTGCATCCAGGTGTGAAATTTCGGGGCGAGGGGGAAATGGACAGAGTCATGCACAACCGACTTTCCAGCTGCATGGATCTTACGATCGGTTTCTCACACTCCGTGTGACTCTGCCAAGTTGATCCGCACTGGGCATCCCGGGGTCTGGCTTCCGTTCAGAATCCCCAGCACGGGGTGGGAGGGGGCACAGGAAGACGGACTCCTCTTGGGAGATTGAGTTGAACAAGAAGGTCAGTCAGATCCCTGGACACTGGACTGTTAGGGATCGTTCACAGATCGTTCAGGCCTGCGTTGGCCTGGCTGGTGGGTGCTGGCTCAGGGGAAGGGGTGGTCTCTCACCCTATCCAGACAGGGCTTCTGGGGTTGCCCGGAACACTACAAGCAGACATCTTGGGGTCCCCAAAGAGACTTCTGAAGGAAGAGCCGTAGCAGGACCTAGCACCCAGAGGGGCTGCCCCTGTAGCATGGTGGCCGGTTTGGCTGTGGGGGATTCTCACCGCAGCTGGTGGGCTTGAACAATGTAATTCTTTTTTTGGGAGGGGGTAGAGGTCACCAGGGACTGAACTCGGGGACACTTGACCACCGAGTCCCATCCTCAGCCCTGTTTTGTATTTTATTTAGAATCAGGGTCTCACTGAGTTGCTCAGTGCCTCGCTGTTGCTGAGGCTGGCTTGGAACTCATGATTCTCCTGCCTCAGCCTCCTGAGCCACTGGGATTATAGGCATGCACCATTGCGCCTGGTGAGCAATATGATTCTTGCCATAGATTTGGAGGCTGAGAAGCAGCTCATCCAATCTAGTAATGCACCTCAGTCCATGCAGCAAGTTTTGGAGATTGGATCTGAACTTGCTGTTCTTCCTCTACAGGAGCTATATGTCGATCCCTTTCAAAAGTAAAAAATTGTTATTAAAAAGGTGTATTTGAGCCTCTGTAAGGAGGCTCCTAGGCAGGAAGGGGTACCCTCTGCTGTATTTGCTCTTGGGTTCAATCATGGAGAATGACTTGGAATTGGTTAGAAATGAAATCCAACCCAGTTCGCCCCAATTCCAGAGGGTCCAGGGAATAGGTAAGGGAGCAGGGGGTGTCTGTTTCTCGTTTACTAAGTACTCAGCCAAAGCCCTTTTGGTTCAAACTTTCAGATTCATACTGGGGAAAAAAATATCCAAAATGTCCATTTTGGTAAATGGAGTAGAAGAAATATTCTTGCATCTTTACTTGAATAATTGAGGATCCTTTCTGAGCCAGGGTTTTACCTGTGAACTTTCAACACACTGCTTTCTGAAAACACCCTGGGTGCAGGGTTGGGGGACCCAGGCTGGAGTGTGGCTCAGATCCCTACCAGCTGGGTGACTGCACCCAAGTAACTATGTGCTTAACTGCAATTCTGTCCTCTTTATCAGTGGCCGAGAGCAGCATTTGGCTCATCCAGGAGTTAAATGAGATGATCCGTCTTCTCACTTTGCTTCTCCGGTCACCGTGCAAACACAAATTGCTGTAATCAACCAGGGGGCCGGGTGCAGAAGGAGACAGGACCTCTTGTCTTCTTAAGTCCAGGTTAAAAGCTGGGCATGGCAGTATACACTTGTAATCCCAGCCCCTTGGGGAGCCGAGGTAGAAGGATCCCTTTAACTGGAGCATTTGAAGTCAGCTTGGGTAATATAGTGAGACCCCTGTATTAAAAAAAAAATCCAGGTTCGCTGTAAAGATTCTTTTCATTCATCACTTGCAGGCACAATCTTTGGTTTCCTGGTGGAGAAGAGTGGAGAGCTGCTGGGGTCCAGGTGAGGGCAGAGTTCTTGGGAGTGGGAGTGAACAGTGGAGTCCAGACAGCGGCCAGGGATGAGGGATTCAAAATGTCAAAGGATGGGAGAGGTCTGCTAAGAAGCATTAATATGTAATGTTCTTTGAAAGCTGGAGCTCAGAGCAGGTATCATTTGAGTTTTTACCTAATGGGTATGTTCTTTGGAAGGTGATGCCACATTGGAACGAGGCCATGCGAGGCCCAGGGATCAATTTGGATTGCATTTAGGGAATGATGATCAGAATTCTGGAACTCAGGCATTGTGTTCAAGGTGCACTGCTTATTAAAATAATCACCCAAGATCTGAGCTGTTAGATAATTTGTTCTTTCTTTCTTTTTCTTTTTTTGTACTGAGGATTGAACCCAGGGGTGCTTAACCACTGAGCCATGTCCCCAGCTCAGGGCCTCGCTAAGTTGCTAAGGCTGGCTTTGAACTCGTGACCCTCCTTTCTCAGCCCCCTGAGCCGCTGGGATTACAGGCATGCACCTCCATGCTGGGCATAATTTTTTTTTTTAATAAAGAATTACCCGCCAGGCATGGTGGCATATGCCTGTAATCCCAGTGACTTGGGAGGCTGAGGCAGGAGGATGGCAAGTTCAAGGCCAGCCTCAGCAGCTTATAGAGACCATATCTCCAAAATAAATAAATAAATAAATAAATAAATAAATAAATAAATAAATAAAATAGGGGGAGGGATGGGGAAGTAAGGAAGGAAGAAATTTTCCGGTTTCCTGGAAATGAGCTTCTAAACCCTTGGCATTTCCAGGTGTTAGGAGTGTGTGGTGCCCATGGCATGACCCTTGAACCACACTTGAGTCAGCACCTGAGTAATGCTAATGTGAAGACTCAGGAGGGGGCCTGGCCATGCCAGAATGACCAAAGGGTGAGTGGGGGCTCTGAGCCACTGGCATTAGTTGCATGGGGCAGCGTGGGCTGGAGATGGACTTCAGTGACGTGGCCAACGAGTCCATTGATCACATCCAGGATGAAATCCTCATATTACCCTGGGCACTGAAGAGTGGTGGGGCTTCTGGTTGGTGAACTCACGGGTGTGCCAGATTTCACGGGGGAACATCGCCAGGGACTCTGCATCTGAGACCTTCCTAGGTCTTGCTTGATGCGTCTCTTCATTTGGCAGAGTCTGATCTGCATCTTCCATAATAAAACTAATTGTAAGTGTGGGACACACCGAGTCCTAGGGGTCATTCTGACTCATGGCCAGTCGGTTGGAAGACCCCGACCTGGGGTTGGTTGGTATGAGGTAGGGACAATCGCATTGGGACCTGTGCCTGAAACCCGGTGTTTAGTGTTGGTGTGGCCGAAAGCTTGGTCCTTGTCCCCAATGCCAATCCAACATCAAGGACACTGTTTTGAGAAAAAGGAAAAAGAAGGTTTATTGCTTTGCTAACAAAGGAGAAGCACAGGGGACACCTGTCCCAGAGGCTGTGATTCTGCCCATCAGCAGGAACAAGGGGCTTTGCCAGAGGTGACTCGAAGGCCACCTCCCCCGTGTTCTGTGTCTGGAGTGGTAACTCACTTGTTAATTTGGGAGAGAGTCATTTCTGAGATCTTCTGGTGCCGTCCCCAAGGTCTGGATGACTTTGTTCCCATGGTGGGTGTGGGTTCAGGGACAGAGACCTGCCTAGGAGGGGGGAAGAAAGGTGATCCTGTTTCCCCTGAGATCAGGGAGGGGGCGAGGAAGAGAAAGAAACGTATCCATTTTAAAAATAAGTCACAGTGACTGAGCAGCCAGGGCTACCTTCAAGGCACAAAGTGACCACGGTCATGTTGGAACTTGGTGGCCACAGTGCTGGAGTCGAGAGAGAGACCACTGCGACTTATTTCATTTTCAACCAAGAACCGTTTCAGGAGGGCTCATGGTGGGTGCCCTACGCCACACCTAACTGTCAAGTGCCACGTCACCCAAGGGATTTACAAACCTTAGAATACTACTCATGTCCAAGGGACGACGCTGTGAAAAGCACCTTGAGATCAGAGTGACTGTGTTTGGAAGGAGGCACGGAACTTCACTCCACCAGGGCAGTGTAGACGCTCCACGCGGTTCAGGGGTGGACAGTTGGGACATTTAGACGCAGAGGACCTGGGGCTTCTCAGAGTCCCTGGAGGCAAGAACTGGCTGAAGGAGCTGGGATTTCACAGCACAATGGAGTGGCTCTTGGAATCTCATGTTAGACTCACCAGCTGGTCATAGGAAAGGACCCGCCCGCCCCCGGCCCTGAAAGCCCCCTCCTCTGTGTCTTGGCAGGCAGCAGGGCCACCTCCCGCCCCAGGGCTGAGGGTGTCGGGCCTTCCTCTCCCACTTTGCAGCCGAGCCTGTGGCCCGAGCTCAGCTAGTCAGAGCCTTGGGCTGGGGATGTGTGTCGGGGGAGGGTCCTTTTGGCCGGTGACGGTGGCTGCATGAGCCCTGTCATTTCAGAGGCACCCATGAGCTACCCAAGTGCACCTGTGTGAACTCCCCAACCCCCTCTCTCATCCCTTTCCTTCTCTGGTCAACTTCTCTGGCCATTTCTCTTGCTGGCTACTCAGAAGCTGGCTTACCTGAGAAGAAGTGGAATCGTGGCCAGGCTCAGACTGCTGGGACCTGGGTGGGTCCAGGGAGCAGGGACAGAGGCCCCAGGAGAGGACAACCAGGGCTGGGGATGAGCGGGGGCCTGGGTCTGTGTGGTGGGCAGTGGAGGGGCAGGGTGTCGCCCTGGGTCTGCTGGGCGATGGTGGCTGATTTTCCACGCTGCCCTTCCTGGCCCAGCGAACCAAGCTGGATAGGGGCTGCCAACATACCCTTCCTGCTCGGATCCTCCCACTGGCTGTGTGTCCCTGGGGCATCATCTCCCTCTCTGTGCCTCTGATGTAGAGGCATTGGGGTAAACACTGGTCAGTGTCTTGGCAAGCCTGCAGTCAGAGGAGACAGTCTCTACAGGATGTGATGACCGAGGTGATGCAGAGGGGACACTGGCCACTTCCCTGGACTCTGACCTTTAGGTGAGCATCAGAGCAGAGTGACCTTGGTTGTAAAGTCAAAGAGCGTCCTCATAGGACATCTGGAGAATTCCATCTGCACAGGGGCTATGCCACCTGTCCCACATGTTCCCCAGCTCCTATGAGTCATGAGACCCCTTCAAATCCCAGCCTGCCACCACCAAGGAGCAGGTGAGTGGTAAAACGTCTCAGACCTCTCCCCCAAGTCTTCGAGCTCTTTCCTTTGGGATGGGGGACACGGGGGTGTCTGCAGCCCTGGGTGCTGGCTTCGGTGATCCGCCAGGCCCCTCCTCACCTTTGTCCCCGGGAGTCTGGGACCGTGTGCTCCTAGTTCTCGGGCAGCCTGCCTGTGTCCCCGAGGCTGGTCAGAGGCCATCATAAGAGGCCTCCTCTCTCCTTGCTGACTTTGGAGCAGGGCTGTCCCTGGGTAGGGGAGACCAGAGGAGCTGAGCTCAGATCTTCCATAGGGGCCAACGGAGGAAGGGGACAAGGTGAAAAGTTACAAAGGGACAGCTTCCCAGGGAGTCCCCCCCAGGCCAGCCGGGGGCACAGCTGGCTGGGGGAGCGGCTCCTGCAGGTGGGTATAAATAATAAAACGCAGCAGCTACTTATGGAACTGCACCGGAGGGGTTTGTAGATTCTCTTTGATTTCTCCTTTGCACCCAGGGAGGGCTGGCCCATGGCTTTCCCACCCACAGGGGAGCTAAGATGCCTGGGGGCTGTTTGGGTGGGGTAGGGACCGCGGCTGGGGGCTTGGTTGAGCCGGCTGCCTTAGAAGCAGCCCAACACCCAGTCGTGTCCCCTAGTGTTCCCCAGCCTGGGGGGGTGTTGCTACCGGGGACCCTGTTGTCCACGCCAGACAGGGGCTAAGGTGGGCTGTGGCCGGAGAGCCGCTAGGAAGGCGTATGACCCCCTGGGGGGTCAACAGAGTGAATCTGTTGGTTACCCAGGTGGAGGGGGGAAGCTCAAAGGGTAAAATCTCACTCTGGAGATTCGCAATGTTGGAAGCTGCAAGTGCTTCTGTGGTTGGGGAGACCAAGGAGGAAGTGGGTTTTATTTCTTTTTGGTACTGGGGATTGAACCCAGAGTGCTTAACCACTGAGCCACATCCCCAGTCCCCCTTTTTAAAATATTTTATTTAGACACAGGGTCTCACTGAGTTGTGTAGGGCCTCATTAAGTTGCTATGGCTGGCTTTGAACTTGAAATCCTCCTGCCTCAGCCTCTGGGGCTTCCTCTCGATAGCTCAGTGCAAACACTTTTAATCTGATCCCCAGGGAAAGCAAACTGGAGACCATAAACCATGCCTCAGTCCATCCAAACAGCCCAGAGCCATGAAGGACCCATCCTCCTTCCCCCCAGCATGCCGTCCCCCCCTTCTGATGGCTCTGAGTTTTATTGAAGGATGTTTTTTCCCCCAGACCCTCATTTCATGTGGATTGGGTAGTACAGACGTCCCTTCTCCCCAGGTTTCTCATTTAAATCACCTTCATGGTGACAGGTGCAGGGGTGAGCATGTGTCCCCGAGTGCTTAGCTGAAGCTGTTGGACGAGAGGGACTGTCCTCCCTGGACTGGCAAGGCTGGGCAGAGGAGGTACCGCATGGAGCCGGCCCTCCTGAGAATGAGGCCAGCCAATCGGAGGCAGAGTCAAGAGCTACAGAAGCCCAGAGTCTTGGCAACATTGTTTCTATTCCTGGATACAGCTATACCTGAAGCCACCTTTCACTTAGGGGTGTTCCTTTGGCAAGGCCCCATTGTATCACTCACCACTGAAAGTGGTGACACATATAGCTTGGGCCCAAGTCCTGGCCTTTGCATGCCTTCTCAATTCTTCTTGGGCAGATGGCTGGACAGTCCAGTCTCTAGGACTCCCACTGAATACCTCCACAGTACTTGGTTTGCACAGAGACCAGCAGATCAGAATCAGTGGGATACCACTTGGGAGTCCGGGAATTAGGAGGGCACACTTTCTCCAATCCCCAGGTTTGGGGACTTGCCTGAGACCCCCTGGGTGGGTGGGTAGCAGGGATGAAGCAGGAGGTGGGGCCACGTGGCTGCTTTGCTGGCTTGGCCATCTCGGGGAGACTGAGGGATCTCCCTGTAGGGCCCGGACGACGGAACTGGCCTTGTTTCTGACCCAGCTACAGGGCGGAAGGGATCTGTCCCTTGTTTGGTGATAGAGTGGAGCTCGGGGGCTCAGCGGTCTCAAGGACCCTGCCCTGGCCCAAACAGGCTCGTCTCCTCCCAGGTGGCCCAGGGCGCAGAGGACAGAGCTGGAACAAGCCCTCACAGCCCAGAGCCTCCCCGCCCCAGCCCCTGCCCCACCCTCCTGGGCACTTTTCACATTCAGAAGCGATTTGAGGAGCCATGGCACCTCCCATTATCTGTGAGGCACTTGCAGGCTGCACAGATGTGCATCAGGGAGAGAACGTTCCCCGAACCAAGTGCTGCCGGGGGCTCATGATCCTCTCCCTTGGCGCCCATCCCCGGCCAGGAGCGTCCTGTGAATCACGCATCAGCTCCCGTGACTGCTGCTCAGAGGCAGCTGCTCTGAGAAGGGAGGTGGAGGCGCTGCCCACCAAGGAGGCCGGAGGTCAGGGGGGACTCCGATGGGGCAGGCAGCAGCAGAAGCAGGCTGATGAGGGGCAGGAGGCCGGCTCCTGCAGGGGATGCTTGCCACGCCACAGCCCTGCCACGTGGCCACGGGGCCCTGGCTGCGGCCCCTCCTGCACATCCGTATTCTGAATGGAGAATCTGGCTGAGAAGCAGCTCCATATGGGGCCCGGCTTCTGCAGGGGCGGGGTGACAATGGGACCAATGGATACAGTAGAGGATGAGGGGACCCTCCGTAGGGGGACCCTCTGGCTCTACCAACAGCCAGACTCCGGAGGGACGCTTCGATGGTGCGTGGCAGCTCCCAGATCAAAGTGACTGCGCGGAGCTCGATAAAACACACAGACGCATACATCAAGCCCTGCGACCGTCTGTCCCTAAAACGTGTCAGTCAGACGGACAGATGAATGAGGGAAGACATCCCATATTTCCGTCGTTTGCAACAAATACAGCATTTTGATTTTGAGGGGGAGGCACGAAAATTCGTGATTCAACTTTTAAAGCAATTTTCAAAAGTTTTTTTTTTTTTTTTAAGTTTAAAAATGTCCCTGGAAAAGAACATGAAGACATGTGTTATTAAAAGATGAAAGTCTCTCTCTTCAATGAAACGCAGGAAAGACGTGTCTCTACCAGCCAAGCGAATGTTCCCAGCAGTGGTGGTCTCCTTGGGGAGGGCCGGAGGGGCAGTCGGGGGTCTTCGCTGCAAGAGGAAGCTCCCATCCAGTGTTCTCTGACATGCCGAAGGCACATCTTCTGGGAACTTCAAGCTGTCTCTCCAGCCCATCAGTTAACCCTCCTCAGGGGCCACTGCCCAGGGCCAGGTGTCTGTTTCAGAAACATACGTCTTGGTTCGGGAGGCTGAGGCAGGAGGATCGCAAGATCAAAGCCAGCCTCAGCAACTTGGTGAGGCCCTAAGCAGCTCAGGGAGACCCTGTCTCTAGATAGAATATAAAAAAGGCTGGGGATGTGGCTCAGTGGTGAAGCCCCTCCCCCAGGTCCAATCCCTGGTACCCACAAAATAAATAAAAGAAAAGAAAGAAAAAAGCATACTTCTTCCTCCACCCATCTTTACCCTACCAGAAGGAGGATTCAGGGAAATGGGTAGGATGGGATCCAGGAACTGAGGCCTGAATCTCAGAAAATTTGAGGGATTCCCTCTGAGCCAAAGCATCCATAAGTGCAACATATGGTATGAAATATGCATACACAAATACAACCTAGGTATGAAAATGAACATTTATTTAATATGATCAAAGAAATCACATAAAGGCTGGGCTGGGGGCGTAGCTCAGTTGGTCGAGCACTTGCCTTGCATACAGATGGCCCTGGGTTCCATCCCCAGCACCACAAACAAACAGACAAACAAACAAACAAAACATAAAGGCTCTGGACATTCAGGTCCCATCTGGGACTCCTTTATTTATTTTTAATTAATTAATTAATTAGTTCATTCATGCATTTATTTGTAGCACGAGGGGATTGAACCTAGGGGCCTCCTACCATTGAGCTATATCCCCTGTTCTTTCTATGTTTTATCTCACTAAGTTGCTGAGGCTGGCCTTGAACTTGTGATCCTCCTGCCCCAGCCTCCCAGGTAGCTGGAATGACATCACCATACCTGGCCTCCCGGGACCCTTTTAGACAATGTATTGGACACGTTTGCGGATGCCCCTCTGACTCCTTTTCCCACCTGGAACATTCTATGACTCCCAGTATCTTCCAGCTCTCCCAGGAGCCTGAGCCAAGGAGAGGTCCTGATGTTGGATGCTGTTCGCTTTTCTAAAAATCTGCTCCTGGAAGCGAAGCTGCGCAGAACCGTCCGTCACATTCCTGCCTTGGCGAGGTTCAGTGGGATCCAGGGCCTGGGGGTGAGAAGCTGGAGGAGACAGGGAACAAAATCGGAATGCCTGGGGTTGGAGGTCCTGGGCCGTCTCTGGAGGCAGCTTGGCCTGGCTGTGTTTTCAGTTAGTGGAGAGATGGCCAAGGGACTCCTCCCCTGCTTGGAGGAGGCCCATGTTGAGCCTGGGGCACAGGGACAGCTGGGTGAGGGCCGTGCAGCGGGGGCCCGGCAAGAAGGATCTTGGCTGAGGCACTGAGGGTTTTTTGCCAACTCTGATCCTTGGCACAGGAGAGCGAACCGGGGTCTGCCTGAGCCCCGAGCCCCTGCCCGAGTCTGCTCACGGTCCTTGTTCCAATTCCAGACTCAATGGGAGAACGTTGGGCCACGGAGCTCATTCTCCCAGAGGCCTGCCTGTTTGCCGGACAAGAAAGTGCCACCAGCCTGTGAGTCGTGTCCAGCCCAAGTGGCCTGCTGCTGGTCACCCTGGGTCTCCTGGAGCCTGCCTCGGGGAGGGAGGGTGCTGGCTTGTCACCTTGCACACCTGATGGCTGTCTCTCTCCGAGCAAGTCATTAAGTGGGCATGGTGGCTTTTCTTCATCGGTTTCTTTGAACTCTGTTCCTGCCAGGTCACTTGGAAGAGCGATGGAACCGTTTCTCTGTGCCCAGAAAATCAGCCTCTGGTTCAGAGCCAGCGCTTGCTTGACAAATAGCCACCTGAATGGACGGAAATGAGATCTGCGGGCACGGCCAGGGAGGGCCGACCCGGGCTGGAACACATTTTCAAGGAAATGGTCACCTTGCTAGGGCCAGGCTGGGGAGTGGCCGGCCCGACCTGGGTTTCTCTGGGGTATTACTGTGAACATGGCCTCGGAGTGCAAACTGCCACAGAAGAGAGGGAGGGTCTCCTCTTAGGTCCCTGCTGACCGCTATGTGACTGACCAAAGACCCAGGAGCTGCCCTCTGCCATTTATCCTCTCTCACTCCAGATGTCCAGAACCCCAAGATCGTTTCATTCCACGGAATCCAGGGCCGGAATCTGCCCCAAAGTGGTGTCAGGGGAATTCCCACAGGGAAGGCCCCAAACTGTCCTGAGATGGGACTGGTTGGGATTCCAAAAAAATCAGCACCGGGTAATCAGTCCAAAGAGTTTATTGGGGGTACTTATTTACAGAGGGGGCTGCAGTGCCCTTATGGTGGACACCAAGAGGACGATGTTCTGCAAGGTATGTCTGCAGAGAGGGTCGGCGTGGGGTTTATTGAGGGTTTCAGGAATTTTGTATCAGGGCCGGGGCCAGTTCCTTTCAGTGTTTTGAGCAGCAACCTAGATGCCTCTGTCAGTCTGGGGATTGCTCACGCCCTAGCTGGGGCTCAGACCTGCTGCAGAACTTGTGCCTGCTGGCCACAGGGCACAGAGAGGAAGGGATGTCCCATCTCCCTCCAGTCAGAATGGCGATTATCAAGAGTATAAGCGACAATACTTGTTGGCGAGGATGTGGGGAAAATGCACACTCATCCACTGCAGGTGGGACTTCAAATTGGTGCAACCACTAGGGAAAGCAGTGTGGAGAGTCCGCAGAACTCCTCAGCATATACCCAAAGGACTTAAAATCAGCACACCGCAGTGATGCAGCCACATCAATGTTTGTAGCAGCTCAGTTCACAAGAGCTAAAATATGGAACCAACTTAGGTGCCCTTCAACAGATGAATGGATTAAGAAAATGTGGTAGATATACACAGTGGAATATTACTCAGCCTTAAAGAAGAATGAAATCATGGCATTTGCAGTCAATGGATGGAACTGGAGAATAGCGCACTAAGCGAAATAAGCTCATCTACAAGGATCAAAAGCCGAATGTTCTCTCTGGTATGTGGATGCTAATTCACAATAAGATGGGAGGGGTGCTATAGAAGAAAAGAGGCGCTTGGGAGTAGACAGAGGGGAGTGAAGGGAGGGGGGTGGTATGGGGGTAGGGAGGACAGAAGAATGAATCGGACATTATCACCCTGTGTGCATATATGATCACACAACCAGTGTGATTCTACATCATGTGCAACCAGAAGAATGAGAAGTTATACTCCATCAATGTACCATGTGCCCAAACACATTCTACTGCCAGGTGTAACTAATTAGAACAATTTAAATAATACAAAGTGAAGGAGGGAGGGGATTCTGCCAAGATCCAGCTCAGCAGAGTGGCTTCCTTTGGGGGCTGTGAGAACCTGCTCCAGGTGTCACTCTAAGCTTGTGGCCTGGTCCTCCCCTCCCTGTGACTTCATGTGGTGTCCTTTGCTGTGTATTTCTGGCTCTGGACCCAGGTGGAAGGAGCAGCTAGTTCATGGACACTCCCACTGTCATAGCAGAGGACAGAAGAGGAGGCCGGTGGAAGCCTCCATTTGGAGGCTGTGTCGTGCCTCGAAAGTAACATGTTTGAAATAAAAAACCTACTTGGAAAGATTCTGATACCTTGCTGGACATGGGCCCCTTCCCCTCCACGTCCAAGTTCTAGCCTAGAACCTTTAGTACTCCCTCCACCCCCTCCATTCAAACCAGGCCACTGAGGTGCGGATCTGGCTGCCTCTTCTTGGAGAGGATTGTCCAGCTCCTCAGTTCCGTGGCCCAGGCTGCTAGTGCACAGAGGGGGGGAGGTCAGAATGAGGGACAGTGACAACCCCAAGCGGCAAGGTGGGGGACGACAAGATGACTACTAAGCCCCACCAGCGGCCCCTCCTCCTCCCTCTCGGCCCCAGTCCCTGGGGGACCCTCCTCTGGGCCCTGGTCCCAACTCCTCCCAGGCCCCACCCACTCTGCCCCGCCCCTCGCTCTGACCCCTGGGTCTCCGTCTGGGTCTCCATCCCCCAGGCATTTAGGGTCCTCCGTCTGGTCCTTTAATTCAGGCCCACATCTTCCTTCTCCTACCGCATTTATTTGCTTCTAAAATTAATGAGACTAAAATTAATTTTAAGAACCGGGGAATTCAGAGCTGTCCCCTTAGGTAGCAGGCGGGGCTTTGAGCTGGTGCTCGCTGGTTTGGTAAATGATTTTTTTCCAGGATGGCGGGAGGAGGCTTCTGCGGGATTCCACGGTTACTGTTTATCTTCAACCCTCAGGGCTCAGAGAGCAGGGAGGGGGGAAAAGTGTGGGCTCCCCCATGCAAAGGAGGAATAAGAATGATAATAACAGCTCACTCAGGGGTAATTTACAAACATGTTCATCTCTACCATCTGATTCGATCCTTTGGGGGGGGGGGAAAGTCAAAAACAAAACAAAAATCCTTGCTGGCATTTTTTCAGTCTCTGTTTTACAGACTCCCAAACTGGGGCTCAGGGAGGCAAGCTGGAACCACAACAGCCTCATTGGAACAAGGGGATGAGAAAGGAAAGGGGTGAGGCAACCTTGATGTTGGACAGAGAGTTGCCGTCCTAGCCTAAAACCTCAGGAAGGGTAGGGTGTCAGTCAGTTTTCTGTCACTATAACCAAACACCCAAGACAATCAACTTATAAAGAAAAAAGGTTTCTTTGGGTTTATGGTTTTGGAGCTTCCAATCCAAGATCAAATGACTTCATTGCTTTGGGCCTCTGATGAGGCAGAAGTCATGGTGGGCAGGAGTATATGGTGTCCCTAAGGACTCACCTCATGAGCAAAGAAGCAGAGAAAAGGAACCGGAAGAGGAAGAGACAAGGGTCCCATCATCCCCAAAGCACCATCCTGGGAACCAAGCCTTTAACCCATCCAAGTCATAGCAGGTGGGGACACCAGGAAGGTGGCCGACACCCTCGCAGCTGTCTCAGTAATTAGATGTCCACGCCCGGCTCAAGCACCTGTCTGTGTCCAGGAGCAGCTGCCCAGTCTGGATGGGACCACTAGACCCCCATCTGCTGAGATGAGCTCCCTGCCCACCCCAAACCCCTGGCTGAACTGACCCAGGGAGGACCCTCCCTCTCTAGGTTTCTTTATTGGAAAAGCCACGTTCAATAACTCTATCAAAGCTGCCGTCCCAGCGAGCAGCTGTCCCCGGGAGACGTGGACGCCATGCAGGACGCCTGGCTCAGGTTTGGCTGACATGCTTTATGTGTGATCACTGTGATGACAGCAGAAGGTATATAAAATGGCTCAGTTACAGTTTCTTGGAAATAATAAAATAACTTGGAGGGACTCGTATGCCAAGGAGTGTGAAGATGGATGTCCGGCCATAAAAGAGAACTGGCTTCATATTTCATAATGCCACCCATCAGCCGCCCGGCAGGTGAGGAGGGAAGTGGGATTATTTGAAGAGCGTTTTATGATGCATCTGGACGTATCCGGCTTATTGGATAAACAACATTTAGGCTTGAATGAAGGGAATCAACGTTAGAGTGCTCTCCCTTCACATGTCTCCGGGAAACAGCAGTTTCTGGAGGCTGACTGTGACATCCAGGAAGCATCAGCTATTCTGGTGTAGGGAGGAGGAAATCCACATGGAGTCTCCATGGTACGTGCCGTGCACTGGGCTATCGGGGGGCCAGGGTCCACGGTCTCCACATCACAGTGGGGAAACTGAGGCTCCGAGAAGCCCTGTACCTTGTTTAAGGACTAAAACAGGTGCGTGTGTAATCCCAGTGGCTCGGAGGCTGAGGCAGGAGGATCACGAGTTCAAAGCCAGCCTCAGCAAAAGCGAGGTGCTAAGCAACTCAGTGAGACCCTGTCTCTAAATAAATTACAAAATAGGGCTGAGGATGTGGCTCAGTACCCAAGTGCCCCTGAATTCAATCTCTGGTACCAAACAAATAAACAATAAAGCCAACAACCTGGGAATAAAAGCTTCTGTTACAAAAAATAAAATCAAATTTTGAAAAGTCCCCCATTGAGCCAGGTACAGTGGCTCATGCCTATAATCCCAGCAGTTTGGGAGGCTGAGGTGGGAGGGTGGCAAGTTCGAGGTTAGCCTCAGCAACTTAGGGAGAGCCTATCTAAAAATAAAAAAATCAAAAGGGCTGGGGATGTGACTTGGTGATAGAGCATCCCTGTGTTCACTCCCTAGACCTCCTCAAAAAAAAAAAAAAATCCCTCATTAGACTAGACTATAATAGGATATAGTCACTACAATTATTATTATTATTTTTAATGGATTATTTATTTATTTATTTATATGTGGTGCTGAGGATCGAACCAAGGGCCTCACCCATGCCAGGCAAGTGCTCCACCCCTGAGCCACAACCAGCCCCTAGTCACTACAATTATTTGTTTAGCATTATTTTTTTTCTCTGTATTTGCTAATTTAGAGTCTTTCAAAAAGTATTTAACAAGACAGATCAATCTGAAGTTATCCATTTAACTTATTATGGTGATATTTCAGTATTCAATATTATTTAAACACCTTTCTAAAATGATGCCTCTCTTTATATATTTTTTTTTTCTCTTTTTTATCTAGAATTAGAAGTTGGGTTGAAAGACATGGAAATGCAGGGATCATTTTAGCATGTGTTATTCCAGTTCCTTGAGTTGATTCTTTAATTTTATGGAGGCGTAATTGTGTTACATTAACCTGCATATATTTCAAGTGTAAGCCATCAAACCCTCAAACTACCCTCAAGATAAAAATATCCAGCCCCCTCAACTTTGTAATTCATCCCTTTGTAATTCATCCACCACCTCCCCTCTGCAGGCAGGCCTTGATCTCCTTTTTGATTAGTTTGCATTTTCTGGAACTTTACCTAAGTGAGGTCAGACGGGTATAGATTCTTTTTTTTGTGATTGTTTTGTTTGGTCTCTTTGGAGATGGTTTCATTATTTACAAAATCGAATAAGTGCTCCATGTTAAAAGCATCAGAATCTTCGTGGTCCTCATTCCCTGTGTGACAGAAGCCAGCGGGGGCTTGGGCCCCTTTAAGACAGGCTGGTGCTTGCCCAGGTGGCTTTGATTTCTGGTCCCCGTCCCCACACTCCCTCCTGTTTTCAGGTACCTGCTCCCCGTCTCCCTCCACCTGTGCTAAATTAGCACCTGCTCCTCTTTGCAAGCTGACCTGCCAAGAGGCCACCCTCTCTCCAGCACGGACCTCCCCACCCCCCAGACCTGGTGTCCCTTCTCAAGTCTGCCACCCGTGACGTTGTGGAGTTGGTGGCCTGCAGTCCCTGGACTTGGGGGGGGGGGCACCGAGCTGATTTAGTTTCCTGGGGGACGGGGTTGGGGAAGAAAGAGTGTTGCCGGCTTTTGACTCCAAAATGGGGTTTTCAAATCTGCTGCAAGATGACCGAGTAGGAAGCTGGGTTTGCTCAAGAGAGTGAAGAATCCTTGAAACCCTTTAAAAAAGCCCACTTCTCCCCCCCCCTCCTCCCCAGGGTAAACCCAGCCTGGTGACTGAATCAGAGGGGAACCTGTCCCCTGGAGCATGGGGGCACCTTCAGGAAGAGGGGACCCTGGGACAGGGGTTGCTGGGCCTCCAGGTGCACACTGAGGCTTTCAGAACCCTGGGTGACCTCTCCAGGCTGCCCCGGCCCAGTCTGCTAAGAAGGCCCTGAGCAGGGTGCCCCGGAAATGCCCTTGCCTGTGTGAGGTGGGGTGGGGTGCAGGCAGGGGTAAGCACCCACCTGGGCAGGGGTCAGGGCTCCACGTCTCATGGCTGCAGGACTGACTCCCTGTGTCCTGGTGGCGGTGGGGCCTGGTGCCCTGCCCAGAGGCAAGAAGGGCCAGAGACGGCTCTGACCAGGGCCCAGAAGAATAGACCCTGACAGGTGCTTCCCAGCGGTGGTCCTTAACAGAAGGGAGGTCCGCGTGCAAATCCCCGCGTGCAAATCCTTGGAGCAGGGAGAGCTTCGTGGGCGTGGGGCCGGTGCCAGGCACTTGGTTTGACTCTCTGCTGTCACTCTCTTGAAGCTCTTGGTACTTTTTAAGCAAGTTGCATTTTCCATCTGGCCCGAGTGAGTCCTGACAATTTGTGTAGCTGGTTCTGCTCAGGAGACACCAGCCACAGGCTCATCGAGGACAAGATAGAGGCCAGGACCCCCTTCCCCTGGTCCCTCTGGATTATAAAACAGCCCCCCAACCACACAGGCCTAGGCCCCACTTCCGTCTTGGAAGAAGGCCCTGTGACTGGATCAGACTAAACCCTTGCTTTCTTCTCCTGGCTTCTCTACCTCCAGCAGTGGGGACCTTGGAGGAGGACCAACTTAGTTACAGAGGAATAAAAAAGTGACAGTTTACATGTCAGCATGGAGTGGGACTGAATCCATGTGACCCAGCTGCTCAGGAGAGCATGAATTGCTTCTGTGCTTTTTACTTTGTCATCAAGGTAGACAACAAAGTGGGCTGGGGGTGTGGTCAGCGGTGGAGCCCTTGCCCGGCATGCACAAGGTGCCGGGTTCCATCCCCAGGACTGCAAAAGCAAAAATAAGTGGCAGGAAGAGGGACAGTCGTCTGGATTAGCTAAAAGTAGTTGTGGTTTAGAAAAGAATAGAAAAGAAAAAAGTCAAAAGGCTTCTAGGCTCGTGAGCGGGGGATCTGGCCATCCCTGAGGCACAGCAGAGGGTGAGTTGAACAGTGGTGGCTTAATGACACCTCCTTACCCTGGACATTAGAAGACGGGAGGAAGGTGATGGGTTTTATTCTGTTTTAGGGTTGGAACTTAAGACCAGGGAAGGAGACCCGTGGAACCTCCTCCAGGGAGATTGGCCATGACCAGAGAATGGTCCACCAGGGACAGGGAGGATGGCCCTTAGCCCAACAAGCTTCCTTTGTGGGAAGCCTCAGAGATTGGCACCAGGTCACCCTGGTGGGTGTCGGGAGCGGCGACTGAATTATGGGTTTTGAAACTGTCCTGTGACAGGCGACGCCCCTCTTGATGCCGAGGTGGCCCATCAAGATAGGCCAGCTGCTCTGGTGACACCCTGTCCAACAGAGGGTTCTGTGCCCGTCCCACGGCTACTCAGGTCTTGAGTTTCAGACACCGGCTGCTGGGGGCAGAGAGTCCTGGGTACGAGCTGACATCATAACCAGGCTCTTGATACTCAGGCCCGTGGCTCTGCCTGCCTAGAGGAGACTTTCCCACAGTGACCTTTTCTGTGGTGAAACGGATAAAGCAAACGTGCTGAGCTGATGGTGGGCATCGCCCTGCATTAGGTGTGGTGCCTGCTGGGCCCCGGCCTTGTCTCTATTTGTGCGTCTGTTTGTTTTTCCTAACCCCCTTCTCCCCTCGTGGATCGAACCCAGGGCCTCACGCATGAGAGGTGAGCGCGCTACCACTGAGCCACAACCCCAGCCCGATATTTCCTTTCTTTAAGTAATTTATAAGTCATTTCAATGAAGAAGAGCCATTTGTGTGTGTGTGTGTGGTGGTGGGGTACCGGGGATTGAGCCAGGGTGCTTAACCACGGAGCCACCTCCCCAGCCCTTTTTGTATTCTATTTAGAGACAGGGTCTTGCTAAGTTGCTTAGGGCCTCGCTAAGTTCCTGAGGCTGGTTTTGAACTTGCAATCCTCCTGCCTCAGCCTCCCAAGCCGCTGGGATTACGGGTGCATGCCACCATGCCCGGCAAGAAGAGCAATTTTTTTGTTTTAAATATTTTGTTCTGGTTATAGTTGGAGACAATATATTCATTTTATTTTTATGTGGTGCTGAGGATGGAACCCAGTGCCCCTGCATGTGCCAGGCGAGTACTCTACTGCTGAGCAGCAACCCCAGCCCCCCCAAGAAGAACAATTCTTAATAGAAAAGTTATAGGCTCCCAGAGATCCTTGCGGATCATCGGGTTCTTTTCTTGCCCCTGGACAGAATCGCGTCATGATGATTGGAGACAGAAACCCCTGTTGTTTTTAAGGTTCTTCAAAGATGGTGATTCTGTAATCTCCTCTGAAGCTCATTCCAGTGCTCTCGTAAGTTCCCTATGTTGTCTATTTTAAATCTTTCCTGCTGCAACATTTTCTCTTGTTTGAAGCTCAAACCAGAGAAAGGACAGTAACATTTCTGGCCACCAGGAGACGGAGGAAGGCCCTTGTCCCTCTTGTGAGTACAGGTGTTGGATAACTGTGTGACGTTCTTCTGAGAGACCCTGGGAGATGAGGCGTCTTGAAGGAGGCCTCCTACCACACAGAGGAGTGGAGGAAGCCTGGCCTTTTCTTTTGGATGGCCCGGCTCTGAACTCCTTCTTAGCAACTTGACCTTCCTCAGGCTTCCTCTGCAAAATGGGATAATAAGGGCACTCACTTTGTGCGGTGGTCATGGAAATTAAACAAATTAATGAACGGAGCGCACTTAACACGGTGGCTAGACTAACAGACACCCTTGGACCCACCTTGCCAATGGGTTCTAGCCCAATGTGGCAATTGACATTTAAATTAGTTAATAAAGGAAGATTAAAAATGCAGTTGTCTGTTGCAACAGCTGTATGTGGCAGTGCAGAGGGAATATCTCATTACTGTGGAATGGTCAGCTGGACACACGGGGGACAGGTCTCTAAGGAATAGGTCATATGGGGGACAGGTCTCTAAGGAATGTAGGAAGGTTAGGGGTTTTTTTTTTTTCAATCAGATGTTTTCCTTTCTTTTTTTCTAATTTTTTGGGGGTACCAGGGATTGAACTCAGGGGCACTCAACCACTGAGCCACATCCTCCTCCCTATTTTGTATTTAGAGATAGGATCTCACTGAGTTGCTCAGGGTCTCACTCAGTTGCTGAGGCTGGCTTTGATCTTGCGATCCTCCTGCCTCAGCCTCCTGAGCTGCTGGGATGACAGGCGTGCCCCACTGCACCTGGCTTTCCTAACTTTTAGTCGACACATAATAGTTGATTGTGTTTAGGGTGCGGCGTGCTATTTTGGTATATGTATACAATTTTAATGAATAGATTCCGGTAACTCTATATCTATTACCTCAAGCATTTATCATTTACATTGGGATGTTAAAAATACTTTCTGGTAGTTATTTTGAAATATTCCATTAACCGTGGTCAATCGTAGATACCCCACTGGACTCTAGAACACTAGCAGTTACTCCTGTGATTCAACTGCTCGTGTAAGCCGTCCTCCCCTCATCCCTGCCTTTTTTCACACTCCCCAGCCTCTGATAATCACTATTCTACTCTCTATTCCTTTAATATTGACTTTTTTAGTTTCCATGTACAAGTGAGAACATGTAGTATTTGTATTATTTCAATTCACAGAATGTCTTCCAGGGGTATCCAGGTTGCTGCAAGTGACAGGATTTCATCTTTTTTAAGGCCAAATAATATTCCTTTGTGTATACATACCACATTTTCTTTAACCAAATTATCTGTTGATGGACATTTAGGTTGATTCCATACTTAGCTATTGTAAATAATGTTGCAGTGAATGCAATAAATATGATAGTATAGATATATTTGAATAGAAGACTTTGTGTGTGTGTGTGTGTGTGTGTGTGTGTGTGTGTGTGTGTGGTGTGCTTGGGATGGAACCCAGGGCCTTGTACTTGCTAAGCAATGGCTCTACCACTGAGCTACATGCCCAGCCCATGGATATGCCTTGGACATACTGATTTCCTTTCTTTCAGATACATACCCCACAGTGGAGTTGCTAGATCATCTTACACTTCTATTTCTAGTTTTTTTTTTTCTTTTTGTACCAGGGATTGAACCCAGCAGTGCTTAACCATTGAGCCACATCCCCAGCCCTTTCATATATATTTTTTTATTTAGAGACAGGGTCTCACTGAGTTGCTGAGGACCTGGATAAGTTGCTGAGGCTGGCTTTGACCTCGTGATCCTCCTGCCTCAGCCTCCTGAGCCGCTGGGATTTATTGATAGTTTGTTAGGAACTTTCATGCTGTTTTCTATAACAACTGCACTGATTTAAACTCCCACTGACAGTGTATGAGAGTTCTCCTTTCTCTGTTCCTCTCCAGCCTTTTTTTTTTTTTGCTTTTTGATCCTAGCTGTTCTACCTAGGCTGAGACAATAACTCATTGTAGTTCTGATTTGCATTTCCCTGATGATGAGTGATGTTGGGTACATACGTGTCATTTTTTCCGTATACTCGCTGGCCATCTGTACATCTTCTTTCACCACCTGTTCAAGATCAGCAGGGCGGGTGGGCGTGAAGGTTGGGGTCCAAGCAGGGGTCTCTCTGGGCATCCTATCTCTGGGAGGGAGCTGGGGACCCTGGCAATGGGAGGACTGGGGGCTGCAACGGCTCTGAGAACACTCAGCCCTGTCCTCCTTCTGTCCCCGGGGGTGTGAATCCAGGATGTCCCCTTCCGCCCTCCCCCAGCCAGCTATTTATCAGGGTCACTTACAAGCCAGGGGGGTGTTTTTGGAACCTTCTCAGATGCAGGGAGACTGCAGGGGCGGCACCTTGAATTTCCTCTGCCGGGAGAACAGACAGTTTCACTAAGTGCTCATTATCCCTTCCTGGGTGCCAAGGGATGGGTGAGACGCGGAGGCCCTGACGGCTTGCTAAGGGCTGCTTTACAGGAACTCCAATAAAGTCCTAAACGGATCATGGCCGTCTGGGGAAAAGATAATGCCAGAGTGGGACCAGGAGTTTGTCAGAAGAAATTCCAGCCGGGTGAGCATTCAAGGCAGGAGATGAAGTCAGCGTTCGGAGACAATGAATTAGATGGCTGGGTATGTCACTGTGATAATGATGAATAATAAATGACCGGGAGGCTGCTGTAACTCTCAGAGCAGGAGAGGAGACTGGAAAATTTATGGCCTTGGAGTGCCTCGGGAAAGTGTCTCCGACGTGCCTGGGCCTTTTGAAGAGACGCTGTCTCAGAGAAGCTGCTCTTCTGGAAAAATCTCCCGTCAAACAGAGGGTCCATTCCATCAGGAATGCAAAAGGTCACCGGCTTTAACAGACAAACTCTCCAACCACCCTTCCCGGCCCCTCTCCCTGCACCCCCAAACTCTAGGCAGCCAGCATCAGAGCAGCCTCACCCCCTCCAAAGGTGACTGTTCAACTCCCTTCTCTGCAAAAGGCAGAGCACGGGTGCTGACACCCCACTGCCAGGACAGACAGCCGGGAAACAGGGCCCAGCAACAGCGCTGGAGACGAGGTTTAAAGCCTTCCACCAGCTCGGGGAGCCTGCTGTTTATGCCAGGGGTCGCCTCTTCCATGTCCACTCAGCGAGCCCAGGAGAGGCCATGAATCAGCAATAAAAGGGGCCCAGGCCTGCGGATCAATGCGGACCTTTAATCATGTATTCATGGTCCTCTGGATGAGAAGGTGCCACCGCCCCCACCTGTTGAGAGCCACAGCTGAAGGGGCCCCAGCAAACTTCCAGCTGCCAGCTGATTGGCTCCTCTGCGTGATGCTCATTGGGCTGTTTCCCCGCCCTTTCAGACCGGGGAGCTGCTCATTGGGGGACTTTTTTTGGCTCCGCCCACACGACCCAGCCAATTGGCCTCAAGAGCAGGAGAAGTGGGGAGGTTGGGAGGCTTGTGGCAAGCGGGTGGTGGCAGTTGGGCTCTGAGGGAATTCCTGAAGAGCTTGCGTGTGGTGTGGAGTGTGTGTTCTAAAAATAAAGTTTGTTTCTGCTTGATAAGTGGCTCGTGAATTGTGCCCAGCCAGACTGCGGCATTTGGTGGCCCATAAGGGGAACAAACCCTCGACCTTGGCGTTATCAGCCATTAATAATGAGATGGTTATTATGGGACCTGCACAATCGGGGATTCCTCAATTGTCTGCTTTGCCAAAAACCGGGTATGTTTTAGTTATAGATATTAAAGATTGTTTTTTTTTCAATTCCAATTCATCCTGAGGATAGTCCACATTTTGCATTTACTATCCCTGCACTGAATCATGAAGGTCCTGATCAGAGATATGAATGGAAAGTACTCCCTCAAGGGATGGCTAACAGCCCAACTATGTGTCAAATTTATGTTAACAAAGTAATCCAGCCACTTAGAAATTAAAATCCTGAACTACAAATATTTCACTATATGGATGATGTATTAGCACACAAAGATAAAAACACATTGCTAGAATGTTATGCCACACTTACAAACTTATTAAAAAATTATAATCTAGAGATAGCAATAGATAAAGTACAATTAAATTTTCCAATTAATTATTTAGGAGTTCTATTATCCTCAACCATGGTCCGTCCAACAAAAATTCAAGTATGAGTAGATCAACTCAAATCACTTAATGACTTTCAAAAGTTATTAGGAGACATAAATTGGATAAGGCCTTATCTAGGTATACCAACAGGAGAGTTGGGACCTTTATTTGATATCCTAAAAGGTCCATCAGATCCAAATTCACCCTGAATGTTAACACCTGAAGCAAGAAAGGCATTAAAAATCATTGAAACATATATGGAAAATATGCATTTGGATAGAATTGATATAAGTTTGCCTTTATTATTTATTGTACTACCAACAAAAAATATTCCTACAGGAGTATTTTGGCAAGAAAGTCCATTATTGTGGATACATTTATCTTATTCTCCTAACACTATTCTTACTAGGTATCCTGAGGCTGTAGGACAATTAATACTCAAAGGAATAAAAGCAGCAAAGGGAGTGTTTGGGATTTCTCCCAATAAAATTATTACTCCATATACTATGGATCAAATTGATTAGTTAGCTAATGAGTTAAATACTTGGGCAATAATCATGTGCAAATCTAATGTTTCATTTGATAACCACTTACCATCTAATCCTTTATTGTCTTTTTGGTCATCACATCCTGTAATTTTTCCAAAAATGACAAGAAAAACACCTATCATGAATGCTCCAAATATATTCACTGATGGGTCAAATAATGGTACAGCAGCAATAGTTACACCTGATCAAACTTTTACATTTTTAGTACCCAAACAATCAGCTCAAAAGGTAGAGCTTAATGCAGTATTACAAGCTTTTGTGATGTTTAAAGATTCTGTATTTAATTTATTTTCCGATAGTCAGTATATAGTTAATGCTATAGTATCCCTTGAAGATGCTGGTAGGATTTCCCCTTCCTCTACTGTTTTCTCTTTGCTTTCCACTATACAAAGTCTAATCTGGGACAGAAAAGATCCATTCTTTATAGGACATATCAGGGCACATACAGGATTGCCTGGAGCCCTTAGTTTGGGCAATGATTTAGCAGATAAAACCACACATGACATATATATTTTCTCTACATTAGAAGAAGCTACAAATTTTCATAAAAGGTTCCATGTCAATGCTAATACTTTACAAAAGCATTTAAAAATAACTAAGGAACAAGCTAGACAAATAATAAAACAATGTCAAAATTGTGTGACTTTTTTACCACAAGTTAATCTTGGAGTCAATCCTAGAGGATTGATACCTAACCATATTTGGCAGATGGATGTCACACACTTGCCAGAATTTGGAAAATTAAAATATTTGCATGTTACAGTTGATACTTCTTCCAGATTTTTGATGGGCTCCTTTCATGCCGGAGAAAAAACTAAAGATATTATAGCTCATTGCTTACAAAGTTTTGCCACTGTGGGCGTTCCAAAACAGTTAAAAACAGATAATGGTCCTGGTTATACTTCTACCTCTTTTAAACAATTTTGCTCATCATTTGGCATTACTTATATAACAGGAATCCCATACAATCCACAGGGACAAGGCATAGTTGAAAGAGCTCATCAAACTATTAAAATGTACTTATTAAAGCAAAAAGAGGGTAATTCTGTTCAAGATAATGTAAATTGTTCAGAAAATTGTTTTCTTTTAGTGCCTTCTGGAATGTTACATAATTTTTTCTTTAGCCATTATTGCCAGAATTCCTATCTTCATTCCAGTGCTGGTGAAGACAAAGTTATAACAATCTACAGCTTCTGCAATAGCTATCACTGAACTGCTTGTAGAACTTGCATGGACTATATATCACTTATATGCATTGTGAACTATCTGTTGGTGCAGCGACTTGTGGTAGTGTTGGGGTATTTTTGCTGATGGTGTCATCGGTGGTACAATTTTTCCAAAAGCAGCTGTCAATTGGCTTGGTGTATCCTCCTCCCTTCTGCTTGCGATGGTCGTTCAGTTAAAATTTGGGGGCCAACAGAGGTGAGGCAAAGAACCTCACCCCCCAGCTGGTACAAAGGCCTATCCACAGGTGTGGTTGTATGCTGGACCGGTAATCAATGACGGGTAAGATCCAATTGCAATGGTACCAACCTAAGACAGGAGGCTGACGCCTTGAGGTCAGCTCATCTGATGATGGGTAAGGACCACATGTACTATTGGACAACCTAAGGCAGGCACAGTCCCTAAGCCACATGCTTGTTGTTTAAACAGAGAGGGGGAGATGTTGAGAGCCACAGCCAAAGGGGCCCTAGCAAACTTCCAGCTGCCAGCTGATTGGCTCCTCTGCGGTGATGCTCATTGGGCTGTTTCCCCGCCCTTTCAGACCACGGAGCTGCTCATTGGGGGACTTTTTTTGGCTCTGCCCACGCAACCCAGCCAATCGGCCTCAAGAGCAGGAGGAGTGGGGGGTTGAGAGGCTCATCGGAAGCCAGTGGTGGCAGTTGGGCTCTGAAGGAATTCCTGAAGAGCTCGTGTGGTGTGGCGTGTGTTCTAAAAATAAAGTTCGTTTCTGCTTGATAAGTGGCTCGTGAATTGTGTCCAGCCAGACTGCGGTGTGAGGAAAGGTGACTAGAGATTGTTGAAGAGCAGGTGAAGATGGCTAGGGGGTGACCTCAGGTATCAGTTGTCACCGTCCTGACCCATCTGTCAGAGGTGTTAGTTATTGTCCACTAAAAGTAAGTGACCAAGAACAGGTGGCATCTAGAGGAGTTAGGCTCAGGAACCAGGAGCTGGAGGGTCATTGGGTTTCAAAGGCTGTACTATGCTGTAAAGGCCAGGAGGACAGGGACACGGTGTGGGACTGGTCAGCTTGGATGATGCAGGTAGACTCTGGGCTTTAAGGGGGTGGTCTGGTACCTCGCCCCGGGTGACTTAGGGCGGAGGAAATACTGTCCCGGTGTGTGAGAGGCAGATCACGGATGTGGTTGGGGGTGAGCACCGGGAGTCGTGGAGATTTGTGTATCAGGAAAAAAAATTCTCTTCTCTTTCGCGGTCGGTATGCAGCACAATTCGGTGACCAAAGCCTACTGAGATTTCTTCCCACCACTAATTCTGCAGCAGACACCACCTGGTGACCTCCTTCCATCAGCTCTGGCTCTGTCCACCTGGAGGCAGATCCGATCCCACAGGCTGAGGGCAGGCTTCCACAGCCGGTCCCCGGAACCCCAGATGCCCTCAGTCGGTCTCACTGGCTGCATGGAAACCAGTCCCTCTCCCCCATTTGGCCATTCCTTGGCAAGAGTGACACAAAGAACTCAGGGAAGCACATTTTCCTGGTTATTATAGAAGATATTACAAAGGATGCAGAGGAAAGAGGTCCCCAGGGCAAGGTCTGGGTGGGTCATGATGCAGGAGCTTTTGTCCCTGTGGAGTGGACGTGTGTCCCTTCCCGGCACAATGACTGGTTATGGGTTCCATCCCCAGCTCCTCTTGCCTTCTGTTAGGGTTTAGATGTGGTGTCCCCTGAAAGCTCCTGTGTGAGACAAGGCAAGAAGGTTTGGAGGAGAAATGACTAATCAGTGACTTGATCCCGGGTGGGATTAACCGAAGTGCTGGGGCTGGAGGAGATGGGACATGGGGCGTGGCTTTGGGGTACATATTTGTATCTGGAGAGTGGAGTCTCTCTCTGCTTCTTGGTCACGGTGATGGGATGTCCAGCCTCACCTCGAGCCTTGAGGAAGGGAGCCGGCCTTCTGAGGACTGAGACCTCTGAAATCGTGAGCCCTCAAACAAACTCTTCCTCCTCTCCTGTTGTTCTGGTCAGATCCTGTCGTCACAGCAGCGGAAAACCTAAGACACCTCCGAGAGCGGGATCATGACAACAGAGACGTTGCTGTCACCCAGGTGGGGATTAGGAGCTCTGTGTCAGGACCCAGGGTCAAAGGGTGACCATGAGAACAAACGACGTCAGCAGTACCCGATGGCTCAGGAAATTGCAAATTTTCGGAGCACGGTGCCGGGAGCCAGGGGCAGAGACCACATACCTCTTTCTTCTTTCGTCACAGCATCACAGTTTGCAGCATGATCTTCACAGGGTGGCAAAAACCGGATGGCAGAGAAGATGTAGTCGCTTTGGCTGTCAATTTAGCCCTGTGATGAACAAATACAGACTCTCAAGAGAACACAGTTTCCTCCCACCCTCTAGCATCTCCTCTGTGTCCTTTGCTGAGTCTCTAAATGTTGGCTTGTCCCACAGCTGTGTCCTCGAGCTCTGCTGTGCCAGGCAAGAGTGTCCCAGTACCATGGGCTTGAGTGCTGTCTCTGTGTGAGACCCCAGGACATAGCCTCCTCTGTGGAGCCCCAGCTCCATGCGCTCACACTGTCCCTGCCCCACCCAGTGCCCCCACCCGCAGGAAGCGCCCCTGGAAGGCAGGACCCTGGGTCCTGCTTACTTGCTGTGGCCTTGCCGGACTATTTCCATATGAACGCAGTTTTCCCCTTCTTCTTGGTTCATTCTTGAGTTCCAGGCTCCCAGGCCATTGAAGAACTCAATTAAGGACTTGGGGGGGGGGGCTGGGGATGTGGCTCAGTGGTAAAGTGCTTGTTTAGCATGCGTGAGGCTCTGAGTTCGATCCCCGGCATCACCACCATTAAAAAAAAATCGAGGTGGGGGCAGCCCCATTGAAACATAAAATTCCAGGGGATTTTATATAAAGAAGTCAAGAATGGAACAAGAGTAACCAGATTCAAATCCTGACCCTGAACTCCTTGTCTAGGTCATTCTGGACATGGGAATGGAGTCTCTGTGCCGTGGTGCACTCACGATAACACCCACCTCATGGTCAGGCCCATGTCCTGACCCAATCAGTTAGCATACGTGTGGCTGGGGACACCACCTGGACCTTGTGAGTGCTCGCGTTAGTCTTGATGGTGATCGTGATCATAATTACCACGGTGATTCTTTCCTCTCCTGCTCCCTGTCCTCTGGTACTCGTCTCTTTGAAAGACACCATCAGCCAAATCGCTGGGGAGGGCTCTTTGTTAAACTTTCAGGAACTTAACCAGCTGGTGGATGTCACGTTAGGAGCTTGAAACAGGCCTGGGCGGGAATATTTACACTGCAGTGATTGGCACATGTTACAAATCAAGGATCCCCCGCACCAGAGAGCTGGTTGTTGACCATTTGCCAGCACAGCTCTCCTCCCCTTGGCCTGAGCCACAGAGGAGACCCGGGAGGGAAGGTGGGAATATCCATCACCCACCACCCCACTGCCTGGCTGTGGTTTTTACACTCTCCTCCTGACTGGCAGCTCTGTCCCATGGCCTGGGCTGTCATGAGACCCTGGGTGCTTCAGCATCCATTAACCCTGCCCCTCTTCTGTGCTTGGTCCCCTCCTTAAGCCCTGTCCGGCTTGGCATTGCTGGTGCCTGCCCCCACCCCAGGAACTGCCTTCTCAGCACGCAGGACTGCTGTAACCAAGTCCCCCAGTGGTGTGAGTAACAGAAATGTATTGCCTCACAGATCTGGAGGCTGACAATTCAGATCCAGGGGCTGCCAAGTTCAGGTGAGGACTCTCCCTGCGGTATAGACAGACACCTTCTTGCTGTGTCCTCATATGGTCTTTCCCTGTCTCTGGAGAGAGTCAGGGGAGGGGGCTCTTTTTTCTGTTGGGAGGTACTGGGGATTCTCAGGGGCACTTTACCACTGAGCCACATCCACAGCCCTTTTTATTTTGAGACAGGAAGCAGTTCCTGCTGAATGGCTTAGGTCTTCGCTAAGTTGCTGAGGCTGGCCTCGAACTCCTCTTTTGATCCTCCCGTCTCAGCCTCCTGAGTCACTGGGATTACAGGTGTGCACTCCTGTGACCAGCTCATGTCTTTTTTTTTTTTTTTTTTTTTATAAGGACACCAGTCCTGCGGGATTAGGGCCCCATGCACTTGACCTCATTTAACCTTAATCACCTCCTTACAGGCCCTGTGTCTAGAGACAGTCACATTGGTCATTATGGCTTCAACAAATGAGTTTGGGTGGGCACAATTCAGTTCAAAATACATCCCCATCTCCCTTCCCCATTCCCTGACAGCTTCCTGGGATATCTCCAGGAACTGACTTCGCAGAGTCCAGGTCTCTAAACCCTGAATGTTGCTGGTGCTCTCAGACGGTCTCCTCTAAACTGCAGGCTCTCTAACACAAGATGGCCCAAGTGCCCCCAGGCGTGTTCCCAGTGCAGATGACAGGCCAGGGGGTGAGTCCTGCCAAGCGTCCACAGCCTAGGAGCAGTCTTCGCTCTCCCAGCTCCGGCCTGGGCTTCCTGGCCTCTCTCTGGCCTGCAACCTCCATCCAAGAGACCAGCCACAGGGCTTCCATTGTCTGGACCTGACTTCTAGGGCCAGATGCAGCCAATGCAGAGGGCAGGGGCGGCCATCCTGCTGCCCACCTCGGGAGGGTAGAGTCTGTGCTGTCGGGGACAGAGCCTGCCTTAGTGGTGCCTGTCAGGCCCTGGCCTGGCTTTGATGAGAAAGGAAGGGACGCTTGTCTCTGGGTCCTAAGATCCCAGGCACCGTGTGAGCTTGGGATGGGCGGCCTCTCTGAACAGGCCATGGCCGCCCATTTATTATCGTTTTTTGAGTCAGTTCTGCTCTGGTTTCAGAGCAGCAAGGACACAGCATAGGCCCATGTGACCCGTGGCACTGGCCTGGACGGGAGAGGGGCAGCAAAAGGGCCTGAGCGTTTGGATTCTGGAGCCTCACATGACAATGCATCTGTGCCCTATTTTATTTGGGATTGCTCCTGGGGGAAGACTCTTCGCGGCCATGGAGGGTCACTTAAAAGCTGGCGGAGGAGACGGAAGTCGCGAGGTGTCTGCAGCCTTTCTCCCTCCGACCAAATCACCCCCTCCACCCAGTGACCTGCTGGATCCATGCAGAGTGTTTGGGTGTTCAAGGAAAAATGCTTGCCTGTTGTTTGAGCGGAGCACGCAGAAGGGATAGAAGAGTGTGGGACCTAATGAGGCATGTCCATCTGGCAGCCATGAGCCACATATGGCCACTTAAATTAAAATTAAATAAAATTTTAAATTCAGCTCCTCAGTTACATTGGCCATGTTTCAAGTGCTCAGTAGCCACCGGTGACTGGTGGCTACTGCACTGGACAGCACAGCCAGAGAACATTTTCAGTGTCGTAGGAGATTCTATTGCCAGGGCTGGGCTAGCACGTTTGGCCCTGGTTGGCCCTTGTAAGTGGGCACCTGAAAGCTCTGGAAGAGTCCCCTGGACGCATGTTAAAAATATAGCTACCCAAAGAGAGAGCAGCAGTCCCGAGCCTGGTTCCCAGGGCCGGAGTGGCCACCTGACAGCCACTCCATACCCCTTCTCCTCTGTCCTGCTCTCCAGGGCTGGTCCTTCCTGGGCTCCCAAGCCTGGGCTGGCCCACGGATAGATCTGCCAGCCACTCTTAAATCCCCTCTAGGGGAATAGGGCAGAGGAGTGGCGGTGGGGTTACACGTGGTCTCCCCTCTGCAGTCCCAGTGTGACGGACGCAGCCCTGAGATCAGGCCCAGAGTGCAGCACCCTCGTCCTGGGAAATGGCTGGAGGGTCTTCAGGGAGCCTATGTGCCTGACAACACGGGCTGAATTGTGTCCCCTTAAAATTCACCTGTGGATATCCTAACGCCAAGCATCTCGGAAGATGTCTGCATTTGGAGACAGGGAGCCACCTAGAGCCCAACCTGGGTTTCTCCTTCTGTAGGTTGGTAATGCGGCCCAGGTATATATATATAATATATATATATATATATATATATATATATATATATATATATATATATATATATATATATTGTTTTAAAAACACTCAAGGTGATTAAAAAGGACTTTTTATTTTGAGATAATTAGAAATGTAGAGAAAAGACTGCAAAAATATTAGAGTTCTCATATCAATGATCAACCCTGGGAAACCAATAAGGTCGCCATGTCATGAGCTAAACTTCAGAATGGACTTGGAGGATACCATTTTGTGCACTAGTATCCATTTCATGCACCCAGGGCATGTTGCACTTAGCATGATTTCTCTTTTTTTCCCCTTGCAATATGAAATCCCCAGGTGATGCTGGTATGGTGGTTCAGAGAGTTCACCCTGGGAGATACTCAGTCATTGATTTGTCCTGGGACATGGCAAGATGCCAAGGAATTGGGGCCTGGGCTGGGCAAGTGCTGATGTGAGAAGAGAGAAAGAGGGGATCCAGGAGAGATGTTGAGCAAGACTCTGTGATGTGCACCTGCATGTGTGTGGACCTGTGCACATGCGTGTGTTTGTGTGTGGGCACATGCTTTGGTATCTGTGTGTGCATATGCATGTGTGTGTGTTGTGTATGTGTGTGTTGTGTGCTGTGGGCACACCTGTGCATCTTTGTTCACCTGAGCGTTCATATGCATGTGTTTGTGCAGACAGTTGTGTAGATCTGTGTGGGTGTGTGAGTGTGTAGGAGCATGTGATATTAGGGTCATAAGATGCTAGACATGAAACCAGAGTTTTGAGATGAAACTCTATTTTCCGCTTCTGCTAGCAGGTGAGACCTGGGTTTTTCTGTGTCTGCTGGCAGGTGAGGTCTGAAGAAGGTGCAGGTCTCTGCAGCTGAGAAATGTTGCAGCTCTTAATGGTGGGCCATGACCTCCAACGTCCCAGCAGATCCCAGCAGCCCACTGTCAATGTCTTATTCTTCCTGTATTCTTGTCTCATGAATTCTAAGAATTAACTCCACAGACCAAAATGAGTGAGTGTAACAGTAGGATTTATTGAAGGACAGGAACAGAACTCTTGCAATACAAGATGGGACCCTATATGAGGTTTGCGCCTCTGCATGTGCTAGTCTAGGGGTTTCTATAGCACGTGATTGGTTTTAAAATTATGCTAATCAGGGTTTGGAAAAATAATAATGCTGTTGGTTTGGCCTGAATCCCAATGCCTTACTTCCACTTTCTCCCCACTTCGTGAAGCTGGGAGGGGGAAGTCATTGAATTGTGTATACTCAGTGGAGTGTCTGAAGATGCAGTGCCACGTGGGGTGTGCTTCTTCAGTGGCATCCATACTGTGTGCAAGCCAGGCTGTGGCAGGGTGACGGTGGCTCACCTTGGCACTGGCTCACCATGCCTCAGGTCTGCAATGCCCACAAGCTCCACCAACCACCAGTGCCCCAATCCACTGTGGCCAGCACTCTGCCTCTCTGCCACTCCGCCACTCCACCTCTCTGCCACTCCCCTGCTCTGCTGCATTTCTGGGCAGAGACCAGTGGGCCGGCTGCCTTGGCAGTGGGAGAAACATGTCAATACTTCCAAAATGGCCATCTTGGAGAACAGGGAATGAAGAATGAAGCTCAATCAAGAGGTACTGAGCTCCTTTTGTAGCCAGTGCTATTCCCTGGGAATAGTCTTCTGTTCGGTTGTTGATGCTGATGATTTTAATTAATTAATTAATTATAACGATATTTTGCAGTGCTGCGGATGGAACCCAGGGCCTCACGCATGCCAGGCACATGCCGTACCACTGAGCCACAGCCCCACCCTGGTTTAGTTTTCATTTCTCTCCTGTAGATGGGAGGTGGAGGCACAGGGAGGTGAGGGAGCCTGCTGGGTGCATGGGTCACCAGCTTGGTGCATGGAGCTAAGATGGGGGTCCAGGCAATTTGGCTTGGTCACCTCCAGCTCACAGTCATCTTTTAGGCAAGAAGAAAAAAGAAGCCAAAGAAATGGTATGGACAGGAGCAGCATTCGGGGTGGATACTTCCAGACCCAGAGGGAAGGGAGCTGGCTCAGAGCCTCCTCCACCAGCACATGGGCACGTCAGAGGTCAGGGTAGACAGGAACAGGGTCCTGGATGACCTTCCAGCCCCTGGTCCCCACATCCCTCAGCCCAAGTGGGGGAGTGTTCTTGACAGTGGCAAAAGGCAAAAAATGGAACCATCAGTGTCTTTAGTAATAGAAGAGATGAATCCCACAATTACACCAAGACCACCCAGCACCCGTGTGGTTCTACAATGTTCTATCCATGCACAGAAAGCAGCAACTCACGCTGGGGGGCCTCATCTGGGGAGCAGGATTTGATGACTCCACCCAGCCAACCACCCCAGGCACATTGTTTTTGAGATTCATTTAAGCAATATTTGCTTCTCTGCCATATTAAACAAATCTGAACCTTCTTTTGAGAATAAGTCACAGAGGGACACAAGGGCAGAGACCGTGTGCCTTCTGTTTCACAGTGAGGACATTTGGATATCTCTGGGCCTATATTTTATTATTTTCTATCACAAAAGCCACACATGCTCATTAGAAATGCTCTGGAAAGTTCAGAAAAGAACAAAGAGGAAATCAAAAGTCACCCATAATTTGAGGATGACTTATTAGTACTTCTACGTGCAAAACGTTTTTAAAGGTGAATAAAGAGGGGGTGGGATTGTAGCTCAGTGGCTGAACACTTGTCTATCATATGTGAGGCTCTGGGTTTGATCCTTAGCACCACATAAACATAAACAGACAAAATAAAGGCATTCTGTCAATCTACACCTACAAAAAAAAAAAAAAAAACCTGAATGAAGAAACATTTATTATATACATCATGCATACATAGGTATGGGCATTATATATGTGTATAATGTATGCACTTTAAAACACATGCCATTCTGAGAAGTGTAATGAAATCTTAAGCTATCCTGTTCTAATCCTTCTAGGATGTGGACCATGAAATTGTCCAGTGTATCCACGCTATATATACTACCTGCCTGTTAATCACTTAGTAGTCATGTAAGTTATCAGGCCAACTGTTGAAATGTCACGATACCTACCCATGTCATTCATCTCACTTCATTTCATCACGTAAGCATTGGGTCATCTCATGTAATCACAAGAAGGGTGAGCACAGTAAAAATGAGATATTTTGAGAGGAAGAACACATTCACATAACTTTTTAAAAAATTAAGTAATTAATTTTGCTGTAGAATCACTGAACTTTCATGATAGGATATTGTTGTAATTGTTCTATTTTAATGGAGATCAGATGTTACTCTCTTACTGTGTCTAATTATAAATTAAACTTTATCATAGGTATATATATGTTTAGGGAAAAAACATAGTATGTATAGGGTTCCGTGCTCTCTGAAGTTTCCGATTTCCCTTGGAGGTCTTAGAAGGTACCCTCTGTGAATAAGGGAGGACCACTGTAGTGAGGGTTTAATTCTAACTGGTTTAAGGAGGTGAAAGGAGAGAATTGGAACAAAAAAATGGGGTGCTGGCTGGGGAGGGAAGTAGGATCAAGACAGGGTTTTGTGCTGTGGGTACAGGTATTCGGGTACACGTGGTGAGGTGGTGGGCTTCGGGGGCTCCCTCCTGCCTGCTTCTCTTTTTACAAAACATAGCATGACTATTTTCCATGTCTTCGTATTTTATATAATTGTTGGAATTTTTAATGTATACCAATGGATTATTGAAGACCCTTCCATTATTCATCTGGTAGAACCTTTCTTACCTTTTGAAAGCAAGCGTGATTTTTTTCTACCTTTCCTTTGAAATGCTCTTGGCTTCCGGGCACTACCTATTTACCCTACTCTCTAGGAGTTTGGCAGGCGCTGTGGCCAGTCTGGACGGGTGCCCAGGGCCCTGGACCTGGAATGGGATGAATTCCTGGGGTAAAGGAAGCTTACAGCTGTCAGATTTCAAACCGCTCTGCCTTATAATCCCCTCACGTTGTTATTTAAACTTCTGGAATTCAATTATCAAAGTATGACATGAAAGTCAGAGGGTGGGTGGGGGAGGGGTAGGAAAAGACTAATGGAAACTCACAAGACCTCAGGCCCAGCTTGAGGTGGGTGGGGGGTCGCAGTGCTTCTGGATTCAGCATCTAAGCTGATTGCTTTGTGCAGCTGGGCCTCGAACGGAGCCAGTCCGGTCTTCCATCTGTCAGGGCACAGAGAAATGAGGCTGTCCTACTGTGGATGGAAGGTTGGCCTGAATGCTTATGTCCTCCCAAATTTCATGTGTTGAAGCTTTCATCTCCGGTATGATGGTAACAGGAAGCAGGGTCTTTTTTCTTTCCATCACTTGTTTTTTATTTTATTTTATTTATTTATTAAAAAAAGTATTCTAATTAGTTATGCATGACACTAGAATGCACTTTGACACACTGTACACAGATGGAGCACAGCTTCTCATGCCTCTGTCTGTACACAGTGCAGAGTCACACTGGTCATGTAATCATATGCGTATGTAGGCTAATAAGGTCTGTCTCATTCCACCATCTTTCCCACCCCCACACCCCCTCCCCTCTGCTCACTCCCCTGCACAATCCAAAGTTCTTCCATTCTTCCTTATCCCTACCCCCCATTATGGATCAGCATCCACTTATCAGAGAAAACATTTGCTTTTTGGGGGGATTGGCTTATTTTGCTTAGCATGATATTCTCCAGCTCCATCCATTTACCTGCAAATGCCATCATTTCATTCTTCTTTATTGCTGAGTAATATTCCATTTTGTGTGTGTGTGTGTGTGTGTGTGTGTGTATACACACCACATATTCTTTATCCATTCATCTGCTGAAGGACACCTAGGTTGGGTCCCTGGTTTAGCTATTGTAAATGGAGCTGCTGTAAGTATTGATGTGGCTGCATTACTGTGGTATGCAGATTTTAAGTCCTCTGGTATAAACCGAGGGGTGGGATAGCTGGGTCAAATGGGGGTTCCATTCCAAGTTTTCTGAGGAATCTCCATACTGCACCAATTTGCAGTCAGGAGGTGGGGTCTTTCAGAGACGGTGAGGTCTGAGGATGGAGCCCTCATGAATGGGCCAGGGCCCTCAGGAGACACAAGAGAGATCTCTCTCTAAGGCCCTGTGAGGACACAGTGAGAAGGTGACTGTCTATAGGCCAGAGGGACCCCACCAGAACCCAACGATGCTGACACCTTGACCTTGAGCTTCCGACTTCCAGACTTGGGAGAAATATTCCTTATGCTTAAGCCACCTGTCTGCCGTATTTTGTTATAGCTGCCGAAGACGACGGTGAGACTGTCCTTCTAAGCCCTGGTCTAAAGCCTGTGACGGGGCCTGTGGCTGCAGGGCTGCATTGTTCCTGTCCTCTCTGGCTCAGTTGCGAGTTTCCTCCGTTTGGCTTGGAGCGGGGACTCATCGCCCCAAGGAAGCGGTGATGTCCTTTGAGTGGGTTCATTTTCCTATCTTGCCATTCATTAAGAGTATTACCGAAGGCCCATCGAGCCTCTGGCACCCTGTTTAGTATCAAATAAAACAATCAATTCCCCAGTAATTTGTCCACCCAAGGCCAGGTTATCAGGGTAATTGACTGGAGGCTTTCGAGTCCCTGAGGAGTAGAGGTCCTTGTGCAAAGTGATAAATTTGGAGACGGTTGGTCCCTGGCTACAATAAGCATTCAGTGTGGTTTCTCCTGAACACAGCCAACCATCCATCAATTCCGTCCACCCCCTGGACCCTTTCCTGATGGGGGCCGCCAGGTCTTTGGAATGTTTCCTTGACGGAGGTGAAAGCACAGGTGCCCCGAGACCCTCCTCTGATCAGTGTTCCCAGCAGCTAGTCCTCAAAGCCAGATTGTACCCAACCCTTCATCTCCCTGTCACTCGCGGGGTTTTATGTCGCGGGCCAGGCTGCCCTGACGACAGATAAATCCATCAGGTCCTGAGTCCTGACCTTCCTGCCTCCAATCCCCCACCCGATTCCTGACTCCAAGACCAACGCCTCCTAACAAGACGTGCTTCTGCCTGGCAGGCGAGGGAGGGTCTGAACTTGGGGCCTTCATGTTTATTTATAGCCTATGTCTGGGGAAGCCAGGGGTTTGGATCTTCTGGGTATTCAGGAACAAACATCCCTGCACATTTCAAAAATCTTATATCTGTCTGAACAAGAGGTTGCCAAGGGGAAATTTACCCAACCAACAGCTTTTTTATTATGATGAGAGAAACCACCCGGGCTGATGCCTGGATCTGAATAGAGTTTGCAAAAAAAAAAAAATGTTTCTAGTAACAGCAGCACCAACCTCACCCCACCCTGCGAATTTCACTATGATTTACTTTTGGAGGTAAAGCCATGGGCTCGAAAGCTATCTCTATATCCCACTTCAAAATTAAAGCTGTTTCCAGTAGAGGGGCCCATGAGACAGAAATGTGCTTCTCCTCAACTTCCCAACCTTTAGAAACTTGGATATTTAGGATTTCTTTATTATTTCTTTATATTTGCTTTTTAAAATTTTTTTTATTAGTTGTTCAAAACATTACAATGATCTTGACATATTGTACATTTGATTCAAGTGGGTATGAATTCTTTTTTTTCCACGTGTACAGATTGCAGTATCACATTGGTTTTACAGCCACGTTTATACATACAGCCATATTAGTGTCTATTGTATTCTGCTGCCCTTCTAAAAGATATATATCTTTACTATTTTTTGCATCAATATGTGTAATTTAAAAGAATTGTCATTTTTACCTTTAAAAATGTAAACTTATAAGGCAACTTAGGCTTTAAGAATTAATATCTTGGGGCTGGCGTTGTGGCTCAGTGGTAGAGCGCTCGCCTAGCACATGCGAGGCCCTGGGTTCGATCCTCAGCACCACAATAAAAATAAATAAAGGTATTGTGTCCAACTACAATTAAAAAAATTAAATAAATATTTAAAAAGAATTAATATCTTTTTCACATTTTTTTTCAAGTTAAAATTCAATTTGCTTTTAAAAGTGATACATAGAAATGCAAAAGTTGTATACCATATGATGTCTCCAGACATGTATATATTGGGTAATTTTAAAACAGAATAAGCTGGGTGCGGTGGCGCATACCTATAATCCCAGCCACTGGGGAGTCTGGGGCAGGAAGATCCAAAGTTCAAAGCCAGCCTCAGCAACTTAGTGAGGCCCTAAGCAACTCAAAGAGACTGGTCTCTAAATAAAATACAAAAAAGTGTTGGGGGGCTGGGATGTGGCTCAAGCGGTAGCGTGCTTGCCTGGCATGCGTGCCGCCCGGGTTCGATCCTCAGCACCACATACAAAGATGTTGTGTCCGCCGATAACTAAAAAATAAATATTAAAATTCTTTCTCTCTCTCTCCCTCTCTCCCTCTCTCTTTAAAAAAAAAAGTGTTGGGGATGCGACTCAGTGGTTGAATGCTCCTGAGTTCAATCCCCAGTACCAAACAAAACAAACAAAAAAAACAGGGTAAAAATATCTGTCTTTTTAAACATTTATGATGAAAACACTCAAAATCCTTACTTTTAGCTTTTTGAGGTCTACAGTACATTATAAATTATACATATAATGTATAATATATATATAATGTACTATATAAAAATGTATATATGTAATACATATAATACATAATATATGTAATATATTATGTATTATATGTAATATATATAATGTAATATATATATAATGTACTATAGACCTCAATATATACATTATAAATATATATACACACACACACACACACACACACACATATATATTCTCCCCCACCCCCCCAGCTCTGGGGATCACTGAACCCGGCCTGAGCATGCGTGCCGAGCACTCTGCCACTGAGCTACACCCAGCCCACCAGCAGGTAATTGCTTTCTATAGCCGCCCTGTGGTGCGGTAGCGCACCTCTTACCCCTGTCTAACTGCTCTCTATAGAACAGGATTTCTATTCCCTCCACTTTGTCCTCATTTAGGGCTATGAGAAGAGATGAGAGGGATGAGGAGGGCAACAGCCTGCCTGGGTTTCTGTCACCGGCTGTCCCTCTGGGATGGGGACATGTTGGCCACTTAGAGAACATTGCAGAGGGAGGCCTCGTCATTCACGAGCATATAAAAACCACGTGGTTTCCAGCCACTTTCAGCCAAACATCTGTTTTATTAATATTAAATGAAAGTGCTTTTGGCTGTTAAGAAAACATTACTATAAAATGTGTACGTATAATGATCACATCCTTAATACGGTTTATGAGATCCCCGGTACGGAAAGCAGGCGCTCTTACGCTAGCTTTTTTATCCTATGCAAGTGTGGTAGGTAATGAGAACATAAATCTGCTTGGAATAATAAAAATGAAATTTACTGTATCTTCCTGACACTCAGATCGTCTTGGATTGCATCATGTTCTTTTCTCTGTGAGATTAATTCGGGCGTATTTTCAACTTTGCTGGACTCATCCCGGGTATCAGCTCAACAGTCTAATTACGAGGGCCTGATGGAGGAGATTTGTGTTAGTTGGTCAAACTGGCAAGAGCAGAAGGATCCGGGAGCCAACTGCTGGCTTCCTGGAGCATCTTCTGGCTTCCCGGAGGAAGAGTGTGTGGCTTCAGATCTTCCTGGAGCTGAGGCATCTGGAGTACTGAGAATGTAGCTGTGAGAACAGTGGAAGGAAGGGAGGAGAGGAAAGGAGGCAATGTAGATCGTCATTAAGACAGATATTTCCAGGGCCTGGTAAATAGATGATGGAGATCTGTGTTCTCAAGGTAGGCACAGACCTCAGATCATAAGAGATGGCTGATACAGCATCTTCTGCACTAGAAATCTCCATCAGCCAGCAGATCTGCATATCTCCGGTACAAATCGTAACTGATACTCACAATTACGACCCTCCAGCAACAAAAAAATCCTGGCAAGCTTTTGTGATGATGAGAGCCAGATTAAGTTATGAGCCCCCGGGTTTTAGTGCCAAGAGCATTTTGTCGTTTGATCGTTCTCAGCGCACAGGAGATGTGTGCAAGGTACAGACGAATGCTCCATTAGCCAGGAGCTCTGATTGAGACAGAAGGCCTCACCCGCCGGCTTTGCTACAGAGCGGGGTTGACTGAAATCCGCTCATAAAATTTACAAATGGCGGCCCAGCTGGGAGTAGGTCCCCTGAATGTAACCATGGTGGGAAATGTGGAGGTTGGAAGGGAACTGGTGTGAGCTGGCCACAGAATCCGAATCCACTGGGTCTCCTCCATGGAGTGTGGGGGAAGCTTGTGGACAGTGTCCCTCTGGGTATGACATGCAGGAAGTAAGTGGGCCTCAACGAGCCATGACTGTCCCACCCCATCCACAAACCAAAACATCTGCCCTCTCTGTGGCTCTCCTGCGTAATGATTGACAGCTGCTTCCCCAGCCTTTTCCCAGGGATGCAGTCAAGGTGGCATGTGCCAGCGGGCACAGGTGGGCATTGTATGGGGTGCAAATGTCATGCTGTTCTTACTGGACAGTCCTATTCATAAACTGAAAATGAGGTCTCCACTCGTCATAGCAACCACACTGGCCTAAATTGTGACAAAACATATTTGGGTCCAGGTTGATGGAATCAGAGGCTCATGTGACTTAACTAGTGAGGGATCATGGTCTTGTGCAATCGTCACAGTAATAGTGACCACCATAATGGCAAATGGACAGTTCATATTCCGGAAGAACATTCCCTGGCCAGGCACAGGGCTAACCCCACCACATAAGCCTCTGTATCTGGTGGTTACCAAGACCTCTTCACTAATGATGGAACTGAGGCTCAGGAAGTTACATAACTTACCCACCAAGCCCGTCCCGGCGGCAAATTGCAGAGTGGGGACTCGAACCCTGGGTTCTGACATCCAAGCCTCCCCCTGAGCCTCCTAGGCATGTGGTCTTCAGTAGGGGTACTGGAGTGACAAGGGACAAGGTGGGACGGTCAGGGTGGGAGGCATCTGAGAGTGAAGGCCACGACACGAGTCCCTGTCATCTGTGCCTGGTGGCTGGAAAGGTCCCAGCAAGCCCTCCATCTAGTGCTAATGATTCTACAGCCAAATAAGGGCTCAGAGTAGCTTCAATGCAAACTTATCTAAATTCAGGAGAGAGAACATAAAATAATCAAATATCATGTGGCAAGAGCCTCCTTTTCCCAGAGGCCGATGGGACAAATTGCATCTTGGGTCCTCCCTGGACTTACACCCCCACCCATGATAACAAGTTTCCTCCTTCTCCCTGTTGGGTGTCCCAGAAGAGGTATAATGGACAGCCAGGATTTGTACCATCATCAGCAGTCATGAGGCCACCCTGTCCCCTGCAAGGACAATTTAGATCATGTGGGGAGTCCTAAAGAGGTACCCTCTCCTCTCTTGATGGTCTCAGTGGAGACCTAGAAGGGACCCTGAATGTTCAACCCCACTTGGCAGTAACCCCTCCTTTCTCCTGCCAAGAAATAAAATGGCAGACTTAAGCCCTAACATAAGGATTGGTGTGTCTATCTGGGGTACCACAAGGGGGATTTTTGTGATAATGGAATAGATCTGTGTCTTGGTGTTGTTGGTGGTTACACAAGTCTACACAAGTGACCAAATGTCAAAAACAAAACAAACGAACAAAAAACCCTACCCATGTTGTACCAACATCCGGTTCCTGGTTTTCATATTGTACTGTATATGAGCTGCAGTCATTGGGGAAGCTCAAATGTGGGGTCCACAAGAGTCCCTGTGTGCTACTTACTGTAAATCTATAATTGTTCTTCACAGTAAAAAGTTAAAACTAAACAACAACAACCGCAAAGCATAAAACTTACAAGAGAGAGCGTGAGTCAAATAAAATACAGTGCCTAGAACTCAGGAGAAGAAAATGTATAAATTTGACTACATAAAAATCTAGAACTTCTGTTTGATGGAGCAAACCACAACGTAAAGCCAAGAGACAGATGAAAAACTGGGAAAGCATATTTGTGACATCTGTGGCAGACAAATGGGAAGAGCCAGTTTCCCTGTTTTACAAAGAGTTCACATCAACTGATAATAATAATAATAATAATAATAATAATAATAATAATAATAATAATAATAAAATAACCCACTAGGAAGTGGGCAAAGGATGGGAATGGGAAATTGAGAGCAAAATAAATACAACTGGCCAATAAACATGGGAAAGATGCCCAGTCTCATTCTTAATGAGAGAAATGTGGAACAAACAACAGTGGAATTGGTGGTTCACTCATTGGATGAGCAAAAACAGAGAATTACGATTGCCCAGGGCTGGTGAGGAGGGGGAGGTGACGCTGTCCCAAACTGTCACCGGGAATGTCGATCGGTGCACTTTTCCCAGAAGTCAATTAGAAATAATTATGAAAATTAAAAAACACTCTCATTAAACACATTGCTGTTTTCCAAAAAATACACTCTCAAGAGTTTCTCGAGATACATGCCCCCGGATATTTTTTTTTTCCCACCAATAAGTGAATCATATTGAGAAAGCTCTTGGTATATAGTAAGTGCTTATTAAATGAATCAACAGGGGAATTATATGGGCAAACTCCCCCAAAGGAACAAACAGTATGTATCAATAGGAATCTTTTTTTTTTTGTATTTGAAAATATGTCTACACTTTTCATTAAACATGGGTAGGTGTGTATATTTCTGTATGGGGGTGGGAATGGCAGGTTTTACTTATGAGCTTTTTACGTGGAGTAGATTGAACTATGCTTTAGTCAGTTTTTTTGTTTTTGCTGCTATGACCAAAAGACCCGTCAAGAACAATTTTAGAAGAGGAAAAGTTTATTTGGGGGCTCATGGTTTCAGAAGTCTCAGTCCATAGACAGTTGATTCCATTGCTCTGGGACCAAGATGAGGAAGAGCATTATGGTGGAGGGTGCGTTGGAGGAAAGCATCTCAGGACGCTGCACCAGGAAACAGAGAGACAGAGCTCTGCCCAACAAGGACAAAAGGCACACCCCCAGGGACCACCTCCTCCAGCCACGGCCCACCTGCCTTCAGTTACCACCCAGGTAATCACTACCAGGGGATTAATGCACCAATTAGGTTAAAACTCTCACAACCCAACCATCTCACCTCTAAACTTCCTTGCATTGTCTTCCATGTGAGCTTTTGGAGGATGCCTCATATATAAACCATTATAAACTAGTATAAGTGTTCACCTTCCTTCCTGTTCCCCTTGGTGGGGTGGGTGGGAGTAGACGACTCTGCTTAGATTTTACCATGTGATTTTCTTTATGCAATAGAATGCAAGTGAGCTTTGTGCAAACAGAGACTTTAAAGGTGCCGTTGTATTTTGGTCTGGCCTCTGTCCTTCCACTGGCTAGAGAAGAGCATGACCTCACTTATCCCTGGTCCTGGTTTGGGGGAGGTGGGGAGACCCATAGATAGAAGCTGAAAAGTTCCAGCCAACTTGTAGACCTAAAAGAAAAATATTAGTTACTGCAGGCCACTAAGACTTGGGGGTTATTTGTTACCCAGCATTATCATTATAGTAGATGACTAATACAAGTACCTCTCTGAAGTCTTTAATCTTTTCTAGTTTTACATGTATCTGTGTGTAGGTATACACATGTGCATACATATTTTAGTTTTATTATTAAAAAAATGTCCAGGATTTATCTAAGTGGATATATTAGGGGCCATTTTGAATTTTCTTTGAAAATCAAAAAATCTTGGATGTTTTTAAAGGGAGATGCAAAAGGTGGTTGGAGGAAGAGTGTCTTATCTGTGGCAGTAACAGGGATGTTGATGACATTTTGAAGCCTCCACATCCTTTGTAGCAGGTAGAGCTCCACCTGTACATGGACAGCCTGGTCCAGGAGGTGCCTGCTCCTCCCTTGGCCTGGTGTCACGGGCCCAGGTGCCATCTCTCAGCAGAAGAGCTTTACCCCAGGGCCATGCAGAGGCAAGGGAGGAGGGAGATCAGGAGATGCGAGCTCAGGTTGCCTGTGGTGTGCGAGAGGGAGCACTGTCTTCCGCTGTCTGCAGGTGAGAGCGTCAGAGAAACTGAGGTCAAGGTGGGGAAAGAGAACCCATCCCGGGGGGCAGCCCTGCCCCTCCCACACCTCCCTGGGGCCCAGAGGGAAATCCAAGGAGGGGTCCAAGGTGGTGTCTGAATCCTTCCAGTCCACAGCCAATGAGCCCGGATCCCTGCCTTGCACTTGATTCCGAGGACTTATGCTCATACTGGAAGCAAATGGTGGCCTTGGACAGATGTCTGCTCCTCAGACCCCCACTCTTGCCTGCAGCATCAGGACAGCTGTGGGGACAGAACAGCCCTCCCTGTGTTGAGCTGACCCTGGAGGCCAGACCTGGTATGCAGAATTGAGCTCTGTCCAGCTAAGGCTGGGGACCCAGGGTGATGGGCTGAATGTTTGTGTCTCTCAAATCCATCTTAAGTCAGTATCTTAAGACACTGACTCCCAACATGACAGTACTGAGGTAATTAGGTCATGAGAGTAGAGCCCCCATGTTTGAGATTGATGGATCCCCTTATGAAAGAGACCCCGAACTGGGCATGGTGGCACATACCCGTAATCCAGCTACTTTGGAGGCTAAGGCAGGAGGATCGCACGTTCGAGACCAGCCTCAGAAACTTAGCAAGACCCTCTCTCAAAATAAAAGCTTAAAGGGCTGGGGGTGTAGCACCCCTTGGTTTCAACCCCCAATACTGCCAAACCAAACATCAAGAAGTGAGGGTGATCCTGGGACTGTTTCTCTAGCTTGGTGCCCCCTCATTTGTAACATGCATGTCATCCCTCTGTCCTCAGGGTACCTCTGTTTCCCTGTCTGAGCGTGGCCTGGTGACAGGGTGTACCTGGGCCACAGGGCACGCTGACTTTGGAACCGAGCGTTGTCCTGGCTGTGTCTGGGAGGAGATGAGCACCCACACAGGTAGACGGAGTAAAGCAGGGGCCCTCCCTGCCTGGGCGGGGCTTGTCCGGTCCACTGAAGGCCAGAATGGAACACAAGTTCTGGGTGAAAGAGAACTGCTGCCTGCCTGTCTTCAAGCCGGGGCATTGGTCCTCTCCTGCCTTTGGATCTGGACTTGAACTTGCACTGGGACTCCACCGTCAGCTGTCCTGACTCCCCAGCTGGCTGACTACAGCTCTTAGGACTTCTCAGGACAGCAGCCGTGGGAGAAGGCTGGACCCCAGAATGAGGGTGTGGGTACCCTTGCCTCAGAAATACACAGAGGTGTATACACATAAGGGGGTGCCGATATCTTATCAAACGTATGGGGTTCAGAGCCACTGTGATGTGGAAATGACTGTGACCTCATTTGTACCTCTAGAAAGGTCTGTGGATGGTTTGGGTCCCCTAGGTCCTAGGTCATCTCCTTTCATTTCCTTCAGATCTGAGGTGCCCTGTGCTGGGGAGACGGCATTGCTCAGCTCAGCTCCAGCCAGAAGTTATGGCTCTGAATGTGCTCATGAAGTCGACAAGTCCTCACTGAATCTGTGTGCCTCCCATGGTGTGTCTGTGATCGTGAAACTTCTAACGTGGCATCTGCCTCTGCCTCTCACCCGGTTACCTAGAAACCGTCCATGCCCAAAATGGCTCTTCAACAAAGGCATTGAAGCTCACGAAGGACTCAGCATGCAGGGTAGACAGCCTCACATTTAGACTATCCCCGCTTTGGATGATGAGTGGCTTAGTCCATTCTATGTTACTATAACTAAATACCAGAGCTTGGCTACTTTGTAAAGAAAAGAGATTCATTTCATCAGTTTTGGAGTTTAGGTGGCTCCATCTGTTCAGGGCTGTTGAGGGTCTCATGTGAATGGCATCACGATGGCTGGGTCATGTGTGGAAGAGAACACATGGCAAGATAGGAATCCAGACAGATTCAACTTGCTGCTGTGGGGACTAACCAAGGTCCCAAGAGAACTACACTAATCCCTTCCAAGTAGGACCCTCTCTGACCAGATCCCCTTCCCCCAGGCCCCGCCTCTTAAAGGTTCCTCCACCTCTTAATACCTCCACACTGGGGAATAAGCTTCCTACACAGGAACCTTTGGGGGCCAGACTCGGGCCACTTCCAAACCACAGTAATGAGTGGTGCAGTATTTTTTTTCTACACCTGCAAAAGTCTCTCCTCATCTTAAACATGTCCCAGGGCAGGATCTGATCACCCAGCATCCTGAAACCCAGTTTTCTGTAAAGTCTCCTCCTTCCCCCCAATATGAAAAGTCTCCAGGCAGAGAAGACTCTGGCCCTGGTGCTCTGGACACACAGTGTTTAGGTGGGGCTGGTAGGATGTGCTTCATCTCCAGGGAGCTCCTAGCTCACAAATGCAGGCCAGACAGGATAAGAATAGCAACGATGGTCATGCCTTCTGGCCTCACATTCCTGAAGCCAGGGTCATCTTGTGACTGGTGTGAATGTCAAACAACAGGAAGCAGGCCTGTGCAGGAATGGCAATTAGCACCAACATTGCTCACACCTCTTATCTCACTTACCTAAGCATTCGACAATTAAAGACGATGCTCCACGCCTACGGCACAGGCAGCCAGACATATGGACGTGGCGACTGGCTCAGATGTGAGACTCCAAAGGGTTTGCTTCCCGTGTATTAGTGACCGAAGTTCCTCTTGCTTTAGATTAAAACATACGATTTTCCTTTGGAATGGAAAGATGACTTGTGAATTGGTCACTGTTCTTCCTCCTTGTGTAAAGAAAGTTCTAGAACCTGTCTCAGAAACATCTCTGATCTCTGCATTCATGGAGATGTCCCCTTTGGACATAAGATCTTGGGTGCTAGACCAGCAATGCCTTTTTATTGAAAAAAAAAAAAAAAGAGCCAGGTGCCATGGCACACACCTGTAATCCCAGCAGCTCAGGAGGATTGCAAGTTCAAAGCCAGCCTCAGTGACTTAATGAGATCCTGTCTCAACATTAAAAATAAAAAGGGTTGGCAATGTGACTCAATGGTAGAGGGCCCCTGGGTTTAATCCCGGGTACCAGCCTCCCCTCAACCCGTTAAAAAAAAAAAAGGAAAAAAAAATGTAATGGCTACTCTGAGCTCTAAAACCTTTCCTTTCGGCCTCCCCTCAGTCTGTCCCCTTGGCCCCTCTTTTCTGTCTAAATTGGCCTATAGACTGGCTTGCCTTAGATGATTTAGGCACAGAGGAAACTAAGGTCCTTTGAGCAGATCCCAAAACAGAGCTCTGAACTGGGGAGCCGGGAAGCATCTCCATTGGGATCAATACCTGAGCCCCACAAATCTTGTGCAAAATTTCTGGTCTAAACAAAAACAATTTATAAAAGTTAATTCCAAAAACATAGGGGCTCAGTTACAAATCAAACCAAGCGGAAGAGCTTGGGGGCAGGAAGCGGCAGTTCCCGACCTCCTCCCACCCACACCCACAGCCTGCTCCTGCCAGCACCACCTCGATCCAACTTCGGTCTGGGGCTCCCCGGTGGCCACTGCTGTTACACCAGGCAGCTGGCCCCCTCCTCTGTGTCTTCCCTGGGTGGGTCCCTGACACGGGCTGAGGGCAGTGGAACTCACTGGTCTTTTCTGATTGGTCCCTTGCGGGGGGTCTTTGAAAGCCAGCCGGGGCATGCCAGCACCTGCCTTCCTCAGAGGGTGGGTGAGCCCAGTGGCCTGGCCACTTTCTCCAAGTCCATTCTGGGGCCCTGATCTCCCCTCTCCTGCATGGAAGGATCTGATGGCGTGGGGACAGGATCAGAGGTTTCATAATCAACCCACTCCCTGGCCCCTCTTGCCTGGCTGGAGGCCCCCGGCAGACACCCCACATTCCACCACGTTGGAGTCACCCTGACTTCCTTGTTCTACCTGTCTCCTTCCACCTTCTTGTCTTCCAGAAACCTGCTGAATTTCCTCTTGGGTGTATTTCTTCTTTATGTCTGTCCTGTCTGTGATCTGCATTTTTGATGGCCTTCTTAACAGGTCTCCAGGTGCCAAACAGAGAGGCCTGCTTCCGGTGGCCTGAGCTGCCCCTTCCAGACAGTCCGCAGAGAGAGCCTGGACGCAAGTCTGGGATGATGGGCTGCTTGGGCCTCTCCGGGTTCCCTTTATAGATGTTCCAGACGACTCCGTCCCTCCTCAACTTCCTCACAGGTTTAAAGTAATGGCTGAACCTTGGGCAATTAGGAAAGTGTCGAGTCATCTTCTCAACAGTGCAGACGAGCTGGCTGTTGGACCAAACCCACCTACACATCTCTTTCCTCCGTGAAGAGGGTCACTCTGCCCAGGAATGGAGGGGTTTCTGCCCTCCTGGTCACTTAAGGTACCTCAGTGAGAAACCAGCCTCTGCCTCAGAGCAAAGCCTGTCCAAGGAAGGGACATGACCCTTGTCCTTGGAAAGACCCACAGAGCACTCCTAGGCACATACCCACTCTGCTGAGTTGTTTATCTACAAATAACAGGAGAGATCTGTGGAGCCAGGTGTCCCTGACTCAGTCAGGCTAGATGGGGACCCCTAGCAACCACCAATCAGTATGAGATGGGGAAATACCTGGGATGCCAGATGACCCTCCCAGTAGTTTATGGTGGTTGATAACATGTTGGGAAACCATGTAGTTCAGCACGTATACCCCTCGTGGCTTAAACCAATCAGTTCAAAGGAATCCCCCTCTTTTACTAGCCAATCACTCTTACCCATCTTGTTCCCGCCAGTGAATGTGTTAATCATGTTTTAGAGTTGTTTTATATTTTCTTGCGGTGTGTGATGATTTGCTAAGAGATGCTCTGATGGATGTGAAGTCCCTGCCTTCCCCAAAGAGTGTATAAAACTGCTGCAAACCCTGGGCTCGGGGCCTTTCAGCGTCACCAGTTGCTGTGTGTGCGCGCGCAGAGGACTGAGCTAGCTCGCAATAAACACCTCTTTGCTGCTTACATCGATCTTGGTCTCTGGTGGTCTTTTGGTGATCCTAAATTCGAGCTTAACACTCAGATGTTCTGAAGCCCAGTGAAATTTTGAACCATTCCCCAAACCTCTGTGAGCACTTCCTGCACATGAGCGTGGGATAGCCCGTAAGGTTGGGGTTATTCCATCTTTCAAAGCCGACCAGTGAGTGCAGAAGGGACCCAGACTTGCCCCCAAACTCTGGACCAACCAGGGTGTTGGGGTTGGGCTTATGGCCAGGTCTGGTTCCGTGGTTGGGAACAACCTCCAAGCTGCCCTGGGTGAGCCTCACATCGATTCAGGGCTCTCCTGATCCTGTCACTCATTTCCTCCCATCAATCTTAGTGAACTCAATCTATTACCCAGAATGCTGTGGGGCCACAGCCCTTGAGATTGGCAACCCACAGGAGCTGAGCTGGTCCTGGCAGGCTGCTGCCAGGTGTTCTCTGGAGTTGGTGCCTCTCTCCCATGCTGGCTTCTTGGAGAATGCACCAAGAAGATGGTGGACAGAAGCTTCACTGGCATGGGGCTATTTTTATTTTTTTTTCCAAAGAGTTTTAACTAAGATGTTGATGAAAAAAAAAAAAAAAAGACAAAGTATATAGTCAGGGACAAGATTGGAAAAAACAAACCCAAACTGTATTCGGGTTGAAAATGTGGGTTGGGAAAAAATCCAGGGTACAGAGCAGAAATGGTCAAGAGCAAACCAGGATCAGCCTCAGCTGTGGATGGGCAGGGCTCATCACACCTGGGGGGAGGGGGGTGGGGCAGCTGGGGAGTGGGTGGGGACATTTCTGGGCTGTCAGTGGCCTGGAGGCTAAAGGGCAGAGAGGCTGTGGGAGAAGGTGTGGTCCCCAGGAGCTTGTGGCCTTCCAAGCTCCATTTGCCAGTAGTGTAAGATGGACACGTTCCTCACCTTCCAGTTCCTTGTAGTCACAGTCTTCATTGTGCAGGTCAGAGGGCGTGGGAAGCCCTGTGGCCCACTGCAGCTCCAGGCAGGGCTCCCTTGTCCCCTCCTTCTGAATCTTTCTTTTTCCCTGAAGGGGGGTGAGTGGACAGGTCCAGGAGGCCCAAGGTGGCCTGGACAGCCCTCCCTTTGGGGAGTTTGATGCAACAGAAATCAGGGAACAATTCTGGCTTCTGCTGTACCCTTGCCTGGCATTGTGACCCCCAGCTTTCTGGACAGCATCATCCCACCTGAAAAGGTAAGGTTTGGACTAGAGGAGGGGTTTCCACTTACTTGAAAAAAAAAAAAAAAGAAAGATGTTTCCTGAAAACTGGTGGGGGGCTGGAAGGGAAATGCATGCCACTGGGCCTCCTGTCCACCCTCCTCCCCCTTCCTCCTCCCAACCAGAGGTTCCATCTCCCCTTACCCGCCAAGGACAGGCCACCCGTGCACCTGTGTAGACACTGTGTGTGTATGCGTATGAGGGTGCGTGATTGAGTGTGCAGGTGTGTGATGTATGTAAACCTGAATATGTGTGCAAGGGGGTGTGTCCTGGATTGTGCAAGCATGAGTGAATGAGTGTGCAAGAGAGTGGGAAGGTAAGTGTAAACGTGAGCATGTGTGGGTGAGTGTGATCAAGTGCAAACTGAGTGTGAGTGCATACATGTGTGAGGGTGTGTGTGCATGTGTGTGTGAGTGTGTACAAGCAGGTGTGTTTGGATGACCGAGCACCTGAGGGAATGTGCATGCATGAGCTTGTGTGTATCCGTGTGTGTGAGCATGCGTGGGCCCTGGACAGCTGAGGGTGGAGAGGCTCTGTGGCAGGGTCAGAGCCCAGCTGTCCCCACTGGTACCTGCTCCCTGCCCGCAGCAGCTCCTGGCCTCTGCTAGATCTCTGGACCAGGAGACTTACACACTCCAACATCTTGTGACTCTGAAATGCAAGACTCTGATGTGTCATTAGAGAACCCTGGGGACAAAATCCCACGAAGACACAGGAAGAACTTTAGGGCTCATGTTCTTCCCAGAGGTGCACTTGGTGGAAGAAAGAAGAGTAGGGGTCAGGAGACCCTGGGAGGCAGGGACATGGGGAGGCATGGGTGCTTCCATCTGCAGGGAGGGGACACTGGTGCCACATTCATGCAATAGACAACAGGGGCTTTTCCAAAGAAGAAAGGGTGAGGAGCCAACAGGGAGCCGCAGGATGCCCTGAGGGGTCGGCATGAATGCCCGAGGGGGGATCTTGGTCTTCCTGGCTGCCACAATCAGATACCATAGTCTGGGGACTTGAAAAACAGGCATCTATCTTCTTACAGCTGTGGAAGCTGGACGTCTGGAATCAGAGTGCGGTGTGATGGGGCTCTGGCGAGGGCCCTTGTTTGACTCAGCTGCTTTGCTGCTTTGACTAAAAACCCCAACCGGAACAACTGTAGAGGAGGAAAAGTTCATTTTAGGGCTCATGGTTTCAGAGGTCTCAATCCTTAGACAGCAGGCTCCATTCCTCGGGGCTCGAGGTGAGGCCGAACAACATGGCGGAAGAGTGTGGTGGAGGGCAGCAGCTCACGTGATGATCAGGAAGCAGAGAGAGACTCCAGTCACCAGATACAAAATACAGACCCCTAAGCCACGCCCCCACCTCCTGCAGCCACACCCTGCCCACCTTCAGTCACCACTCAGTTGATCCCATCGGGGGATTAATGTACGGGTTGGGTTAAGGCTCTCATAACCCAATCATTTCTCCTGTAAACCTTCTTGCATTGTCTCACACTGGGCTTCTGGGGGACACTTCACATCCAAACCATACCAGTCCTCTTCCTGCAAATGGCAACTTCTCATTGCATCCTCATGCGGTGAGAGACAGAGTAAGCTCCTGCTGTCTCTTCTCATAAGGGCACTAATCCCATTATGGGGGTCCACCCTCATGACCTCATTTAAACCTAACACCTCCTAAAAGCCCACCTCCAAATACCATCGCATTGGAGGGAGGGCTTCCCCATATGAACTGGACAGGGGGCACCACAAACATTCAGACCTTAGCAGAGCTGTGGGGAGCCATTGAGTCACTAGAAAGGGCAGATCAATGATAATGATGACCACTGACTGTCCCTGGGTGCTTATTCTCTGTTAGGCACTGTGCTCAGGGTCCAGGTATCAGTTCTGGTCACCTTTGGGGCTGGGGACGGGTTTTCTTTTCCATTCCTTGCATAATCTGACCATAGCCTCCCCTGTATGATATTGTCACCAAGTGAAGGGAGTGACCGGAAGCCCAGATACACCCCTATTGCCAAATAAAGGCTAGTAACCCCAATTTTCCTCTGGTGCACTTTTAAAGATTCCAGTTGCCAAAAATCAATGGACACCCAACTTTTCCAGGAAAACAGCTACTAGATAATATAAGGAATAACCCCAAAGGAATATTTTATCTCCTTGCATAACCAGCTCAATAATGTTTTGTTTCTTCTCCAGAGAGGCAGCAGAGTTACATAAGTCAGGTTTTGGCATCTTGGGGATGTCTAAAGTCACTAATGTCAAAAATTTAAACCTAGAGTCCAAAGAGCAAATCAACCTTGAAAATGATTTCACTCGTGGCAAAAGTAACGGGTGTACAAATGACAAGCATGTGTTCCCCCATTTCCCACACTATTCACAGGGAGGAGGAGCCTCTACTCCAATTGGGGTTGCCCTTTGAGCATATGTAACCAGCATGTGTTGTCCTTGTCTAAACTGGGGTAGGGAATCAAAGACAATGAATTATGCTATGGTTTGGATATGAGGTGTCCCCCAAAAGCTCAAGTGTAAGATAATGCAAGAATATGCAGGAGCAAAATTATTTGATTATGAGAGGTGAAACCTCATCAATGGCTTAATCCACTGATATGGATCAACTGGGTGGTTGGTAACTGTAGGCAGGTAGGAGGTGGCTGGTGGAAGTAGGTCACAGGGGACCTACTTTTGAAGTTGATATTCAGTCCCTGGTGAGCAGAGCTATCTCTGTCTCTCTCTGCTTCCTGGTGGCCACGTTCTGAGCTGCCTTCCTATTCCATGCCCTTCCACCATGATGTTTTGCCTCAGCTTGGGCCCACAGTCATGGAGTCAGCCATCTATGGACTGAGACCTTTGAAACTGTGAGCACCACATACATTTTCCTCCTCTGAAATTGTTCTTGTCAGGTGTTTTTTTTTTTTTTTTTTTGGTCATGGTAACAAAAAAGCTGACTAAAATAGATCACTTATTGAGATCCTAATTTGTAGGTTCATTTTCCCCTTTTCTTTTAGGTTCTGTGCATGGTTTGTGTTCACCTGTCCCCAAATTAATATGCTGAAGGCCTCACCTCCAGTACCTCAGAATGTGACCTTATTTGAAGGGAGGGTCTTTATAGAGGTGATCAAGTTAGAGTGAGCTCATTAGGGTGGGTCCTAATCCAATATAACTAGTGTATTTATAAAAGGGGGAAATTTGGCTACAGACAGGCACAGTACGAAGACAACAGGAAGAGACTCAGGAAGGAGGTGGGCGTCTACCCACAAGCCAAGAAGAGAGGTCTGAAGCAGATCCTTGCCTCACAGCTCTGAGAAGGAGTTCACCCGGCCTTCATCTTGATTTTAGACTTCCGGCCTCTAGAACCAAGCCAGTAAATTTTAGTCATTTAAGTCACCCAGTTAATAGCACTTTCTTACAGCAGACCAAGCAGGAAACTGGATTCTTGGCATTTTCTTGCTTGAAGGGTTTTAAAAAAAGCAGTGCTCAAGACTGTAAGAGATGGTTGACATAGAGGAGAAGGTTCTGGGTGTTCCAGAAAGAGAGGGGGGAAGTGCCTTGGAGGGGAGGGAGACAGGGTGTGCCTATTTGTAGGTTGGGGTTAGGGGGTGCAGGATCCAGGAAGAGCTCTTGCGGGCCATCTACCTGTACCAACTTCACGAATAGTCAGGGATGGGACTCGAGGGACTCCTGTTAGGGCTCAGGAAGTGGGGCCTCCCCAGTGGGCAAGATGTCTGAATTCATAATGGCTGTCTGTCTCCAAAACAGAGCTGAGGGTGAAGGCACCTCGTCTAGCGGCTGCATGGTTCGGTGGCCCAGCCCCTTCATTTCCTGGTTCTTTCCTCTGGTGTGACCGGAGTGCCCCAGAACCTGACCACCCTCCACATTTTTTGGACAGTGGTCATCTCTCTTTTCCTGGCTTGCTGGGTGTGTGACCAGCCCAATGTCACAGGCCCTGTGCTTGGAACTGCCCTTCTTCATGTGGTGTTTTTTTTTTTTAATGCTCAGCGGTCACCGTATTGAAATTCTCGACAGTTTTCACTTTGAATTTGTGTCTTGAAGTCTGATGAGACAGTGGCGCACGGGCTGGGGGCTTGTAGTCCTGCATCCCTCTGTCTCCGAGTCCTAGGGACAGACGTGACGGGTCCACTCCCCTGCCACTGCCCAGCACCTGCTGCTGCCCTCTGCTCCTGGTGGGGACCTGGGGACAGGTATCAGGGCCTGGTGTATCATGCCCCCTGAGCTGAGTTGCAGGACGGGGCCCAGGTGAGGGTCCCTAATAGCCTGCCTGTCCCACTAGTCACCACATGCCTGAGAGTTTGGGACATTAAATAGCAAGTTAAAAACAAACAAACAAAAACTAAAAAAACAACTCTGACAAGTAGTGAGAACAACTGTGGAAGGAAGGAAGAAAGAGAAACAGGAAGAAGCTTTTTGCTCTTGTAGGCATCCAGCTTGACATGGCCACCGCCATCTTTGTTGTGACTACTGGTGGGTGCATTCCAAGCCCTGCAGGACGGATGAAGTCATTCAGACGGTTAGCTGAGCGTGTTGTGCCACCCACGGACACTTGGGCTGTTTCCTAACTAAGCTGGACATGTGGATAGGTGTTGAGAGAGGACAGTACCCTCTGTTTGGCCTTGTCCTGCTTACCATATAATCCCTCCCTCCGGCCTTAGAACGCAGGGATCCTCCTGTCTTGCTGCTGCCCAGGACAAGCTTGTCTGTAAGTCCCCACTAAGTTTCACTCTGTGGCAATCTTGGCTCTGCTGCTCTTTCTTTGGTCTCCTGCGGCCTTCCACCTTTGACAGGTGGCTCTCCTACATTGTCACCAGTTTTTTTTTTTTTTTTCTCCCCAAACGCCTGTGTGTTAGTCACTTTCTTGTCACTGGGACCAAAATATCTTACGAGAACAACTTAGAGAAGGACAAGTTTATTTTGGCTCCTTGGTTTCATTAGTCTCGATCCACTGTTGACTCCATAGCTCTGGGCCTGAGGTGCAGCAGAACGTGATGGTGGAAGGGCGGGTGTGGCAGAGGAGATCTGCTCTGTTCATGGCAACTAGGAAGGAGAAAGAGAGAAGTCAGGGACAAGAAATAGTCCCCAAGAGCATGTCTCTGGGGAGCCACCTCCTCTAGTCATGCCCCCCCACCTGCCTATAGTCACCACCCAATAGTCCATTCAGCTATTAGTGGATTAATCTACTTAGGTTTTTAACTCCTAATTAATCCACTTACTGGATTAATCCACTGATAAAGTCAGAACCCTCATTATTGCTTAAAAGCCCCATCTCTGAACCTTGGTGCATTGGGGATCATGCTTTTAATACATGAACTTTGGGGGGAGCATTTCAGATCCAACACATAACAATCTCGCTTTTGAACAAGGACCTACACTTCTCAGTTTGTCTCTTTGTTCCCAAATTATGGAGCAGACTCTGCTCCCAAATCCTACAGACTGGTTTCAAGGCTGCTCCTGTCATGGGGCTCTATCCCTGTTAAACTCTCGGGGTACTCAGGGCTCTCGACATGGGCCCCGACTGTTCAGTACCTACTCACTGGACATCATGATGCTGCTCAGAGTGTGGGCCTGGGGACAAGCCCCAGAATGTCTTCTTAACTTTCTCCATGTGGCTTCAAAACAAGTGTGGTTTTGAGAAGAAGGATATAAACTCCTTAGAGAGGAGGGGGCCAACGGTGATTGGAGCAGCCTGGGACACCCCCAGCCTCAAACCTTCTGTCCCAGCAGACGGTGGCTGCAGGAGCAAAGGTTTCACTCAGCTTTCATGGTGGCCTTGTGACAGAAGGGTCATGGAGGGGAGGATGCAGGGGGCTGGAGGGCCAGGTAGGATGCTGGCTTAAGATCAGGGGCTTCTCAAGGGACTGAGGTGACAGGCAGATGTCATCCACACCCAGTGCTGGCACTGGCCCTCAGGGACACATTGTTTTTCCTCATCTGTACCTGAGCCATGTTGGAGTCTCCACCCCTCTGCTCTAGGGTGAGGCTCTAAGTTTCCTCAAGTCTGTAATCGTTGATTTTTCTACTACATATATACACACACACACACACACGTCACTCAAGATATCAAAGATATGTTGTTTCTACATTTCTTATAGAGAAGACATATCTTTCATATAAAATATATCATTTCATAAAAAATATATCTTTTCTATATTTTCTATATTTCTTGTAGAAAAGATATAAACTTACTCAGCAGAGACACCACTCTCCTGTCAGGCTGAAGCTGGGAGCACCCCAGGTTCCATCTCTGCTGGGTTCCCTCCCCCACCCTGTCCTTGTCCCCCAATAAATCACGGGCACCCTAGTCCCAAATCGGGCTTTGCTTCCTAGGACCTGATCTGAGAAAATATGTCTCTTAAGACTCTTAATTAATAGAATCTCCAATATGGTTTTTAACTCCTACTTTAATTTATCAAAGAAACTAGGCCATTTGTCCCATAGTCCCCACCACACCCTGGAGTACAGGTGTGGCTTTGGTCACCAGCATCCCTCATACTCTGACTCACCTTTGAGACCTGCAGCCCCTTCCTGAGATGCAGAACATGCACATGTGCCCCCAATTCACCTCCAGGACAAGCCCTAACCCCTGCGGGCTCCAGGCCTCCAGCCACATGGAAGACCACCTAGAGCATTGAGCCCAAGAGCAAGATGGCGGAGGGGGCCTCCTGGCCAGGGTCAGGCAGACAACAGGAGGTGGAGTTGGCCACGTGGGGCTGGCTGCAGTCTCTGCAGGAACTTACACTTGGCTTTGAAATGAGGCTGTTTATGATTCCTGAGCTATTCCCCAGCTTTTTCTGTCTTACCTGGTAAAGTCTTGTGACCTTCCGGGTAAAGTCTTGTGACCTTCCTGGTAAAGTCCTGTGACCTTCCTGGGTGGGCCAAAGGGAACCAGGATTCTCAAGGGGAGCATTTACTCCCATGGCCAGCAAGGGGAAGCATCAGTCCCCAAAGTTGTGAGTGAGTGGGAGCAGAGGGCTCTGGAGGGCTGGGAGAGGTCAAGGTCAGACTCACCCCACCCCCTCCCTTGCCTTCCCTCCCTCCAGCTTCCCACAGCTGACCTTCAAGCTCCATAATAGCTAAAAATGAGCTTAATAGATTCTTTCTCCTTGGTCCTTTCCTTGGGGCAGGCGTCTGGCAGGGTCTGCAAAATGCCCGTGTTGACTTGAACGGAGATCAAGGTTGTGCAGGGCCACTGTCCAGCCACATCTGAGGCCCGTTTTGCAACACGCACATTGGGGCTGTCACAGAGCCAATTACCTGTCCCCCAGGTCATCTGGACCCTCCTGGTGAAGGTTTTTAACCAACACCTCCTGGAACGGCCCCGGAAGTCCTTTCTTCTGCCACCGGGTGACACAGCACCCTGGAGACGAGTTAGCCTCCTCCTTCGAGGCTCCTCTATGGCCTCTGGCTGCATGAGGCTGTTTCTCGTTTCTTGCATTTCCATTTTCCTGGCTGGGATCACGCTGCCGCAGCCAGCTCGTCCCCAAACCTCAGGGCAGCGCTGCCGCCCTGTGAGGCTAATTCAATCAGAGCCTTATTGGGTTGCAAGCGGCCCGGATGGCGTCGGAGACAAGGGCATGCTGCTTTGAGATTAAATTCTCCCATGGAGACAGGGCCTTGTCTTTCCTTGTAAAATATGAGCTTCTGTCAGAATCTCTGTCCTCAGAGCCCATGAGCTCTGCTGTGGAGTCCGCAGGGACAAGGACAAGGGAGTGATATACGTTGCTCTCTGGGCCTGTCCCCTCTCCGGGGAGAGCCCCCAGGCTTGGGTGAGGAAGTCCTGGGTTGCCATTCTTGGTTCCTGCCCTGCTGGCTGGGTGGCTGTGGGTGCTCACTTGACTGCCTGAGGTGCAAGGTCCCCTCTTGGAAGACGGGGCCACAACCTGTGACCCAGGTGCAGGTGGAATCCAAGGAGGCAAAACGCTCAGCACATACTTAGTGCTCAAGCTGCATGAGTTCTCCCTGCTCCCCATGCCTCTGGCCAAATGCCTAGTTAGGGGACACACTCTGACGGGGGTTGTCGCCTGAGCTGGACAAGAGCGTCTGAAAATGAGCAGCCAGTTTGAACGTGTTTGCTTCCCTCTCTTCCCCTCCCTTCACTTAGTTAGGAAATGTCAGCTGGGTCTGGGGTGAGGGTGAGGTGGGACCCCTGACCATCACCCCCACCCCTTCCTTTTCCAGCCAGGTGATGTCTGTGGCCCGACATCTCCTGTGTACCTGCTAAGGCTTTGGTTTAGGCCCTGGCTTCAGTGTCCCTATAGGAGAGAAAAGGTGTTTCCCGAGTTAGGAAGGTAATTGTGGAGACGGAATGCACAGGTGGACGTCGTAAACCAGTGGACCTCTGAGTGCGACTGTGTTTTTTGAGACAGGGTCTTTCAAGAGGGGATTGAAGTAGGATGAGGTCATTGGGTGGGCCCTAATCCAACAGGACTGGGGTCCTCGTGGGAAAAGGAGGTTAGGGTGCAGATATGCACAGAATAAGACCGTGTGAGCAAGACGGAGGGGTACAGGACGGCCACCTGCGAGCCAAGGGGAGAGGCCTCAGAAGGAACCAACCCTGCTGACCCCAGGTTGCTCTGCGGATCTCAGGTTTCCAGCCTCCAGGAGTCACAGAGGGTAAATTTCTGTTTTTTTAAGACAGACAGAGTGCACGGGGACAGCTCTTACTGAGGGCAGTGGGCAAAGCGACGGGCTTGAGCGAGTGTGGGAAGACAGGAACGGGGACAGGAGAAGAGGGGTCACTCTTCAGAGCATTTCTCTACAAAGAAGAGCAAAGGCAAGGGGAGGAGCTTCTGCAGGAAGGGGATCAAGGGATTTATCCTTTTCTTTTCTTTGAAAAAAGAATATATATTTTTTTCTTTTTAGATGGAAGAAATATCAGTTTGTTTTTAAGTTTCTGGGAATGATCCAGAAGCTGTCAAAAAGTGAGGATGGTGCAGGAGACAGGAGGGCTGGCTGCTGGGGGGCGGGGAGGGGCAGAGCCGGCAGAAAGGGAGGGCTCGGGTGTCCCTGGTGTCCCCGGTGTCCCCGAGGATTGGAGGATCGTGGTGGACAGGAAGGGCAGGAAGGCAGAGTGCATGGGTGAGGACTGCCGGTCAAGGAAGGCCACGGGTCGCCTGTCCAGGACATGCTGCGGTTATCTCTGCTTTTTATTGTCTTTGAGCTCTTTTACAACCTGGTAGTGAAAGGAAACTGATAATGGCGCAAATGATTCCTGTCCACGGAAATGCAAATGAGCTGTGTCTACTGGATAGTGATTTATTAACCCTGTGGAGGGCCCAGTTCTGCATCCACTGCAAGCCTCTTTCTGCATTTTTTTTTGGGGGGGTACTGGGGGTTGAATCTAGGGGTACTTTACCACTGAGCCATATCCCCTGCCTTTTCAAATTTTTATTTAGAGATAGACTCTCCCTGAGTTGCTTAGGGCCTCAATAAATTGCTGAGGCTGGCTTTGAACTTGCGATCCTCCTGCCTCAGCCTCCCAAGCCGTTGGAATGACGGGCGTACGCCACTGCGCCTGCTCTTTCTGCGTTCTTTTTACTGTGATACTTTTCATTCTCCTTTATCCCTTTGTGACATCTTACTGGGACCCTTGTTAATGAAGTAGTTAAATAGGATCTTTGATACACGTTCCTCTTATATTTGGACAGGGATCGTTATTTTCCTTTTTTAAAAAAATATCCTCTACCCTCAAGCCCCAGGCACCAGAGCTTTGGTGGTCGACGTCTTTGGATATTCTTTTCTGATGGATGCAATTTTCCCAAGATACGGAATCTGAGCAGAAGCGGAGTCCTCTCAGAAACCCTTGCCTGGGGAGTGTTGCTTTAGGGAAGGGAGCCAGGCCACCAGGAGGTGTAGATGTGCCCACGAGCTGAGTCCTGGCCGGGCCATGGCCCAGGCTTCCCAGTTGTGTGTGGGTTGGGGGTGTCCACGGGGGCTCTCTGGCTGCCTTTGTAGTCTTATTGCTATTTTTACCCCCAAACCTTCACTGCTGTGTTCTTCCTTTGCCCCCATGGAACCCCGAAATGCCCAGATTGGTTTATTTCTTCATTTGGCTGCAACCCTGGTGAGGCAGGGCCCATCCCAGTGGACCAGTGTGGGACCCAAGGACACTGAGGCTGATTTGGCTAAAAGGACTGACTCTGCACTTAGGCCCGCAATACAAAGACCTCAGTGTCTCTGCTTCCAGTTTGCCACCGGTTCCTTTGCTCCGAGTCATGTAGAATTCCAGGAACAACAGGTCCCATCGATAACCACCCTGTGATGAGTGTGACTACCCCCAGCCCCAGGCACCAGAGCTTTATCATCACCTCCCCCAGGGCCCTGCCTGACCAGTCCTCGGATAATGATCAACCAGACCCCGGTTCACCAAGACTGCTCCAGGGTGCACGATTCTGGATCTCCCTCTCCATGTGCTCACCCCTGGAGACAGGGCTGGGAAGGCGGGTCCCCTTGTCTTCCTGGTATAACTACAGACCGAAGAAAGTTCCTTTCCTGCTTCTCACTGTTACTTGTTCCATTTGTTTTTGGGGGGTGAGTGGTTGGATCTGATTTGTTGGGACCCCCAGAGTTGGGCCCCTGAGCTAGGACTCCAGTCATCGCACCAACTCCTTTGTGGCCAGCCCCAGCCCTCTGGGTTCGGCCCTGGGATGAGGGACTGCAGGAGCGAAAGCCGCTGAGCACCTCCCTTCCACCTGCCAGTTGTGTCCTGTTCACACCCAAGAGGGCTCGGGACCCGCGTTGGCCTCTACATGTGTAGGGAAGGCCTCCGAGAAGGCCTGCTGGTCAAGAGCAGGATTCTGACCATTCCCTGGCTCTGGGACTGGGACTTAGAGAAGCTGCATTTGTAATAGCAGCGACTCTTAGGTCTGAGGCTGTCCAGTGGCAACTACAAGCAGACGAAAACTTGGCATCTCTGCCTTCATTCTGCATCCTTTGTGAGTTTGAGCGCTGTGCCCCGCTCCGCTCTGCATGTTAAACATTTAAGGAGTGTTCACCTAAGAACTAGTAATACAAAGGTTTATGGCTGCATTTACCTAAACTGTTTCATCTCCCTTCAAGGCTGGGACAAGATTTGCAGATTACCATTTCAGACCTTGGGAGTGTGGTACCTAGAAGCCTAGAAGTTTTTTTTTTTTTTTTTTTTTTTTTTAAATAAATACTGCCCCTGCCACTGCATAAATATATATGCACATTTGATTTGTGGCCTCCTTAAAGCTCTAGCCAATCTTTCAGGTGTGGACCCTGCGTCCCTCCCCCGGCAGCCTTTCTGGATCGTTCTAGGGTGAACTGACGGCTCTGCCCTCCGGAGCTCCACTTCTCTGCCCGCCCTGACTGTGTGGAGTTATCCATTCATCCGTCCACGGAAGGTCCATTGAGCACCCACTGTGTTCAGGGCCCATTCTAGAGCTGGCACGCAGGTGTGAGTGTCCCCACTCCCACGGCGCCCGCGTCCCCAGGCAGGCAGCCCACGAAGCTCCTCTGCATTCCTGGCGCTGAGCAGTGCCTCTGCCGCCAGGTAACAGGTGTTTGGTAAATAAATAGGTGCTGCGAGCCCACAGCTTGGCCCTCTTGCACCTAAGCACATCCCATTTGTACAGATTTTATCTGAGCTTTTGCTAAATCACATTTTAATTAACATTCTTCGGCTCAGGGCAGATTCTTTCTCCCTTGACAAGGCAGCAGCAGCTACGGGGCAGTTAGAGCCGTTATCAGCTGTTGCCATCTCCCTGTCCTGGAGCCCCCAGGCCCACAGGTCCCTCTCTAGGCAAGTCCCCGCCCAGCCCTCTCAGCCTTGCTGTCCCTCTCTGCCACCTCTTATCTCTCAGGTGCTCTGAGGTGAGGGCTGTGGGCTTGCTGGAGTCCATCTAAATGGTGTGGCTACTGTCCTGACCCCTGAGCCAAGACCCTGCCCTGCTGCCCTCCCTCCCCTGGTTTGGGGCTCCACCTTCTGTCCCTGCAGAAGAAGCCATGTCCACACAGGGCCGAACCTGGCAGGCGGGCAGCAGGCCCCGCCCTCTGGGTGATGCTGCATCTCTCAGGGCCTAGACGCCCCAAAGCAAGGCCCCCTGCAGGAGAGGACTGAAGGGGGGAGGGAAGGTGTCCGCAAGGTGTCCTGGGAGATGCGCAGGCCACGGCTGTGTACGCCACGGGACGTGGTTGGACACACTCTCCTGCTCCCAGTTTGGAGACGACAGGTGCTGGCTGCTGGTTCCTGGAGTCCATCCACTCACCCTCCCCACCCACCAGGCCTGCGGCTCCCTGTGGAGAGACCTTCCCCACTAAGCCCCACCGCGCCCTCTGGGCAGATGTGTTCCTCTGGCTTCTCTGCCATCTGTGAGTGTTCCTGTCCCTGCAGGCATGTATCACCGACTGGAGCTGTGATCAGTAGGACAGTGTCCATGTCAGTGGGTGACGGTGGCCCAACCTGAGCCCATCCCCCGAGTGGTCCCAGGAAGTCTTCTGGATAAGCCCCCCCACGCACCCCCTGCTGGGCGTCCTGCTGTGTCCTGCCTGCTGGGCACCGTTTAGCAAGGGTCCACTGGGCAGTAGGCCTTGCCCACGAGCAGGTGCTAACATCCCTCTTCGTAGGCGGCACCCAAGGGAAGGACGGGATGGCTGGCCCAGGTCCCAAGGAGATGGTGTCAGTGCCAAGGTGCCCTGGCTTAACTCTGGGGCAGCCATGGCTCTGCCTCCAGGGCAGCTGGGGGTGGGGACTGTCTTGTTCCTCTCTCCTCCCCACCCCAGGCCAGGGGACAGTCATTGACTCCAGGATGTTCTGAGCTCACAGGAAAATCAATCTAGTGTCCTAGGGCTGACTGCAAAGTGTCCCACAGAGGGTGCCTTAAGACAACAGAAATGTCGATCTCACAGTTCTGGTGGCCCAAAGCCTGGAAATCAAGAAGTCATTAGAGGGTGCTGTGGTATCAATGTCCCCTCCAAAACTCACATTGAAATTAGATGGCCATCATAACAGTGTGACGAGGTGATTGGGCCTCGAGGGCTCCACCTTCCTAGTTGGCATTGGTGCCATGATAAAAGGGCAAGTTCAGCTCCAGTGGCTCTCTGGCCCTCTTGCCTCCAGCTCTGTGATGGCGCAGCAGGAAGGCCCTCACCAGACACAGCACCTTGATCCTGGACTCTCCAGCCTCTAGAATGGTGAGCCAGTAACTTTTTGTTTATTATAATTACCCTGTCTCCGGTATTCAGTTATAGCCACACAAAACAGATGGAGACAGAAGGGGCACAAGCTCCAGTGGGACTCTCATCTGGAGCACTGCTGGACCCAGGACTTTGGGCACATTACGTTCTACTGAGCCTCAACTCATCTTAGCTCCATTACATCTACAAAGACTCTATTTCCAAATAAGATCATGTTCTGAGGCTCTCGGAGGACAGTATACTATTCCCCCCACTACGCAGGCCCTCTGAGCAGAAATCAGGCATCCCCCACATTTTCAGGACTCCATCCTGAGGGTATAGAGGACCAGCCTGGATGGGCCCCTCTGATTACAACCGCTTATCCAATCCTTAGTCCCCTTCTCTCGGCCCTGCTGGGGACCTGGGGCTCAGTGTCATGTGACGTCCCTAAGGCCCTGGCTCCTATGGTTCAAGACCTGCTTCTCCCCACAGAGCGACAGGATCCTTCCTGTGAGTGTGCCTTCATCTGTCACCCTTGGGCTACTCTGTGTTCAGATGAGCAAGCCCATGGGGCTGAGGGGGCCCAGTGTGGTTTTTCATAAGCAAAACATGACATTTATAGGCAGCCGAATGGTCTCTGGGGGAAAGGCTCCTTAGTCTTTACATAAAAACTACTCTATTGTGAATATAAATTGCAAACACAAATCAGCCCCTTAACACCAATCCGTTTTTGTTAATAATAATAATAAAAAAAGAAACCCACAACTTCTTGTGTAATGAGTCCATTTTTCACGAAATGAGGAAAAACCATCAAACATTGGAGAAAGAAAAAAGGCCACACTTGGCCCGTCAGCTAGAACCCCAAATGCAGGAGCGGAAAAGAAACCAGTCATTCAAACCGTGTATGCTAATTTGAGTCTCTGGCTGTGACTCAGTCCGTAGAGGAGTAAGTGAGGCGCAGCTTCCCTGCCAGGCGGTACAGAGCGCCTCCTGCTGGGGAAGGAAGGTGCGTGAGCCTGGTCTACTTAGGCTAACCACTGTGGGCATCTCTCTGCCCTGCAGCACCAGGTGGTCCCCAGCCCTGCTGCACAGAGATCTTCTGAACCCAGTTACCACGTGAGCTTCTTACAAAGATGTTAGTGACTGGGGTGGCCTGGCACCCCAGAAGCCTGGACACAAGGGCACAATGAGGACCAGAAACTGATGGCTGACAGCGGGGGTCCTGTGCTTCCCAGCTCAGCCTCTGGGCTTCAGGTCTCCTGTTACAGACATGGGATGAGGGGGACACCCGCCTCAGAGCTGGCACTAAGGATTAGGTGGGTCTGACATAGCACGTATGAGCCCATTGTCTGTTGCTATAACAACAGAGTCATGTGCTACCCAAGGGTGCCTTGGTCAGTGATGGAGCACAGGTACAAGGTGGTCACATAGGAATATACTGGGGCTGAAAAATTCGCATCACTTGCGACGCCATAGTGCAAGGCATTATGCACAGGTTTGTGGTGAAGGTCGTGTCAACAAACCAACCGCGCTGCCAGTTGTATAAAAGTAGAGCATGTAGAATTATGTGCCGGACATAAAGCTTGGCAATCAATGACGATGGTACTGGGTTTTGCACTTACTATATTATCTTGGCCATTATTTTACAGTGTGTTCCTGGTGCTTAGTTAAAAAGCTGACTGTGGACACCAGCAGCCTATAACTTACGCTTACTGCCGCTCTTGGTTACATGGAGAGGCCATCAAGCGGCTGACCTCCACCATCTAGGTCTGTGCAAGAGCTCTCTCTGTGATATTCACACGGCGACATGATTGCCTCATTATGCATTAGGCGCCTCTGTACTCAAGAGGAAGTCATTTTTAAAGAATAGAAGCTGATGTGGCTCACAGTCTCAGGAGGCTGGACAGTCCATGATGGCCTCTGCTCACCATTCCTGTCATCAACATGGCGGAAGGGTGGACGTGGTGAAAAAGAGGAAGCCGGAGACAGCCCAGGGGGCCTAACTTGCTCTTATAAAGCCCCATTCTCAGGAGAATGTGCTCCATTCCTTGAGAACTTGTCACCCCTAAGAGAACACCATCCATCCATTCATGAGGTGGAGCCCTCAAACCCTGAACCCCTTCCATGAGGCCCCACTCACCCTACATTGCCATCTTGGGAATTGAGGTTCCAACACATGAACACGCTTCTGCCACAGCATGAACACTCCATGAACATCGCCACTATTATCCACACTCACGGGAGGAATGCATGGACCAGTGAATTATTTTTTAAATGATCAGTGCAGAGTCAGTCCCCCCAAAGGGCTTCCCTCTTTTCTTGAGGATCCCCCAGGTGTGGGTTATTAAATGTGGACATAGAAGGCTCTGTCTGCTCTTAGCGTTCAACCCTTGAGCAGAAAAACCACCATTATGATTCTTTTTTCTGTCTGATCTTTGAAGTAAACAACCCATTCACACCCTGAGAATTTACAGATTGGTAAGGATATAAATACATCAGTTTGTTTTAGGCTGTTGGAGAGAAAAAAAATGACACTTTTAGCATTGAGAAGGGCTGAATCATGCTCCTGGGGCACGCAGTTGGATCAGCTCCTTTGCGGGGTCAAATGTAATTTTAGACCAGAATTAGTATGATTCGTGATAGAGCTGTTACACTTACCAAAAAAAAAAAAAAAAATTCCCTCCTCCAGTTCTAAGCAAGGATTATAGCTCTTTTTATTTCAGGATTTTCAAAAAAGTCGAAGGTGTGCTTATGGAGGGAGAGGATTGCAAGTTGTAGTGAGAGTCTGAAAACGTCCCTTTCCTCTGAGCTCTGAAGGTCTAAGTCATGGACAGATGTCCTCACTAGACCCAAGGGAAGGAGCGGCTCTGGAAGAGCTCAGCTTCCAAGCCACCTCCTGTGCACCAGATTCATTATCCCCCAAGTTCCAGTGAGTTCCTTTCGTTATTCTGCCATTTCATTTCCAGGAGTGGATTGGGAAAAGTCCAGCCAGGACCAATTGGCTTATAGGGAGTATTGGAGAGAGGTGCCTGTCAAATATTTGAGGACTTCAGAGCCACACCATTGCAAGTTCTTGCCCCGGCGGCAAGAGGCAGAGGATGCAGTCAGAGACTCTACCTGGGCAAGGGGCCATGGGGCTCCAAGTAGGGACAGGTGCCTCCAGCCGCTCTGAGCCTCTAGGACAGAGACTCCAAGGCAAGGAGAGGCTCTGGAGTTTCCAGAAGGTTCTTACATTGCCTTAACCCTGGTTTCCTCATCTGTCCAACATGCACCATGGTGAGCTGGCCGCCTCTCTGATCTGGACCTTGGGAGTACATCAATAAGAAGGTGTTTTGGAGACATTAAGGTCACTGGAGGCAATGCCAGTGTGAGGTCAGGGGCGGCTGGGACACCTGCCTACCTGAGGCTTCTCCCTGCGTTCTCTTCTGCCTTTCCAAAAGAGAGAGTGATTTTGGAGTCTGAGGTCACGTTTATTGACAAAGGCTTCTTTGCAAGAAAAATCAGCTAACTTGGGTCAGATGTCTCTTTCTTGGCTTCTTTGGGGGGCCTGGAAGCAATGTTGGGAGTAATCAGATTTGAATCGATTCAACTTTGTTTTGCTAAATTATAGCAGGATTGAGGAAACCTACCCCCCACCCCCTTGCTGAACACGAGCTCTCCTCCAAATGCTAGTTCTCTGGTGCCTTGGACGTTTCCCACACCAGGCTTCCGGAGGCTCTTTGGGTGGGTCCTTCCCCCAGATGCTTGAGGAAAGGACAGGTGCTCCTAAGATGCTGTTGTACCTACACAATGGTTTGAGCCAGTGGCCCATTATTTCTGGCTGATCTTCAAAATATGTCGCTCAGATTTATTTCAAGCGTGGATTTACTTTCTTTCCTGCAGTGTTACTAGTCGGTAAGAACTTATTCTGCCAAGGTAATTTGTTCTGCTCTGGCCCAAGTGAGACGCAGCAAGGAAAGACATGAAATCTTCAATTTGGAAAAAGGAAAGAGCATAAATTCCGAAGTGTGGCACCCGCCAGCACGGGAAGGTCCCCGGGGAAGTCTGTGAAAGAATTCTATAAAGTTTTAATAGCGCAAGACCCAGGGTAGCAGAATTAAATGCAAGCCTGGGGACCCACTCTTTCCTTGATCATATAAAATGTGGGGAAATCTCTGCATCAACTCTTGACAAGTCCTTGGGTCTCTGGGCAGATGGTGGATGCTTTGGAATTTCAAGGCACATGCGAGTCCTGGTCTCATTAGGAGACAGGGAGCCTTTTTGGGGGAATGCTAAAGAGCACGACCCGCCTCCCTATAGCTGCAGGACCCAGGTAATGGTACAGATGATCACAGAGTAGAAAGCTTCCACCTCCGAGGGACAAGCACAGGTTGCCCTTGACTGGGCCTGTTCCACGAGGGTTAAGAGAGGTCGTTTCCTCTTCCTTTCTGATGAGTTGGATGTGGCTGTTGAACTTGCGCTTATTTGGTTGCTGCTTGTGGTTTTATTCAATGAATCTGCTCAAGAACTGAAGCAAGGCTGGGGAGAGGGGAGAAGGAGGAGGGTCCTCGCTGATCAAGGGGAAGCCACCATACCTTAATGACAGGGTGGCTTGGCACATTGGCTCCACTCCTCCAGCATGAGGCACCACAAATAAGCAAACCACACCTATTTCTCCCGGGATGGGCACATCCAGAAATGCCCTGTTAACCTCAGAGCTGGTTGGCCTTGGCTCCCCACAGCAGGGCCAGATGCCACCCTGTTGGGGTATGGCTGTGGGCTGGGAATTGTGCTTTGGGTCTGGATTGTTTTTATGAAAAAGATCTGAGCACACTGATATCAAATACATGCTCCCCAGGAGCACTCAAGAGGGAGTGCAGGTGCCTTCACCCACCGGTGGCCAACATCCTCCACGACCCAGGTGCACCTGTCCTGGGGCCTTGTCCCTGCAGCACCTCCTACCTGGACTTTACACTGACCACAAAGGACACATCACCTGGTCCATAGGCTGTAGCACCCTGTCCCAGTGCCTTTGCACACACTGTCCCAGGTGCTCCAATGTCTTTTCTCTCCATTTCTGTCAAAACACTACCCATTCTTCAAGGCCCACCTCACATGCCGTCCTACAGTCCCCCAGTTGGTCCCCTCTGTCTTTGTACACCTGTACACCTCCAAATGCCATTTGCTTCACATCACACCTATATGTGTGCCCAGTACCTGGTGCTTAGTACTAGGTTTAAGCTAATTCCTTCCTTCCTTCCTCCCTCCCTCCCTCCTTCCTTCCTTCTTTCTTTCTTCAGTACTGGCGATTGAATCTATGGTCTCACACAGGCTAGGTAAGCGCTCTGCCACTGAGCCACATCCCCAACCCTTTTAATTTCATTTCAAGACAGGGTCTCACTAAGGTGCTCAGTCTGGCTTCAAAACTTGTGACCCCCTGCCTCTGCCTCCCAAGTATCTGGGTTTACAGGCGTGCACCATCTTGCCCAGCCTAGATTTGAAATTTTTGAAACAAGTACCTGGATGGACCTCATAGCAGGTGCCAATGACTTTGGAATCCTGCGTACTTGAAACCCTCGTTCTGCCTCCTCATCGCTCTGTGAACTTGGGGAAATTTTTTTTTTAGCCTCTCTGGGCTTTGATTTCCTAAAAATACATATAGATAGTGCATACAATGTACTAGATCTTGCACTGAATGCTTTCTATGTGTGATCTTGTTTATATAATTTCTCCTTTTAAGATGGGAATAATCCCAGTATTTCTTTTTTGTGTGGTTTGGGTGGAGGGATCATATGGTAATACTCTGAATCTCAGAATAACAGGTGATTAGTCAGGGGTCCTCCACACAAGGAATGGATATCATAGACGCCCTAAGGGGGTGACCTTCCTGGGCACCTCCCAGGGGTCTGGAGGAGGAGGAAGGCTTTCCTTGGTGGGAGGGATCTGGGGAACCCTCCTGGCAGTATTGGAACATGGCAAGATGAGGTTCTATTGCCATGTTATTGATAATGTAGTATTATTAAGATTTGATATGGCAGTATTGCTGCCAAAGTCTTTTCTGGTTCCATATAGGAGCTGAGAAAGATTGACGCATCACCCTGTGTTTCAGGAACTCGACTGCTGGGCAAGGGTTGGGTCTTGGTCATCATTATTTTCGCAGTGAAGTGCGATGTTTAGGAATGAGTGCCATAGATTTTCACCCTCAAAGGGGTCACAGGAAGAGCCTTTGTACATACAGGGCTATTTTCTTGTTCCCCAAAGCTTTCCTCTAATTTGTCCTCTTGGGCCAGTTTCCCAACTCAAAGCCAGACCCAAGTAGGGAAATGGCCCCAGAGTTCCTCCTTCAATGTTCCCTAGGAGGGCCTCATCCCGGTGAGCCTGCCTCTTGGGGAGAGTCTCCCTGAAGCCCGTGGTCAAACCCAACCACCCAGCTGGCCTTGGGAATGGCCCAGGGCTCAGGAGTGTCTGGACGGAATTCTACCTCTGGCTTGTGATACGGATCCCATTGACCTGTAATGGTTACAGACTCGGTGGCATCTTGTACTAAGTAGGACTCCAGAAATAATTATATTACTGTGCAAATGAATGAATAATAGGAATCCTGGCCTATACCCTGCTCTGTTCCCTTGCTACGAGGGACTGTAAAATAGGAACTCTTCTGCCAAAACTTTGTGAACTGCTCATTATGACTCTGGGCCACAGTGGACGTTGTTATGAGACACTGTTTTGTCTGGCTGTCCCTGGTTCCTGGTGAGGAGCTTCTAAAGCCCTAGGAATTTCCCATCTGTTGCTCAGGAGCTCCATGGGTCCCAACTGAGTTTATGCAAAAAGATGGCTCAGGACAGGATCTGGCCACTCTAGAAAGACCAAATGAGACGAGGGTCAGGGCTTTGAGCCATGTGACATCAGCGTGACTTCCAGAGAGATGAGGGGACTGGAGATTGCATTCAATCGTGTGGCCAATGACCAATCAATCAAACCTTTATAACGAAACTCCAATAAAAACTTGGACACTAGGGCTCAGGTGAGCTTCCTGGTTGGTGAAGACATCTAAGTGCCAGGGATGTGATACTCTCTGTGTCCATGGGGACAGGACATGGAAGCTCCTCCCAGACCTTGTACTGAAGGTCTGTTCTTCACAATTGCCCTGTTCTTTATCCTTTATAATGAAACTATCATTGCCAGGATGGCGTTTCCTGAGTTCTGAGAGTCGTTCTATTGAATTATCAAACCTGAGGGAGTTGTGGGGACCCTGAATTTGTGGGCCATTTGTCAGATGTGTGGGTGAGCTGGGGAGACCCACAGTGTGGTTGGTTTCTGAAGTGGGGAGCCCTTGGGAGCCTTGGCTTGGAGGGTCTGTGCCAACTTTGAGCGGGTAGTGCCAGCATTGAATCACCACATACCAGGCCGGTTTCTTCTTTCTGTCCTGCAGGGACACTCTTCCCACACACATTAGAAAAAATCAGGTGCATCTCTATCCTTCTCTGCCATTGGAGGCTTGTATAGCTGGAGGGTTTTCCTTTGTTCAATCAGCCATCATGTTGGGGACAAGCGGCCTTTAGTGAGAACCCTTCTTTACAGCCACAAAGACCGATCATCATCCTGTATCCTCAGGTAGGAGGTCCAACGCCACCAACCTTCCAGAAACCAGAGGCATCAGTGAACACAAAGATTGTGCTTCCAGACATGTGCCCCAATTACCTTTCTTTAAGGAGAGAAGTCCCCCAGGGAGCCTCCTGGGGCTCTCCAATGCATCTGGTCTTGGGGTGACTATATGACAGACCCCTCCCACACAGGCTGCTGGGGACCAGAGGCTCCACCCTTGTCACACAAGTCCTAGCGCAGTTGCTGGCGCCGTCGGGTAAGTCCCTGGCAGGATACATTTGTAGACTTGCTATTTAACTGCGTGATTTGCTTTGGCAGCTGCTGAGATCTCAGCTCTCACAGAGATTTGAGACTTAATCACCCACAGCACCAACAAAGACCTGCTCTTTTTATGGGACTAGGGGGGAAAGAAAAATACAGCATCCAGACACGGCTCAGTGGTGCTCTGTCTACACCGCATTTAAAATACCTCTGCCCACGTGGGGCATTCACGTGTGCCAGGTTTCCCAGGAGGAAGGTGATCGTCTAAAAAGAAAAGCCAAAAAACCACAATAAGAGTAACAACAAAGGCTCAAACCGGCTCTGGCGGCACATGATGCTCATTGGAAGAGAAAGCGAATTTCTCCATTCAGCATGGTGCAGAGCGGTGGGTGGCGGGAGAATAGAGGGTGAGGAGGGTTTCTGGAGTGTTCTGTCTTGCTCACACTCTGAGAGGGAATTGCAGGGCTTAAGCCATTGATCTAAATCCATTTGAATGTCTTCATCATGCTCTGATTTGGCCGATGGCTGGCCTGGAGCCCGCTCGCCCTGTGCCTGCCTGCCCAGCTCCCGGCCCAGCTCCCGGCCCAGCTCCTGCCTCCTCTCCTCTCTCTTTCCTTTGTGATGCATCTCACTCTAGCTGTTGGCCTGAGCATCATCCAAGAATGGAAGCTCTGGGCAGGCAGGGATCTGCTCTGTCTTATCTCAGGCCTGGCAAGTTGCCAGTACACCCTAGGAGCCTATTAAATGTTTGCTGAATGTACCACAAGATCTTCCAGCTGGCTTCTTGCCTCTGCCCTGTCTCCTCTCACTTTCCTGCTTAGTTCATCACATAAAATATCATTCTGATAACCAGTGAGGTCAAAGGACCTTTACCTCCTGTCCCCACTGTAGACTTGCTATTTAACTGCGTGATCTGCTTTGGCAGCTGCTGAGATCTCAGCTCTCACAGAGATTTGAGACTTAATCACCCACAGCACCAACAAAGACCTGCTCTTTTTATGGGGCTAGGGGGGAAAACAAAACACAGCATCCAGACACAGCTCAGTGGTGCTGGGGATTGAACCCGTGGCCTTGTGCATATGATGCAAGCACCCTACCAACTGAGCTAAATCCCCAACCCTGTCACCACTTTTAACCTCCCCCACAGGAGCCTCTGAACCTGGTCATGCTGGATGATTCGCTCTTCCCCAGATGGCCGGGCCTTCCATACCTGCCTTGGCAAGAATCTCCACGCCCTCTTCCTTGCCTGCAGCCTGCATTTCCTACCCCGCTGGGCCTCCAGGGTGCCACACACTCACACACACACAAAGGCTCAGCACCTATGGGCAAATGCCTGCCTCCCATACCCACCACCTGGGCCTCACATGCAGCCAGCGAGCTGTTCTCTTTTAAAGGCTCCCCATGTATATAATGTACTACGATAAGTTCTTTTTGTTATTTACTTGAATGGAGCTGCAGCCAGTTGAAAAAAGAAATCTGTTTTTCATTGAGTGAGGGAAAAAAAAAATAATACTCCATATTGGGGAACTCAGCCATTTGCACATCCGGATCCTCTTACCACAAATGGCTTAAGGGCCAGACACGCCAGCTTCCCCTGCTAGATGCACTTGGCACTGCAGCCAAATGGAATTTCAGGCAAGGTGTGGGGGAGGGGGAGGGCCAGAGCCCTCTCTGGCTTCCTGGAAATGTGGCCTTGGCTCAGACTAGCTATTAGGCCATGACCGTAAACGGCCAGGAAACCTGGCAATGGCTACCCGGTGGTGGGAGGGAGGGCAGGTGATGAATGAGAGGAAAATGTCCCAGAATACATCTCCGATGTTCCATTTGTTGGTATGGAAGGAGGGGCAAGGAGGGGAAGTTCACTTTAGGCTACTAAAAACCCCTGCTATGATGCCTGGCCTCCTGGGATGGGGGCACATTCCTGCTTGTGGTCAGATGAGGTCAGGCCCTGCTCAGGGCCCTAATCTTTTGGAGCTTGTTTGCCCATCTGTAAATTTAAGGGATAACAACTGTCTCTGTCCTCCCGGGTGTGTGTGTCCAGGTGCCTGGTCACCTGTAGGCTGAGCACAGGTGGGTTGGTTCCCCTGGGGCTTTCTGGTGGAAAGCATTGATTAACCTCCAATGCCAGCCATCTGCACCCATTTTGCAAGAAATATGGCTTTTCATTACATTAGTGAGACTGCTAATGATGATCAGGGTTGCTAATATTAGCACAACACACCCAAAGACACAACATGGTCAGACTTAGAGAAGAGCAGCCGTGAAGGGCGACCCTGGGGCTCCGGACAGCAAACTGCCCTTCAGCAGCTCTGCGGAGCTCCGTGTCTCACTTGCATTCGCTCACCCATATCTCAGCACAAAGTGACTGCGAGTGGTGTTCCCTTGGTACCTGGAGGTCTTGCCTCTCAGTCACTTCCTGTCTCGGAGCAGTCGGGACACATTACACCTTTCCTAGCAGGAGGGGCTCCCAACACATGGCCGAAGCCCTGTCATTGGATGCCTGGAGGTTTTCCATGGGGTTAAATAGAGATGACATGGGGTTGCTTTAGTTCCTTCATTGGGCAAATTTTCTAGAAAAGTATGAAGCTAGTTTCTGACCCAGACTCACAGATACCGACAGGTTGCTTTCCACTTAAAAAAAAAAAAATATATATATATATATATTTGCAGAACTGAGGATTGAACACAGTGATGTTCTACTACTGGGTTTTTATTTATTTATTTATTTATTTTTTAATCTTGAGACAGGGTCTCTCTAAGTTGCCTGGGCTGTTTTTGAATTTGAAATCCTCCTGCCTCAGTCTCCTGAATAGCTGGGGCCGCCATGTCTGGCACTTTCCTTTTTTTTTTTTTCTTATGGACGAGAGAAGACTTCCACGGCTTCTCTCTAGTACCCTTCTGTGGGGCACCTGGGGTCCTCATGGTGCAACCAGGCTGCTCAGAATCCCCACTGCAGCCCGCATCCCCTTTGCCAGGAGACTTTTTCTGTACACCCAGCAGCATCCTGAGTGGTGCCCCTCTGGGGCTGTGCTGCCCACCAGCTAACCTGGGAATTACTTCATATTAAGCTGTTAAAGACTGACTGTCGGTGGAGCGCCCTACAAAATCATACAGATGCTCCTCAATTTATGATGGGATTGCATCTCAATAAACCCATTGTAAACTGAAGCCAGAGATCCTAAATTGAAGATGCATTAAATGTGCTTAACCCATCAGACACCCTGGCTTAGCAACACGGCAAGCTGCAGAGTCGGTTGCTTCCCTTCTGATCACGTGGCTGACTGGAAGCTGGGGTTAGAGGCTGCAGCTCAGCATCACAACAGAACATCCTGTGGCAAAGAGCAGCCTGGGAAGGACTGAGATTCAAAATTTGCTTTCACGCCACTAGAAGGTCTAAAAATGATCAATTGGACCATCATAATTGGGATTTTACTACCAATGAAGAGTAGTAGCTGGGGTGTCATGGTGGACGTTGGAGGAGATGTTCTGGATAGAAACTCTGGAACAGTTTCCAGTGGCCGGCTCTCCCAGCCCTGACCATAGAGAGGAAGAAAATGTCATTTACTGAGGTCCTGCTGGACCACCAGACTTTTCTATGTGTCAATGTACCTTTCCCCACTTTAATTTGCTGTTCTCGTCTCTCTCTGTTCAGCTCCTATCTCTGGAGGTAAGAGATCAGATCCTTGGAGGCAGGGAAGGGCTGTGGAACCTTTCTAAACTCAGGAAGCTGGGCTGAAAGTATACAGAGGAGCTGAGCCGAGTGCAAGCCACAGGTGGGAGGTGAGCCCTGGGTCAGGACATGGGTCCCATGAGAAGAGGTGCCTGGAAGAGAAGGCATCATTCATTGACCTATCTTGTCCATTGAGGGCTGCTATGTGCCATCCATGGTGTGAGGGACAGGGTGGGGACATACCAAGAGAAAGCCAGGGTCAGTGTCCTGATGTGTGAGAGGGGCCATTGTGGAGAGTTCTAAGCTGACCCATTTCCAGTACGCAGTGGCTTCTCTTTATCTGTCCAGAGCTTTCTCCCACTTTCTCATGGAATTAAATCAGTTCCATAAGGCCATTCTAGGAGGGGCTGCCAATCATAGTAACTCAGCTCAGGGATTGGACCAAGAGGTGGGCATATAACTCCAGCCAGGCCAATCAGAGGGCTTCCCTGGGATTCTAAAATCAGGAGCCAAAGGAACAGTAACCCTTCCTCTCGGGCTGCTAAAGGGTGAGAATGTGAGTGGAGGGCTACCCCTGGCTGAATGCCTTTCTTTCTCAAAGGAAAACCCCAGCTGTGGTGGGATGGAAAGAAGCTGCTGTGTGGAGTCAGAAAGAATGAGAGTGGGGAGGGGCACCCAGCAGAACTCAAGCTCCCCAGGATCTCTGAAGCATGGATGGTTTGGGGGATGTGGAGAGATAGGGGGAGAACCAGGAGAGAAACTTGGCAGGAGCTAAGATGTGGCAGGGAGATATTAAAAAGAAATGGTACTTGACAATGGGGAATGACAATGGAAAATCACCCACGGGATTTGGCACCTAGAACCCCACAGTGACCTCGACAGGGCAGCCAAGACGTGTTGGCCAACTGCTATGTGCTCAGAGGTGCCATGGTATCTTGGGGTTCTCTCAGAACTGTTTCCCGAGAGCCAGCCTCTGCCCGCAATACTAGATAGAGAGAGAAGGGGACAGACGGAGTCCGTGTCCTCACCGTGTCTAATCAGAAATTTTATAACCACCACCTTTTCAGTTGACTGCAAGGTCCATGAATCACCCCTTTTATTGATAGGGAGACTGAGGCTCAAGGGGGACACAGATTTTTGCTTTCTGCAAGAGCTCCCATCTCTGCAGAAAGCCCCCTTTTCCAAGGTGGATTGAATCAGGTTGGTCAGCAAAAGAAAATCTGTCTCACACCTGCTCTGCCACTAAAGGAGGTCAACCGGTTCATGTACCAGGAAAGTTCAAAGATCAGATGGATTTCAGGGTTGGTTTGACTCAACAAGGTTGGTTTGCAGCCCAACAAAGTTATCAAATGCCCTGTTTTCCTCCAGTCTCTGCCTTCTGGAATGGTAGTTCTGTCCTAATAACAGCTTCCCCCTGGTGGCAAAGAGGCCTCCAGGGTGCCACCCCTCACAACTGCTACCTTATTTCCTCTTGAGAGTCTTTTCAGACAAACAAGGAAAGTTTTTTTCCCCCCCTCAGGAAACTCCCAGAAATTTTTCCCTATGTGTCATTGAACACATGTCTATTCCTGAGGCGATATTAACAATACTCTGGGCTGAGGGGCTGAGTCGCGGGTCACTTGGAACAGTCACTATGGCCTGGAGGATGAGAACACTCTGACTGTCCAGGTGGCCAATGCTCACGGCGTGGGCAGGCGGGCAGCCTTCTGAAGCCAGGAGCTTCGTGGGTGTCTGGGTGTGTGGTGTGCCCGGGTGAAGGGTGCCGGCTGGCAGACAATAGGGCTCCCCCAGGGATGCTGGTGGCTTATTCTCCGTGTGCACAGGACTGAACAAACAGTTTGTGTGCTCATTGAAGCAGCAGAGGACCTGATTGGATGCCTGGATGAGTTTCTCAGGAAGAGAAAGAACCAGATGAAGAGGCTCTCAAGGGACTTCGTGTCCTCCCCAGTTCTTGGAGGATGTTTTCTACAATCCTGGAGGACTGGTGTAAAGCCAGGGAATTGGAGCCCACCTCAGGGTCTGTAATTGCCTAATTAATTCAGGCACAGGGGCCTCTGGCAGGTGGGATGACAGGAAGGTGGGGCCACTCTGTGTGCTCTTACTGCCTGCCACATCCCGCCCCGGGAGGCTTGGCTGTAGGACACTCGCCCAGGTGGGCATCCGAGGGCTAGGAATTCTGACAGACGTTTGACAAGGTGCTGGACTTGGCGCGTGGCCTCCTTCCACCCAGAGGGCACACCAATTCCCCTTTCATCAGCGAGGAGAAGCCCGTTAGTTAATTCTGAGCCCCAGGCTGTTCTCTGCATTTTCTTGGTTACTGCCTGGATCTGGTTCAAGTTCACCCAGGTCCTGGCTCGGGCAGCACCCACAGGCTCCGTTTGATAGCAGCGTTCATTTATTTATCGAGAAGCCATTCTCTGGGCTGGGCCTGGGTTCCAGGCTCTGTGCAGGGTACGGGAAAGTGGAGGGTTGAGCAGGGGAAGGAGGGCCAGTCACTGCTGCAAGCAGACGCTCCAGCTTGAGAAGCACCCATCTCGCAGGTGGGTGCTGGGCTGTGAGGGGCTCGGCGTGCTTTGGAAATAGGGGTCCAGGGGTGGAGGCAGGGGTAGAGGGGTGGTGGAAGGTGAGGTCATAGGGGTAAATGGAGACTGAAGAGCAGAGACTTCTTAACAGAGTCGGAAATGAAGAATCATGTCCAACTAATAGGCAGATGGGTTTCTGAGACCAAATGCATATGGTAGGCTACAGGTGATAGGGGTGACAGGTGAGGAATGGCAGGCAATGGATCAAGGCTGGAGAGGGCTCAGCAGTGGTGTGACTTCCCATCGGATGGGGTGGTGGCAGGAATCAAGATGGTCTTCAGGGTATTTGTACTTGAGTTAGAAAATTCAGGTGCAAATAAATAAATAAATAAGAAAAAAAAAAAAGAAAATTCAGGTGCAAGGGATGGGTTTGGGTGGGTGGGATGAAGGTTCGGTATTGATGTGCCCTGGGACATTCAAAGAGTATCCATAGGATTGCAGGATAGGACAGAGAGGTAGGACAGAGACAGGGATGCAGAAGTCAGCACCACCATTTTTATTTTACATTCCCTCCTAGTCTTTGTCCCATGAGAGACTGTCACAATTGCATGGGACAGAGTCACCCAACTGGGCCTCCATTTCCTGGTTGGTGACACAGGTGTTATAGCACTTGCCCTGCAAAGCTGTCTCCAACATTAACTGAGAGGGTGAGCTCAGCCTCAGTGAGCATGATACCCAAGCTGGACGTGGTCCTCACCATTGTTACCATGCGTACAGGCTTAGGATGGCCGTGGTGTGGGCTTTACACAATGCCCTGGGTTAGGAATGGCTCTGGAATATTGCCTCCATGGAAACCAAAGGAGGCAATGCTTCTGCTGTCCTCTGAGCATGAAAGAGGGAATTCATTTTTTCATGCCATCATCTCTAGGATAGAGAAGGCCAGGCTGCGTCACCACAAAGCACCCAGAGCAGAGACACAATGCAGTCTCATGTGACCATCTCTTTTCTTTCCTCTATTTTTGCTCTGGGGTCAGGACCACTGGACACAAGGTCAGGCGGTTTTACATAATGTAATTAACTCACACAGTAGCACTGGTTTGCGGAGGACTGTTCCTGAAAGAGAGTTTGGAGGTGTCAACAGCATGGCAGATGCAGTACCCAGGGTACCAACACCCTGAGCGCCTTAGTGCTTCGAATGCAGGGAGCAGCTGCCTGATTCTCACGAATGACAAGCCCTGCTCAGACATTCAGACAGTTCCTATTTTTCCTGTGCCATGATCTGGCTTTAGACAATGAGATGCATATGCGGGGCCCGGGAGAACAGCTGATCCAAATCTACTCTGAAGACTTGTGATTTCAGTGGAAAATAATGAGCAGAAATGAATTTTAAAAAGGCCCTGAAGGCTGACAAAACTCAGGCTGAGGGTCCTCAGGTCTTGGGGTTCTCACCTCACAGACTCTATGTGTCCAAAGAGTCAAGAGCTATCTAGCTTCAGCCTCCATCGGACCTCAGAGGCTGCTCCCAGAAGATGATCGAAAATTCAAGGAATGATTTTGGGATCAGTGGGTTGAGCAAGAGAAATTATTCCAATGAAAGATTCAGTTACATCTGGTTTGCTCCTACCAGTTCTATTTCATCTAGTCTCTCTGATGTCTTATCAGAAGAATACTAAATAGGGGGATTGGTTGTGCAACTTTAATAATGCCAACCAGAGAAGAGAAATGTGTTTGTGGATCCATGAGACTGGCAAGCACTAAGTCCACAGAATATTTGGCAATTTCTTCATTTAGCAGTGCAATTAACCTCCCCTGCTATGTACTTGATGGTGTGTTAATTGCTATGGGTGCTGATACCATTTGAATGTGTCTCCCCAAAAGCTATGTGGGCAACTCAATGCCCATTGCAACAGTGTAGGGAGGCGGGGCCTAAGGGGAGGTATTTAGGACATGAGGGTGCTACACTCATGAATGGGCTAATGCTGATTACCAGTGGGCTTGGGGCTGTAGGTTCAATCTTTTGTTCTCTTCCTCTCTGTCTCCTTGCCCTTCTGCCATGGAATGACTCAGCAAGAAGTCATCACCAGGAGCTGGCACCTTGATCTTGGATTCTCAGCTTCCCAAACCATTAGCCAATAAAGTTCTATTCATCATAAATAACTCAGTCTCAGGTATTCTATGATAGTAGATTAAGAAAGGGTCTAAACATGACAGGAGTCCAGTAAAGCTCCTTGGACAGATGGGTAGCTGGGCAGATAGATAGGTGGGTAGATGGATGGGCCGATGGGTGGAAGGGTGGATAGATGGGTGGATGGTGGATGATGGATGGGTGGAAGGGTGGATGGGTGGGTGGATGTAGGGATGGTGGATGATGGATGGAGGGGGTGGATAGGTTGATAGGTGAATGGATGAATAAAGAGCAAGACTTTGTAGTGTCCCCAAGTATTACAGTGATTCTTTATGCCTCCTTGGTGTGTTGTAATGGAGAGAGCATGGTCGCTTAGTCACCTCATCTGGTCCTCATCCTAGATCCTGTGGTGGAATCAATTACAGATTGTGAGCATCTATCTTTCCACTGAAATCAGGGTGAGGGCTGAAGATTTTCAAATTCTCTTATGAACAGCTTTGCTTTTCTGTATTGTAATTCAGGTTCCTTGGGAGAAACAACAGCTCCGTGTGTTTGGGGCGGGGGGGAGCTAGATTTTTTGGACCAAATGGATTTTCTGCCTCAGATAACAGCAGAAGCTTCCATTTCACTGGGTTTATTAGTTTGAGCCTTAGGTGGAAGAGTGGGCTACACGTCACTCCTGGAGAATTTGTACCTCAGGAGAGAAAGGCCCAAGATGATGCATGGGAAAGGAAGTTCCAGTCAGTGTGGAGCAGACTGGGCCTTTTTAGTTTGTAGAAATCATGCATCCTGGGACAGCTATTTCCAAGGGTACGTGCTGAGATATGCCACCAACATCAGAGTTGAAGTTCAGGTAGGCTAATTAACCTTGGTTCCCATGACAACCAGCCAGGCAACCCCATTAGTCCCAGGCAAAGAAGCAGCCCTACACATGGCCCCGGGAGAGGAAATTCTGAGGGCTGTTACTTCTGTGTCCTGGCCGGGGTTACAGAGGTACTTTAAGAGGGTGGGGTCCAAACTCTACTCCTCCCATCATGATCCTAAATATTGGGAAACTGACGTCAGAAAATTTGCAGAGGGACCCACCAGGGCCTACCTGCTCCCATACAATTCTTAGACACTGGGCGGTTCAGGGCAGGGAGATGGAGGTACTCAGTCCAAGGACCAAAACTAGGGCTCTGGCCAACCCCATCTAGATACTGTTGACTAACTTTGTGATATTTGGAGGTCGTGTGCATAAAAAATGTCACAGTTCTTGGGTCCTGTGTCCCACAGGAGCCGGTAATGGATGGGGGAGGAGGTATCTCAGCTCCTGCATAAGTTTTTTATATATATTTTAGGTTAGTGAATTTGAGAGATGGCAAACCAAAGAAAAATATTGTGTGCTTTATGGGGAACCTTTGATCCATAGCAACTGGCCTTCACTTTGAGACATTCTGGCTTGCCTTCAAAATTCTGTGCTAATTGACATTTGTCTTTCGCTCCATAAAGGCTTCTACCCCAGTGTCACTAGGACATTGGAGGCTGAGATGTGGTCCTTCCTTTTCTGTCCAGGCCAGACGCTGCAGCAATTATCATAACAAACAACTGCCTACAGAACTTGCTTTGTCTGCTTTGCTAAATGAGTGGACGAATCTTGTGACCAGACGGACTCTCCTTTTATGGGCCCTGGAACATTCTCAGGCGTCTGTCTGAGCAGAACAAAAGGGGCCTAGAAGTCTTTATTTCATTCCAACTTCTTCCCCTCCACCCCCAAACACCCACGAGGTGTTAGAGACAAAGATCTCAATGGAGACAAAGGAAGCCGAGAGTCTGGAAGTTGTAGTCAGAGGAGCAGCTCATTTTTCTGATTCCACGTTGATGGGAGAAATAATTTTTTTTTAAGACCTTCCATCTTCATGCAAGGAAAGGTTTTGAAGTGTTTGCCCCCAATTAGTGCAGCGGTGGGCAAGGTGTGGATTCATCTGGAAATAAGGAAGGACTTCAAGTGAGGTGGAGGGACTACCCTTGGCAAGAGGTGAGGGGCACAGCTCCCAGGCCGCAAAGCTAATGGGGCTTAATTAGCTGCCAGGGTGGAGCGATCAGCCTGTGCTCTTGGCAGGAGGCAGAACACAACTCCACAGAAGGCCTTGGAATCTCTCCCTTTCCTGAGAAGCCGCTTCCTGGGTCCTCAGTGGCCTGTGTCATGTGCATGGCTTGTTCCTTCCAGATGGTGGCAGGATTGGTGTTGAATGTCCCTGTGACAGTGGGTGGGGCCCAGTCTCATGGTAGAAATGATCCATATTGGATGAGCTGACTCAGGGCAAAACTGGGTCTCAGCTTCTCCGTCCCTCGGCTGGTCAGCAGATCCTTTAACCTCAAGGAAGCTTGGATTTCTCATCCACAAAATGGGCTCAGGGACGACACTGAGGTAAAGAGTCAGTGGGTGTTAAGTAAGATAATGGAAATGAACCCGAAATCTGTGATGGGCTCTTCATACTTGTAAAATTGTGCTTCTGCCACGTCAAAGGCAACTTTGGAAAAGGGAGAGGTTTGGGAAGTGTTATAGTTTGTATATGAGATGTCCCCCAAAAGCTCCTGTGTTAATGTAGGAGGTGAAACAACTAGATGATGGGAGCCACAACCGAATCAATGGATTAATCCAACTGATGGATTAGTAATTTGAATGGAGTACTGGGTGATAACTGTAGGCAGGTGGGGTGTGACCGGAGGAAGTGGGCCCCTGGGTATGTGCCTTGGGAATGATACACTTCGTCCCTGGCTCTTCCTGGCCTCTCTCTTCTTCCCAAAGGCCATGAGCTGAGTAGGTTTTTCTACGATAGCCTTCTGCCTCACCTCAGGCTCACAGCAATAGAGTCACCAACCATGGACTGAATCTCCAGAGCCATGAGTCAGACTTTTCATTCTCTAAGTTGTTCTGGTCAGGTATTTGGTCACAGCAACAAAAATCTAACCAGCTCAAGGAGAGTCCAAGGGGAATGTGATTTTCTTCCGATACAGCCAACAGCATGTTCTCTTCTGTCCCAATCACGAGGGGTCCCAGGGTGTCAATGTCCTTGCTCTGCTCACAGTCAAGGACCAAGAGCAGTTCGGTGGCAGGAACCAGGACCCACTGATCTCAACCACTCAGCCGATGAGTGGTCACAATGTGGTTGCCTTGGCCATTGTGCTGGGGAAGTGCCTGGACCACCAATGACCTGAAGAAGATAAAGATTTGTCTCATGTCTACATGATTTCTATTTATTTATTTATTTGGTACCAGGGATTAAACTTGGGGCACTCAACCTCTGAGCCACATCCCCAGCCCTATTTTGTATTTTATTTAGAGACAGGGTCTCACTGAATTGCTTAGTGTCTCGCGTTTGCTGAGGCTGGCTTTGAACTCACGATCCTCCTGCTTCAGCCTCCCCGCCGCTGGGATGACAGGCGTGCACCACGGCGCCCAGCAGTCTACCTGATTTCTCATCATTGATAAATGCTCACAGCTGGCAAAATGCTCGTAACATGCACCAGCAGACCCTGGTGGGCACCAGGGAGCCTCAGGAACAAGGAAAGGAAAAGGCCCCCTCCCTTGTCAGCAGTGGTTTGGAGACGAGGAGGGGGCTGTTTTTTTGCTTGGTGACTGTGTAGCAAAAACCGAATAGTAGCTGAATGGAACCGTGGGTGGAGATTCAAGGGCGTGCTTCTGAATGGTGTTTGGGCCACAGGCGCAGGGGCTGCTTGTAGACACAGCTCTCGGAAAGACAAAGGGAACCAACCCATGGGCTCTTTGAGTGGCACGCCTGATCCCAGCTGCACACCAAGCTGAGAGGCAGGACAGGCTCGCCTGAGCAATTACCCGGCCAGGCAAGGGCCGGGCCCAAATTCTGGCCCCTAAGTGAGCAGCACTTTGTCAGTGGATGTGATTCTTGTGTCATCTGCCCAACGGCCCCCATTAATTCTCCCCCAGAGCCAGAGTGACTCACGGCCTTGAATTAGCTATTGTTGGGGCTGTGGGAGGCGAATGGGAAAGCCAATGGAGAAAGGTGTGTTGACAGGAACGTTCTGTTCTGTCCTCAGATGAGAAGTGCCTGTTTGGCAGAAGTCGTGGTGGGGACGATGTGTAGGGAATGTCCTTGAAAATCCTCAGGCTGTCTGGCTGAGTGGCAAAGAAGAATTACTGGCAGCTAATTCTTGGAAGAATGGAACAAGAATTTGTCCATCCATCCATCCATCCATCCATCCATCCATCCATCCAGCCATTATTTAGGCAGTATCTCTCTGTGACAAGCACCATTCCAGGCTCTGCAGGAGCAAGACATCCTCCTCCTCGGGGAGCTCACGCTTCGTGGGGACGCACACAATGGAAATCTGTGCTGTCACGTCAGTTTACTTGAAACATCTGGAAAGCAAAACCTGATGCCGCAGAGATGTGTTGAGGTGGCTGGAAAAATTCCAAGATGAATAACACGTGGCCCTCGGAGCTACCCCCACCGGGAGGCATCCAGGAAAGGACAGGGAAGGAAGGGAGGAGGCTCGTCTTGGAGAGTTGCATCATAGACTCCAGAGCTTCTGCACTGAAGCAGAAGAGACAAAGTCACCTTCCAGAGAAGAGGCCTCTGGTCAGCAGGACTATAATTGGATTTAATGTGCACCCTATATAAAGAAAGATTGTATCGAGTGGAAAGAAGGTCCTGGGTAGGGCCCCCTCCCCCACCCGCCCTGGCCCTGCCTGGGAGATTCAGCATTCTGGTTCTGTCCCAGTGTCAGGGACGTCTGCATGGCAGGGAGACCCTTCCCGGGCTGACTGTGGAGGGTAAGTTGAGTTATGAGCACACCATTCTTCCTTCCTGGGCTTGCGATAGCCAATGGGATATTCATGGATGTGACCTGAGCATACTTCAATAGGCATCTTTCAATATCCGAGCCACGTTGGCCCCGTGATGGTTTGCGGAGACGAGTCTGAGGCCGAGGCCCCTGCCTGGTTCCACTTGGCCTCCGGATGTCCAAGCTCCATCCAGAGATGAGCTCCTCTTGAGAAACAAATCTGTTCATTCATATTCCCAGAGCATATGACAGTCACCTTCTGGGGCTGGGCTGGCCCTGGGGGAAGCCGTGAACAAGAGAGACTAGGGCTGGGCATGGTGGCAAATGCCTGTCATCCCAGCTGCTCAGGAGGCTGAGGGAGAAGGATGGCGAGTTCAAAGCCAGCCTCAGCAATGTCGAGGTGCTGAGCAACTCAGTGAGACCCTGTTTTTAAGTAAAATACAAAATAGGGCTGGGGTGTGGCTCAGTGGTCGAGTGCCCCTGAGTTCACATCCCAATACTCACCCTCCCCCCACCATAAAAAGACAGACTAGGCCTGGGCCCTGTAGCCAGCACTTCCCTGAGGCGATTCTGGCCTGCCAGGCAGATATGCACAGTGACCAGGGAAGAATTCTGGGGCCCCTTTCAGCCAGGATCCTTTGTGGGGCAGACTGAGGGGTGGGCGAGGAAGCCACTTGGCCTGTCCTCATCTCTGGCTAAGGAGAAACTAGTTTCTACTAAACCATGTGGCTAGGATTCTTTTATCAACAGGTCACCCTCTGCATGACAAGGGCAGGAGGAAAGAACACTTATTGCCACCCCCAGTGTCACCCAAGTCCATCCAGGGTAAGTCCCCGATTGTGCTAGCCAGGCAGGGCTGCAAAGGGACTGTGCCTCCCTCTGGGGACCCTGGGCGGATGGCTTAGTAGGATTGGCTCTCTGCAAAGTTTTGCATGATTGACAGACTGCACTGAACTCATGGCCCCTGCTTGTTTAGGAATGGGAAGGTGTTCGCCCAGCCTAAGTCCATTTGCCCACGGAGCGTCTTCAGCTGGTTGTATCAATGGCAGGTGCTCCGTGCACTTGGACTGCACTGTGCTGATTTCAACGTCTTCCTGTGCAAAATGCCACAGTCTCTACAGGAGGATTTGGTGGAGGTGCACCCAGCATTGCAGTTTCTCAACAGCGTGAAGCCTAAGACGGTTTTCCTAATTGAGATCTGATTGACACAGAGTCAAGGCCGTCTTTGTAGTGTATGGCCCTCTGAGTTTAGGAATGGGAAGTTGCATAACCATATCCTTACCCCACAAGTTTGCACGTGTGACCCAAATAGTCACTCCTACTACCCATGTCTTGCCTCTGGCATTCCTGACCTGTTTTCTCTTCTGACAGTTTGGCCCTTCCCAGAATATCATACAAATGGAATCATACAGTGTGTGGCCTCCTGAGTCTGGCTTCCTTCAATTAGTAATGCATTTCAGCTGTAACTGTTCTTGTGCATCTCAAAAGTTCACTTCTTTTTATTGCCGAGTGGTGTTCCATGGTATTTATGTACCAGCGTTGGTTTATCCCTTCCTTAGCAAAGGACATTTGCACAATATATATAGTTGTTGTTGATTAGGAATAAAGCAGTCACAAATATTCATATTCAAGTTTTGTGAAAACAAATGTTTTCATTTCTCTCAGGTAAATACTTAGGAGTGGAATTTGCTGGTCAGATGGAACGTGTATGTTTAACTTTATAAGAAATTGTCGAACTGTCCCCCAAAATGGCGGTATCCTGTGACATTCCCATCAACAACGCAAGAGAAGGTAGGTTGTTCCTATCTTCATGGTACCTTGTCACATTTCCCCAATGATGAATGATGTTGAGAATCTTTTAAGGTACCTGACTTGTCATGAGTACATTTCCAAATCTTTTATGCTGTAAAGTTCACATCTTTGTTCCACTTAAAAAAATTATGTTGTTTTCTTGGATGTTTTAGAGTTTTTTTATATCTTCTACAAATAAGTCCTTAATCACAACCTGTTACAACTCTTTTTGCTTTGTATAATCACTGATCTCTTAGACCAATTCAAAGTTCAGAAAAGTCATTTAAAACATAAGTACCTTCTTTTAAACTACTTTTGGAGATCTTAACTGTGTAGATCCAAATTTCTGTCTAGTATCACGTTCTCCCGACTGAAAGGTTTTCTTTAACATAGATCCCCTTAGTACAGATCGGCAGATTGTGAATTCTCTCTGCTTTTGTTTGTCTGCAAAGGTCTTTATTTCATGATTATTTTTGGGAGATGGAATTCTGGGGTGACAGCTTTTTCTTTGAATACTTTATAAAGAGGTCAGTTCCTGGTCTTGTGGCTTGCATGTTTTCTGATGATGAGCCTTTGGCTGTCCTCTTGATCCTGCCTCTGTGGGCAGTGTTCTCTCTCCTCTAGCTGCTTTTGGGGGTGTCTGTTTATAGCTGGTCTTTAGCAATTTGAATAGGATGTGTCTGAGTTTTCTGTTCGCTATTCTGTTGATGGAGGGCTATTTATTTGAGTGTGATTCTCCAATTTCTTTGGATCTGCAATTTAACGTTTCGTTATTTTGGAAAACTGGTGCTCATTATCCACACAACCATCGGTTCTGCCTCATCATGTCTCTCTTTGCCTTCTGGGTGTCCAGTTACACGTATGTTAGGCCACTGGCTGTTGTTCCACAGCTATTGGAAGCTCTATGCTAATTTTTTATTCACTCTTTTCTTTTTGTATTTAATTTGGATAATTTCCATAGGCCTCTCTTAAAGTTCACTGGTTCTTGTCTCAGAAGTGTCCAGCATTCTGATCATTCCTTCAAAGACATTCTTCATCTCTTTTATAATTTTTTTAAAAATGTCTAACAGCTACAGTTGACTTTTTCTTAGATTTTCACCCCTTTGCAAAAGTTTCTCGTTGGTTCATGAATGTTGTTCAACATTTACACCAGGGTCTTTAACATATTAATTATAGTTATTTTTGAAATCTCTGTTTTACAGTACTAACATCTGAGTCATTTCTGAGTCTAGTTCTTTTGATGATTTTATCTCTTGACGGTGGAGTGTCTTTATTTGCTTTTTGTCATGTAAATTTTTTTTGCATGCCAGACATTATATAAAGAGCAGTAAAGACCAAAATAAATACTTATGTCTTCAAGTGGCAAGCCTTTTCTGAGCTGCTGGTGTGGGCTTTGAGTTAGTCTATTTAAAAAGGAACCTGGGCTTGTCTCAATGAATTGCTGTTTCTTTGCTGTTATATTTACCATCAATGCACTACCAGCTTTGATTCTTTTTCTAGAAGAATCTTGTGTGTAGGGTGGCAGCCTGGGTGTTAGAGACTAGGTGTGTGGCACTCCTGCTGCCATATATCACGATGGCTGTCACCTAGGGCTTGCAAGCCTGCTAGCGATTGTTGTGGTTTAGATATGGTTTCAATGTATCTCCTAAGGGCTCAAGAGTTAGAATCTTGGTCTCCAGCGTGGTGATGTTAAGAGGTGGTAGAACCTTTAAGAGGTGGAGCCCAGTGGGAGGTCATTAAATCCTTGGGGTTATGCACTCTGAAGGGATTCACACAGATCTTGTAGGACCCCAGTTAGTTCCTGCAAGAGGGATTATTGTAAAAAGAGCGAGACTGGTTCCTCTTTGTTCCCTGGCTTCCCATCTTGCTGTGTGATCTCCCCCTTTTACATGTGCTCCCGCCATGATGTGATGTAGCCAAGGGAGGCCTCCCCAGAGCCAAGCACATGTTGGCATCATGCTCTTGGACCTCCAAAACTGTGAGCAAAATAAACCTCTTTTATTTATATATTACCAGAATTGGGTATTTCTGTTATAGCAATGGGAAACAGACTAAGACTGTGGTGGACAAAGATGTTTTCTCTCTTCCTAGTCCAGCCTCACTCTTAAGTAGGTCTTGTGTCCCCGGGTCTTGGCAATGAGACTTTCCCAGTGAACATGCCCTCTGTCTTTTGTTAGCCAAAGTCCACCTTATATCTTTGGTGGGTCTGGTGAAACAGATACTTTCCTAAAGAATCATCAGATGACCTCTAATGAGATTAGTATAAGATTCTGGGCTCAGGATTATTTTATGATCTTCCCTTTAGGGCAAATTTATAGACTGTTACTCTTCTCCCACCTGCAATAGATTTTTGTCTGTGTCCTGGGGGTACTGAGTTGTCTGTCCTTCACCAGCATCTTACAGCCTTTGTTCCAATGAAGACAAGGGTATCTGTCAACCTACTCTATAGTGGCCGTCCCTCCTCTCCTCTGAGTCTGCATGCAACTTCAGCTCTTCAATGGGATCAAGAAAAGTTATGATTTTATTGTTAAGGCAGGAACAACATTCCTTCTGGCTTTCTACATCCCAGGTAGACACAGGACTCCCCCCTGTCCAATGTGAAAAGGAAGAAACAAGGGAACTAGAGGAGAAAGTACTGCAGAATCAGACCAGGAGACTTTTCAGACATGGAGAAGCAGGATATGCCAAGGGCCCCATTCTTCAGCAGACCCAGGATGCCGTGTTCCTGGACAAAGAGGGCAAGCATTTGCTACAGCTCAAGAAGCAGAAAGGGACGAGTCAACTGGCCGTTAATGGACACAGCAATTCATTGAGACAAAAGCAGAAGAACTCACTAAGACTGAGGGTATCTAGGCCACATAAGTGGAGCTCACTGGAGGTGAGGGACGGCAGGAGCCTGGTCCCCTGGGGAGTCTGAGGGATAAGAAAGGAGGTGATGGGCAAGTACCTATCTTTGCACAATGGAAGGAGGCTGGCATATGGCACCTCCTCCCCCAAGTGTCCAGCAAATGAACCAAAAATGTCTTCTCCCTGGCAGCTCTGAGATTGCTTCCCTCATGGGGAAATTTCCATCTCTTGATTTCAATCACTTCTGGACTCCTGCCTACCATTCCCCAAAATACTTTTCTTTCCACCCTCATTCTTACTGCCCCAGTCTGGACTCCTACTTGTCTCCCTGCTTCCAATTCCATCTCTCTCCTTCAGTCCCCCAAAGTATCAGCATCATAGGACACGAAGCACCCGTGTATACCTCCATGCCTCACAAAATGTCAACGGCTCTCCCCTCCCTAGACGGCAGTCACAAACTCGCAGCCTGTGGGGACCAGGCAGGAAGCAAGTGCTCCATGAACAGGTGGGCGTGAGATGGATAGAGACTGATTCAAGAGCTTCCATACACCAGACCACCATGGGCAATTGCTTCTCAACTCCAGGTGACCCTTGTCAGGTGAGAAGATGGGCCATGAGGAGGGCTTTCCAATTGCTTTTTCCCAGACAAACGATTAAAAATGAACTTTTGTGTGAGTTTCCCAATGTCTAATGGGGAAAATTTAAATAATGAAAATAATTTAATTAAAATAATTTATAAATTATCAAAGGACTGTGTGGGCCCAAGGAAACAAACCTCTGGACAGGAGGTGCTGACAGTTGACAGTTTGCGACCCGTGGTTTGGAGGGTCAGCTCCTTCCTCCCAGCTGATGTGTGAAGTACTTGAGCCCTTTTTTCAAGCCTTCCTGACCTGAACCCATAGACCAGACAACTTTTGCTCTAGGCCATGGTGCCCAGTGCTCAGTCTTCATACCTAAGTCAGTGACAGGTCCCCCTGCTTGCAATAACCTGCTTGTCACCTCCAATCACTCAACCTGCCCTGATTTTCAGGGGCTGCTGCCTGCTCCAACCGTGCAGAAGAACTTCTCTAACAGCTCCACAACCCACTCACTTCCCTTCCTCTGTTGCTTTAAACTTCATGGACTCATTTACTTTTCTCAAAAAGAACTTTGTTAAGATCTACAGATGACACAGTTCACTCATTGAAAGCGGTGATGTTCTGTTCAGTGAGGTTGAACATATTTGTTCTGACTTCCAAGTAGCAGTTGAGGTTGCTTATAAAATTAGGCACAATATAAACAGAACGACTAATGAAAACAATCCAGCTCCCCCAAACAGAAATGGACTTTGCCAGGCACCTCAGTGAGTCACTCTCTTTGAGCATTTATTTTAGCTTAAGTTCCCTGCAAGAAAAGAAATGAAGGGCCATCAGTTGTCTAATTCACTTTGTCTAATAAAACAATGCAGACAAATTTCTCAAGAGAGATGTTCTTTCTTGGCAAAGGATCCGAGGAGGACATCTACATAAAGAGCCATTATATGTGATTTCTCTTGACACAAGAGAGACTTCTACTCAGAGCAATAGTGACATTTTTCCCCTTAAATAAATTATTGTCTCAATAGACTTGTTAGGAATAAAATGTTCAGTGTGACTGTGCTCAAGAACACAGGCTTTGCAGTCATAAAAACCACATTTCCCATCTTGAGGAATCTTGTGCAAGTTATTTTATTTCTATAAGTCATAGTTGCCTAATCTGTAAAATGGGGTTAACAATAGTTTTTTTATTATAGGATTTTGGTGTGAGGATTGAATGAGAAAGCTTAAAATGGTGTCTATGATGTTTCTCTACTGTAAAGACACTATCTCACCCTTTGTAATTGATAAGCATTTTTTAAGGAGATATTTTGAGATATGTAAAATATCCTATTATTTAAAATTTTTACCCACTGGGTTTAACATCTATCAATGGTTCTTACTCAAATCAATCATTCCAGGGACAGGTACCAAATGGTAATCTTCTAATATCATCCCTTCTCCCACAACTATTGGTTGAATTTCTTTAGTAAGAAAGATCTTTATAAAATTAAAGAAAATCTAAATAAATGAAAAGACACTCACACTTATGCATCAGGAGATTTAATGTTATTAAGATGCTAAGACTCTTCAAATTGATCTACAGTTTCAGTGCAATTGCTATCTGATTCCCAGCTGAATTTTTGCAGAAATTAACAAGATGATTCTAGAATTGATAGGGAAATGCAGGAGACCTAGAAAAGTAAAAAAAAAAAAAATCATGAAAAAGACTTAAAATTTACTTTAAAGCTATATAAATCAGGAGAGTATGGTATTAGCATAAGAACAGACAGAATTAAGAGCCTAAATTAAATTTTTAAATTATGGACACAATTTTTGATGGAGTTATGATGACAATTAAATGGAGGAAAGGATAATGTTTTCAACAAATGGTTCAGGAACAACTGGATATCCACATGCAGAAGAATGAAGCTAGATCCTGCCACACCAGATACAAAACAATCAAAATGGATTAAAGCTAAATCTATATGAGTTAATGCTAGATAAGCTAGAACTATAAAGACATTAAAAGGAAACTTAGAAGTAAATCTTTATAACCTTAGGTCAGGCAGTGGTTTATTAGATATGACACCAAAAGCACAAGTGACAAAAGAAATTATACATAACTGGACTTTATCAACATTAAAATCTTTTTGCTTCAGATTATGCCATCAATAGGGGGAAAGATAACCTGCAGGATAGGATAAATTATTTGCCAATTATATATCTGATAAGGGACCTGTATCAAGAATACATAAAGAACATCTACAATTCAATAGTAAACAGATACCTCAATAAAAATGGGGAAAGAATATTGGTAGACATTCCTGCAAAGAAGACATCCAAATGACCAGCAAGCTCATGAAAAAGATGCTCAATTTTGTTATTCATTAGTGAAATGAAAATCAAAGTTACAATGAGATGCCATTTCACACCTCACAAGACAGATAATAACAAGATGAGGAGATTTTTTTTTTTCATTTTATGTTCTTATCATGTATCGCTGATAGGAACATAAAATGTAAAATGTAAAACTGGCAAAACTTCTATGGCCAACAGTTTGGCAATTCCTCAAAAAACCTAGAATTGTTATATGACCCAGAAAATCCACTCCTAGTGAAATTTATCCAAATAAACTAAAACACATATTCATATAAAAATGTGTAGATGTATATTCAGGGCAGCATTATTCATAATAGCTATATAGTGGAAATGATCCATGTGTCTACCAACTGTGAAACAGACAAATGAAAAGTGTGGTAAATCCATACACTAGAAAATGATTTTATAATGCAAAGAAATGTCATAGTGATACACGTGATAACAGGGATGAACTGTGGAAACCCTAAGGGAGAGACACCAATGCCAAATGACCACATGTTGTATGAATCCACTGACATACGTTTGGAGTAGATGAATCCAGGGAAAGAGAAAGCAGCTAGAGGGAATTGGAGAAGAATTGCTAATGGTTGGGGATGATAAAAAAAATATTAAAATTAGATGTGAGGGATATACAAGTCTGTAAATATACTAATGGATGAGTTATAGGCTATGTGAAATATATGTCAATGAAGTTGCTTAAAAAGAAATATATAAACATCAAGAAATCAATATACAAAGAGGGAGAACTCCCCCCTCCATTTACTTATTTAATTATCTCAAAGTGGATGTCAATTTAATGGGCTAGAATCCTTTACTATCTTACTTTGTGCTCAAACTGTCGTGTATTTTGCCAGTGGGGACATCTTCAAGACAGTTACTGTGTCCTTTTGACATGTGCCTGTGATTGTTTGAACTTCCTTTACTATTGTTTTTCTTTACTTTTCAGTACAAGATAGTCCAGGTTAATCTTGTATTTTCCTTGTCTCAACCTAGAATCAGCCATTTCTTCCAAGAACCCTGGTTCCTTCAGTGGAGAACAGTATTTAGAAACCAAGTTCTGGGCACCAGGTGTGTTTATTGCAAGTGGGGTGTCTGCAGTCTCTCAGGACACAGAACTAGGAAATGCAGTAGATATGCACATGTTCACTCATGCACACATACATACACATGTGCAAACACACACACACACACACACACATTCTCACAATCAATACCCATTTCTATATCTAGTTATGCTAAAACCCATGAGTTCACACTGACACCTCCAATTTTAACTTGATACCAGAGGGTCTGTTCTTTCCTGACCCCTTTCCATATTTGTAACTCCTTCTCCAGTAATAAGAAACTTGACTCTCATTATCCACCATCCATGCTGACTTGCTCAGTTCTAGGCCACTCAGAAAGTAAGTTTCAGAACTGCTAGCTCATGTCTCTGGGAAAAAAGAGGCCTCCTAATTAGAATCCAATATTTATTTAGAATTCTTTGTGGTTTTAGCCTGAGGCTATATAGTCCAAGTACTGTTTTCAAAAGTTAATTAAATTTGTTCTTTTCCCCCATTTCATCATGATTATGTTATTCATTTGAATTGTGATTCGGTTACATTTTATTTGCATTCAATTTTAGAGCCCCCTCCTCCCTGCGTATTGACTTCTTCCCTCCCTCCTTCCCTCCCTCCTTCCTTCTTTTCTTCCTGGCTTCCTTCCCTCCCTCATTCTCTCTGTGTGAGATATTAACATGGTCCCAAACTCAGGACTGCACACACACACACCAAAAAAAATTAATAATTTTTTAAACTTCAAAAATAAATTTAGGCAAGTGTCATTTCCTCTCTTATTTCTTTGGCCCTTTTTGCTCCATTCCCAGTCATACCCTGCAGGTGGCCAGTCTCATTTATCCTTGCAATATTTCTCTCTGGTCAAGTGAGCACATAGATGTCTATTTTCTAATCTACCCTTTCCACAAAAGGCCACAGATGTTCTTTTGCACTTGACTTTCTTCTCTACTGTGTTCTAGAAATCAGTCCCAATCAATTCATAGACATCTTCATTTTTGGACTTGGTGCTCCCTCAAGTAGATGTCTTACAATTTTACTCCTTCGCTCTGCTGTGTATGTACATTTAGGATGTTTCCAATATTTTCTAGTGTTAGGTGTATCTTTAGGGGGAAATCCCAGAAGCAGGACTGCTGGGTTAAAAGGTAAAAGTATATGTAGTTTTGTGAGCAAGACAAATTTCCTCCAGAAGGACTGTTATACTCTGGACTGTCATCAATAATCGCTAAGAGTGCTGATTCCCGTATGGTCTCGACAACCCAGTGCCTGTCTGATAGATGAGAACCGTATCTCAATGTGGTTTTAATTTCCATTTATCTTATCATGAGTGAGGTGGAACATATTTTTTTACATTGAAGAACCATTTTTCCTATAAATCGTCTGTTCAGATATTTTGCCCATTTTTCTTTTGTGTCTTTTAAATCCTTTCCCCCTCAATTTTGAAGAATTGTTTATATATTAAGTCTATTAATTCATTATTTGTGATATGTGTAGAAACTGATTTTCCTAAGTTTGTTGGTTGTCTTTTAACTTGGGAGAAGTTTTTTTCTTCTCCCAAGTAGTTTTAAACATTGTGATTTGGTTACCATGTCTTTCCTTTGTTGCATCTGGGTTTTGAGTCACAGCTAAAAGCCTTTCCCTACATTGAGATAGCTGATCTGTTTGGAATTTGTTTCTGTATATATTATGCAAAGTATGTTGGATCTAATTTTGTCTTTGTCCAAATGACTGACCAGTGGTATTACCTGTACCTGGAGGAAACCTGCAGGGTAATCAAGCAGATCCGTATCTGAGTCCAACACTGCAGTATTGGGTGATGTTGCAGATGGTGTCCATCATTTGTACATTGTTTCCTTGTCTCACTGAAGATTATTCTACCCCTAATTCCTTCCTGCCTCCTCCTCCTCCTCCTCCTCCTCCTCCTCCTCCTCCTCCTCCTCCTCCTCCTCCTCATTTTGTTGGACTTTAAACAGCAGGGATAGAATAAAAATTGTCTTTACCATCTTTAGCTGGAAGTCTGTTAAGTATATTTTAAAATATGATGTATTAGCTCCATTAAAAAGAATTAAAAGTATACTATGAGCTTTAAAAAATAATTTTAATATTTATTTATCCTTTTAGTTTTCAGTAGACACAACATCTTTGTATGTGGTGCTGAGGATCAAACCCAGGCTGCACACATGCCAGGTGAGCACGCTACCGCTTGAGCCACATCCCCAGCCCTACTATGAGCTTTTTAAATGAAAAAATCGAGGCCAGTTGGCTGGGGTATAGGAAATGGTGCCTGCTGCCAGTAACAGGGACAGTGAGTGAGAGTCAGAGTCGGGTAAGGCAGCTATATTTGTAGTAAGAGACGGCTTTGGGGATCCTAAAAACCTACAGAAGTGTGGAAAATTCCAGGATTCCTCCTACAGTCTTCCAATTGGTTGAGTTAGGTTGTGCTATTCTTCTTGAATTTGCAATAAAACCACATAGTGGAGATAGTAAACAGTTCAGTAACTATTGAATAAAGGATTTGCATTTTCCTAAGTTAGATTCTGAATTACATATCATCCTTACAAAGATAAATTATGTTAATATTAGTAATATTACTTACTATTAGCTAGTAGACAGAACATTTTAATACTTCTGTTTTTTAAATAGAAATAACACAATTGGGTGGGAAAGCACACAAGCTTTGTTTTTTGGCCTGCTAACCTGTGACTTGGCCCTACTGTAGAGAGTCAGACCATTTGGACCTTATCCTGGCTCAGGCACCCTCACTGATCTGCTGCTAGAAGTTACCCAGACATGAACCCTAATGAGAAAAAAAATTAGCTTTGGTGCATAAACTTTGCCAGACCCAACTCATAGCATGACTAGTGTTAGTCACTAGGTCTTAATTTCTATGACGTTGCTGACAATTATTCGATCAGAGCAGCTTTCCCAGGAGCATCCACATAATTTGGAGCCACAGGCATCTTTGGGAGTAGGAAAGAGATACACAGAAAACAAGTGAATTCTTCTTTATAGTTTTGCTCTCACACACAGGTCTTCCCCTGATACCCAGAGAGGCCACTTCTTTCTTTCTTTCTTTCAGGAGGGGGAGTATATACCAGGGATTGAACTCAGGGTCACTCAACCACGGAGCCCCATCCCCAGCCCTATTTTGTATTAAATTTAGAGACAGGGTCTCACTGAGTTGCTTAGCGCCTCGCTTTTACTGAGGCTGCCTTTGAAGTCGCGATCCTCCTGCAGAAAGGTCATTTCTTGTATCTCCTGGAGCACCAAAGAACTGACCAGGCGTCTTCTTCATTGAAGAGCAGGTGCCATGAACACAATAGGTGAAGAATTTTGGGTGCTTTTGACATGTCACCCTGCCCTCACTGCAGCAAAGGAAAAGATCAAGTGTTTTTACTTTTTCTTGTCAAGCTTAAGCTATTTCAGGGCATTTGTCAACCTTTACAGAGTTTTCTCATAAAGTCGGAAGGCTCTGAATTATAGGAACACTGCATTTTCAGAGAGGGGGAAGAAGCCTAAAGTTGAATCCCTTAGAAACAGGTCCTGTTCCCCAGACCACAGCTTGACCTTGTAGAGCAGAGGTCCCTGGCTTCTCTCTTCACCACTCATGGCCTAATGCCTAATGTCCACTCTGGGCCTGGCATTGTGGCAAGTGCCATAATCCTGTTGAGATAGTTTATGGGACTTTTGTTATGTTTTTGTGTTTGTCACTTCCGGCTGCCACAACAAGATACAGCAGTTTCCCCTTATTTATGGGGAACTCGGTTTCGAGACTTCCAGTGGGTACCTGAAAGCACAGAGAGTACTGAACTCTAGATAAGCATTGTTACAGTTAATTGGACAATGAGACATTCCTGTGCAGCAGAAGCAGGATATGCAGGAAGAGGGATGGTGCAGGTCCCAGGGAAGATGGAATAGGATGGTGAGATTTCATACTACTGAGAACGGTGTGTCATTTAAAACTTGTGAGTTGTTTATTTCTGGAATCTTCCATTTAAAATTTTGGTTACTGAAACTGCAGAACATGAGACTCACATACCATAGAATGAATGGCTTCAACCCCAGACATTCATTTCTCACAGTTGTGGAGGCTAGAAGTCCCAGTTCAAGAGGCTGATTAGGCTCATGCTTGGGGAAGGCTCTGTTCCTGGCTTGCAGATGGCCACTGTCTGTCTGTGTCCTCACATGGCCTCTTCTCCAAGGATAGGTGGAGGCAGAGGGAGAGCTCTGATGTCTCTTCCTCTTTTTAAAGATACAGTCCTTCTGGGGGCAGTGGCACAAGCCTGTAATACCAGTGGCTCAGGAGGCTGAGGCCGGAGGATTGCAAGTTCAAAGCCAGTCTCAGTAAAAGGGAGGCCCTAAGCACCACAGGGAGACCCTGTCTCTAAATAAAATACAAAATAGGACTGGGGGTATGGCTCAGTGGTCGAGTATCCCTGAGTTCAATCCCCGGAATCCAATAAATAAACAATAAATAAATAAATAACACAGTCCTGTTGAATTAAGGGTCCCACCTTTATCACCTCACTTAACCTCCCCAACCTCCCCAACAGCCCAGCCTCCAAATACAGTCACAAGGGTGGTTAGGGCTTCAATAGATGATTATGAGGGTGAACTAAAATTCAGTTCATAGCAGTTTCCTGCTTGAATTTAAGGATTTAAAAAAAGAGTTGTAATCACAGTTATTTTTGGTCCAAGTGAGATTTCTACCTATTGGTTTACCGACTCACACTCATCTAAAGTCTGTCGGCCGACAGGGCACACTGGTTAAGGATCCTTATACTTCCAAATACACAAGATCAATAAGGTGGATCAATAAGAGTAATCACTCGGGTCATACTTGTGCATCACCCTCTAGGGTAGGGAGTCAGGTAAACAGTCCTGCCAGAGATTTCTCACACAGAGAGTCTCGTACATGGTAGGCACCCCATCCAAACCAGCCAGAGTCAACAAGTAAACCAGTGAGTGTTCGGGTGAGCCAAGGTGATTTCCCCTGCTCGTGGTAAGAGCCTGGGGTAGAAGGTTTGATAAGCAGAGACTTGCCATCTCCCTTCTGTCCGTCATTTGCACAATCCTGAGTCAGAACCTGAGCCTCTCATTTTTCAACTCTGGGTTTTTTTCACTTCCTGTACCTTAGGAAGGGCAGAGCTTCCTTCAAGTCTCTGTGAAGTGAGCCTTGGATAAACTGCAGAGGTGTGAAAAGCACCTGTCTAAGAAGATCTATAAAACGTCTCCTGCAGGTCTTTAATCCGGCTCCTCCGGGGTGTGTGGCATTGGCAGTTCACGCAGGTTCAATCAAACGCAGACAAGTGGGAATGGATTTCCTCTTTACGCAGTTGGCTACACAGTGAGTTTCTTTTCTTCCTTCCTTCCTCTTTTTTTTTTTTTCTTTTGCTTTGCACTCTTCACAAACTTATTTTGAGCTCCGTCTGAGACGGCCGGGATGTGAAGGATCAGGCTAACGTTGTTTGATAATTAAGGAGAAATCTATTTTAAAAATCTCTCCCAGCATTCTGCCAGCTGGACTGTAAACCATGCGCAAGTTGCACTAAGTAAGAAAAATGATCGGCCCAGGTCTAGTTCATGATGACGTATGTTAATGACAGCATATTTCATATTTTTTTCAAGCTATTTGGGATAAATTAAGCAAGGGAAGTAGTCTACCCTGCAAACCCTGCATTGGCATGCAGCTATTAGAGTAGGATTCCTCTTCTAGCAAAAACTACATAATTAAATGTAGAAGACTTAATAAATATTTGATAAACCCAATTTAGCTTACATTCGCTGAGTGCCTTCTATGTACGTACAAGCCATAAGGCTCACTGCTACACGGTTTATAAAAAAAGAATAAAGCAGCTTATCAAGGAGCCTTGGTTTCTTAAGTACTTTATGTCACAATAATGTAAAAATATGTAATAACTTTTTAAAGACATCAGCTCGTGTGTTGTATCTTGAAAGACTCTGCTTCCCTTCACATGTTTTTATCCTGCTGCGAGCCAGAGAAGTTTTGTGGAAATGAACAATTAAAAATGTTCCGACCTTAAGGAGATCTTTGTAAAATGTTGGTAGGGCTTAAGTAATGCTGTTAAAAACATTAATTTAGACAGGGTGTTCTAGCTGAGAGCCAAAACAAAAGGAACGGAATTCATTTACGGGCTCTTCTGCCAGGGGGACACATGCACACTGCCATTTGCAGATCTAATTCTATCTTGGCTGGAAATGTTTTTCCTAAGCTCACATGAAGAAATCCACCAAGAAAGGAGTCCTGGCTCCCACAGCAGACAGATAACACTAGCTCCTCTCAAAAAGGCCCTTAATACTGATGGGTTTCTTCTTCCCCCACCCGCCCCTCCTGCACTCACCGAAAGGCTCTATAGAAAGTCTCTCTTATTTGTTCCTTTGTATTTCTCATTAGGGCCTGAGAGGAACCCTATTGAGTTTCCCTGACATTATCTCAGTCCACCTGATGCCTGGGTGTTTTGAAATGTCATATTGCTTGAGAGATAATACCAGTCCTGATTATGTCTGTCACAGAGCTGGGCATGGAACAAGTCAGTGCAAGGGGACAATAGGAAGGGAAGTCTTCCTTTGCACCTTGGAGTGGACAGTCCAGAGCAAGGCCAGCCAAGCGTCCACTCATCCAGGACACGCAGGGCCACCAGAATCACTCCTGTTCTCTCTGCCATCCTGCCCTCTTAGATCCTAAATTCCCTTGGTGCATGATTCCTGGGGTGGGGTGGGGGGGAGTAAACACAATTGATATTGGACTCAGAGATAAATTAACCCCAGATTTGCAACCTTGAAACCTACATGGGCCAGACGAGCATATCAATGTGCGAACCAGACTTGCTTAAGACCTGCTGAAGAGTCAAAGTCTGGCCCTCTGAAAGGAACTCAAATTTAAAACCACCCTAGCACACAGTTGCCTAAAAACAAACCACATCTGTGGGCATTAACTGACTCACATCACCAATACACCATTCCTGACCTGGTCTGCACTCTCCTTTTATAGATGGGACCTGAGTCCCAGGATGAAAACCAACTTTCTTCCGGAGCGGGACTAGATTCAGGTTACCTAAATTTCCTTTCCTACTTGGTTATTTGTTGGGGGCAGGAAATGAAGTTGGGACACTTCTAAGTCCCAAACCTTCAGACCTGTTGGCACCACGCCCCTCTGACTAGAGCTGTCTGGGGAAAGGATAAGCTGCCTGTCATCTCAAGCGCAGGGTGGGTGGCTTTGGTGGCTCTGGAAATGAAGCCCCCAGTTTATCTTCTGTTTTAGTCAGCTTTGCGTCACTGGGACCAAAAGACCTGACATAAATAACCTAGAAGAGGAAAAGTTTATTTTGGCTCATGGTTTCAGAAGTGCAGTTCATGGTGGGCCAACTTCACGGTGGAGGAAAGCAGCTCAGGACACGGTCATCTGGAAGCAGAGAGAGTGCGTTATGCTCACCAGGGACAGAACATAAAACCCAAAGGCATGCCTCTAGTGACCTACTTCCTCCAGCCACAACCTACCTCCAGTTACTGCCCAGTTAATCCATATTTGTGGATTAATAGACTGACTAGGTTATAGTCTCATGATATAATCATTTTACCTCTGAAAAATTCTTGCATTGTCTCCTACATGAGCTTTTGGGAAATACCTTACACCTAAACCATAATATCTACCTTATGCCTAAGACATCTTCCTTCATCTTTCAGCTTCTTCAACTGTAGGATGGGAACTCCATAGATGAGACTGAAGCAGAGGCGTAATAAGATGGTGATAGGAAACCCTTAAAATGGTGCCCGATGGATTATCAATATGTTGTGTTGGCACTATTATTTGACGTGGTCTTAAACATCACCTGCCAAAATAAAAACATTACTCAGAAGCCCAACTAATAGGAAATGATTTAAAAAAAAAAAAAGAGCTTTGCATGTGATTCACACTGCATACCAAGGAAAATTACAAGGAAAGGAATGACAAGACCCAGCCAGAAAAACTGAATCATGAAAACCAAGCAGCAATGCTATCCAAGGTAAATCTTTTCACCAGCCAGGATGGTAAGAATTAAGCAAATTTATTCTCAAGAAAGATGTGGCAGAGAGTTTTCTCAGAAAAAGAAAAATTGAACAATCTGCTTACTAAAACCTCTTAGAAAAGAAAACTTTCCTTCAGAAATACTTCACATTCAAAATTGTTGTGAGTCAGAAAAAAAAATGGATGGGGGCATTTTTCCTCAAGTGAACTAAGATGGATAATTTCTGTAAATTAACCACTTTCCAAAAAAATAAAAAGAGAAGCAAATTAATTCTGTGCTATTAAAATGCATCTATCTTCCTACATACTTAAACATCGCTAGCTTTGGTTGGGTCTCTGCTGGCAGGGAGTCTGCTGGGGAGTACCCACTTTTGAGCCGTGGATCCTTTCACATGTGCCACTGTGGTTCTGACATCTATATTCACTTCACATAGGTCCTTGCCTTCTCCAAGCTTCCAAGGGCCATCCTAGTCCCGTGTTCGCACCTCCTCCGGGGTCTTTGCCACGGTGTTCAATGCAATACACACACACAGAGTTTCCACATCAACACACTCTCTTCAGTCCAGCCCTGTGTCCCCCTCCTTGGTCACTTTGTATTAGTCAGCTTTCCATCACTCTGACAGGAATACCTGAGATCAAGTAAGAGAGGAAAGATTTATTTTGGCTCCATAAGTTTGGTCCACAGTTGCCTGGCCAATCACTCGTGGTGAGGCAGAACATCATGGCATGACGAGTTTTTGGCGCAAAACTGCTTACCTCGTGGTGGCGGCTGGGAAGCAGAGAGAGAGAGGAAGAAAGGGCTGAGGACAAGATATACCCTTCAGGTGGTGCCCGCCATGACCCACTTCTTCCAATCAGGCCCCACCTCATGTCTCCACCTTTTCTCAGTAATGCCAAACTGGGGACCAAACCTTCAACACATGAGTCTTTGGGGACATTTCAGGTCCCAATTAACACCCACACACCGTCTTCTGGCCGCAGCCACTCTTCTTCCTTAGCAGGTGTCTGGATCCCAGCGGGGGTGTTATAACTTGACCCTTGATACTGGGCTGGTGCCAGGGGAGGAGGTGGAGGTGAATCCTGACTGGAGTACACACCACCTTGAAAGGCTGATGCTTTTACACAATCTTCAAACAGCCTCTCACAAGGGGAGGTGAGCCCCTGCAGCAGGGCCAGGGGTGGGAGGGGCCTGGGCCTTTAAGGTTCTAAAGGGCGTTCACCCAGGTGACCCTATCTCAGTCCTTAGCTTCTGGCCCCTTGCCCGCTCATGCCCTGAGCACGGTGGATTGGCCGGGGCTGAGCATGCAATCCACTTGGGAGCACTGGGGCTGCTCTCACAATGAAGGCCTGGTCCCGACTCTGCCTACCTCCTGCCTGCAGGAGACAAGGGTCTCTTTTATTTCCTGTGGAGGAGTGTGTGTTGGTCAGCTCTCCATGGCTGTGACAAAGTACCTGAGATACAGGACTTAAAGAAGGAAATATTTGTTTTGGCTCACAGTCTCAGAGGTTTGGGTCCAAGGTCACTTGGCTCTGTTGTTTCTGGGCCTGTGGTGAGGCTGGACATCAGGGCGGAAGGGCATGGCAAAGGAGAGCTGCTCAGCTCATGGTCAGAAAGCAGAGGGGGGCGGGCAGGCGCTCGTGGGGGAGAGAAGGAGGAGCCATGGACAAAATACATTCTTCAAGGACCTGCCCCCCGCCACCCGTGACTGACTTGCTCTGACTAGGCCCCCACCTCCTGAAGTTTCCACCACCTCCTACTAACAGCCCCCGCTGGGGAACAAGCCTTCAGCACACGAGTCTTTGGGGGACATTCCAGGTCCAAACTATAACAAGGAGGCTCTCTGAGTGTCACCTGTGACTTTTATGGTCTTCCCCCAAGGCGTTAGTGGCCTGCTCATTATAAAGCATCCAATTTCACTGGGATCATTCACTTCATTATAATATTGCTTTGGGCCTTTAACCTCCCAAGTCCCAGAGAGTAATCAAGAGAGGTTGCTAGAAAAGATACAGAGAGGCTGCATACCATGGATACCACCATACAGTCAGGTAACAGGAATAAATCCTAGCAGTACAACTATAATTTAAAACAATTTATTATATATCTCAAAATAACTAGAAGAGAGGAGTTTGAAGATTCCCAGTACAAAGAGGTGCTAATTACTCTGATTGGATCATTACACACTGTTTACATGTATCTCAATTACCATATTGTACCCTGTAAATACATACAATTATGTCACATTAAGAAAAAGTAAAACTTACACGAGTTTTTCTGATTGGAAAAAAGAAAGCCAGAGAGCCTGTTCCTGCCAGGACACTCCCTGCCCTTATCCAGGCCGGAGGGCTCTGTGCAGCCCGCACCCTCGCCTTGCCACGACATGCCAGGTGGTGCCGGAGACCCACCTGCCACTGGGCAAAATATACCCTTCAAGGACACGCCCTCAGTGACTGACTTCCTCCGACCAGGCCCTGGGTGGACTCCGCCTTGGAGTCGGCTCCTTTCGACCATTCCTGACCCTGTTGCAGGTCCATTTTTCCAGAAACAGGCTCTGAGTCTGAGAGTTGAGTGCAAGCAGTTTCCTGGGGAGCCCTAGAGTCCCCGCCAGAGGAGGGGTGAAGGACAAGCCAACTGTAAAGCTGTTACAGCCAGAGCAGCGCACACTGCCCAGGGTCTCTGGTGCTGGGCCCGCCCGAGTTGCCCTGCCCTGGAACAGTAGGACCTGAGCCTTGACACTGCCCAAGGACCAGATGCACTGCTCTGTGGAGGCAGAGTGACTTTGGATGAGGACTTTGGATGAGAGGGACTGAGGACAGAGTGACTTTGGACGAGAGGAACAGAGCAGCACAGTCTTTTCCTACCTCCATCTCGGGCCCTTCACTCTGCAGCCAGTGACCTTTCCAAAATGCAAATCGATCACATGACCACCCTCCTGCCTGAGTGCTAGGAATCAAGTCCAGGTGCCTTCCTTGGGCGCTGGAGGCTTTGCCTGATTGGACCTTGGCTGATCTTTGCGGCCTCTTTTTTTGACACTTCTCTTGAAGGTTCTGCTTCAAAAAGCAGAATATTCATGGCTGTACCAGGCCTGTGTGGGGGTGTGGGGGTGTGAAATGCTTTTTCTGCCCTCACCTCTTCCTTCCCCAGAGCCACTTCCTCTAGCACCTCTGACCCTCTGACTCTTCCTCTTCCCCTACATTTCTAGCTTCCTCCTAGAAGTCTTCCCCGACCCCCTGGAGTAAAGGGTGCATGCTTCTTATCCTTCCTGCCTCTCTTAGACAACCAGACTGTTCATCCTGAGCTTTAATTCTGGTGGCTCAGTCTCCCTGACTAAACTCTAAGTCCTGGGAGGACAGTGACCATGGCTGTCTTATTCATTGTTACCTCTAACTCCCAGCGGGAGGCCCAGCTACCAGTGTCCTAAATGAACAAGTGAATACAGAAGGCAGTGGAGCATTCAGCAGGAAAAAAAAGAAAAAGATGACTATAAATTGCTAAAGGTAATTACACATTGCCCAAACAGGCTTGGAGAGAGACTGGAGTGACCAGTTTTCAGCGGAGATTCTCTCTGAGGTTGAAAGATAGTGATATCTATCAAGCCCATGAGGAAGGTGAACTCACCCAGTCAAATGGGGTTCAATATTCACCTTTCTAAAACTGCTCGGTGCAGTTCTGAATGCTGGAATTCAGGGGAGCGGGGAAGGCCATGGATTTAGAGGGAATCTAAGGGAAAAAAATCAATGAAAACAGAAGTTGTGATTTCTTCAGAGAGATCGAACAAGTTAGGACCCCCACTTTGAAGGTATTGGAACAAAGGACACAGGATGGAAGTCTGCAAGATGATTCAGGATGTGGGCAAACATTGAGGCTGTGGATGGCGTGGACAGAAAGGAACCTTTACACAGCAGGAAGCAGAGTACAGGCCCCACCTGAGGGAAGGCACAGATGGCTCTCCAACAGAGGGGGGGCCACCAAACGGAGCGGCCTGCCCTACTCTTGCTGCAGTGATCCCTGTAAGAGCCCCGCCCAGCCTGGGTGGCATCCAGAGTGGGTATCTAACTGGTGTTTGTGGAAAGGGTCCTTCAGATGCCGAAAGGAAATAAGAGATTTGGCAAAACATCTTGGAGTTGAGTAAGAAAAGAAAATCTCGGGTGGAGTCCTGGAGGACACCACACCCCTTTGGGATGTAGCATGACCTCTTTTCCCTTGGCTGTCCATTGTTTTGAGGAGTAAAACATTACTCATCTGCGCCCCAGTTTCTTCCTCTGTAAAATTGAATAGTTGAAGGATTCGGCAACCAGACCTAGCACAGAGTTAAGTGCTTAATAAATATCTGCTATTATCATTGCTGTTTTAGGAGATACAACATGGCATCTCGGAAGAGTTAAGTCATTTCTAATCGAGAAATGTGACTTCAAATGCTGGCTCCAAAGCATACTGATTATGTGACCTTGACCAGCTGTTTGACCATTTTGGCTTCATCTGGAAGAAAGGCAACAATACTATCACCATCTATCCTAGCTGGTGACCTAACACTGGGTTCACAAAATCTGACCATTCCAATAACTCAAGAAGATGACAAATAAAGCACACAACCACCCAGAAATACCTCTTCAATAATCCAGAGACAGCTCTGCCCCATGAAGGGTCCGTGGAAAGAGAGAGAGCCACTAGAGTTTTTTATTCTTATATAGGGGACACACAAGGGAACATTCCATCCCCCAAAGGGCAAAGGGGTAGGATTACAAAGGAACAGGTGAGTGTAACTCAACCCCCGCAGGTGACACCTATACCTGGAGACACGCCTTGCTACAAAATGTAGTCATTGGTCAGAGCCCAGGGAAATCAGGACGGGAAGGTGTCTGCATCCACGGCAGCTCCTGACATTACTGAGCACAGCGTTGTCCTAGCCTGGAAATTCCTTATTCACTTGTGCATGTGTGTGTTTTCCTTTGAGCTATTTATGGCGTGTGCCTTTGCCCTTTAAGAATCATCACTTGAGGGCTGGGGTTATGGCTCAAGTGGTAGCGAGCTTGCCTAGCATGCATGAGGCACTGGGTTCGATTCTTGGCAACACAGAAAAAATAAAACAGAGATATTGTGTCTACCTAAAACTAAAAAATAAATATTAAAAAAAAAAGAACCATTACTTGATACTGGGAGTGATGCCTGGGGGTTGTTTTCTGAGAGGGAAATGAAAGGGCGGCACAGAAACCAGGCTTAAGTCACAAGCCCAAGCGAGCAAGCCAAGAGGCAGCCTCTCTGCCTGCTCTGAGGGGAACGGCATGGAATCTATTAAGAGAGCAGGACCTCACCACTTTTGTCTGTCTCTGTTTGCAGCCTCTATGGCCTGATTGACTCCAAACATCTGAGGACAACAGCTATGCCCTGACACACCGTCTCAGGATGTGCCTCTAGTCTGACTGAAGCAGAATCTTTATCTGCTTTATTTTTATGTGGAGTACCAGGGGCCGAGCTAACAGAAAGCCACAGGCTTCAATGTGCCCCCTCTTAGTTGGGGTGTTTTCCCTGCTGATATGGTTTGGATACAGTCCGTTCCCACCAAAAATCATGTTGAAATTTCATTCCCCACATAGTGGTGTTGAGAGGTGGTAGGACCTTTATGAGACATTTAGGCTGGGTGGCCAGGTGGCACACGCCTGTGATCCCAGCAGCTCAGGAGGCTGAGGCAGGAGGATCGCGAGTTCAAAGCCAGCCTCAGCAAAGACGAGGCGCTAAGCAACTCAGTGAGACCCTGTCTCTAAGTAAAATACAAAATAGGGCTGGGGATGTGGCTCAGTGGGAGTGTCTCTAAGTTCAGTCTGGTACCTATGCCTTGCCCCCCGCAAAAAAAGAGAGACAATTAGGTTACAGGGGCTCCATTCTCAAGGGACTGGATTAGCTCCTGCTAGAGTGACCCCTGGTGTTTTGCTCATGGGCATGCACCTGCTCGTGTGACACCATCTGCCATGAGGCCTGCACCAGAAGCTTAGCAGATGCCAGAGTCATGCTCTTGGGCCTCCAGAACTATGAGCTAAATGAGCCTCTCTCTTTTTAAAAAAATAAATATCCCAACCTCAAGTATTTTGTTATAGCAATACAAAACGAATTGAGATAGCTCTTGACAACAGATATTTGTACCTGAATTACCTCCACAACGCTAACCAGATATTTTACTGGAGACATTTTCAGTATTGCAATGTAGTCAAGGACAAACTCCAAAGGCATGAATTGCTATTAATGTATAGAATCCTCTTCCAGACTTATTTTCTCTCTCTGCCCTCTCTTAATGTATATGCCTGGTACAGACAAATCATACCTATGAACGGTAAACTCAAATCTTTTCCAGATACCATAAGTATGATGTTAACAATGAGAAACAGATAAGAGAAGGCTTTCAAACCCTGAAGCTGCATTTCAGAAATAGTTACAGATAGAGATATAAGCTATTAGGCTTTTTCCCAAAAGAACATGAGTAGAATGAAAAATGTGTCTCAGTGTGGATGAAAGAAAAATAAGAAAGAGGGTTTATTATTTTTTTTAACCAGAGTATTTGGTATAATAAAGGGAAAAATTGAACTCTGAAAATATCCAAGTCTTTGACACTTATAAACCACCAGATTTATCACTTACATCACTTTGTTAGACCTCTTCATTTTTATAGCTAATAATAATTACAATAATAATAATAATATTATTATTATTATTATTATTATTATTATTATTATTATTATTATTGGTGCTATCTGGTACCAGGAACCATGCCCACCACTTAAACAGATAGCATTTCATCTTAGCCTCACAACAACCAATGAAAAGATAGTATTTACTCCAATTTGCAGAAGAGGAAGTTAAATCTCAGTTGGTTAGGTAATCCAGATCCAAGTTCAAGGCTAGGAGCCATGCAGTCAGGATGATTTGAATACAGGTTAGTTTAATATGAAGTCTGAACTCTTAAACTCTAATGATATTGCTGCTGGCTGTGAGTTTTCTTTTTTAGGCTCATGCCCACAATTTAACACAGTTATAGTACACTTGAGAAAGAACACTGGTATGTAAGTCAGCTTCCGTTACTGTAACGAAGACCTGAAATAATTGATTATAAAGAGAAAAGGTTTGTTTTGGCTCACAGTTTTGGAAGTTTCAGAAAAGTTCAGTCCGTGTTGCTTGGCCCCATTGCCTTTGGGCCTGTGGTGAGGCAGCACACCGTGGTGGGGGCATGTGGTGGAGCCAGCCGTTCACCTCACGGTGGGAAGCAGAGAGAGCATAGGGAAGCAGCCGGGATCCTACTAGTCCCTTTGAGGGCACACCCGCAATGACCATTAGTTTCCAATAGGCCCTATCTCTTAAAAATTTCCACCACCTTCCAACAATGCCAAGGTGAGGACTAAGCCTTTCACACACAGGCATTTGGGAGACATTCCAGATTCAAACTATAGCAAGTGGGTTCGTGAAGACCCTAGAAAACAACAACAACAACAAAACAACCCTGAGAAGTGGAAGGGGTCCCCTGCCTGGGCTCTGTGGCCTGCAGGCTTCCAGCGGCTGCGCGTCAGCATCCACATCAGCATCATAATGCTCTTGCTGTAACAAAAAAGTATAGCATCAAGGACTTTTAGAATAAACTGCATATTCCTCATTCACTGGAGCATCAGCCAACAGATCTCAATCGTTCTTTAGTCTATTCCAATACCAGATAGAACTCTACTGTCTAAGAATATGTTCCTTGGAAGTCTGAAGGCATTTCTCCCCTGGATGGCTAAGTGCTGCTGCTAGGAAGTAGGATGCCACCGAGTTGCCGAGCCTTTGTGGGTGGACTTTTTATTTTCTCGGAAGCTTTGCTTTTAGGGACTTCTGTGTCTATGGTATTCTGAAATTACATAATTATGAGTCTTAATGAAGGTCTATTCTGCCTGGAGTCCTGGTGGATCCCCTCCACCTAAGAACTCATGTCCTTTGTCTTTGGGGATAGTCCCCAAATACTGAAGGATATAATCTACTTACCATAAAGTCTACCCAACAAAGGACACATTTCAGTGGTTTTTGGTATACAGTTAAGAGTTGCTTAATGGACTAAGAATTTTGTCCTTAGGTGACCTCACCACTGTGTGAACTCCATAGACTGCCCTTAAACAAACCAAGACATCTACCAGGTCACTAGGCTATAATCTTAGGGGACCACTTGCATATACGGTCTGCCATGGACTGAAATATCATCACATCAAGTGCGACTGTATTTACAGGTGTGTGACCATTATCATGATGGAATTGTGGAACACCTCCTGCACCCCCAAACAATCCCTATACCTATCTGCAACCATTCCCTGTGTTCCCCACCAGCCTGCAGCAACCACCAATCTATTTTTCTTTAGATTCCTTTTTTCCTTTCTTTCTTGGCAGGACTCAAACTTGCCATCTTCCTCCTGTGTAGCTGGGTAGAATTATTTCTTCAACAATCCTCTATTTTCTTTGTTCTCTCTTTCTGGAATAGCTATTGTTCAGATACTGGATGCCCCTGGTGGATGTTTTAGTTGTCTTATCTTTTCTCTCCTATTTCCATCTCTCTCCCTTTGTTCTGCTTTAAAGACAATTTCTCAATTTAAATTCCAAATCTTTTACTGAAAATGTCATTTCTCTCACAGTAGTTTTTAATTTTCAGGAGTTCTTTCTCTTTTGTACTCTGCTCTTTTTGTAACCTCCTGTTCTTTTTTCATGGATGTGATCCCTTCCTTTATCTCTGAAGATAGAGCTTTCTTGACATTTTCTTCTGCTCCTTGGGTCACTGCTTCCCTTTGAGTTCTTCCTTCCTTCTGTTTGTTTTGGTGTCTGATTTTCATAGTAGAGCTTCTTAATATTTGATGATGTTTGACTGTTGACTTACTCAGGAGTGAAGCACTCATATGTGTGTGTGTGTGTGTGTGTGTGTGTGTGTGTGTGAGAGAGAGAGAGAGAGAGAGAGAGGCTGGTGACTTCACCAGGGTGGGGGACCCTGGAGCATCCAAACTAATTGGTTGGAACCTTGTCATTCATATTTTCAAAAGATGTTTCTATTGTGCAGGGTACAGAACTTGGCTGGAGGGGGGGCTGTCCCCTTCTCTGGAGCATCCTTAACTACCAAACAGAATATACATTTTTTTTTTCCCCTGGAGCTCATCAGGTTCCTTAGAAGAGAATCTTTCAGTCTTCCAGCTCAGGGGCAGGTACCTGGCTACCAAGGTTCCAGGACCCTATTGGGAGAGGAGCCGAGGGTCTCTCTGGTCAGTCCCCAGACATGCAGGTACTCATGTAGTAGTTCCTGCTCTCTGTATTAAAGGTGCACCTTGTGGCTCAAGCGGTAGCGTGCTCGCCTGGCATGCGTGCGGCCCGGGTTCGATCCTCAGCATCATATACAAGCAAAGATGTTGTGTCCCCCGAAAACTAAAAAAAATAAATATTAAAAAAAATTCTCTCTCTCTCTCAAAAAAAAACGTGCACCTTACCTTATCTTGCCCCAGGATTAGCAGCAGCAGCAGCATCTGAAAATCTGTTAGAACTGCAACTTCTCAGGCTCCACCTGGGACCTGAAGCTCTGAGGCCAAGCGTAGCCATCAGTGGTGTGTGAACAAGCCCTCCCAGGGATTTGGATGCTTGCTCACATTTGGGGATGCCTTCTCCAGCCTTTGGTTGGGAAGTGGGGAGAACAGTGGGGAGGAGGTAAGGTAAGTCACGTGAACAGTCAGGTGTAAACCCTTCCATTTCCAGCCTCGCCCGCACACTGTCCACCTTCAGAAGTCCCCGGGGACCCCAATCTTCATCAGATTTTATACTAGACAGCGATGGCTCGGTGCCTCTCTCCAGTGTCCGATTTTTCTTTCTCTGGTCTCAGACAGTTTCAGCTCTTTCTCCTTCTTTCCAGTTCCAAGATTTTATTGTTCTAAGATTTTATTGTTCTCGTCTCCTTTGCGGTTCTCTTTATTCTTGCAGTTCGTGTCTCTTTTAGTCCCTTTGCTGCCATTTAAAGTGAGGTTGTAGGAGGATATTAATCCACCAGGTTTTACTAGAGCCTCATGATATAGATTAAGTGAGTAAAGAATGCTGTAGAAAAAAAACATCTATTTCTGTGTATAACAAAGAAAGAACAAAATCACGATATGAGTTTGTGTGTTTATACATGCTCGTACATGTATATTAACACAGACGGGTGGATTTACATCCAACTGTTCATGTGACTTACCTTAGGTCTCTGAGGAGACGTGCAGGAGAGAGGGTGGGGAGGGGAGGGGAAGGGTTATCATTTTTAAAATGTATTTGCCTCTGAATTATTTACAAAGAGCAAGTATTACTTGCATAATTCAAAATATCAAAAATATACATGCTTTGCAAAAACTGATATTTATTTTTTAGTGTATCATAATACATAACAGTGGGATTCATTTCTACATATTCATAAATGCAGATGACATACTTTTCTCCATTTCAATACCCAGAACCACCCCAGCCCTCTCTTCTCCTCCCTCCCCTATACCCTTTCCTCTACTCTGTTGGTCTTCCTTCTATTTATATATTAATTTAAAAAATATTTTTAGCTGTAGATGGACACAAAACCTTTGTTTATTTAGTTTTATGTGGTGCTGGAGAATGAACCCAGTGCCTCACACGTGTTAGGCAAGTGCTCTACCACTGAGCAACCCCAGCCCCTATATATTAATTTTAATTGATATACAAAAGTGGAGTGCACTGTGGTATAGTCAGACATGAACCTAGTCGATTCATTTGGCTGATTGCATTCCCTCCCCTCTTCCTTCCCCCTTGGTCCCACTCTTCTCCTCCACTGATGTCCCTTCTTATATAAAACCGACATTTTCCAAATTCACACAGCAACCTGTGTGACCCGCTCAGAAGCTGGCAGGTCTGGGCTTCAGGGAAGGAATATCCCTAACATCCAGATGGTGTCTTGCATGTGGGCTGGGCCAGCACAATCTGAATAGTCAAGTGTTTTTATCTTTATATCTGTACATTCTAAGTGAGGGCTCTCAGGCTTGGCCTCATTTTAGACTTATCTGAAATACTTAGGAAATGCCTCATCGTCCCCCACTTCAGACCAGTTAAACCCCTAGGTGGCTCTAATGGATAGGCAGGGTTGGCGTTCATTTAGGTAGACGTAGATTTTAATCAAGTTTTAAAAGTCGGTTAAACCATCTCTCTGGTGGGGCTCAGATCTTACAAAAAGGTTGCTTTACTGGAATTTAAAAATTCTTCAACTTTCTTACATCACATAGCACAATACTACAAGATTTTGGTCTCGGTCTTAAAAAAAATTAGCCAGTTTTGGCTTTGCTAAGAACCCCAACAATGAGCTCCATCCACATAGATCTCATGGCATTCTCCAGCTAGATGCTCCCTCATGGGCCTTAAAGATCAGGCAAGTTTTCATTTTACAGACAAGGAAATGTTACCCAGAAGGATTCATTCACAGATTTACCTCATTGAGGGTAGGTGGGGAGGGAAGACAGAGAAAGAGAGGGAACGAGTGTGGGTGGGGAGAGGAGGAAGGGAGGGAAGAAAAGAAGGGAGAGGAGAGAGGGGGCGGGGAGAGAAAGTGCTCTAAAAGATCTCTGTTATTTTATAGGTTTAAGTAACTGGTTTATTTTGTTATGTCAAGAAGGTTCCCTAAGGATCACTTGTACTTATCCTTGAAAAAAACCCGTCAAGGTCCAAATAAATTCTTGAGAATGGCTCATCTCTTCTTCCTTTTGGATTTATACTAACGCAGGTCCTGTCCTTGGCCTCTTGCAAAAAGCAAAGAATAATTTTTTAAAAAAATTCCATATCTTTATCCAATGTGCTTCTCTAGGATGGACTGTTTTCATCTTTGCAGTTTTATTGAAAGTGTTTTGCTTCAGAAAGAAATCCTCTTGGCTTAACCTGAAATGTTCCAGAACAAACGGAGCTGCGTGAGCACAGCCTTGGACCACTGGCTTACACGCTGGAGAGCCAGGGAAGCCTGGGCCATTGTGCTCTTCTGACTGCGGTTGAAGTGAGTGGATGAGTGTTTCAGAGCAGAAAATAGTTGGTTCATGTCATTCACCTGGATTCCAAGTTCAGGGGGCAGGAAGAAAATGAACGCTTATTGGATGAAAATGTGTTGTTGGGTTTTCTTGTATTAAAATCACATCTCCACACTGGCCCATTACAAATGTCCTCTCTTGGGTACCTTATCTAACATGCCGTTATGACTTCCCAGGTGTATCTATTAGCCTGTTTGTTTGGTTAAACCATTTACATATGTTGGATTGACATATTCCCATACAGACAGAAGTGTACATTGTCTCGGGGACCATCATTTCTTCCTGTCACATCACATGGAGAGATATTTATATATAACTCTGTTGGCTCACCAGAAGTCCTTGATGCCTTATATTCTAGCTACCAGTTATGGCTTTGAAAAATGCCAGATTGGTTAGTATATAATTTATTTTAATACGAAATTTACATACAATAAATCCTACCTGTTTTAAGAGTACAATTCCATTATTGTTAGTAAATATACAGAGTTGTGCAATCATCAACACAATCCAGTTTTAGAATATTCCCATCATCCCCAAAAGAGCCCCATATGTTAATTTGTAGTTAATCCCTATTCCCAGCTAAACTCCAGGCAACTAATAATCTACTTTCTGTAGATTATTATGCCTTTTATGGACATTTCATATAAATGAAATCATCTGTTCGACAGGTTTCTTTAACTTAACACAGGTTTTTTGGTTTCATGCAGGTTGTAACATATAGGTTTTTTAGGTTCACCCAGATTGTAGCATATGCTGGCAGTTCATTCCTCTTCGTTGCTTAGTACTACTCCCTTGTATGGACAGTTTACATTTTGTTTATCTATTCACCAGTTGATGGACATTTGGTCTGTTTTCACTTTTTGGCTATTATAAATAATGCATGTAGGTTTTATGTGAACACTGTTTTCATTTGTGTTGGCACCTAAGAGTAGGATTGCTGGGTCATATGACAAGTGTATGTTAAATTCTGTAAGTAGCCACCAAACAGTGACTGTATAATTTTGCATTCCTGCCAGCAATTTAGGAGGGCTCCAGTTGCTCTCAGCATTTTAAGTTGTTTTTTTGTTGTGGTGGTGGTGCTGGGGATTGAACCCAGGGCCTCATACATAGGAGGCAAGCACTCTACCAACTGAGTTATATCCCCAGCCCCTTAAGTATTTTTTTATTTGAGCCATTCCAGTGGGTATGTGGTGGTTCTGATGTGCATTGTTGAGTATTGTTTCACGTACTTACTAGCCATTTGTATGTCTTTTTTCTTTCTGGTGTATTTTTTCCACATTTTTTTCTTCTTTTTATTTTTTTTTTTTAATTTTTATTGTTGGTTGTTCAAAACATTACATAGTTCTTGATATATCATATTTCATACTTTGATTCAAGTGGGTTATGAACTCCCATTTTTACCCCATATACAGATTGCAGAATCACATCAGTTACACATCCATTGATTTACATATTGCCATACTAGTGTCTGTTGTATTCTGCTGCCTTTCCTATCCTCTACTATCCCCCCTCCCCTCCCCTCCCCTCTTCTCTCTCTACCCCCTCTACTGTCATTCATTTCTCCCCCTTGTATTATTTTTCCCTTTCCCCTCACTTCCTCTTGTATGTAATTTTGTATAATTTTTCCACATTTTTATTGGTGCATTATAATTGTACATAATGATGGCATTGGATGTTACATATTTGTACACACGATATACATAACTATATTTTGGGCAGTATCACTCCCCAACACTCTCTGGCTCTCTCCAGCCCTCTATCTTGGGTCCCTTCCTCTGCTGATCTCCCTTTGATTTTCATGAGATCCCTGCCACCCTATACCTTTCTTTTTTTCTCTCTCTCTAGCTCCCACATAGGAGAGAAAACATACCACCCTTGTCCTTCTGAGTTTGGCTTATTTCACTTAACATAATAGTCTCTAGTTCCATCCATTTTCCTGCACCATTTGTACATATTTAGCAATTACTTTTCTTTCTTTCTCTTCTTCTCTCTCCTTTTTTTTTTTTTTTTTAATCCCCTAGTCCTGGGCGTTGAATCCAGGGCTTCGCACATGCTAGGCAAGCACTTTACCACTGAGCTACATTCCCAGCGTTTTACAAAATTTTTAGTTTGAGAAATGGTCTACATTGTCCAGGCTGGCCTCAAATGTTCAATCCTCTTGCCTCAGCCTCCCCTTGTAGCTGGGATTACAGGTGTGCACCACTGCATAGGACTCTATTTTTCTAATTTCCATGAAGCTTTATTGTGTGTAATGGGCCTAAACTTCACATATTTCAAGTGTTCAACTTGGTTTTTACATGTGTATAACCCATGAAACCCTCACCACAATCATGATAAAGAATATATCCATCATTCTCAGAAGTTTCCTTACAGCCATCTGTAATCCCCCAGCCCCCTTCCATCCTCCATTCCCTGATGATCTGCTTCCTGTCACTCTAGATTAATTTCACACTTTGAGAATTTTATGTAAATGGAATCATGAGTATTACTCTTCTTTTTCCTAGATCCTTTCAGCCTTACTGATTTTGAAATTCATCCATGAATTTAATGATTGATCATTCATTCATTCATCTTATTGCTAAGTATTTACCTCAATTTATTTATCCACTCACTTACTGGTGAGTACTGGGTTGTTTACACTTTCTGGCTATTACAAACAAGGCTGCTATAAACATTTGTGTACAAGTCTTTGTATGAACATAGCTTTCATTTCTCCTGGGTCAATGCCTTGGAACTGAGTGGCTGGATTATAAGTTAGGCCTATGTTTAACATCTTCAGAGACAGCCGAACTCTTTTCCACAGTGGTCATACTGTATTCAGGTTGTTCTACATCCATGATACATTCATACCATTCTTCTGTATAGCTCCATATTTCCATCTGGTATAATTTTTCTAATGTCTGAAGATAATTTCCTTTAATATGTGCTGTGGACCTGCCAGGGATATATATATACACGGCGTTTTGAATGTCTTTATTTTACTTTCAGTTTTGGAAGGTATTTCCCCAGGGTCATAGGATTTTACATTGACATACTTAATCCTTTTTTCCTGACTTACACTGTTTCCAACTGGAACTCTGCTATCATTCTGACCTGTGTTCCTCTGCACATAGTATCTCTTTCTCTCTTCTCCCCACCTGCCCGGGATGCTTTTAAGATTTTCCTCTTTATCTCTAGGTTTTAAGAAATTTGAGTATGATGTGAAATCGGTGTAGTTCTCTTCATGTTTATTGTTTGGAGTACACTGAGCTTCTTAGCTCTATGAATTTATAGTTTTGTTCAATTTTGGAAATTTGAGGCCATTTTTTTCTTCAAACTTTTTTTCCTGTTCCATCTCTCCCCTCCAATTCAAGGACTCCAATTATCTTACAATAGCTTATTTGAGATTACCCAAAATAAAAACAACTGTAGCCCACAGGTGAGACAGAGAGAAGATAATTCACCTGGTCTTCGGGACAGCCTTGCAGAAGAGCAAGGAGGAAGAAATGGTCAAGGTGAGAGACTGAGAACAGGGTGGATGAACAGTCAGAAGTTCTGTGTTCAAATTGTACCCAAATCAACTATTTGATCTCAGGTCCAGACTTTTATCTTTCTGGATCTCAGTATTCTCCATTGTAAAATCTGGGAGTTGTTCCAAATGATACCCAAGGTTCCCTCCAACTTACTTTGTTAAATTTTTTTTTTTTTTGGTTCTGGGTACATTTTGGTGGTGGTAAAGGGAAAGAAAGAGCTGCAATGTAATATCCTCACAGCCTCCTGAAATCTATTCATCTTCTCTTTTTTTAATATAACTAGTTACAATGAGAGTCAGGAAACTAGGTTGTCAGGACCAATCCTCTCACTGAAAACAAAAGCTGGATTTAAAAAAAATCCTTTAATGCATTTAAAGAGCCTGGAAAGATAGTAAGAAACTACAAACCAGATAGAATGTGAAAGCCACATTGGCTCATCCAAGGGAGTTGATTTTTTATTGGCTTAAGTCCCTAAAGATGAGGAGTTTCATAATTTCTCTTCATCCAGTGGAGGGGATAATGACATAGAGAACTAGATTAATTTCCACAATGAATTTCATGTTCAGTATTGGTTGTGTCCAAGGATTAGAATGCTCTGTCTGAATTAAAGCTGTCATCATATAATAAGGTTCAAGCTGAGCTTTTAAATCATTAAACCATTTGACATGACCTCCAAGATCTTATTTTACAACCAGAAATTGTTAAACCATATTCCCTAGTCTTTCTGCAGGTATAAAAAAAAAAAAAGTGACATCTCACTGGGCCCAGCTTTCCCCTTGTCCTACCACCTATGTTCCTGGTTTCTTTTCATTTCTTCCAACAATAAGGTATTTTGTGAAATTGAGTTACAATATCATTCTTTTCCAATCTGTCAGCTCAGATACTAATCACAGAGCAGGTCAATGTGCTAGCTTTTGTCAAAGCCATTTCTGTTTTAGATTTGTCAAAATCGTCCTCTAAAGGCATGTGATTACACTGATGAGCCATGATTCAACGAAACTTCAATGGGGTCACTTCTAATCTGGCCAAAGAGGACAAACAAGCTCTTTGTGTCTTACAGTTACCAATATTGGCCCACAAGTTTGGGAGGATCATAGAAAAAACTCCTGGTCAACCCAGGACAGCCCCAAGATTCCCCAAGGAAACTATCACAGCTCTCGAATTATGGCAACCAGGACATGAGCAACACTGCAGGCGCGTGGACGTCCTAACTCTTGCTTTGTATTTTCCATATGAAGCATTTGTGACTCCATGGCTTGGGGGGGTGACTGAGGTTCCATGAGAATGACACACATATGGTCTGCTATGATATACAGAGGACAGCTGAGGTAGACTCCAGTGGAGAAGTCTCTTGGGGGTTATTCTGTCAAAGGTCGCCCTTTTAAGGTTTCAATTCTCGGGGAGAGGCCATTCCCCCATCCTTTAATTCCTCAAAAGACAGTTGATGCTGGAAGGCTTTTGTTTCTGTTGCTTTTTCCTAGACATAGGCATTCCCAGTGCATAATTAAAATTGCAATATAGTATTCTTGCCTGTAATTTTCAGACACAATTAGGCTATCAAGCAACCTTCTGGATCAAGAAGTTAGTTCTCCTCATGGGAGTAATATTTTGTGAAGCATATGGCCCCCACGCACAACAACACACCTTTTACAACAAATATTTGAGTACTTAACAATATGCCAGGCACTAATCCAGTGCAGGAGACACCGAAGCACACAGAAACAAAGTGTCCTTTATCATTACCAATTGAGTATTTCTCGGCCAGTTGACTCGATTACTGGAACCTCCCTCAAGATCTGAAGTACTGTGAATTGCATTTAAATACTACTTTGAAGATTAAGGTTGACTTCAATGGCAAAGGAGATGACAATCTCTCCACCTTACTACTCACCCATCACCGCCCCCAGCAAAACACACACACACACACACACACACCAATCTTTATACCCCCTGGCTTTGGTGGTTTTCAAACCAGTACTCATGGTACCATTTATTGGTTTAAAGATAAAGATTAAACATCAAAACATCAGCTGCAGTTTCAAGTCACATACTTAGTGCATATTTATTTTGTTATGAGGATTTAGAAATTCAGAGGATTCTTTTTAGAGCCAGGATGGAAAAGAAAAAATTGAAATACAATAAAAAGAATGAAGTCTAAGCTTTGACCTAAAATATCACACATTGACTCAGATTCTTTTTGCTTTCATATGCCATGAGGATTTTTTTTTTTTTTTGGCATTAAATTGACCTTATCTGTCAAACCCAAAGACTCAAGGCTGCAATACAGCATTAAGCCTTTGTTCTCAACCCTTTTACTACCTTATGTAGTTTGTAGGAAGCTAGACTTTAAAACAATCATAATACAGTATCTGTTTCCACAAAAGATAGGATTCTTTGGGTTCTGAAGTTAAATGAAGATTGTTTAGTTCATTCTTGTAAAAGAGGAAAAAATATCTTATTTAGAGAATTGATTTATTTAGGACAGCCCAAATTTAAGGGAAATGCCCTCCACCCCCTTTCAGCTCAGATGGGCTGTTCATTAGCTGGACTGAATCACAGAGAAAAAGAAGAAAGAGTCTAGACAGAAAATGCTGCTATCTCTGCCACAAAAGCAGCCACGTACATGAAGGGTTTAATTCACTTCATGTGGTCTGGGGCTCAGCTGAGATGGCAACGGGACATCTGGAACACAGATGAACCTATTTTTCTGATGGAGGCTGGTAATGGTACAATTCCTCTCTGATTAGCAATCTAAAATATGCAGCCTCTTTGCACCTTTATCCAGCTAGGAAAAAGCTGTCTCGGGAATGAATATCAGGATTCTAGGCAGAATAAATGATTCAGGTGAGATGAAAGGGCCAATAAAAATTTTAGTTCAAAGCCCAAGGCTGCACTGAACCTATTCTGTTGAGAATCAACATCACTGGAGAACTAGTTTTGACTCTGACCCTCTAATTGCAATTGCTCTGTGGACTCAGAACCTTTGATAGCGCTGGGAGAGAGGTCTGTTCTTTTATAATTTCAACTTAACCCCCACCAAGTGGTGTTGCAAAGCCTGCAGAAAAAAAAAAAAAAAAAAACTAACCCCTACCACCATCATTTCTGTGACACTTCCATCTGGGCACCCCAGATAGGCAATTTCAGAATCTGGAACGTGTAGACACTTCAGACAACAATTCCCACTTTCCTTTGCTCAATTAAAAACTGAATATTGTTACTACTCACTTTGTTTATTCTTACAAGTAGCTATTCTGGTCATCTGGCCAAAATAATGCCCTTGTCCTTCACTGTAGATGACAGATGAGTGATAACTATTACAAATGAGATAAATTTATCTTAAGGTATCCTTGGAAACAGCAAACAGATCTGGAACAGAGGACCACACGTCAGAGATTATTAACTACTTATTTTATTTTTCTCCATGACTTCAATCTTCCTGTCTTTCACCCTCTCTTCTGATACTCCCTCTCCTTCACGTTATCCTTTTCAAGGGCTAATCTTATTCCCAACCTCTCATGAAAATATCTCCTTTCATTCTAACACAAAGACTTTCTTCCTACAGAGTCACAGAATGGATTATATGGTGAGCAAAACCCTTTTTCTCTTTCCTACAACTATGATTGTATACAAAGACATCCAACAGATATTTAAGGAAAGAAGGAAGTACAACAGACCTAGATATGGCCATTAAGGAGCTCGTGGTCCAATAAAAAATGATTACAGTATAGGGCTGAATGTAGGAAGAGAAAGGGTATTCAATAACCTACAATTTTCTACAGAGTCATTTCAGACCGAGTCAAATCCGGGCGTAATTTCTAGAGAAGGTAATAGGTAGGCAGAGTCTTAAAGCATGAATGGGTTTTGTGATTCTAGAAATGGCAGGAAGTTCATTCCAGATGTAGGAGATAAGCTGAGCCCCAAATCTAGAGACTGAAAAGCAGGTGAAAAAAGCATCAAACAGTTTACTTTGAAGTCGTTTTACAGTAGAAAATAGGTTCGAATAGGAAGGTAGGAGGGGCAAATGATGAAGACTAAAGATTTTACAAATTTGTACAGGGAGATACTGGAGGTTTCTGAGTAGGGGAGTTCACTGCTTTAGTGGGGTCCTTCAGGAACCTTGATCTGGCAATAGAACGTAAGCTGACACGGAGATGGTAGGGCTGGAAAGCTCAGTTAGGAGGCAACCATACAGTGTTGAACAAAACTCACGAGGCTGTAGCAGTGAGAAGAGAGCTGACATATTGTAAAAGTAGACATAGAACTCAGGAACTGGCTAGAATTTGAATAGACCCAAGGGTAGAGAAAGAGATACAAATGAATCCAAAGTTTTGAATCTGGATGATGCAGAAATAATGACATCAGAAATAGGGAACACAGGAGAAAGAGAAGAGGCATGAGGAAGAGAATGACGACTTTAGTGAAGGACACGGGGAGTTAAAAGTGAAGGCAGTGAATCCGTGAGATGTCCAACATGCAGATGATTTTCTTTTTTATCTTCTGGAGCTGAATATAGACCAGGAATGTCACTAACAACACTTAAAAGAACTATTAAGATAGAGAGTATAGAAAAAGGAGAGAGGTATGGACCACTCAGCTTTGGACATATATACTGAGGACAAGATAGTGAAAGAGGATGTAGAGAAGAAAGTAGGGAAGGATAGAATGAAGGAAGAAAGGAGGGAGGGAAGGAAGAAAGGAGGACAGGAAGGCAAGTCAGCCCAGAACACAGGAAGAAAATCAGAAGAATTCAACATCACAGAAATCAACAATGGGAATCTTTACTTTAAAAAAAAAGGAATTAACCAATAATATTGATGACTTCGATAAGTTCCAGAAGAACGATAAGAAAGGGCCATTGGACTCAATGGCAAATTGTTAATTTTTAGGGAAGACCTGTTTCAATGGTTTGATGTACAAGTTACAGAATGGTATAGAGAAAAGACCCCTTTTCTGGGGACCAGAGGGCCTTGGACCTGCTGTTAATCACTATATGACATTTTCATCTTTCTTAAACTGTTTCCAAATCTTCAAATTTCCGTAAAATCTTTTCCAACTCTCACTTTCAAAGATTCATGCAAGCTACTTGTGTGCCTAAATCATGTGGAGATACTGATCTACAAATCTTTATAAGAATTAGGCCAATTTTGCAATTCATTGTAGAAGTGAGATGGTGTCTTAATGTTTCCTAATATGGGGGAAATTAAAGACTACATTCTTACAAGTCCTCAAAGCAAACCAAGTTCATAAAGTTCCTTTCTTTGGCATCCTTCCATCCCTGGTCTTCTATCCTTTACATTAAAAAGCTGAGCTAAGTTATTATCCCTGTTTTATCTAGTGATGGATTACATTGCTTGAAACCTGAGGACGCCATCAAGACTTTTTAAATTTGTTGAGGTCAGTTGAGTAATATTAATAACCAAATCCCCAAAATCATACCTTGCCAACCACATGTGATCATACCCTGTGCAGGAAACTCCCCAAAACTCAAAGTCTCATCTCACAAGTCCCCAGGTTAAATCAGAAATATATTATTCAAGAAGAACCCGATATGCTGAAGAAAGAAAACTTATTTTATCTGGGGGGCATATATCTATTAGATCTCACAGAAACACAAAATCAGAATTATTAAAAATGTTAAATATTGCAAATATTTTCTATGGGTCCTGGGATACAGTTTAGTGTTCTACTCTGTTAGCGTAAATGTGAAATTGTTCACTTTGAGTGAATTCTCTGATTAGAGTTCAATAATACCATGCTTTATCTTTTAAAAAATCCTACAGAGTAGGATCCCTTTCTCTTGTTGAGACACTAGTAAATTTTCCTGAAGTTCTCATGACCTGTCATTCCTCCAAGGAGGCTGGCCTATTCTCAGAATTCTTGACTTATTTGGTCATAAAGTATACTATAGAAAATAAATGAAAACTTTAACTTTGTTCCTAATAGAAATTATATAATTCAAGCCTGGCCTCGGTGGAGAAAAGGGGGGAAGGGGGGTCATTAGTGTCTACCATGCACCTGCTATTAAGCTAAATGCTCACATATGTTACCTCACTCAAGCCTGGCAACAATAATTGACAGTAAATTTAGCTTCAATTTTAGAGATGAGAAAACTGAGGCTCAGAGAGGTTCTGTCAAGGTCAAATGGCAAGTTATAAAACCAGGACTGAACAAGAGCCTGTCTGACTCCAAAGTTAAAGCTCTTTTCACTCTCCCAGGCAATTCAGTTTAGTGAAAAATCCACTCTTGAAAGGATCTGAGCATTTTATACATAAAAAAGGGTTAGTCAGGATCTTCTGGGGCCTCCAAATTCTGTGGTATCTGCACTGAATCCTACACACACACTCCCCATTCTTATTTCCCCCTTCTGACTGAAATTCAGCACCGAGGACAGTTCCTGAGTCATGTTTGCAGGAAGCTGTCCTTGGATTCTGTTATTGAGCTCACACCCCCATCCTTGACTTCCCAAGTGGCACCGAGAAATAGAGGAGGAAATGTAAAAGAGTGTATGATGGGATCCTCTGACACCATGGTGGAAATTAGCACATTTCCCAGAAGACCAAGATAAAAATGCATGTGAGAAGAATGAGGGAGCCAAACAGATGGGGCAATAAAATGGAGGCGGAATGAGCTCATCAGGATTCCCAGCACATGGTGTAAGTCCATCCTGGGCTCTCAGCTGACCTGGGACCAGCAGACATAGTGAATGAGTGGGTGGTTACTAGGCTGCAGCATCAGTTACACTAAGAGATTAGGTGGCGCTGATTCACTGCTGCAGATCTGCACGACTTTTCAAGTGGAGGCAAATCTGTGGGCCCTGGTCTCTGCCACTCACACAGCCATTCTCCTGGGTAGCCTGAGTCATACATGCAGGATCATACAGGTAGATAAGATGGCTGTGCTGTGAGTGAATCAAGGATAAGCATCCATGTTGCTGAGAGCAGGTTTCAACCACAGCTACATCATCTGCTTGTGTGAAGGTTTTCTTGCTGTAGTACACAACCCGCCTGTCTTTCCAGACTCACCATTGGCTACAGGTAGTTCATAACACAAACAGAAAACTGAAATGGTTGCCACACCGAACAACAATTCCTTCTTTCTCAAAATACCAAGCCCTTGAATAGAGCCAGAAGGACCACTAGAGAGTCTAGCCTAATTCCCTTTCTCTTATATGCAAGGAAACTGAAGACCAGAGAGGAGAAATGGCTTGCCCAACACCACTTAGTGGCTAGTGACAGTTGGTATGAGGACTCGAACTCCTCATTCCTAAACCAGCAGATTTCCCACTGCAACAGGAAGACAAAATAAAACCCTAAATAGCATATACCCTGCAAACTAAACCCTCTAATTATACTGCCTCCAGAGAGAATAACATCTCCAATGCCTGGGTCTTTCCATCTGGGATTTGGCAATTTCACTGATCACTTCTACTGGAATCTCTTTTAAGAAATTTAGGAGTAATTATTTTGGGATATATGCTATTTTTATGTCTTCTTGTACACTGCCTTCTTTGTTCAGGAGGAAATTAGAATTCTAGAAATACACTTGGTTTTATTTAATTATTAAAAGAACAAACCTCTATGCAAGTAGTTGCAAATATGAATTATCAGTCTGTGTCAAGAAGGGATATACGGAGCAATACAGGAAATATAATAATCTATTGTCACATCCAATTAAGATCTACCTAGGTCTACAAGTAAAAGAATATCAAATCTATGAGTGAAAAATTTAAAAGTCAAATTTATCTAGAGAATTCTGAACATGTCTGGATTTGGTGCCTTGTGGGGTCATCTAAAATATAACATTTCGAAAAGTGCTTTGAAACCTCACTGCCTTCATTATTGCCATTTGTGCATAAGTGGGCTTATTTGAACTTTCTGAGTTTTCAACGAGCTGAAGTAAGGATGCAGGAAGAATGAGTCTACTCAAGGTTATATATTCAAGGTCAAACTGACACTTCCTGATGATGCCGACCAACAAAGATATTAGCCCATTACTCATCACCCCCCATTTTCCACCCCATACCTTTCCCACTGATGGTTATTCTTACCTGAATCATTTACTTCCATTGTCCTCTGCTTTGGATAGTGGCTAGACCAAGTTTCCTGTCTCTTAATGTTTATCCTTGAAGAGCTTCTCATGAATAGAACTTTTCTTACAATTTAGCAACATTGTCCTTGAAAACCCCACAACTATTTACATAACAGAAGCTATTGTTTGAAGTGTAAAGCAGGTCAGAATTTGGTTTCTAGAGATTAATCACTGCAGTCTATTTTATATTATCATAATAATTTCATTTATTTTGATACAATTTGTTTTCAGAATCAACCTCTGCTTCTGTGCACAAGTGACAAATCCATTTGTTTCTGGTAGAATGGATAATGTGATTAATGACCTTGCAACAAGATTTCTTAAAAAACAGAGAGGAAAAAAAATAAAGATTTCCATTTTTAATGCACAGTAACTCAGCTCAGTCTGTAGCTGTGCATCAAAATCGCTCTGAACTTGTTTTTATGAGCCATCGATAAATTCTGAAACAAATTTGCTCCTCCCTTTGGGGGTTTTCTGTACATTATCTGTTCTCTCCAAGAAACAGGACAGCGGTCTCAAATTGGGAAAGTGGACACTGTGCCCACCCCTCCTCATTTACAAGGACGTGGCGCTGTTTTACGACGTGGCGCCATCGCGATGACTCCATCCTGATGGTCCTCAAGCTCGGGTCTTGCTGAATAAGGTCACTGCCTACAACTAGGCTGTCGCTGGACACGCACAGGAGAGCTCTTGGGTGGCCTCGTGACTCTGGCCCCCTCATTTGCGCGGAGTCCCCTCCGTCCAGCCGACACCTGGCACCTGCGGATCTGAGAATTCCCTCGAGTCTGCGGGGTTGGGGGAGGACGCGCGTCCACGTGGGCGGCCAGGCTCCAGCGCGCCCGGGCTCCTCCTCGGGAAGCGGGACACCGTCCCCCCGGGCTTCCCGCGCCGCGCCGGAAGCCCGCAGCCACCGTGGGCGCCGGGGGCTCCCGGCTTCTCCTCAGCCCCTGAGGCCCGCGTCCTCGGGCGGGCCCCAGGGGCGCCTGGGCACTACGGGCGGCCGCTCCCCAGGACACCATGGCCGTTTTGGCCCTCACTGCTCCCTTCCTGGGGGCCCCGGGACGCCGCGCTAGCTCCTTGGGCTCCGGCCCACGCGCCCTCCCCGGCGCCCCGCGCGGTGAGATGCGCCCCCGCCCCGCCCCCCGCGTGACGCGCAACCAGCCGAGCCAATCAGAGCCCGCGGCGCGCGCCCCACGCGCCAGTACCCCCCCCTCCCAACTTAAGAAAGGGCGCGCAGGCCGGGCCGGGCCAGAGCGCCGTGCCGGGAGGAGAGCGCTGTAGTGCGACGGCAGGTGGCGTGGGTCCCGCGGCCCACGCGGCCCCTCGAGCGAAGAGCTCGAACGCACCAGCGGCGAAGGCGCCTCCTGCCTCGCGCCCCGACGGCGACCGTCCACCTGCAGATGCTGAGGTGAGCGCGGCGGCGGAACGATGTGGGCGCTTCTGGTCGCCGGCGTGGCGCTCGCTTTGGTCGCCGGGGCCCAGGACAGCCCGGCGCCCGGCAGTCGCTTCGTGTGCACGGCGCTACCTCCGGAGGCGGCGCGCGCCGGCTGCCAGCTGCCCGCGATGCCCATGCAGGGCGGCGCGCTGAGCCCCGAAGAGGAGCTGCGGGCCTCTGTGCTGCAGCTGCGTGAGACCGTCGTGCAGCAGAAGGAGACCTTGGGTGCGCAGCGCGAGGCCATTCGTGAGCTCACGGGCAAGCTGGCGCGCTGCGAGGGGCTGGCGGGCGGCAAGGCGCGGGGCACGGCCACGGGCAAGGACACCATGGGCGACCTGCCGAGGGACCCGGGTCACGTCGTGGAACAGCTCAGCCGCTCGCTGCAGACCCTCAAGGACCGCCTGGAGAGCCTCGAGGTAGTGGCGTGCGCGGGGTATCTAGGGGGTGACGCCCTCGGGTCGTGGGATGGAGGTTATGCTAGAGATCCGTACATGGTCTTGTCTGATGTGCACTTATCCTTGGGGTGAGCTGAGTTTGGGAGTGCAGGGAGAGGGTCTCGGACCTGCCCTGGACCTTAGCGTCGCACCCCTTCCTCCCGCCCACCCCCATCTCCTTGTTGGAAAGGGCTGAAATCCCCCAACTTTGCGCGCCTGGACTGCCCGCTGAGCCCACTGTGAACTTCCCAAGATCCTAGCTAGCTAACCCCGACCATCAAGACTGGAGCGAAATATCTGGGACCGGATATCCTCTTAACTCTCCCTGCTAAATCCAAATCTCTGAGCCGGGTGTGCTCCCGATGGTTGTGTTCAGTGCTGTGAGGCTGCATCAGGAGGTCAACTGCCCTGGGCATGTGCTGTTTGCTTTTATAAATAGGGTCGGACTGAACCAGAGAAGGGGCAGGGACTCGTTGAGAAGAGAGTGCAGGGAGGCCGCCAGCGACTTAAGAATTAGCATCAGAGCAAACATCTTAACTTCAAAGATGCCTCTGACTACTAAGTTGGACCATTATAAGGTGCCCTTCAGGATAGCTTTGGGGGAAGGGGACCTTATTCCCTTGGCTCTTCTTGAAAGATGTGTGCAGTTTGGAACTTTGAGAGAGAAATCATCAATTAATTTTTCTTTACACTCTACTTAAGAAGTGTGGACATAGCTGTTAATAGCATTCATCAGCATACCTATTAGCAAAAGTAGGTTTTAAATTACAGGTGGTAATTATTGCTAAATTATTGGAGGGTTTCTTTTGGCATGACAGCTAAATACAGTATTTCCAGCATCTGTACCTCTTATTAGTCATTGTGATTACTAACAGCTAACATTTCTTGAGGACTAAATATAAGTCAAGCATATTACTTAATTTTAACCCTTGCAACGAATGGCATGAGGCAGTTCTATTTTTTGCAGTTTACAGTTTAGAACACTTGGACGTAGGAAGGGGTAAAGAACTTGCCAAGGGCTCTTGGCTAAGGCAGCAGCAGGCTGCTTCCAGAGCCAGCATGGTGGCGGAGGTATAAGAGAAATAGGAAGTGAAGATTTAGAAATAGCATTAAAAAAATATTTCTGGAATTTAGAATAGTAACATTTTATGTCTGTCATTTTCCAGAATATCTCTGCAAGCCTAGGTGTTTACTTTGTACTGCTCTGAAACTTGGGGGATGCTTTCATTTCTAGATGCAAGCTCACTAGCTCTGAGTACCATTGATTAACGCTGTAAAACACAATCCTCTCTGTTTTGGTCTTTTTCTGAATTGCGTGGTTAAAATTTTTATTTTTTATTCAGAGGAGAAAAGCAACTTTGAGAGGGGAAAATGGGATTTGCAAGTTTTAAATACTGCAGCAAAGTAATTCTGTCTGACTTTGAAATCCTTTCCTTTAAAAAAAAAAAAAGCATCAGTGAAATGCTCCCTTTTGAGCCATTGGCATGATTTAATGCTGAGTTTTGGAAGCTTCTCCCTGTGTGGTCGGGCCATTGGAGCCACATGTCACAATTTCTATTCAGCTGACCTGAATGTCTCTCCCTCTTGTCCCCCTCTCTCTCGGCAACTAAAAGCTCCAGCTCCGCACGAACGTGTCAAATGCTGGGCTGCCTAGCGACTTTCGAGAGGTGCTACAGCGACGGCTGGGGGAGCTGGAGAGGCAGCTGCTGCGCAAGGTGGCAGAGCTCGAGGATGAGAAGTCCCTGCTCCACAATGAGACCTCTGCTCACCGGCAGAAGACCGAGAGCACCCTGAACGCACTGCTGCAGAGGGTGGCCGAGCTGGAACGAGGTACGTGCTGTGCTTGTTTTATCTGAATGGCCTGATTTTCATCACTTGTGGTCAGACCCAAGGTTTTAGTTTATGGACAGCAGTGATTGTGGCATAACATGGAGGTGTTCTTGGGCATTTGTACAAATAATAAAGGTGACCAACAATGGTCATCTCAGGAATTAGTCCCCAGTCCTACTGGCATTACCCATGGGAAGGCAAATGAATTGGAGACCAGGTTGGGTAAACAACCCGATCTCTGGCCTTCTGCCACATGGGCATTTCGTCTCAACTAATCCTTGCAGCAAATTCTGGTATCTTTCTCTTCCCTGTTCACACTGTGGTGGGTAAATTTCTCCCACAGGAGACAAAGGGAGGAATCAAAGGCCCTACATAATTCAGGTTGTATTTATCAACTCCCAAATTGCTGGGTGGCATAGGTGTGAAGTTTGGTTGCTGAAATGAGTATAGGATAATAATCTTCTCAGATGCACTAACATGGCAAAGGCAATTTTTGATTACTTGGATTACTTGATAGGAGAATGTCCAATAGCAGAATTCCAGTGATTCTTGTAATGACATTGGCTGAGGAGGGCCAGATGGAGAAGGGGATTCACTCATGGTCTGTTCATCCCATGAGTCACATGTCTCTTTTACCCCTTTCCTTTTATCTCTTTCTTCAGAGAAGTCTATCCTTTCTTCCCTGACAGGGTGAAGTGTGGCTAACCTGTTTAACTTGGTTTCTTGAGTGTCAAAGACAGTTTCCTCTCTGCCTCCCCTCTGCTTCTGGGTGACACCAGGAGACCCGTTAGGTCTCAGAGTCTTCCCTGAGGGCAGAATAGCTGCAGGGGAGGCCTTTCCATCAGGCAGGAGTAGAAGGTGGCATCTGGCCACGGCCAGAGTGGACTCCTTGACCTGCTCTCAACCACAGTGGATCCTAGGGACATTCAGGGCCATGACGTGGGCACACTGCAGTTTAGTGTCTTGAGGGGAGGCTGTAGAACCAGAGCAGAAACCCGGAGGGCTGGTAGCTCTCTTGCACAGTGGCCAAGTTGCCCCCAGGAGACGTGCTGTAGGAGTGCACAAAGTCAGCGTGGAGATAGGCAGGCAGGTGCTGAGTGCCTCACCTCTGGGGATTAGGTTGCTGTTATATTTATTTCACAGATGAGAAGCATCTCACTTCTCAGCCAGACAAATGTCCTTTGGGTAAAGGGGACCAAAGAGGCCTGGGCCACTCACTGTTGAATGACAACAGTGATGTGAACCTGCACCTTCCTCTTGTCTGTCCCCCAACCGCTGTGTTTCATGTGCTTTACTCCAATCCCCTTCATTGTGGCTCTGGCCACCAGGAGCTGCCCCTTGGAGACCCCCTCCCATCCATAGCCTGTCTGTTCACAGCCAGAAGGAAGGAGTCAGGACTCAGGCCCAGGCATCCTGGTTCAACCATCCATAGTTCTCACTAAAAGTCCTCAGAGCTATCTAACCCAGAAGGGACACTTGATGACACCGGGGCCACGCCCCTGTTGGCCATGCCTGACGAAGACTGGCTCAAGAGAAGCAGCTCAGCTTTTATGGTCTGGTGCCCTTTGACCCCACTATGGAAACTCTGAAATCTTCCTTGTGCTCTATCAACTCAGTTTGTGGAGGAGTCTTTAAGGAAAGTGACCATTTGCTTACCAGTTTGTTCTCTGTCCTATTTGTGACCATTGTAAAGGGGTGTGTAACCACCCAGCCCCACATTGTGCTATGGGTGGAAAGTACATCAAGGTCCTGAGCAGCACCACTTGAGCCCAGAGGAGGTGGATTTCAACAATGTAGCAAGTGGGGGATCTCTGGCCAATGGTCCACGATCCTGGGCCTATTCTGGGCCAGATTCTTGGCTGTGGGTTTCATACTCTGTCTCCTCTAGGCCCTGCAGCCACCCTGTGGCAGGTATTTGTTACAGATGAGGGACTGAAGTGGAAGAGCCAGTGACGCCTGTGTCCACTGTAGAGCTGGGATTCAGGTTGATGACCCAGAGGAGGACTGAAGGTTCTGGCCCTGCTGGGCAAGAGGCTCCCGGGAGCTTAGCAGGCAGCCCCCACCCCCTGGGTGTGAATGCTCATGCTACCTGGTCCCCAGGATGCCCGTTTTTCCTTGTTGTAAGGTCCGATCTTTTGCAAGGGTTTCTAGAGTCTGGCCAGCTGGCGAGGCGCAGCTCGGCTGTGTTGAAATCCGTGTTGGCACCAAGAAGACCAGAGCCTCCTGCTTCTAGCCCCAGGCTGCCCGCCCCCCTCCTTGGACTTGTCTGCCACCTGCAGTTTCTGATTTATTGGTCAGGCCTTTTAATTCCTTAATTGGTTTTAACCAAGTTTCCTCTGAACCTCCAAGCTCTTTTATTCAAATAAAAGGCACCAGCTTTCAGGGTATGAGCCCCCTCCCCTGCCCTCAGCTCTCCTAACTCTAATTAAACCTATCTGTTGTCACCAAGCTAACGATATTACCGACACTGACTCTTATTAAATTGGCAAGCCGGCCCACCTGCAAGCATAGAAGCCATTTCTCTTTATTAGATAATGATGCCTTCATTAAGAACATGGCCATTTGCCACTTGAAGATTAAGTGCTGGTGGCTACATGTGGTGGAAAGAGGGACTTCCAGTCCTGCTCTGTTATTCACTAGCTGTGTGACCTTGCGTAAGTCACCTCATTTCTCTGAGCCTCAGCACCTCAACTGTGCAGTCTACAAAATGGAGGAGTGGGGACTGTCTGGTTCTGTCTCTGATTTTGTTTGGCCTAATGAGGGCCCAGCCGCTGCCTTCACTGTGGCCCAGCTTCCCAGCTTCCAGGCCAGGGTGAGTCAGGGAGACTCCAACTGGGAAGACCAGATCCTAGTATTGATGCTCTGCCTGCTCCAGAGCCTGGGAGGGGACACTGAGCCCTGCTGCTGCCCCGTGCAGAAGGCCCTCCTCAGATCCCCGTGAACTCTGGCACCAAAGGGCTTCTGAAAGCAAGTCCAGTGGGGGAGGGTTGTAGTGGAGAAAGGTTATCTGACCATCGGGCACCTTGTGGGTATTTACTGAATGTGTGTTGAATGAGTGAAGGGTATTTGGGCTCCTTCGGTGGCAGGATCTGGTCCCCAAATAGAGGAAAGCATGTCACCATGACACCTCACAGAATCAAGTGTTTTCTGCAAACTGGAATGTGTGGCAGCAGGGACTATTGTTGTTAAATTCATTTTGAGATTAAACCAAGATTGCATTGAAAGTCACTTAAATCCACTTGAGAGTTGGTGTTCAAGGATTTTAGAAGTGCTGTGTCCACGTGGGTGTCCAGGGGACCTGGGAGGTTTTTACCAGTCCTAGAAAGGTCTAGAAGCAGCAAGGCTCTGGCCAGGTGTGTTCCCTGAGTGAGGGCATCACTTCTGCCTCCCACTGGTTCCGTACTTCAGGGAATGCTCAGGAGATACAGCCTCTCCTGGGATGAAAGGGCCAGTCAGGAGCAAAGGTGTCCACAGCAGAGATTCAGACCACAGCCACTTGTAAGTGGAGTTGTAATGTCAAGACCCAGAGCCTGACTCCTGGCCCTTGTGGTGGTAATTATTTAGTGTGACAAGTGACGTGGGCTTACTCCTGCAGTGTCTAGTTCCCTGTGAGACTTTCCTCCTGTCAGCACAAGGCCCCTTGGGTTCTGGACCCTGCCCTTGCTAGAGAAGCCAAGGAAAAATCAGAGGATGTCATTGAGGAAGGGTTTTCTGGAACCTTCCCTCATGCCCGTATGAATGAGGACATTAAACCCAACTTGTCTCTACCTCCTTCCTGAAGCTTTTCAGTGTTTTATTAAGCTGGGCTTAATAAAATTTATTAAAATGAATATAGGTCCACACCTGTATTTCCAGCAACATGGAAGGCTGAGGTGGGAAGATTGCAAGCTCAAGGCCAACCCGGGCAGTGTAGCAAGACCCTGCTGGAGAGAGAATAAAAATGAAAAGGGCTGGGGATGCAGCTCAGTGGTAAAGCACCCTGGATTCAATAGCCAGTATCATAAATAAGTAGATAGTTAAGAAAATAGGAAATGTTAACCAGAAGGGATCCGAGCTTTCCCTTTGGATTTAAATAGGCCTCTTCTCCTGTCCTAAAAGACAAGCAGAATTCTCTACCGGGTCTAGTGCGTTGCTCACAGGAGATTCTTTCTCCCCTTTCCTGGGCCTTCTTGGGCCTTGTACTGGCTGGTACTTATGGGGTGGTCCTTGTTGGTGGCAGACCTTTCCATGCCCTGAGGTCGCCATCCTTTGCTGGCCACCTCAGCCACTCATAGCTGGAATTGCTGCCCGATTTCCCTTTTCGCTTACTGCTGGGTCCTTGTCTGTCTTCCCCATCCCTCCCTGAGGGCAAGCACTGTCTCTCTGGCTGCTGGACTTTAGCACTTGGAACAAGGCCAGCATGTGACAGGTAGCCAGTCATTCTAGGGGCTGCCTGCATGGGGTCCCCGAGAGACTCCCCTGCCCAGGCTGGAGGAGGGTGGTCTAACTTGCTGTGGCTTCTTCTCTCTCCACCCAGGCAACAGTGCATTTAAGTCACCAGATGCATTCAAAGTCTCCCTTCCTCTCCGGACAAACTACCTGTATGGCAAGATCAAGAAGACACTGCCCGAGCTGTATGCCTTCACCATCTGCCTGTGGCTGCGGTCCAGTGCCTCGCCGGGCATCGGCACCCCGTTCTCCTACGCTGTGCCCGGGCAGGCCAATGAGATCGTGCTGATCGAGTGGGGTAACAACCCCATCGAGCTGCTCATCAATGACAAGGTAGGCCTGCTCGCGCTCCCCACCCCTCAGGCAGTGGATCCAGGTGTTGAGGGAGGTGGACATCTGGAGGGTGTCAGCACCGGCCAGCCTTTACCACGCTGTCCAGATCCCAGCCAACCACACTTGCCTTCATCCACAGAGCAGGGGCCACAGGCCTGCGTCAGCAGAGCGGTCCTCCTCATAGGGACAGCTCTGCACTGAGTCAGTCCCTTCTGAGGGGTGGCAGCCAGGCAAGCCTAGGGGCAGCTGCCGCTGGTGGTGATCCAAGCTGTGAGTCTGGCCAAGAGGCAGCAGAGAGTCCAGTCACCAAGGGAGTGGGAGGAGCAGAGAGCAGATCTGCATGCAGGGACAGCCTGGCTGACTCGCCCAAGTGTTCTGGCAAAGGGCGCGTGTGCACGTCTGAGGGTGACTGCTGCTCTGGGCATGCCTTTTTGAGAGATCAGGCTTATTGAAATAATTTGCATATGATGAAATTTACACTTTTTAATGTATGTTTTGGCCAGTTTTGATAAATGCATTCAGTTGTGTAACCCACAAAAATAATATACATCTGATATAGACACATGAGCAGTTTGTGTTTATACACATATAAAACAGCATGTATGTTTAATGTAACGCATCATCACCCCGATTTCCTCATTTCCTTTATAGTCAGCTCTTGCCCCAGCCCATGCCAACTGCCCATCTGTTCTCTGGACCCATAGTCTTTCTTCTTTCAAAGCAATTGCTCCTCTGTAATAGGCATTTAGAAATGAGGTTTCCTTGAAAGAGGGGTGGGGCCCACTGGGACCTGCCTGCAGCCCCAACTCCAAACTTTCCTTCTAAGGTCATACTCAACAAATGTGCCTCCTCCTCCTCCTGGGTGCATCTGAGCATTTGATGGCTGTATTCACTCCCTGGCTGCTGAAGCCACTCCAGGGCTGGATGGGGAGGGAGCTGAACCCCTGGCTCTGTGGTCTTCCCTGAAGTGCCCCAGGTAGACTTTGTTTAAGTTGGCAGTGGAGGCCTAGCAGCAGCCTCGTCCCTGAGCCAAGGATTAATTGCTCTAAATAACACCCCAGGACACTGCAGGCCTGAGGGCCTTGTTTTCCTCTGTATTTAGACCTCTTGTAAACATCTAATTCCCGGGAGGGAGGCTTGAGGTTGCTAGGAGACCAGCAGTAACAACAGGGCGGTGCACAGCCTGCCTTGGGTGGCTTTCACAGGTGGCTGGAGCCTGCTCATGCACACACTCAGAGGCTTCCAGCCCTCTGCACAGGCAGGACCCAGGACGTGGCACCACCCCCCCCCCCCGCCCCCCAGCACGCTCAGATCCCTGAGTGCCACCTGGGGGATCCGGGACTCTGCCTGAGAGAGGATCCCAGTTCTGACTATTTTCCCAAGTTGGATGGGGGATGGGGGGAGGGGGAGGGGCTGACTCCCTTGGGCTCTGCACCTAGAGCTCAGAGCTCCCATGGGAAGGTAGGCCCTCAGTCAAGCCAAGAGTGTCCTTGTCACAGCAGGGGCTTGTGCCGAGGCTGCCCTCTGCCTCCATCTGTGTGTGAGTGTCAGGAGTGTCACCACCTGTTGGGAAGTCCAGCAGGATCCAGGGGAAAGGGAGAAGCGTTGGCCCTGGGACACCCAGGTACCTGCCTCACCTGCCCTGGGGGCGTCCCTGTAGGTCAGAGCCCAGCAGTCCTCACTGTGCATTGCTACCCACAGGTTGCACAGCTGCCCTTATTTGTCAGCGACGGCAAGTGGCACCACATATGTATCACCTGGACGACACGGGATGGCATGTGGGAAGCTTTCCAGGATGGAGAGAAGCTTGGCACTGGGGAGAACCTGGCCCCCTGGCACCCTATCAAGCCAGGAGGTGTGCTGATCCTTGGGCAGGAGCAGGTGGGTGCCTTCCCTGGATGCTGCAAGGTGGGGATGCCAGGCCAGCAGCACAGGCTCCCCGCAAGCTGCCCACCCAAGCTGTCTGCCCCACAGATCTGGCCACTGTGGCCTGAGGGACAATGAGGTCCCTGGCAGGCTGGCTCATGCTGTCTCAGGGCAGGCATGGGGATATAGCCAGCACTGGCAGGGACCAGGTTGGTGTGGTGGTTCTGACCCAGGGGCAGGAGTGTCCCTGTGGTCACAGTGCATCTTGGGATTCGGGTCCAGCTTCCTTCTGGGGTGGAGAGGCATCTTCCAGGGCCCCTGCAAACCTCCGTGAGCACTTGGCCTTGGCTGGCACAGGATGCTGCAGCTGGAATCCAGGAGCTCCTTGTCCAGGGTCTGGCCCTGGCCCCAGCAGGGGCACTTGGGAAATGCTGGGGGAACACAACCTGCAGGGGGATGGGGAGGGGACAGGGAGACCTCAAGTCCGAGGAACTTGCCATCTAGGTGAGGGGAGCAGTGGCTGGCTGGGGGCAGAGGAGAGTCACCCTGCCAGCCTGTGTTAAGGTGTGAGGACAGTGGAAGGCGCTGGGTGGGGCTTGGAGGCCGGGCCCTCCTTGGCCCCCTTCCCTCCTTAGTTCCTCCACTGCCTGTCCCCTGAGGGCTGGGAGTCTGGAGGCCCAGCCACTCTCCCAGCTTTAGGCAAGTGTCTCCTTTCTGGCCTCAATTTCCCCCATATAAAATGGGTGCTTTGAGGAAAGCTGTCTCCAGGCCTGATGTGCCCTGGAACCCGAGGACCCATACAGTCTGGGTCTGGGTGTGATTGGCAGGTGGGAGTGTGTGGGGGGTGCTCCTCCCTCCCGTGTCCCTGGAGAGTGAGCAGCCGAGTTTGCATGTGCACGCACCCTGATGTGGATGTCCTGCCTGATGTGGATGTCCTGTTCCGTTTCCCAGGACACTGTGGGGGGCAGGTTCGATGCCACGCAGGCATTCGTGGGAGAGCTCAGCCAGTTCAACATATGGGACCGCGTTCTTCGCGCACAAGAAATCGTCAACATCGCCAACTGCTCCACGAACATGCCAGGCAACATCATCCCCTGGGTGGACAACAACGTCGATGTGTTTGGAGGAGCTTCCAAGTGGCCCGTGGAGACCTGTGAGGAGCGCCTCCTGGACTTGTAGCCACCTTCTCCCCAATCAGGAGGGGACCAGGCTGTCCCTATGGGGAGTTCAGGGCCAGTTACTCCCCAGCCAAACTGTGTCAAACCTCCTGCCCTCGTGGGCGGGACCCCAAAGCCCATTCCTGGAGGATTTCGAGACGGAGGCTGGGTGGCAGCATTTGTCACTAGCATGTTTGTTCCTCCCTAAGACTTTGTTGTTTTGGGGGTCATACTGGAGTCCCCTGGGAAGAAGCCTGAGCCGCATGTGGGCAAAGAGCTGACTCCCCGCCAGGGGTGAGGTCCACAAGCCCCTCTCCAGAGTCCCCGTAAGTGCTGGCGCTGCCCAGCCCTGCCTGCCCCTTGGGTCCCTGGTGTCCTTGTTGTCTGTCCCCTTTAATAGCTGTGCAGCCATCCCCCATCCCTTGTGTGGAGTGCACCCCTGCTGGTGACAGCATTGTGAGTCCCTGTCCGAGGAGTCTCAAGCCTGCAGGGGCAGCTGCCACCAGGAAGCCTGCCTTCTCCCAAGCAGAGGGGGTGTCCTGGCTCCAGAATGGAGGAGGGCGGTGACAGCTGACCCCTCCCCCTCTGCCACCTTTCCTCAAACCCCCCCTTTGACTGAATCATCCCTGACTGAATCATCGCTTGCTCGGTGGCTTTGAAAGGCCTCTCTTCTCATGTGGTGCCAAAGTTCATCTGCAGCTTTTACAACCATCCCCGTGGCTTGGGGGGTTTATTTTTTCCCAGCAGAAGAGAACAGCCATTAGGAGGCTCCCACTCCTGGTGTCCTGCCCTGCGAGGCTCGTGCTTGTCCTCATCCTCGTGGGTCCTGTGAGCAGTTCACCGTCCCATCTACTGTTTCCCCAGAACTGGGAGGGAAATGGGTGTCATTTGATATCTGCTAGTGACTCCAGGCTGCTTAACACATTGTAACTTATTTTAAAGGGAAAGTGATTAAGTGGGGAAATTTACAAAGCTAAATATTATATATTTTATTTTTCATACCTGTTTGAAGTGCAAATCTGTGGAGATTCCATTCGTAGGACCAAGTTGACGTGCTCATCCTGATATTGTATGCCACGAGAACTCTCTTCATGATGGAATTTTGATTAAAATGCACTGGAAGATGCTTTGGGCTTTGTGTTCCCTGTCAGGCCGAGGGTAGGAGGGGTGGGCAGAAGCACAGCTGCTGAGGCTTGGGGGGGGCACCCTGAGGGCACACCGTGGGCCTGTGGGAGGGTTTAGCCCAGGTCTGCCCCTCCCTGCCCAGCGCCAGGCTGTGGACGCCCAGCAGGCTTTGTGTCCCCAGGCTGTCACTCTCTTCTCAACCCGAGGATTGAGGATCGAGCTCAGCAAGGGGACCCTGAGTTGCCTCCAGGTGACATTCTGCTCAGCGCCTAATCTGTGCAGGTGCCCCACAGATCTATTTAGCATCCCATTTAATCCACTTAGCACCTCGTTTAATTCATTTAACAAACTCCTGAAAGGCTACCCCTTGCAGGTGAACTCAGAACAATTAAAGCTGCAATTGGAGTCCACAGCCAGTGAAGGGCAGACCCAGGGGCACAGCCAGCCTGCGACTCTGAAGGCCCTGTCCTTCCACCACCCACTCCCACTCACCTCTGCCTTCTGCTCCTTGGTTCTGAGGAACCCAGCACCCCTGCTTCCACCCTGCGCCCCCTCTGTTCCCACCTGGCCCTGATCGGGGGCCTTGATAGTTTCCCCGTTTCTGTCACCACTGGCCACTTCTGTCTTTTTTTGGCAGTACTGGTGATTGAACCCAGTGCCTCGCCCATGCCAGGCAAGTGCTGTACCACTGAGCCACATCCCCAGCCCTCCATTTTTATACTTAGCAGCTACAGAATCTATCTTGGTTTGACTCTACCCAAGAGTCTAATCTGGGGGCCACCTGACAGGATGTGCTTGATACCAAGGCTCAACAGGAAAGTAACCTCTGAAGCCAAGACCAGGGGTTCACCAAGGTCCCTGGAGTCCATCTTCGGCATTGTGAATTATGATCTCGAAGGAACTAAACCCTCTTAGTGTTGGGAAAAGGCGAAATTAGGCCACATGCCTTCAGCTCGGGTCTTTGGAGCCCGCCATGACGAGGCCACGTGGAGAGCAGTTTATTACAAATTCCCTTGATGAAAATCCCAGGTGGCCCTGGGAAGGGGACAAAGGGTTTCCTCATTTTGTGCACATGCCAGGTGCGGAGCTGACCCACCCCATCCGCGACACTGCCTCTTGCTAGAGCAGACCCTGGGAACCGCTGATGATTCAGATAACTTCCTCCCTGCAGCTGGGGAGCTTCGAGCCCAAAGTATGGGACCAAAATGCTCCTTGCTAACCTGATCTGAAGACAGAGGACCCACGTCTCAGCTGCACACTGCTCCTCTGCAATGTTGACCTGCCTGACCGAAACGAGCCATTCATTCAAACCAGGGGGCTCCTTATGACTTGAACCCCCCATCTGAAGGACACCCCTGGCCTTAGTTTCCCCACTGAGGACCTTACCCTTAGCTTGAGGCCAGAAAACACCTTGTTAGTTTCCTGGGTTCTCCAATAAGGGTGGAGTAGATAGTGTCCTGGATGATAGAATATTCTGGTTGGGTAAGGATTGCCATGGAAACCGTAGCTGAATGATCAATGATTAATGAATTGAAAAGTGATAAAAATGCAGCTGAAACAAAAGCAGTTGGGGACCAGGTCTCTGCTGTTGGGGGAGGCAGGTTTGGAACCTTCATTGCCTCCTGGGGCTCCGTGCAGCTCTCACTATATGGAAGACCTTGGAAATAAATGACATCTCCCTGTTGGGCATAGGTATTACCATTATTCTGTCAACAAGTATTTTATTTTATCTATTTTATTTTTGGAGTACTGGGGATTTAACTCAGGGGCAATTTACCCCTGAGCTACACTCCCATGCCTTTTGATATATATATATACATACATATATATATATATATATATATATATATATATATATATATATATATTTTTTTTTTTTTTTTTTTTTTTTTTTTTTTTTTAATTTTGAGACAGGATCCCACTAAGTTGCTTAGGTCTTCGCTAAATTGCTGAGGCTGGCCTTAAACTTTCAATCCTCCTGTCTCAGCCTTCCGAGTCACTGGGATTACAGGCATGCACTACTACACCTGGCTCAACAAGTATTTTAGGAGCTACTGTGTACTTTGGCCATTCTTCTAGCCTCTACTCTTCTAGTAGTAAGATAATCAAATTAGTTTAAATGGAGGTCGGTTCCAGTGGGAATCTATCTGTAGATAAGAGGCAAATATATAAATAAGAAAAATGCAGGTGATGAGTTAGGGAGTAAGTGGGGAACTGCTTCCTGGGTCACATTTAGGCTAGAATTTGATTGAAGAGAGGGAGCCAACCTTGGGTGAACCCCCTTTCCCTCAGGACGGAGGAAACAGCACTGTGAAGACCCTAGATTGGGCTGAGCTTGGATGTTCTAGAAATAGCCAAGGTGGTGGCATGAACTGGGGCAGGGAGGAAGGATGGAAGGGGATGGAAAGCCAGCAGGGCCAGACGGTGAGGGACTGAGTTCAGAGCTTAATTCAAAATGAAATGGGGAGCTCTGAGGTTGTAAGCAGAGGAGCGTGGCGATCTGATCAATGTTTGCAGAACACTTCTTTTCCTGGTGGGTGGAGAATGAATGGAGAGGTTTGTAGGGAGATGATGTAGGGAGGCTGCTGTCCCAGGCCAGGAGGAAGGTGAGGAAGGTGTGGGTCAGGGCAGGACGAGGAGATGGAAAAAAGTGAAAGGATTCAGGATGTAGAGTTGCCAAGAATCGCTGATTTTCTGAGATTTGGAAGAGGGAAATCAAATGTGAGATTTTACAAAGCTTAACAAGTAGGATAAACTCAGAGATCCACACCTAGGAACATCATAATCAAACTGTCAAAAATCAAAGACAGGAAATCTTGAAAGCAGCAAGAGAGAGGAGACTCGTCACGTCCAGGAGATCCTTAATAAGATTTACAGCTGAGCTCCCATCCACATCTGTGCAAACCACGAGGCAGAGCAATGACATATTCAAAGTGCTGAAGGAAAAAAAAAATATTGCCCGAGAATCCTTTATCTGGCAAAACTTACCTTTCAAAAAATAAAGGCAAAATTAAGACATTCCTAAATAAATAACAACAACAACAACAAAAAACTGACTATTTAACACTAGCAGACCTGCCCATCAAGAAATCCTAGGGGCAGTCCTTCAGGAGGGGATGAAAGGACACAGACAGTAACTCAATCCTACATGAAGAAATAAAGAGCCTGGGTAAATGTAACGAGACAGGGAATTACAAAAGACAGCGTGAATGTAACTGGGTGTGTAGCTCTTTTTCCTTTTTGACTTAAAAGTCAACTGCGTAAGGCAATCGTAAAGTTGCACTGATGGACATTGATACATAAACATATAATTTGGTAATAATAGAACAAGAGAGTGGGGAGAGAACAGAGCTATGTAAAAGCACATTTTTGCAATTATTATTATTAAATTGGTATTAATCTGAGCTGGATTGTTATAAATTAAGTTGCTAATTGTAGCGCATAGGCAACCACTCGGAAAATAACTCAAAAGAATGTAAGAAGAAACAAGAGGGAAATTAAAATACTACACCACAAAAATATCCATTTAATATAAACAGAGGTAGTAGTGGAGGAATAAAGGAATTAATAAACACACCAAATGGCCAACATAATCCCTACTGTTTTAATCAGCTTTTTCATTGCTGGGACCAAAAGACCTGACAAGAACCTAGAGGAGGGAAATTTTATTTTGGCTCATGGTTTCAAAGGTCTCAGTCCATCAATGGCTGAATCCATAGCTCTGGGCCCAAGGTGGGGCAGAACAATATGGCGGAAGGGTATGGCAGAGGAGGACAGTTCAGGACATGGGAATGAGAAAGCAGAGAAAGCAAGCCCCACACACCAGGGACAAATAAACTCCAAAGGCACACCCCAGTGACCTACTTCCTTTAGCCACCCCCTACCTGCCTACAGTTGCCACCCGGTTAAACCATATCAGTGGATTAATCCACCCACGAGGTTCCAACTCTTATGATCTAGTCATTTCACCTGTGAACCTCCTTGCATTGATTCACACACGAGCTTTGGGGCGACATCACTTATCTAAACCACGACACCTACATTATCAGTAATTAAATGTCTCTTAAACACTCCAATTAAAAGGCAGAGTTGGAAAGAAGAGGCTTAAAAATTGATCCAACTGTATACCATCCACACATGACACGCTTCAGCTTCAATGACACAAACAGGTTGAACATACAGGGAAAGAAGACCACGTGTCACTCAAACAGTAACTAGAAGAGAGCTGAGTGACTATGCTAATGACAGACAAAATGGACTTGAAGACAAAAATTGATCCTGACATTGCAGTTGCTGAGAAGGACAACAGCTCTTTGTTGATCGCGTCGGGGACAGAGTGGCCTTCAGTTCGCCACATCATTTTTAGGAACTTATGAAGGACCTTACACTTATGATGAAGTGACACTCCATTCCTTTCCTGCAAACTCCTCTGTGCAAGAGTGTTGGATGCATCTCCTTGAAGCAGGATGTCCTTGGTGTGACATCACACCCAAGCTCCTGGGAACATACATGTGATGGCGAATTTCTTAAAGTACCCTGTGGGTATCCAGGTAAAGGTGTATTGTGTCCCATCCAGGTAAAGGCAGGCTCCAGATGATAGGATGTCAAAACATGCACCAAACAGAACATATTTAGTCAAATTTACAATGGCAAAACCTTCACCAGTTGCTGATTGAATGGAGTCATTTCAAGTTTCAATAATACTGGACAACAGAGCCTTGACCCAGCTTGAGGCTTGCGGTAATTCACGGTGAGGTGCCCGTTCATTCTTTCCAACTTTAAGAACAGACCCAATTAGACTGTTAATTGAGAAACAGTGGAGATAATCACCCCTTCACTAAATGGGGTCTTGGATAATGAATGGCAATCCTTACGGTCCCTGCTTTAATTTAGATTGGGCTGTATTAACTATTGGAACTGGGGGAAGGCCCCTGGAGTCCCATTTTTTTTCCCAAGCCAATTTATAAGTGCCAAGGATTTAATTTAATTTTAATGCATTAATCATTGGGTCAGAGCTGCCATGCCCACTGTGGAACATCTTAGGACAACAGGCACCATGACAGAGGGAGTCCAGACAGTTACAAGTGACCGCGGTGTCCTCCTCTCTTAAATTCAATAACTTCCCTAAGATCATAGAGTGCATCTTAAATTTATCAAGATCCCCATTTGTAAATGTGATTTGAGCCTCGGTATCAATGAAAGCCATAAAGGTTTGCCTATTGACATATGACCGCGGATACTTTATTTGGTTCAGGTGTACTGTATGGGTGCAGACGTCAGCACTTTCATCTGACTTTGGTTAAACTTTTTTTTATTTATTTTGTTTTATTTTTGGTATTGGCGATTGAACTCAAGGGCTCTTCACCAGGGAGCCACATCCCCAGCCCTATTTTGTATTTTATTTAGAGACAGGGTCTCACTGAGTTGCTTAGCGCCTTGCCATTGCTGAGGCTGGCTTTGAACTCGAGATCCTCCTGCCTCAGCCTCCCGAGACGCTGGGATTACAGGCAGGCACCTCTGTGCCTGGCTGGCTTCGGATAAACTCTTTTAGTGAATTTTGGATTTCTGATTGGGTCCACTGGTAGCCCTCTAGTTCAATGTTTTCTCCCCCATATCCAGGCTTGTTCTTTTTCTTTGGGGGCTGCTTTAGGGGAGACCCTAAATGAGTGCCATCCCAGTTAGAGGACTCCCCCGTGCTAGGATTGAGTTGGCCCCCAGGCAGTGCCACAGAGGCACCTCCAGATGTTTCCCCCATGACCTGAGGATCAAGATCTTTTGCTGCTCTTAGTGAAAGAGGCAGAGGTGGCCTCAGTAGCAGTAGCAATAAAGGCAGGTTGTGGGATTAGAGGGAGGGAGCCCTCTGCTTTTAGGAGTGCAAAACTCAACATCCTCCACCAGAGCTGCTTTCTCCTGGACAACCGCCCTGTCAGCCCATGTCTTTGCACAGGGCCAAATCTTTCCCCTGAGCATCCTGGAGAAGGCGTCCACCCTGACTAGGACATCACCAGAGGGCATGGGGTAAGAGTCACCCCCTGAACCTACCATCACCCATAGCTTATGCTAAAATGTAATCAAGACACAGGACTTGATCTGAGAGCTACAGATGGGCCCAGGATGAGACAGAAGACCCAAGGTTACTTTAAGAAGGGGGTCTAATCCCAACTATCTAAACTTCTGGTCTAGGTTGGTTAAATCAATATCAGTGACTTTCTTGCTAGTCCCAAAATGTCTTGAGAGAGCAGAGAAAGTAGACTAGTTGATCAACTGATAAATGAGTAACTAAATTTAGTGGTATATCCATACAATGGAATATTATTCTGTAGTGAAAATGAAATAAGAGACATACTACTATATGGATGAACCTTGAAAACCCTATGCCAGGTGACAAAAGCCCATCACAAAGGGCCACATATAGTATGGTTACACTTATGCAAAACTTCCTGAGTAGCAAATCTATAGAGACAGGAGGTAGATGAGTGGTTGCTAGGGCCTGAGGATGGGTGTGGTATTAGAGCAAAATGAGGAGGAACTACCAATGGGTTTGGAGTTTCCTTCCGGGGTAATAAAAATGTTCTCAAATTGATTGTGCATATTCTAAAAAACACTGAATTATATGCTTTAAGGGTGAATTTTATGGCATGCAAATCATCTCAATTTTTAAAAGAAAAAAAAATGCGGTTTCAAAGCAGGTGGTCAGATAGATAGAGAAGGAGGGGCGAGTTTCGGGTGCAGTGGGGGACATGAGGGTTCTGTTTTGGACATAAGTTTGAGAACACATTTTAGTGAAATGATCAACCAGGCAATTGAATTTAGGGAGAGGTCGGGCCAGTAGAAAAAAATTTGGGTTCAAATGATCCTTCCGGCCCCCCCAGGTACTCCCAGCCTCCTACCATTTGAGAGCAAACCACTGTGCTCCTCCTCACGCAGGCGAATGCTCCTCTTGGTAGAAACCAGCTCCTGCACCAGCCACGCAACTCCGTGTGCATTTGTGGATCCTATTTGTGCCGTGTTTGCGAGGATGAGAGGTTCTCCTCATCTCACAGAGACCAGGCCCAGAGCCGGGCGGTCAAGCCCCCCATCCGGCTCATGGTGACCTCAGAAAGTTTTTACCTGGCTGGTCCTGGGGCAGTGACTTCTCTAATGACCCCCTGCTCCACGTGGACCAGCGAAGGTGAGCCTTTGAGCCCAGCCCTGGCGGCTCACAGATGAGCCAGAGGACCCTGCAAGGCCTGGGCTTTGAGCGATTCGACTGTTCCAGAAATCTCCACACATCCAGGCCAGGACTGCGCAGGCTCCCACATTGCTTCAGTTTTGCGGCTTTGGCCTTGACCGGCTGATGGTTTCCCATTGTTGTCTCAAAGAAGCACAAGGCAAATTTACTCGATGGTTTTATCTCCCTCTACAAAGCAGTGCGGCTCTCCGTCGTTGTCAGCGCAAATATTCCTAAGCACCTTTAAAACCCCTGTTCAAGCAGAAATAGAGCTCACAAGACTGAAGCTCGGGGGGAGATCCACATTTCCTTGTCACCCGGCATCATACAGTCAAACCCTGGCTCTCCGTGCTTAGGGGGCTGCAGAGATTCTGAGGGTCTGCATCTCAGCTGGGGCCCCAGGCCTTGCAGGGAGTATCACACCTATTTTCTTTCAAGAATATTTTGTAAAGAGACCTCCTACCTACAACAGACCAGGTGTAAAGCACAGACACCGTTGAAAGAATAACCGTAATGGACAATGGCCTACCAACCACTCCACTTCAGAAGTATTTGTTTAGTGCCTACTTTGTGCCAGGTGCTGTTGGAAGTACTTGGTTGTAGGGGGAGGGGTTCCCACAATTTAAGGTGGGGTGAGGGAGAAGGTCTTGTGCAGAAGGTGATATTTGAACAAAGATCTTTGTGTGTGTGTGTGTGTGTGTGTGTGTGTGTGTGTGGTGCTGGGGATTGAACCCAGGGCCTTGTGCATGCGAGGCAAGCACTCCACCAACTGAGCTATATCCCCAGTACTCTTGCCTTATTAAACTCCTTATTACGTCTTTTGAGATTTCTCCTGGCTGATGCATTACATTTGTCAATCTGTTCTAATGAAATGGTGAATAGCACATATCTATAAGGGCCATATTTTCTCCAGGACCAGAGCCTAATAATGCAACAACTGGACTGAAAATTATAAGCATATCCACACACATTTACCAGGTGTTCTGGGTTGAATCGTGTCCCACAAACAGATGTTGAAGCCCTGAACCTCTGGACCTGGGAATATGACCTTATTTGGATATAGAATCTGCTACGCTGCAGAGGTTGAATCTGTCCTCCAAAATTCCAGTCTTAGAACTTTAACATCCAATAAAGTACAATAGTGAAGGGAGGTAAACTGTAATATCAGGTGTTTCGGTCATGAAGGTGGAGCCTCATGAAGGGATTAAGGATGCTCTCAGGAAGTGCTTTATAGTTTTTCCAAGATGGCTTTGTTATAAAAGTGAGCTCCAGTGTACACACTTGCCTGCACTTCTGCTTTTCTGTCACGGGATGATGCAATACCAGCCCCTTGTTCTTGGACTTCTCAGCCTCCAGAACTGTGAGACAAAAACTTTTTTCCTTATACATTATCCAGTCTCAAGTATTCTGTTATAGTAACAGAAAAAAAGACTAAGACAGGATCTTTGCAGATGGTCAAATTAAAATGAGGTCATTAGAATGAGCCCCCGTCTAATCTGATTTGGGAACTAATAAAAAAGGGAAATTTGGGCACAGAGACAGACATATATAGAGGGGAAGATGGTAGAAGATGCAAAGAGAAACACCATCTACAAATCACGCCTGAGGCTACCAGAAATCAGGAGAGATGCCTGAAACAGATTCTCTTTCCCAGCCCTCAGAAGGAACCATCCCTACCAACACCTTGATTTTGGACTTCTGGCTTCTGGAACTGTGAGACAATAAATTTCTTTGTTGAAGTCACCTAGTCTGTGGGATTTTTTACAGCATCCCTAGCAACTTAACACATGAGGTCACAGCAAATAGAGTTCCAAAGAGGTTGTTTTCATTTTTACAAGCCCTTATCCCCACCAATGCGGGGTCTATGCAAACTTGTAATTATTTTTTTAATCAATGTGGTAGGAATAAAATGGCATTTAATTTGATTTTAGTTGGCAGTTCCCTGTTTACTAATGCTGCTGAGCATCTTTTCCTGTTTGTGGACGTTCATGTTTCCTCTTCTATAAATAACTCTTTATATTTTGCCTTTGGGTTATCTCTTTCTTATTGATTAGTAGGAGTTCTTTGGATTCTAGAAACTTATTATTTGGTAATTCTATGCCTTTCGATACTTTTTTCTAGTCCACAGCTTCTCCCCTTGAAGCTGTAACAGTGTTTGCTTCAGAAGCTCTGTTACTAGGTGCATCAATAATTAGGATTGCTACATTCCCTTGATGAACTCTTAGGTTTTTTATCATTATGAAATGCCCTCGTTATCTCTAGTAATTTTTTTGCCCTGAAATCTACTTCTATGTTAATATAACCACTCCAGCTTTATTGTGGTTAGTATGGTATGCTATCTTTCTATTCCTGACGGTATGAATATTGGTTAGCTTTGCATGACTACAAGGAAAAAACCTGAGGCAACTAAGCTTATGAAGACAAAAGGTTTGGGTAGCTCAATGTTCAAGGTTCAAGTTTGAGATTGGGTGGCACCATTTGGCCACTGGTGAGGACAGCATATCATGGCAGGACCTTGTGTAGGAGCAAATGGTCACCATCTTGAGCCAAAACAGAAAGAGAGAGATAAAAGATGGGTGGGGCCCCACAGTCTCTTTCAAGGATTCTCCTCCAATGACCTAAGGACCTCCCATAAGACTCCACCTCTTAAAGGTCCACAGCACCTCCCCAAAGCACCATTCAGTGGACCAAGACTTCAATTATCATGGACCCTTGGAGGACGCTCATACAAAACAACCCTGGCTTTTAACTTGGAGGAACTAGACTTTTTTCATTTATTGTGGCTTCTGATCACTAGTTGGGGGCCAGCTGAGGAATCCAGCCACGGCACAGGACAGCAGGACATCCCACTCATCCTGGGCTCATGGGTCACTTGGTCCTGGATGAAGATCAGGTCTCCATGGGGCCTGGGTGCCAAGGGGTGAGGCCAAAGTGCCATGATCCTGTGCTCTGCTGCCTCCTGACTCCCAGGCTTGGGTCATCCCTTGGGGACCTGTCCTCGTGGAACAAGTAAATCGACGTGAGCTTCCCCTGGAGCGAAGGCAGGGTGGAGATGCCCCCCTGGAGAGTTCCTGACTCACAGGAGAATCTTCAGACTCACTCCCAGCTGGGCACAGGCCAGGGCATGGAGACCACTGTTCACGGGGGCGGAAACCGAGGCCCTGGACTTCTGGCACAGCAGGGACTCCGCCCGTGTCTCAAGCAGAATGTTCTGCCCGCTCCTTCCGCCTGCCTCATTCTCTTACTAATAAGATGCCATCTTTCGCACCCCCGAGATGGGATTTTAAAATAAATGCAGAATTCGGCCTATTTACCAACCAAGGTGTGTGCAGGGACCAGTTAACCCGGAAACCTGTGCTGATGGGGACCCCCCTCTGGAGAGCCAGGGTCCTTCCTTCTGAGCCCCTTCCAAGCAGCTGGGAACACAGGGCTCTGCTTCCCCGTCTTCTCTCTGTGGAGACTCGGCCAGTACTGTCCCTGTGTCTGGCACACCGCGGGCCCTGACCCAGATTGCAGTTAAGCCCCCGTGTGTCCCCAGGGAAGCTCATGGTGATCATCTTCACCACTGCACAGCTGGTGACAGATGGCCTAAGAGGACAGCAGAGCTAGGTAGCGGGGGTCTGGGCCCAGTCCTGCTCGTGGTATGGCCTTGGGCGGTCATCTGAAGTGTGGCCTGCAGCTTTTGACGGTCCTTTTCATTTCAAGGATGAAGAGGGGGCCTGTCTAGATTTGCATGGACGGTGGGGGAACAGGAGGCCGGCCCTGGGGTCTGGCCCTGGATGTGCTGGGCCGAGGGCCCAGTTCGCACAGAGACCTGGGAGAACAGGGCTGAAGTGGGGCCTGGTCCTCACCCTTGCCTGCCCCGCCCCGGTGGCCAGTAGAGGAGGAGTTGTTACTGGAAGCATCTGAGTGTCCCCTGGGAGCCCAGGGATAGCCCCTGGCAATCTGCAGGTGCCCAGGGCAAAGTCCCGCTCCTCTGTCCCTGGCTCCGGTTCTCTCTCTCCTCCCCACTCACTCTCTCTCCTGCAAATATTTGCTATTGCTCCGTGAGCTGCTGCCATGGTTACAAGCATCCCAGGAGCTGAGGGTCCAAGTTGGACTTTAAACCTATTTAAAATTCAAGACCAGAGTAAACAGCTGCTTCTTCAAACCCCCGTCCTGCAGGTGACAGTGTCCCCTTGCCTAGGCTGCAAGCCATCTGTGGGCCAAGAAGTTGGAAAAGGGGAAGGGGGTGGAGGGTTCAGGGTTTCCCTGGACCCCGCAGCCCTGGAGGTGCTGGGAGAAGAGCCGAGACCACACAGGACTCCCTTGGGCAACACCCCAGCCTTCCCCTGCCCAGAAGGGGCACCTTTCCAGGGCAGTGGAAATGACCTTCCCAGCCTCCAATGACCCTATGCAGTATACAGCTGAGTCGGGCCGGGACGTCCCTTCATAGCCATTGTGAGACCCTGAGCAAGCTACAGTTGTCTGAGCCTGTGTTTGGCCATCTGTAAAATGGGGAGCTGAGCCCTTGTTGGCTTATTTTGCTTAGTTGTTGTTTGTTTGTTTTGTCATACTGTGGATCCAACACAGGGGCACTGCACCACTGAGCCACGTCCCCAGGCCCTTTCTACAATTCTTTAAAATTTAGCTCACTAAGTTTTTGAGGCTGGTCTCGAACTCGAGATCCTCCTGCCTCGGCCTCCCGAGCTGCTGGGATTATAGGCGTGCACCACCTCGGCCAGTCTGGTGGGCTTATTCTGAAGAGCAAAGGCCTCAGCTGAGGAACATGCTGAAGACAGAGTGGTAGTAAGTGGATACGAAGCCCAGAGATCTAGTGAGGCTCCTGGTTAAGCAGATGCAAATGCCCAAGCATGAATTCCTTGGCAGAGCTCTTCTGGGCGATCTGGGGTCAGGGATTCCAGGTCTCTACACCAGCATTTCCTCCCTGCCCAAGGGAAACAAGTAGAGCAGAGAGTCATTCTGAGAACCGAAAGAACTCAAAGGAGTGTAGTAGCTATCGCTCGCTGCGTAACAAATTACCCCGATACCTAGCAGAGGAAGACAGCCAACAAAATTACGGCCTCACTGTTTCTGTGGGTTGGGAATCCAGATAGTTTTGGTCTGGGATCTTTTGTGAAGTCATGGTCAAGTTGTTGTCCAGGCCCACAGTGTCTGAAGTCTTGATGGAGCGGAGTGAGCCACTTGCCAAATAGCTGTCAGCAGGAGGCCTCAGGTCCTCACTGTGGAGGCTCTTCAGAGGGCTGCTCATGGCTTGGCAGCTGGGTCTCAGGTGGCCTGAGAGCTCATGGTATCTTCTGTAACCTAACCTTGGAGGTGACAAGCCATCACGTCCTCTATCTTTCCCTGTTCCCAGACCCATCCCGTTACAGCGGGTGGGAGGGGGTCTTCTCAAGGCCGTGAATATCAGGGAGAAGAAACCACTGTGGGGCCATCTTGGAGACTGGCCACCCTGGTGATGAAAGGGCCCTTCGGGTGCCCCTCCCACCACCAATTCTTAGAGGTGACACCGTTATGTAAGACTCAGACCCAGGGCCAGGAATGACTCAGGCTGGAGGAGGGAACATATCAAGGAGACCAGACCCAGAACGGGGACTCAAGGGTCCCTGGAGCCACATTCCCCGGGCCAGCCGAGACCTGGCAACCAGCCCTTCAGAGCCAGGTGCAGAAGGGCCACTACAATAAGGGGACCAGACAGCAGGAGCCGGGTGCCAGGTCAGAGCCCGGGAAGCGGGGGTCAGTCAGTGGTCAGGAAGCCAACTGGACCCTGGGCCCGTCCTGTCCCTGAGGAAGGTGATACGTGCTTGGATTTTTGTTGCCTCCCTTTGTTGCGAGTGAATGAAGATGGGAAGGTGACCCCCCAGGGACAATCTGGCTGACCCTTTCCAGGTAAGGGAGCAGAGCCAGGCTGCGATTCCCTTTAATCACCCAAGAGCGCACCCAGTTTTCATCTCGGCTGATCTGGGTCAAGCCAGATGCAGAATCACTCCCGGCGTCGGGTGGGGTGGGGGGACAGGAAGTGGGGGTGGTGGCTACCAAATATTAAATCCCAATTAGCTGGGAAGCCAAGGAAAACACTGAAAGAGCCACCAGCCCAGCTGGAATGTAGATCACGTCTTCTGCATTCACATGGAAATGTTCCCATCTTTTCTGGAAGCCCTGTTGAGTTTCCAGGCTGTTCCGTGGGGTGGCTGTGGGCGATCCATTGTAAATGTGGGGAAGCAGCTTGACTCAGCAAGGAGGGGGAAGGGCCCCCCCCCCCGCCCACGTGGGCACCATTGACAGCTGTGCAATTATTAGGCACCTGTTGTTTGCGAGGCCCTGGAAGAGGTCCCAGGAAGTGCGTCAAAATGTCAGCCCCCTCCTCCGGCTGTGGCCAGATGGGAACGTCTGTCCTTCTTTGTCCTCGGACCCCAGCTCCTCTCTCTCTCCTTCCAGAGGGGTCCCTGACCACACAGCTGAGTTCCTACCTGCATTTGCATAACGGTCCACAGAGTATGTGCTGGATACATGTGTCACCCATGGCTGGCCGTCCCTCCTCCACGGGGGGACAGGGCACACACATGTCCAGGCATGGGCTCTGGCTGATGCCCAAATTCGCACGTTGAAGGGCTCACCCCTGTGCCTCAGGGTGGAACTGCACCAGGAGACGGGCCATTTACAGAGGTGACTGCATCTAAGTGAGGTCACGAAGGTGGACCCCTGGCCAATAAGACTGGCGTCCTTACAAGAAGAGAAGAGGACACAGTCACACACAGAGGGGGGACCATGTGAGCACACAGGGAGAAGATGGCTGTCTATGAGCCAAGCAGAGAAGCTGCTAGGGGTGGATCTAGAACATTCCTTAAAGTCTCATTTGTTTGGAAGTGGGGCCTCCATCTGGAGGGGTCTGTCTTCTCCCCAGCCCTTCTTAACATGCTGCCACCAACTGAGCGGCCTCATAGCCACCCGCTTCTTACACCATGATTTTCTGCCTTCCCTCAGGCCCAGGGAAAGAGAGGCCAACCAATGACTGAAACCTCTGAAATCCTGAGCCAAAGCAAACCTTTCCTCCTTTCAGTTGTTTTTCTCAGGTTATCTGTCACAGTGACGGAAGGCTGACTGATACAGAGGCTCGGGAGAGACTGACCAGGCCTTGGTCTCTGGCTCTTGGCCTCCAGAGTTGTAAGACTGTACGTTTCTGTCATTGAAATCGCCTGGTCCACGGTTCTTCGCTCTGGTGGCCCTGAGAATTGAATACAGCCAGTCCCTCCTGGGAGACCTCGGGCCTGGGACTTAGCTCTCTCACAGCACAAAGCGCCCTGGCTAAGCTCCAGCTGTTATTGAAAAACAGCATACAACAGACCTACTCGGAGATTCCTAGGCCTCGCCCTGGGTACTGTGACACAGGGGACCTGCGGGGGCCCAAGACTCTGCCTGGTTCATCAACTCCCAGGTGATACTAATGCTGAAGCCACCAGACACTGCTTGGAGGAACTCTGAGGTTGAAGGGTGACATGCAGCCGAGGGCAGGTGCTCTGGGATGGCCACTCTGGCTCGGGCCCCAGCTCTGCAGCCCCATCTCCCCGGGGAACACTGTGTGCTCTGTGTCCCCGGCCTCATCCACTCACCTCTGTCCCTGACCCAGCAGCCAGGCAAATCCAAAGCCCAGAGCTGGCTTTTCTCTCCCTAAAATAAGCTCCAGGCCCTGAGACGGATGGCAGTTCTCTGTCTGCCCTGGTCTCACTTTTTGTTCCAGTTAAAAACCAATTTCTTGGTTCCAAAGGCAACCAAGGGCCATCCTTTGTCTCCTGGACAAGTGGGTCTTTTCGTGGAGGACGCAGAGCACCAGGTGGGAGGGAGTGAGGTGGGGAAGCGGAGAGAGAGACCGACTCAAGGACCTTCAGGTCCCCGCGAGTCGTCTGCAGGTATCGATCAGCAAGTGTGAGCGGGGGATTTACCTGAGCTGGGGAAACAACCACCTGAAAGGAGATGAGAGGACAATGCACACGGCCGGGAGTGAAAATCCTCCTAACTCACTCCGTGTTAGGTGTCCAGCGGGTCTTGTCCCCATAGTGAGGGAAAACTGGCCCTAGATGCAACACCTCTCTGGTCCTACCCAACAAATCTTAACAAACAAGACCCCAATGGATCAACATGCTCTTAAGTTCCTTAACTATATCCCAAAATAAAACTCAAGACTATTTATAATAATACAAAAGCATCTGGACTCCAATAAAGTAAAATTCACAACGTCTGGCATCCAATTAAAAGATGACCAGCTAGGCACGGTGGCGCACGCCTCTAATCCCAGCAGCTCGGGAGGCTGAGGCTGGAGGATCTCAAGTCCAAAGCCAGCCTCAGCAACTTAGTGAGGCCCTAAGCAATTTAGTGAGACCCTGTCTCAAAACAAAAAAATAAATAAAATAAAAAGGACTGGGCATGTTGGCTCAGTGGTTAGGTGCCCCTGAATTCAACGTGCAAAATAACTAAATAAATAAATATAAAAAATAACCAAACATTCAAAAGGGCAGGAAAATATGACCAATGATAAAAAGGAAGATCAATTGACATTGAGAACTAATCAAATGGCTGGAAAAAGAAATACCACATATGTTTATGAAGCAAAAGCAAAGATAGAGCGTGTTAAGTACAGATATGAACAATATTTTTTAAAAGACGGAATCTGGCTTCTACGGATAATAATTACAGGGTCTGAGAGGGACCATTCACTCTATATTCAGTGAAACCATCCCTCCAGAAAGGAGAAGAAATAATGGCATTCTCACATGAAATAAAAATCAGAAGAATGCATTGCAAACTCACCGGTGCCTGGCTTAGCTAAGGGAGTCCTTGAACCAGGAAGGAAACGATGAAGAGGCTTAGAACATCAGGAAGGAAGGTGGAACAAGAGAAGGAGCTGGAATGTGGGCAGCAAACAATAGACTATCCTACTGAGTTTCATAAATCATGTTTGATGATCGAAACACAAATCATAATGCCATCCGATACTCAAGACTGACATTTGAAAGTGGGAAGGGGAAAGGGACCTAAATGGAAATGAGGTCTTCCCACTTCATATGAAGTGGTCCTATGTTAAAAGCAGAGAATTGGAACAAACTACATAGGTGCATTGTCATCCTTTGAACAACCATTACAAAAACTAGGCAAAGATTATGTTAGTCAGCTTTCTGTTACTGTAACAAATACCTGAGACCCATCAACTTATAAAGACGAAAGGTTTATTTTGGCTCATGGTTTTGGAGATTTCAGTCCATGGCCTGTTGAACCCATTGCTTTCTCTAGAAGAGAAAGGGGGAGGAGAAGGCAGCACATCGTGGTGAGAGCCCATGGAGTAGCCAAACCATTCACCTCATGACCAAACATGAAAGAGAGAAGGGCAAAGATCAGGGTGCCCAGGATTCTCGTCAAGGGCACACCCCAATGACCCAAAGCTTCCTACCAGGCCCCACCTCTTAAAAATTTCCACCACCACCTCCCAAGCTGGAGACCAAGCCTTTCACACACAGGCTTCACATCGGAACGGTAGCAAAGATGCACTCAGAGGAAGAAGGAAAGAAATCATTATAAATAAAGGAAGACAGAATATTCTGCAACTCTTCCAAACACTCCGGGGGCCTTGAATACCTGGACCTGGAAGTTCACCCAAGGCAAGAGAACGTGTCCAAGATGCGATGCGCAGGCTCAGGTGTCCAAGATAAGACACAAACAGACTGCAGAACCACATGTGCAATTGTGCTTATGTAAAAACCACATCCATGTCCAAGAGTCTGTGTCGGTGACTCTGAAAAACAGACGCCGACACTTCCACGCACCAGAAATTCATTGCAGAAAAAGTCTCCTAGGACAAAATGAGGAGGAAGTGGATGTGCCCGAGTCCAAATCCCTGGTTCTGTGAACGTGACCTTATTTGGAAATGAGTTCTCTGCCGAGGCTTCTCCCAGGGATCTCAAGATGAGATCATCTGGGCTTGGGGTGGGTCCCGAGAGAAAGGGGGAAGGTGGTGTGAAGGTGGAGGGAGAAGCTGGAGTCACACCGCAGGGCGACACCCAGCGTGGCTGGCGCCGCGGAAACTGGAGAGAGGCCCGAGCAGACTCTCCCTCAGAGTCCCCAGAGGGACCCCACCCGTCCACGGCTGGACCTCAGACTTGGAGCCTCCCGCCTTGGATCAGCCCCGGGAAATCCACAGAAGCAGGAGAAGATATTAGGCCAAGAGGGTCTCGCCCAGGCAGGGGGCACGCGGGAGACAAAGCTGTTCAGGGACAGGCTGCCTCAGCGTCCCCAGAGCGCTCAGTCACAGGCTGGGGGTGGACTCGGTGATGGACTTTGGAACAGGCATCTCGGCTGCTGGACAATGAATCCCCGCGGTGGGAGATCTTGGTGTGGATGTAGAACGCCGACCCTGGAGAGAAGTTCAGTCGTTTTGCAGAGATATTGTCATAAAGAACTCTGAGGCCCAGGGAATCATCTCCCATGTTCACTGTAAAGACTTGGGTTCTTCTTGCACGAAGTTTCTCTACTCAGGGAGTCTCTTACTAGGATGACTGATCTTCCTATGCGACCTCGATGACCCGCCCTGGGAGCCCCCGGTCATCTCATGCACACTCACTGAACCAGTTATTCAGGTTCCTTTCGGTGACTCAATGCATGCTAGGCATGAGTGGAAAAGGGGACCTAGCAGACGCTAACTGGGGTGTTAGCTTTCTGGTGCTGTAACAAAATACCGGAGATAATCAACTTATAAGGAGGAAAGGTTTATTTAGGCTCATGGTTTCAAAGGTTTCAGTCCGTGGCTGGCCTGATCACTTTGGGGCCTGGCGTGAGGTGGCACATCATGGTGGTTAAGAGCATGTGGTGGAGGGGGTCTGTTCACCTTATGGCAGCTGAGAAGCAAAGAGAAATAGAGACAGAGGAAGAGACCAGGGTCCCAATATCCCCCCTTCAAGGGCATGACCCCAGGGACCTAACTTCCTCCCACTAGACTCTACCTCCTGAAGGCTCCAGGCGCACCAGGGGCTGGGCACAAGTCCTTCAACACACGTGCCTTTGGGAACATTCGAGATCCAAACTATAACAAGCCCCCACCCCCCAGCGTCTTCCCCCTTCTCTACTCCAACCTTGATTTGCACAGAGATGACCATGACGTCGACCAATCCTGGGCAACTTCCACCTTCTGAACATTCTCCTGCTTCGGGGAAACTGAGTCCACTCCGTCTCCAGTGAGGAGAAGAGGAGGCAGCAAATGCCAAGTCCAAGTTCAAAGGTCTAACCCCATCACCAGGCCCCTGGGATGGACCAATGGTGGTCCCAGGAGCCATCACAGGACCTCACAGCACGAAGAAGGGCTCGGTGGGTGCTGCTGCTCCGAAGGGTCCTGAGATGCCGTCTCCCTCCCCTCCCCCGCAGCATCCCTCCCCCTCCCCCCTCACCTCTTCTCTCCCCACCTCTCTGCACCGAGCTCCCTCAGACCTGAATGGAGACGCGTATGTTTTAGACTCACAGAGTGGAGTGGATCTGGAAGAGGGGAAGATGGGGCAACACTGGTCACGGGCACAGAGTCTCCATCTTGCAGGAAGGACGCGTTCTGGCCATCTAAATGCAGCCTGGTGGTGACTGTGACGAACAATCCAGAAGCAGGAACTCGAAATTTGCTAAGAGGTCGATCTTCAGTGGTCTCATCCCAGAAAGGAAAACAGTAATGCTGTCATTTAGATCTGGGATGTCCCCAAGGCCTGTGTGTTGAAGCCCCAGCCCCTGGGGCTTTTTGGGAGGGGGACGGAATCTTTAGGGGCCTCACGGAAGGAAGTGAGGTCGTGGGATGTTGGGGCTCCACCCCTTCCTCTTTGCTTCCTGGCTGCCATGAGGTGAGCAGCCTCCTGTGCCCCGTGCTCCTGCTGTGAAGTACTGAGCTGCCACAGGCCCAAAGCCAGTGGGCCAAGCAGCTAGGAGACCATGAGCCAGAGTCGACCTTTCCTCTTTACAAGTCGATTTTCTCAGGTATTTTGCAGCCGTAATGGAAGGCAGAACCAAGGAACTGCATTAGGGGATGGATGTTCATTAACTCGGTCGGGGTGATCACTTCACAGTGTGCACACCTATCAAAACATCAAGTTGTGCACCTGAAACACACTCAGTTTTCACTGTCAAGATTGTACCTCAATCAAACTGGGGGAAAAAGAAGGCTGTTTGGGGGCAGGGTGGGTTCTCTGCAAGCAGACCGGGTTCCCTGAACCCACGATTGCTTAGGGAGCCACAGCTGTGGAAGGAAGGAGGCGGGAACAGGAGTGGGGGCAGGACAAGAGGAATCTCAGCTGCAGTCCAGCAAAACCTGAGTTGACCCACGGGGCTTGGGACAGAGGGTGGCCTGTCAGAACATCCCAACTCAGGCTGAAATGGTCAGATCCTCTGGACCTCTGTTCAGTCACCAAATGCAGGTATGAAGTGCATGCATGACCTTGGGCAAAGCACCGTATGTTGGAACATGAGCCATGTTACTCTTCTTTTGGACCTTGGGGATACAAGTATGAGACCTGGAGCTGCTGCAACTGTTTTGCCTCCACGAGAGGAATAGCCAGAGGCAAACGACCCAACTACCTCTACTGGCTCCCATTAAACCCAACCAACCTGCTATACATACCAGACACACACACACACACACACAACAACAACAAATAATAATAATAATAATAATAATACAGCTGGTACAAACAGTAAAGGAGATTGTTTGACTTACAAATCAGGAAATATTAGAAGTGAGTGGATATCAGGATGGGTTTGATTCAGTAACCTAGTAATACGTAGAAAGTTTTTATCAATCATGTTAATAACATAGTTGGACACATGCATAAGACTATACATATTCATATATGAATAGTAACATATATAAAATGTCAGCGGTGATTGTGTCACTGTTATCCAGAGAAACCGAACCAATAAGGTATATCCAAGCAGAGGGCATCTCAAACGCCAGCCCCCGGGGTGGACATTCTCAGGGTAACTTGGTGTAGCAGGGGCCCTGTGGAGGGTCTCCGAGGTACAGTGGCGAGGCACGAAGTGGCAGGGGTCCCGGGCCAGGGATGCAGGTCTCCCCGTGGGTTGGTGGAGATAGTGATGTCACCCAGCTGGGTCGTCACAGCAGCGCCCTGGCTCCTGCAGGAGCAGACTGTGGGGCCCAGGGAGCTGGGGGGTGGGGAGCCTATTCTTGTGATGCAGGGGGCACAGGCGGGGGCCGAGCAGAGTGGCGGCAGGTGGGTTGGGCTGCGGTCTGTTCTGACAGCAGAGCTGACGGGGTTCCCAGCAGATGGGCCGTGGGAGTGGCAGGAGGAGGGGCCGGCATGACTCAGGGCTTGGGCCGGAGCCGGGGAGCTGTTGGCTGAGATGGAGCCTTGGGGGGCGTGTCCTGGCGGGGGTTGGGCCCTGGGGACACAGTTGTCTGTGGGTGCCAGGTGGGGTGTGCGCAGGTGGAATGTGCACAGGTGGAGGGGTGCCCAGGTGAAGGGGTGCACAGGTGTGCACAGGTGGAGGGGTGCCCAGGTGAAGGGGTACACAGGTGTGCACAGGTGGAGGGGTGCCCAGGTGGAAGGGTGCACAGGTGTGCACAGGTGGAGGGGTGCCCAGGTGGAAGGGTGCACAGGTGTGCACAGGTGGAGGGGTGCCCAGGTGGAAGGGTGCACAGGTGTGCACAGGTGGAGGGGTGCCCAGGTGAAGGGGTACACAGGTGTGCACAGGTGCTGCTGGGCGTGGAGCTGGGGACAGTGGTCCGGGCTGGGGACAGGAACGTGACAGGCCCAGACAGAGGCTGAATTTAAGCCGTAGAGCCGGCCGGGGAGCAGAGGGCCGGCCGTGGGCCTGGACATCCCTGGGCTGGAAGTGGGTCCCCAGGAACCAAGCGGCATGGCTGGTGACAGGAGGGCCACGCAGAGAACAGAGACCTGGAAAGCCCCAGGAGCGCTTCGGGAAAGGCCTGCTGGATGGGACCCAGGAGGAATGGCGTCCCCGCCCCGTTCCTGGGAGCCTCCTGTGACGGCTGGCTTGGGGGGGGGCACTTGCAGGTGAGATGAGTTCAGATGATGTCCTGGTGGCTTAGGGTGAGCCCCCCTGGTGACCAGGACAAGACACAGAGGGACCCAGAGGAGAAGGCCACATGAGGAGGAAGCAGAGACTGGACACCTGGGGAAGGACCTCCCCGGAGCCTCTGGAGGACCCACAGCCCCCAGGGTGGCACATTCACCCTTCTGGCCTCCAGAGCCATGAAGGGGACACCCCTGTCATTGGGAGCCACCTGATTTTGTGGCTCGAGAGTGAGCACGGGTGGGGTCCTGGAGCCCCCAGCTCCCCAGCCCACCCTCTGGAACGTCCTGAGCCGGTGGGGCCAGGCCCTGGGGTCACTCTGCCTGGGCCCCTCTGTCCCACTCTGTCCCTGACCATCAGAGCGGGACACTAGTGACCCTGGGGGGGATCTCTAGAGGGGACCTCAATGTAGTGCGTGGGGAGGGTCCTGCATCATTTTGGGGGAACCCCCTCCCTGCTCAGAGCCATTTCTCTACCTGACAAAAGGCAGCACCTGTGTCACGGCCTCGCCCACCAGGTGGCCTGGCACAGCCACGCTCCCCAGCGAGCCGCCCTCCACTCCTGGGGAGCCCGGGGGAACCCCGGGGAGCAAACAACAGCCCCCCCCATTCACGGGGAAGGACAGCCTGGGTGGAGGAAGAGCTGCAGTTCAGGGGGACATGGTGGGGCCTTCCTGCCTGTGACCATCCTGCTGGGGCCGGTGGGGGGGAGCCAGCTTCTGGCGCCTGGGGACATGATGCCTTTCATGCTCTTCAAGTTGACAGATGAAGCAGAGGACATCCAGGGAAGAAAAAAATCTGAATTTCAAATAGCAAATCATCCCCTAGTGTAAGTATATCCCACATAGGCGTGGGATATACTTATGCTGTGGGAGGGTTGAGGACCTGCCCCGCCCCCCACGGCCACCCCTCCATCTGCTGCTGCTCCTGTGGCCAGGGACCTCGCAGGACCCGCCTGGCTGGAGACAAACACAGAGTCACCCCCCGCCTCCCGCCACCCCCACACGTGGTTTCTGGTCCTCGGTGTGCAGACGCTCTTTCCTGCCCCCCACGTGTCCCCATATGAGGAATCAATAACAATTTTAGGGAGAAAATACAGTTGTCATGGAAAAAAAATGGAGTGGATTCAGAGTTCATTAGGCAAGTTAATCAAATCGCCCAGCCGCGTCCTGCTGCTCTTGGGAGGCTGGACCAGCCATCGCTCAGTGGGGTTCCAGGTGTGGGGGGCTCAGAGTGGGGGGTCCCCTGAGGTCACAGCACTGACATGCCAGGTGCCCCAAGGGCCTGGCAGGGCCCCCGGGAGCTCTGGAAAGTGTCCTTCACGCCTGGACAGGGGTGGCTTCCGTGGGGACCACACACCAGCTCTCTGGGGCCTTGTTTCTGGACCTGCTCAGGGACAGAGAGGGGACTCAGGGACCCCCGATGGCAGAGCCAGGGCTGCTCTGCCACCATTCCAGGCCGACCAGAGGTCCCCGGCTCTCACCGGCTGCTGTTCCATTAACAAAGCCAGGACTGACAGGGCGGCCCCCGTCCAAGCAGCCCTGGGTCCCCAGCCACCTCCATGTCCCTGGCGGGCTGACCCCCCTCTGTACCCATGATGGGGTCTGGGGCAGACCACCAGTTACCGCTGCAGTCAAGGGACGGGCAGCGCCAGGAGGCACGTGGACAGTGGGACACCTGTGAAGCCAGGCCCAGCCGTTTTGAGGTTCCTTGGACTTGCCTCCAATAGTTGGGGACATCCAAGATCTCTTTGGTAATGCTGTCCAGCCTGTATCCCTGTTCTTCTGATAAAAATACTCTAATAAAAATATTTCTGCTCCAAGAACCCTCTCTCATCTATTCATCCATTAAATTTTCCTGGTCCACCCATAGAGATTGTGACCCTCTCAGGCCAGAGAGATTCTATGTGGCTTGAAGGAAGTGAAGTCCCCATAGCAATGGCAGCCATTTTGCAACCACGAGGGAAGCCGACCACACTTGAAGTCAACACTGGTAAGGAAGTGTGGAGAGATAGAAGGAAGTGGGTCCTGGGGACTGTCAGAGAGCTGAGCTGAACCCAACTTTGAAGCCCACTTTCTCAGGACTTTTTGGATTTGTGAACAATGACCCTCCTTGTTTAAGGAAGTACGAGTTGCGATTCCATTTTTTGCCCCTTAAAGAGCTTTGCCTAGTGCAGTCCTTCAGTAGAGCTTTGCCCACAGAGGAAGGACCTGAGAACCCCAGAGTGGAGCGATTTTCTGAGATCTCCCTTGCTGGACTCCCAGACCAATGGACTTGGACTCTCTCAGCCTCCCCTGGTCAGAGGCCGGGAAGGGTTAACCAGAGCAGTGCACGGAATCAGAGTCAGAGAGAGACATTTTCAAAGGCTTGATAAATAAATTACTGCTCATGTTTAATTCAAAGCTCCCACTGCCTACAGAGAGCACAGAGAAGAGGCGATCTTTCAATTAAAACAACTCTAAGGGGCTTCTGCCCTCTCCGGGGGCCTTCCAACCTCCCTGCCCCGGCCTGCCTGAAGTTGCAGTGTTCCTGGAACAAGATTAGAATAAAATGAAGGGTCCTGATGTGGACCAGGAACCCAAACTCCATTCCCAGGTCACCCTCTGCCCTAATCTCACTATCCAAAAATACCCCTTCACTTTCTCTCATATTTCTTGATTACTTGTCTCCCTGGACTAGAAAGTCTCTCCTCCATGTGAGCAGAACCTGGGCTTCTCTGCTTTCCTGCTGTATCACTAGCACATAAAACAGCATTAGACACACAGTAGAAGGCCCAATTACTATTTGTGAATTGAGGTGAGAGAACAATGTATTAATCTGTTTCTTGTAGCTGTAACAAAATACCCAAGGTTGGTACTTTATGAAGAAAAAATGTTTCTTTCTTTCTTTCACACAATATCCTTGTTTTATTTATCTGTTTATTTTATATGGTGCTGAGGATTGAACCCAGTGCCTCAAGTGTGCAAGGCAAGTGCTCTACCACTGAGCCACAACCCCAGCCCTGCAAAAAAACATTTCTTTAGCTCATAGTCAGTTCTGGAGATTCAGGAGCATGGTGCTGGCCTCTGCTGTGCTCTGGTGAGGGCCCTCTGGTTACATCAAACATGGCAGATATCATCACGGCTGGAGAGAGGGAGAGAGCTTAGGGCAAGACAGGAAGCCAGACAGACTCCGGGCTAGGCTTGCTCTTCCTATAACACCCACCAAGGACCCCTGGGAACTACACTAACCTCTGCAGAGGGTCATGCCCTCCCGCTGGGCCTCGCCTCTTGGAGGGTCCACTGTCCCCCCTTCCCCCACTCTGGGGACCAAGCTTCCAGCACACAGCCTTTGGGGACACCCTCAAGCCATATCCAGATCATAGGAGGCAGGACGTGTACCCCAGGAGCCTCTTCTCTACTAGGCTAAGTACCTCCAGCTGCTCCTTAGGGCAGCCGGCGGGGCTCCCGGGTGGCCCTGGGCAGTTAGTTCTCTGACTCAGAATCTCCGAGGAACGACAGGAAGTCAGGAGGAACCCAGCGACCCCTTGGCCAGAGTCTGCCGCAGGCCAGCACCCCACGGAGCACTCTGCGTGGACCCTGTCCTGCCGACCTCCCTGGCGCCCATTTTACAGGTGAGCAAATCGGGGCACATTGAGGTGAAGCTGCTTTCCCTGGTGAGGGGCAGCTCTGAACCCAGACCCCGGGCTTCTGGAGTGGGGAGCCTGTGTCCCCCTTCTGAAAGGGGAGCCCGTTGAGTATAACACAGGGTCCCGTGAGAGCCACCCCAGGCCTCAGCCAGGCTTTCTGACCTCTCGGGAGGCAGGACCGAGGCCGGTGATAAAGGAAAGACCCATGACTTTTCCCCGTGTGCCAAGATCCGAAGAAGTTCTGAATCAAGGCTTTGGCCTCAAAACCTGTTCTTCAGTCTTTGCCAAAACCAGATCCTGTTCCCAGGATAGCACTCACTGATGAGTGGCTCTGGGTGCCAGCAGCCCAGATTAAGGCTCCACGTGACTTAATCCTGTTGGCAACACCGTGCCGTTGACGTTTTTAGACTCCATTTTTCCTATTAGAAAACTGAGATTCCAAAAGGTTGAGCAATCCAGTCGCCCCGCTAGGGAGTCAGAACTGAAGCCTCCGCCTCAGATTCCTGCTCTTCCTACTGTGCCCCCAGAGGGATTGATTGTCCAAATAGTCACCCTCTTCACAATCTCCACCATCCTCACTGCTGTCGTTTAATGAGCATCTACTATGGGCTGGGCCTCGAATTTAGCAATCACAGGTGTTAACTGGTTGGCGCCTAATGAAAACCCCGGAAGGCAAAGAGTGTTTTTATTTCCATTTTTAAAGGTGAAGAATCTGAGGTCCAGGTGGCTAAAGAGCGGTTTTTAAATGCAGATTTTCCTATTATTCCGATATGGTAAGGTCAAAGGCAGTTCCCAAGAGCGGGGGCTACGGAGTGTCCTGCCTTGGGAGGCCACGTGGAGAAGCACCCGAGAGGGGGACATGTGGGCAGGGATGTCTTGTGGGGATAAAGCAGGCTGGCTTGGGATTGGCTGGTCTGAACCATTTAGTGGTTTGGGGGACCAGGAGGGGGAGGGGCTGTCCCTCTTCTCTGGAACCTGGCCCAAGTGACTAGGCTGTGGAGATAGTGGCCCAGGGTGTCATGCTCCCTAAGGGTGGCAGTTGTGGAGTGTGGCCTGCCGGGGGAAGCCTGCCGGGGGCCAGTTATTTCACCACCAAGCAACTGTCCGGGCCTGGGAGGGGCCCTCTCTCCAGGGACCTTGAGGCCCCGAAACGCGGGGTGCGTGGGAAGCTCACCCTTGCTCCCTCAGAACAGGACCTGGAGCCTGCGTACGCGTGTTTCCCAGCCTCTGCACAGTCAGATTTTCTCTCTGCAAGAAAATATTTGCTAATGCATGAAGGGAACTCGAGGGAGGTTATTACCGATGCCAACATGTGAACAGAGACCCGCTCCTGCCTCCTGTGCGGGGTGGGGGCGGAGGCTGCAGGGGAGGCCGCCAGGGCCTGAGGCTGTCTGCAGCTCTCTCCCCCCAGAAGGGACCTGGAGAGGCCCCGGGAGCTGCCTCCCTGTTGACGGGTTGTTATTTCACTCTGGGAGGAACCCAGCAAGCCCCCCCACCCCGACTGTGTGGTGACACCGGGTGCCCTGCTCCTGCACCCACGTGCCTTGGGAGGGCCATCTGGAGGGGAAGCCTCAGCCCAGGCCCAAACAGCAACATCTGGCAGGAGCTCCCAGGAGGAGAGTTCTTCTTTTGCTGCATATTAAGTCATTAAAACGGCCAAAGAAGAAAAGGGGCTTTGATTCCCCCCGATACGCGGACACTATTTGAATGCCAAGGTGCCTGGGGAGATGGGCCGGGTGTCCGCCGACCGGCCAGGCATGGAAGGACCTGGACACGCAGGCCAGCCGGGCACCTGAGCGGAGGGTCCCCTGGGGAGGAGGTGGGGAGCCTGGTTGTGTCTGTTCCACTCTGTTCCTGGCTTTTCTCTGCTCACCAGGAGATTCCCTGGGGGAGGGGAGGTACTGTGGAGTCAGGCTCCTGTCTACACCGCCGGCCGGCCTAGGCCTGGGCTGTAGCTCAGTGGTAGAGGGAGCGTTGCGCATGCGTGAGGCCCTGGGTTCCATCGCCAGCAACGAATTCATTCATCTGTCAGTCAGTCAGTCAATCAGTCAGTCAATCCATCAATCTCCCTCCGGAGCCTTTGAGAGGCCACAGTCATTTCCCTGAACCTCCTGCCAAGGTCCTGGGCCCCCTGGTAGAGATTCCCAGCTGTGCATCCTGGTGCATCCTGCTTCCTGCCTAGACCTCCGCCAGCCTTCTGCTGGAAGGAGGGGCACCTTCGAGTCTAGCAGGCTCCAGCCACTAAAATGGCCCTTGGGACGCTGGTCAAAAGACTTGGCCTCTCCGAGGCTCAGTGTCCTAATTTGTAGAATGGAGTTAGGAACGTGGAATGCCCAGCACCATGAGATCTACAGTCACTGCTGGTGACTCTGTGTGCTAGACCCTCCCCTTGCAGGCAGCAGTCTGGCTGTGGTACCTGGTCCCTCCCCTCCTGGTTTAATCCAGTAGTTACTAGAGTGCATTAGTTAGGTTGACTTAGGTTCTGCTGCTGTAACAAACAGCTCTCCCATCTCACAGCTTAGACCTACTTGGTGTGTATTTCTTGTTCACACAAATTCTGCTGCTAGCCGTGATGACTGTCTAAGTCACCTGTCTGCTTTGTGACATTCCGCACATCTGTATCTGACCTCCAGGTAAAAGGGAGCTGAGATGCTCTTAGGTCCAGACGGGAAAGAAAGTTGGGTGTTGGGGAGCCGAGGGGATGCCTCCCGCTGCTGCAGATCCATCGGCACAGTGATAGCCGGCCCCTTCGTAGGGGCGACCATGGTACAGGTGCTGCGTTGGGCACTGCACCAGTGTGAACTTGATCAGCCCTCCTAACAATCTTAGGAGGTGGGCGTCGTTTTCATGCCCATATTACAGATGGAGAAACTGAGGCTCAGAGAAATGATTTGCCTGAGGCCTGCACAGCCATCCAGCTGGTGCCCCCTTCAGACAAACAGCACTGATAGGGACAGAGGGTGCACTCGCCAAGCTTCTCGGCTTCTCACGGAGATGCCCCGGGAACTAGATTGCAGCCTTATCTTGACTGAGAAGTTGGCGGGATTTGCCTGATGCCTGTGGCACCTGGGCCACTCTCTCAGCTTCCCCCAGAGAGACAGAGAGGAAGGAGGCTAGGAGGGCAGAGGCTGAAACCAGGACAAGGTTTCTGGGCCCGCTGCTCCAAACAAGAGCCCTCCAACCCCCTGGGGGAAGCTGCTTCTCTGCATGGGGATCCCTGGAGTGACATTACTGGCTCACGAAGGAAATGCGAGTTCCCACCCCCTGAATCTCCTAGTGGTGTTTGTGGGTCAGGATCCTGGGTTTTCGGTAAATCAGGCTTCATTCCAAATACCCCGTCCCAAAGCCTCCTCACTCAGGGGCAGCCTCAAACTGGGAGACAGTGTGGGCTTTGGAGGTCAGACTCAGCCATGATGGTTTCTCTGCCCACGAGCAACCAAAAAACCCAACAAATGATATATTTATTTATCTCATGAAATAATGATCCCGGGAGGGAGCTCACTGAAGTCATGAGTGACATCCAGATTACTTCTTCTCCGGCTCTGTCGTCCTGGGAGCGTGAATCTGACCTCAGGGTCCTAAGATGGCCGCTGTGCCTCCGGGTATCATGTTTGTATCCCGGGCAGAATAAAAGGAGAGATTTGAGTGGCTGAATCTGTTCTAAGAACCTCGGGCTTGATCCTTTGAATTTACATCTGAGGGCCCCAACTGGTCACTTGGCCATATGGATCTATTGGCAAGTCAACATTTAGCTTTTCATCCTCCTTAGCAGAGAGAGGCAGAGAAAGGGGGACTGGGGGTGGCTTTGGGCATCCGATTTCTTCCTGTGTCCCTGGGACAGGCGATCTGTCAACATCACTTGGAATGTGACCTTGCACAAGGTATTTATTTGAATTTCAGTTTATTCATTTGAAAAAATGAGAACAATAACCCTCCTTCCCTCCCCCTCTTCCCGGTTTGCAGCTCCTGGAATCCAGCGACTATTTAATAAACGGTAAATATCATTATCATTATTATAATGGGAGCCATATTTACATAAAAAACAGGCAGGCAGCGGGCCCAGTTACTGTATTCCTGGAAAATTACTGAACTATCCCAAATTACATAGAAATCTATTCCAAAGGTCCCCGCAGAGGTTGCTGGGAGTTTTATTTGAAGAGACCTGAGGCTGAGGGGGAAGGAACCCCAGGCTGTTCTCCTCCAAGACATCAGGGGAGAAGAGGAGGCCCAGGAAGGAGGAGGGAGGTGGACCAGGAGGCCCAGGAGGGAGGAGGGAGGTGGACCAGGAGGCCCAGGAGGAAGGAGGGAGGTGGACCAGGAGGCCCAGGAGGGAGGAGGGAGGTGGACCAGGAGGCCCAGGAGGGAGGAGGGAGGTGGACCAGGAGGCCCAGGAGGGAGGAGGGAGGTGGACCAGGAGCCCCAGGGTCACAGCCGGGAGCCCGGGTGGCCCAGGTGGCCCTGGCTCTGGAGGGGCCAGGGACGGTGCATGGCATCACTTAGATGGCGGCGGCTGCTCCTTTACCTGGAGGAGCTGAGACCCTCTCCCCACCAGGCCCGTTTGGTGCAATGCATTATTTTTGGGGGGTCGAACAAACAGGAGATGGGGGGGGCTTCTGGGAAGACCAGATGGACAGAATTCCTGCAGAAGAAGGATCTGGACCTTGCTTCTCCAGCCCGGGCACCTCAGAGAGCCTCGTCACGCCCCCCAGTTGGGGGGAAACTGGACCAGACAGACCACTGGGCTACCCAAGGTCATTCCAGTTGGGGATGCTCTGATCAGCCTTGCCAGCCCCCCAGTTGTGGGGAGATCACGTGGCAGATCCCCGTGTCCTGTAGAGCCGGCAGCCCCAGACTCTGTAGGTGCTGAGGGTCACTGGCTGGTGCAACGTCTGGGCCAAGAGAGGTGCCCCACAGTGGACCGGAGATGCCAGGTACCACCCCTGCGGATGCTGTTGAGTTGGCTTGAGCTCTGCAGCTCCCTCTGCCTAGTGAGGGCTTCCATCTCAGAGGACACAGAGCCTCCGGGGACTGGCTGCCCCCTTCCCAGCACCCAGTGTTCCCGACACCCACACATACTGAGCATACATGGGGCACCAACTGTGTGCACCGTCTGCAGGTGGCTCTTGATTTTCATTTTAAATCTGATTTCCTCCCCCCAGTTTGTTTTTCTTAGAGTCGTTTCAGACTCTGTCTCTGCCTCCCAGAGACACAAAGGAAAAATTAAGTTAGGAGTCTCAGTGTCCTGAGGGTAAATCTAAGTGACTCGGGGCAGCCAGGCCTCCTGGGGAATCGCATCCCTGGATGAGGTGGGTTTGAGGGAGGACTTTCCAGTGTCTTATTCTTTAGTGACACTGACCTTGACATTGTCTCATTTTATGCATCTCCTCCTATCAGGGGCAGGTCCCCCAGGACCTAGATAATAACATGGCCTATAGCAGGTGCCTAGGTGATATTACTGGGTAATTGAAAGTCACCCATTTTACAGATGAGATGTCTGAAGACCAGAGGCCGATGTGCCCAAGTCCACAGGATGGGTGTGTTGGTCCATATGCTGTTGCTGTAACCAATATCCAAGGTCAGATAATATATAAAGAAAAGAGGTTTCCATTTTGGAGGCTGGAAGTTCAAGGTCAGGGGACCCCCTCTGTTTGGCTCTGAGGAGGGCTTTGTGATGGGAGAGAGCCGGGAAGGGCCTGTCTTGCTCTTTTTTAAAGTTTTATTTTGGAAACAGGGTCTCACTAAGTTGCTTAGAACCTCACAAAGTCACTGAGGCTGGCTTTAAACTTGTGATCCTCCTGCCTCAGCCTCCAGTCTTGCTCTTTTTATAACAAGTTGCTCTCCGGAGAACTCACTCCTCAAAACCAGCATTCATCCCCTCGGAGGGCAGTGCCCCCCGTGATCTAACCACCTTCATCAGGCCCACATCTTACAGATCCCAGGTCCCACCCTCTTTTTTTTTTTTTTAATGAGTTCAGTTCCATGAGTTTCCCCTGAAAGGAGTTCACATTTTTATTAAGTTTTTTTAAACTATATTTTATTTATTGACCTATTTTTTTTAGCCTCCACATGCGAGGCGAAGGCACTGCCAGGGAGCCCCAGCCCCAGCCCCAGCCCCCCCCACCTCTTAACACCTCTGCCATGGGATATTAGGCCTTGGCACAGGCGCCCCCCGGGGGACTGACGGTCCCCAGGCCACAGCACTGGGTCAGCATCGTGATGCAAACCTGGTCTCCTGCGCTCCTTCCATCGGGTCTCTGTCCCTCTCCACCCCAACTCACCTCCCCTGGGACCCGAGAGAAGAGGCCACGGCTACTGTGATTGTCAAGCCCTGTACCTCCCGGAGGAGGATGGGCAGGACAGGCCACCTGCTGACCCCAGCTCCACCACCTACAGCTAGTTGACCTTGCACACGGCCGCTTAGCTCCTGTGCCTCGGTTTCCCCTCCTGTAAGCCAGCGGTGATCATGACCTTGCCCATCTCAGACCATGGGCAAACGCTCTGTGGGATCTGCCGCAGCCCCTGGCAGGGTCCTGAAGTCCATCCGTGGTGGACTGTGTCCCCTGGTGGGCCTGTCTCCTCTCCTTCCCGTGGAAACCCCTGCACACAGCCACCTCTTCCGAGGAGCCTTCCTGGATTCGTGGGCAGAGACACTCAGGAGTCCCCTGGGGACACGCTGGGGAACATGCCAGCAATGCATGACAGGGCCATGTGGTGAGGAGCCCGCTCACAAGCCACCCAAGGCCACCTGGGAAGCACAGCCCCCTGTCCCGGCCAGGCGTTCCAGTGGGTCCCATCACTGCAGTCTCCTGGGGGACCCCGAGCCGGAATCACTGGGCCATGTCACCCCCAGGCTCCAACAGCACAGAGCAAGGCCACAGGGACCCGTGTTCATGCTCAGTGTCAGGATGACACATGGTGACAGCAGATGCTCCTAAAGGGCACAAACCCCTGGGGGTCCCTGAGGCCTGGTGGGGCCTGGTGGGGCCTCTGCACGGGGGCCATCTGGCCCCAGCTCATCAGCCCCGGGAGGCTGAGCCCTGGGCCTCTTCTCTCCAGGCCTCGCACTTCCTGGGCCTCCTGGGCAGGAAAACGCCCCCTCTGAACCCAGGACCTTGGGACCCCTCCCACCAGCCGTCTGCAGCCTCCCGTAGCTCCCAGGCGGGGACCCCGGCTCCTCCAGGGGGTCCCAAATCTACATCCCACCAGCCCCCCACACCCCCACACACCCCCACCCCTGGACAGCTACCCAGAAGAGCCTCCCCCGCCCACAGTGGACGCATTTTCAGATGCATGTGCCCCTGTGACGAATGGCATTCAGAGGCTCTCAAAAATGCGCCTTCATGAATCCAGGTCACTCTCGGTCACCTCCACCGGTGTCTCAAGGCCACTCTCGGCTCCAGGAATTTTTCAGGCTTCGTAACGAACGAGGTTGAGACCCCTGGTCCAACGGAGGCTGTGACCCGGGTGGCGATGATCTGCATGCCCAGTGACAGTTGTGCCAAGTGCCCCGTCGGGAAGGAGCCGGGGAGCAGGGGAAGCTGTTCCTAGTCCAGGTCGCCTCACGGCCATGTCCAGCTCCTTCAGAGGAGGCCAGCCGACCGAGGAGGGTCTTCATGTGAGGTCCGGGGCCTGGTTTTCATTCTGAGAACGAGGTCCCCAGGGCCTTGGTGACTTTACCTTGTGAACGTCCCCCTGGACACGGACTGTTGACCTCCCTGCTCGCGTTTGGGGACAGAGTTACTGATATTGACACTGTCCTTGGAGATCAGGTCCCGGGACCCTGGTGTTGAAGACCGAACACCCGAGAAATGTTGAGGCCACAGCAAAAAGTTTTATTGAAGGGATAAAAGGTGCAGTGACCAAGGGCGGGGAAGAGCCAGCCGTCCGGGGGTGCTGGTGAACAAGGTGGGGGGGAGCCATTCCCTGGAGGCAGGTCACTTTGGCTCTTATTTCCTCTTGAAGTCAGCCCCCACCTTCCTGACCCCGTCACGCATCCCTGGACAACTTATGCCGACCGTCCTTTTGCTCTGGTCTCAGTATGGGAGGGGGCAGGGCGGCAGGTCTGCCCTATATGGTTGTGCAGAATTTCTCAGAGGGGTCATTGCACATGGGATTTTCTTCAGAATACCCCCATGTTCCTGCTACGTTCCGGCTATTTCTGCACTGTTTACTTGCCTGAGGGCTCTCTTTCATCTATCCCTGGGCCTCATAAACATTGAGACTTTGTCCCCCTACTGTGCCCAGTGCCTAGCTGGGGCCTGGCCATGCGTAGCCCCAAGACATGAGCCCCACCTGTGGGCTCAATTTTCTAGCAATCATATTAAAAGAGACAAAGGAAACTGATGAAATAAATTTTAATAATATATTTTATTGAGCCCAACATCACCCAAACATTTGTCATCCCAGCAGAGGATCAATAGGAGAATTATTGGTGGAACTGCCTACATTTTTGGTACAGTAAGTTGTGGGGAAACCCGGTGTGTGTGGTTTGTAGGCACTGCCTGTCCTAATCCAGACCCCTAAATGTTCGTCAGCTATGTTTGATCTGTATTTAGAGACCAGAACGTGTTGAAATGTCTGCCCTGTTCCAAACACCCCGTGGCGTTTTCCAAGAACTGTATAAAGCGTCCATTCTAAAGTTGAAAAGCTAATAAAATTGATGAGTCACACTGGCCACTTGAAATTTCAAGTGTTCAGTAGCCACTTGTGGCCAGTGGCCATGGTTTGGGGCTGGGTGTGTGGAGAGCATTTCCTGAAGGTTCCATTGACGCTGCAAGTCCAGGCCTCTGCGTCCTCTGGGCAGGGTCTTTAATATTCATTTGGACACAAATGCAGATTCCATCATCCCTGAAGGACGTGTAGTCAGTGGTCACTTTCTATGTGGCCCCAACGTGCCCCATTTGGAACTAGTAATACTTATGCAAAATCCCAACACAATTCTGCGGACAACACAAGTGAGAAAACCTGAACCTGTAATCCCAGCAGCTCGGGAGGCTGAGGCAGGAGGATGGCAAGTTGGAGGCCAGCCTCAGCCATTTAGGGAGCCTCTAAACAAAAGGAGACCCTGCTCAAAATTAAAATATATATATAAAGAAAAGAAAAGAAATTAAAAATCAAGGGCTGGGATATAGTTCAGTGGTGAAGTACCCCTGGGGTCAGTCCCCAATGCCAAAAAGGAAACTCAGAGCCCCTCCCAGCTCAGCATGCCCGAGGGTGACAGGTCAGGTTGTGGCTATGTCCCCGTCAGCTCCTGGAGCCGGGGCCCAGCCTCCTGTTTGGTTTATTTACCGCTTTCCCAGCCCCTCTGCCTGCTCATGCGGATTTCCTCTCAGCTCCAGCCAAATAAATAATTCATCCCCAAGTGGCACATTTGCTACGGCTTAGATTAAAATCCCTAAAATATGTATTTAATTTGGGTTTGATGCGGCCATCATTGGCCTCAGGTTAGCACAGGGCTCCTAGGAGGTGGGCACAACTTCCTCCAGGCCCAGTCTCCTTGGGCTGGCCCTGCTCCTCCCCTGGGTCTGGAGTGAGGGGGGACATGCTTTTCTTGCAGAAGCTTGTCTCTGGCCGGGTCTGCCTAATGATGTGTCGTGGGGCAGGTGACACCTGCTGCTGCTGCCGCCGAGCAGGGACGCGCCACGGAATATTTATGATTCTGTGAAAGTCACGGCCTCATTTGCAGGACTTGGCGCCCAGCTGTGGTCTTCAGTGGGGACTCTGGCCTTGGCGGGAAAGCCCGCTCTGTGCCACCCCGAGGTCAGGCCCCATCTGGAAGGATCACATTGACCAGGGATTGGTCTCCCCCTTAAAGGAACCGGCCGCGGCCTGGCCTGGGAATTCAGGTCAGAAGTAGGATTAAAACCCCATTAAAAAGATGCTCAGGAGCGATTCAGTGCAGCAGGTCCTCAGTGAGCTCACGGGACGGTAGAGGCTGGCAGCAGGGGGGTGGGGAAGAGTCGTGAGGATGGGTAGAGGGGGGAGAGGGGACCCCAGGAGACCCCAAGTCCTGTTTACGTCCTGCCCTCCCCTCCAAATGCACGTGTGGAAGTCTAACTCCCAGGATGAAGGCGCCTGGGGGTGGAGCTCAGGGATGGTGGCGGGATTCTGCTTGACATGACCGCGGCCATCTTGACTGTAACCGTCACGACTCCCCTGGGGACCCTGGGGGGACTTTTCCTGCATCATTTCTCAGCAAACTATAAATAAACCAAACTGTTGGGATAGAAAGTGGAACTTTCCGACCACTGTCGGTGCCAGGGATGGGTTCCATGTCCTTGATTAGGTGAAGCGGGTTCATCCCAAGTAGGAGGACGTCCTTTTTGTCCTGATCAATATACACACCCCGCCTTCAGACCCAAACTACCCGGATCCAAATGGTCTTGTTGCCACTTAGGATCATGCATCTGTCAGTAAGTTCCCAATCAAAGGTCCTCTGGGTGATTGTCTGCTCCCCTGCAGCCTTAAGGCTCCTGGAGACCGGTCCTCAAACACTGGGACCAGGGTAGTCCTGGGAACAGAGGTGACTGATGTCCTTATAAAAGGGACTCCAGAGTGCTTCCTTCCCCTCCCTCCACGTGAAGAGACAGGGAGAAGAAAGCCATCTAGGAACTAGAAAGTGGGCCCTCACACCCAATCCACTGGCACCTTGATCTTGGACTTACTGGCCTCCAGAACTTTGAACAAGACATTTTTGCTGTTTATAAGCCACTGGTCTCTGGCATTCTGTTACAGGAGCCCAAATGGACTAAGACCCCCCCTCTCCGTTTCTTTCTCCCTCTCTCCCTCCTTCTTTCCTTCACCATTTAATAAGCACCTACTATGTGTCTGGCACTCACAAAGATGCCAAATAACCACCACCACCACCACCACCAAGCAGGGTCCCTGTCCTCAGGACGTAGCCCTATGGGAGGAGAGGGACATTCCTCGGGGACCACGCAGATTCACAGCTGTGCGGGGTGCTATGGGGGAGACTCAAGTTCTCCATTCTGTCTTGGTAAAGGACATCAGGATCCGCTGGCTATTGAAGGGGAAGCAGGGCCGCAGGACCTCATGCTCCCAGGGGGAGGGACACAGGTGACATTGGAGAGGGGAGCAAGCGACAGGGCATTAGGGGCCCGGCACGTCCAGGCAAGAGTCTGGACTTTACCTGGGAGCTGCAGTGGGCCATGATCCGAACTTGATTCTTGAAGAATCCATGTGACAGCAAAGGGAAAATGCATTTGGAGTTACCTCGAAAGGAGACTTGGCAAGAGGCGAGGAATCTGAGACCAGCAGGGACAGTCGGAGAGACAGTAGGCTTGGGCCAGTCGTTCCCATGGGGGATTCTGGGCATCCTGGTGACACGGACGCACTCCTCGATTCCACACAATTGCCTCGGTGTCCCTGGGGGGAGCTCTCAAATGTCTGAGGCTACATTCTCCAGGTGTCCAATTTACCCTGACAGATGTTTACAACAACAGCTCTCCGTTGTGTGACATTGAACCCACAGAACTCATTTGCCTCAAAGCTAAGGACAGGTTGAACGGGAAGACAGGCTGAGATGTCCCTTAATTGAAATGCTACTATATTATACCTCATTAGCTTATACCGATGAGCAGGTGGGGTGGGGGGGGACAGGTCCCTTGCTGGTCCTCTCCAATTTGGTATCGGATGAATGACGGACCACGGAATGAATGAATGATTCATCAAAGCCTCTGCATCCAACCAAGGTGCTTGCTTTTTTTGGAGATGAAGAGGATGGGGTGCGATCTCCTAACGAGTCCTTGATTGTGTTTCATAATTAGATGATGCTCTGACGGGCAGATGTGCAGGTCGGTGGCTTCTCGGGGACACTCCACTTCTCTTTGTGGAGTTGATCCTGGATGGGGATTTACCAAAGCGAAAACTAATGAGATTCTGAGGTTGCCAGGTTTATGTGCGGGCATATAATACCAGCGCGATTTTACGTGCACATCCATAAATTGGACGCAAAGCCGAATGCAGGCTTTCAGCTGCAAATGCAAAAGATTAACGGAGCCATTAAAAAAAAGGGGGGGGGGTGAGGGGTTCCCAGCCGTGCAAAAAACCAGTCTGTTTCCATAGACTCAGGGATCTGGGGTCCTCCTCTGGGTCATTCTCCAATACTGTCCTGCTCCCCTCCAATCTGGGCAGTGCCCAGAGTTTGGCACTGTCCCCACATCTCAGCCACAAATGTCAGTGACCGCTCAGAGAGGGCTGACAGCCTTGCTTGGCCTTCTTGTGCCTTCGAGTCATGTCGCTGGTTAATCACGGAGCTTAAAATGCGATCAGACAAGATCTCACTTTAGCCCTTCTAAGCTGGCAATTTTGCAGGGTGCCTGCCGAGTGACATTCATTACACTAATTGTGAAACCTCTAACCACCCATTCTACCTGCAGAGGGATGCTCGTGGGCCGGGAGGAGCTGGGGGGGAGCCTGTCCCCCTCCCCACCCCGACACACACTTATTTCTTTACAAGCGAGGAGTTTGGTCTCTTCACCAATTCAAAAGCCCTCACTTACTCCCCCAGGTCTGACTTCCATGGTGACTCGGGCCCCTTGGCCTGAACGGATCCAGAATCTAGTGACAAGGGCTGAGAGACGCCCAGGGTCTGTTGGCCACTGTGTGCTCCCCTGAATCTGGGAGGGAGACCCATAGGCCAGGTCAGGTTGACTCGGTGACAAAGGCCTTGGCTCAGAAGCCCACCCACAAGCCTCAGCTCACCCCCAAGGCAGACTTGCCCCACGGCACTTCAAGGAGCACCAGAGTGGCAGGCAGTGTTTGGGTGGCTGAGGGACACCATGTCAGCTGTCCCTGGGTCAGCTGTCCCCTGGGGTTAGGAGAGCCAAGCTGAGGGGGGCCTCTGAGGGCTTCTGGGAGGTGGGGGACCCTCACCAGCTGGTAGGATGTGGTTGGTGCTCTAGTTTGGATATGGTGTGTGTGACCCCAAAAGTCCTTGTGCAGGAAGCTGGCTCCCCAGGGTGACCTCTATGAGGTGGGTCCCCATGGAGGTAATTACGTCATGGGGGCTCCACCCTCATGAATGGATTCATGCTGTGTCTCTGGACTTGGTCAGATCTCCTGGAACTGGATTAGTGCCCACGAGACTGGTTTGCTATGAGTGAGCCTGGCACCTCCCCTGAATCCCTCTTCTACCATTTTTTTGTGATGCCATCCACCATGAGACCCTTACCAGAGCTGAGCAGATGCTGACCTCATGCTCTTGAACCTCCAGAACTGTGAGCTAAGTTTAAGCTTCTTTTCTAAAGCACCTGGCCTCAGGCATTTTGTTATAGCAACAGAAAATGAACCAGAACAGTGGGATGGATAGAAAGAGACAAGATGTTCTGGGGAGGGAGAGCAGCCTGAACAGAAGCTGGCGAGTGAATTGGGCCTAGAACCCCTTGCCCACGGGTCCCGCTGGAGAAGAGAGTCCTCTTAAGTGACCATTCTTGAGGCACATCTCTAGGTTTGGACCTCCCTTAAGCTAACTGAAGGAAGGAGAGGACGGTCCACAGGGGTTGACCCAAGATGTTGGGTTTGGCCATCCTGGAGGGGACCCTGTCTGTTCCCTCCCAGAGGCCAACAGACATGAGCCATAGAATAAGCTGGTGTCCTGACCCTCAGAGGCGTGTGCCTCCCCCCACTGCAGAGCCACACCTGTCCCAGCACACGAATCCACTTCTGCAGAACTCAAGATCTGTTTGTCTCCACTGACAACACCCTGCTCCAAGCAGCTCCTAAAGAATGAATGGGGACGCCCACTTAGGAGAACTATCCCAACCTGCCAGAATCTACCCGGCCCCGTGGCCCAGGGACTCCATTCGGCCCACAGAGGCAGAGTGGGGACCCCACAGCCTGAGTGTGGACCCAGCAGCTGTATCATCAGCAAGAGAAAGGAATGAGACACCGCTGGACACGGCAGCCCAGGGGAAACTCACAGGCAAGGCGCTGAAGCCAGGAGCAGGGACATGGCATCCATATCGCCACTTGCTGTCATTTATTTGAAGTTCAATTGCAGGAAAAACTAGTCCGTGGCCCGGTGCAGTGGCACACACCTATAATCCCAGAGGCTTGGGAGGTTGAGGCAGGAGGATCGTGAGTTTAGAGCCAGCCTCAGCAATTTAGCAAGGCCCAAAGCAACCCAGTGAGACCCTGTCTCTAAATAAAATATTATAAAGGGATGGGGATGAGGCTCAGTGGCTAAGCACCCCTGGGATCGATCCCCCCCCCCCCGCAAAAAAACCCAAAACTAGTCCGCGACAGGAAGTCAGGACAGCAGTTACCTCTAGGAAGCAGTACTGACTGGGGTGGGCACCAGGAGCTTCCGGGGGCTGAAAAGGCTCTCTCTGGACCTGGTTGAAGCAACCTGGGTTGTATACATGCAAAAATTCATCTCACTGTTCTCTTGGGTTTGTGTGCTTTACTGTATGTGAGTTAAACCTTGATGCAAATGGAAGAAAAAGAAAAGAAAATTGAACGGTGTGTGGTAAGAATTTACCTTGCCCAAAGAGAGATCCGGAGCCGGGGTGTAGTCCAGGGGTGGACCCGTGTCTAGCGTCCATAAGGCCCTGGGTCCAATCCCCAGCATCAAAACAAAAAGCAAATTAAAACGTAAGATATATATAGAGAGAAGAGTTAGCCCTTGGCTCTGAGAGAGGCCCTACAAGCCCTCAGAATGTCCCATGGGGTAAGTGTCTCCGGCCAGCCGGATAATGGAACAAGGGGATTCAGGGGAGGAGCTCTGGGTTCGAGGGAGGGGCTGGAGACTGAGATCAGCCACGGAGGCCACCAGCCACGGAGGCCACCAGCCGCGTCTATATGACCAAGACCCCAGGCTCAGGTGGCTTCTGTGGATGCCAATACCCCATCATGTTGTCCCACATCGCTGAGGACCTTCCCCAAGGCCTCTCTTCTCCAGAAACTCGGGTCCTGCACCCCCGGGGGGTTCACACAGAGAAAACTCCCAGGTCCCCTCCGGACGCCAACTCACAGACCCATTGGTGATCCCCAGAGTTCTGAGCCCATCTTTGAATGGGGCCCCGTGAACCTTCACTGTTTAGTTCTAGTCCTGTTAAAAGTCTGGATCTGGAATGTTCCCCAAAGGCGTATGGATGCGTTGAAGGCTGGGGGGGTCCCCCGTGCAGAAATGTCCAGGCTTCGGGGAAGAGATTGGGTCATGAGGGGGTTGTGACCTCATTCGTGAATTCGCGGCAGAAAGGGTTATTGGCAGGTGGTAGAAACTGCAGGAGGTGAGACTTAGTTGAAGGGATGGGATCCTTGGGGACTCTATCTTGTCCCTAGACCCCCTCCCCCACTTTCCTTTCTGGTCATCTTCCCTCCGCCGTACCCTTCCACCATGTTTTTTAGTCCTGGAGACAACTGACCATGTACTGAAACCATGAACCAAAGTAAATCTTCTCTCCTTTAAGTTGATTTTGTCACATTGACAGAAAGCTGCATGTCTGGGGAGCCAAGCGAGTATTCCCAAGTTCCTGTCAACTGCCTGAGGTCGGTTTCTTTCGATCCCATGGGACATGGCACCTGTAGGATCTGGAAAAACCTAATGGGACTGGAGACAGTTCTCGGGGAAAACTGGAGATAGCAAACAATCACGGGTATCTGTTGGTTTGTTTTTCTCATCTGGTCACCAGGCCAAAGAAACATAATTAATTTTTCGGTTCCAAAGAGACAATTCCACCAATGATACACATCTTTAATTAGCCCGACTCAACAACTGTGCTCCGGTACTTTATTTCAGGGAACCCGATGCTGACACGTTAATAGAAAATGGAGCCAGGCTCCAGGGGAGGAAGAGACGTGGTTGTAAAGGCCTGAAATGAGAGCGGTTGCTTTAATAAGATAAGCGCCGGATTTTCATTCGAGAGGTGATCTGATCAGTTGTGTATCGCAGAGAGAAATGCAAATGGGCAAAGAATAAAGCAGAATTCGTTAGGGAAAAAAAAAACAGGGAACGGAAAGGGGTTTGGGGGCCACTGTCTTCAGTAAACCTCTTGAAGCTATATTTTGCAAATGGTGGAAAAAGTCAATACACACGGAGCATAAAAAAACAATTTATTATCTTGAGGAACTGAAGTCCTGTGGCACAGCCATCTGAGCAGACTCTGACTCGGTTTCTCTGCTGTTTTCTCACCTTCCTTCCTCTGCTTATTGGCTTGGTCCTTGTGCTGGCTTTCCTCATGGTTACAAGATGGCTGCCAGGAGACCTGCAGCTACAGGCATCTTCCTTTTCATGGTGGTGATGAGGAGAGTTGAGGGAAGGCGAGCAAGAAGATAGTTCTACACAACCATCAGAGTCCTTAGCTCTGCTCCAGTTGGACTGACCTGGCCAACAACTGATAGGTCTAGGCAGATGATCCACCTCTGTATTAAATAAGATACTACACCAGGAGAAAAGAAGAGCTTAGTGTGTGAGGAATGTGTTGAAACTGACTAAGTTTAGGAACAGAAAAGGTTCAGACAATTTGAGGAGAGTTTAATAGAGACTTGTCAAAGGTGTGAGCAGGATGTAATGAAAACCATGGTTTCTTGGGTATAGGGCAGCATCGCGGCTCCTGGCTGTGTCTCCCCGAGACCTCCAGGATGAGGCAGGAGCACCATCGAGGATCAGCTTCAGCAGCCCTGGAGGACTAACAGGAGAAATGTGCCCTCGTGGTTACTGGGAAATGCAAAGAAGCAGACAAATCAGGTTTCCATTCATCGCCCTGCCACTTTTCAGTCTTGTGAAATGCAACTGGACCTCAGCATCCTCATCCGTAAGAAGGGGAGAAGAAAACAGCCCAAGAGTTACCGAGGGATTAAGCCCCATGATAACCTATCACATGCCTGGCATGCAGTAAGTGCTCAATAGATGCTCTCGCTATTTTTGATCATGATGGACATGATCAGTCGCCAGGTGGTTCTGAAGAGCTGGGAGCCCCCCACACTTGGGTTATCCTTTCAAATCCATAAAGGCTTCTCACTTCACCTTTGAGGCTTCAGGAACTCCCCCAAGTCCGTCCAGTTCGACTCCTGTACCCACACAGGCTCCTCCCACCGCATGGCTGCTAATTACTATCTTCATCTCCTGCCCCCCAACTTGGTGGGACCTCAGACTGCTGGCAGGTGGCCTTGTACGTACTCATAAAAGTTGGTTATCTAAAAGAGGGTCCCATGTTCTAATGCCTCTTTAAAATCCATTTTATTGAGGTACAATTTGCTTCGATCAAATACACCCATTTTGATCATATATACATATCTAGCCATCCGACAATCGAGATTCAAAACATTTCCATTCCTGCAGAGGGCTCCCTTCCCTGTCCAAACACACCCTCATCAATCTGCTCTTTATCACCCTATGGAAAATTTCTCTTAGAGTTTCCTAAAAACCTAGAATCATCCTGTAAGGGCTGGTTTCTTTCATTCGCAGTGATGTTTTCGAGATTTGTCCATGTTTTCATCTGCTTTTAGGAAGCAGAGTAATATTCCATTTTATGGATATAGCGCCATGTGTTGGTGTGGGCTATTCTGAATAGGAATATTTTCTAGGAACATTTGGGCAACAAGTTTTTGTGTGGATGTAAATTCTCATTTCTCTTATGGAGTCCATGTATGTTTAACCTTAGAGACTCACAAATGCTTTTCCAGTGTGGTTGAGCCACTTTACTCTCCAGCCAACATTTGGGAGTTCCGGTTGCTCCCCCTCCTTGCCAACACTTGGTGTGGTCAGACTTTCCAATTTTAGCAGTTCAAGCAGGCCAATGCTAGTGCTGTGGTTTTAATTTGCAGTTCCTTGATGGCTAACGATGTCCATCATCTTTTCCTGCACTTACTGGGCTTTCTTGCACCTGTTTTATGAAGCATCTGTTCAGATCTTTTGCCTACCCTTTATGCTTTGGAGTCTGCCTTCCATGTTTAAAAAAAAAAAAGTGCCCAATAGTCACTTTCCCAGCTTCCCTTGCAACCATCTTACAGTCATGTGATCTAGGCTCAGCCAATCAGATGCTTAAATTGGAAGCTGTGATTCAAATAAGTAGGGCCAGAAGAGGCCATATTGGTATCAGCAGGCACAGTGGCCGCCACGGGACCAGCCACCAATATCCACTGGCCAAGCGACCTACATCAAATGTTGAAGTAAAGCCCATTCTGCCGGATTTTTGGATGTCCTCACCCGCAGGAGCCTCACCTAGTAATCTCCTATCCTGGTTACACTAGTGACACCATTGAGTCCCTTTCTGCCCTCAGAATCAGGACACGGCCCTGCACATGTGGATCTGTCCGTGGGGAGACATGAACTTGATGAGCTGCTGGTGTTCGGGGGATGCCCAAGGTCGAGCTTTTCCTGGTTGGAGAGTTGACCTCTCGAGTATGAGCACTGATGAATGAACAGTCTGCTTGTCACCGCGGCCACTGAAAGCTTGGCTTGCTTTCAACGTCTCTGCCAAAGGGCTACACAGGAAAAGACACAGTGGAAAGTGAAATCTCATACAGTAATTGCTTTAAAAAAAAAAAAAAAAAGGTGGGGGAGGGCATCTTCCAAGGCCTGGATCTCCATCACCATTTGCATCGGGAGTTGGGAAATCAAAACAATATGATCAGTATTTATTTTTGAAAAATCTGATAGCATGCAAATATGTTTTCCCATTTCCCAACTTCTTTCCCCTTCACTCACCTTGCCCCTCCGACCCCCCAACAAAATAAGAACCAGCCAATAAAAGCTCCCGGAGCACAGCACAGCTGCAGGCTTCTCAAAGACACCTCCTTCAGGGATTGCTGGAAGTTTCCAAGTGATAGAGAGCGGACTTGTTATCCTGCCTTGAATGCATTACAGGACGGCAGTGGGTTGATTCAGATGTCTCAGCCTCTGAAGTGGAGCTGTGAAGGGCTCTCCTTAAGGAAATTCAAGATTAGCATAACACCTGGAGAGCGGGGACTTGGAATGGGTCCAGGGATGTTCCAAACGGCCCAGGGTAGGGGTGGGACGAGGAGGAACAGCAGGGGGGTGGAGATGGAGGGTGGAGAGGGCTGGTCCAGCGCTGGGGCGTGTGTCTGGCACAGATGCGGGGCTCCTCCCAATGCTCCACCTGGACGAGTCCCTCCCCTGGTGGATCTCCGTCTCCTCCCATCATACCACCAGGTGGAGAGCCCAGCACCTGGGCCGTGATCGGGCACCTGGTGTCTGGCAGTCGTGGGAGCGAGACCATCCTGCCTCCACCTGGCGCCATCTGCATCTCCCTGCCTGGCACGGGCACCTGTGCGGGCAGCTGGTGGTCTTGGCAGGAGGGAAGTGCTGGGAATAAGGTCCCCTGGCCAACAGTGTAGACGCCCAGCTGCTCCCACCTGGGTGGGGTCACTCCCAGGGGCACAGTCCAAGAGCTTCCTGAGTTTCGCAGCAGGAGGAAGCGCCTGCGGCTCATGGCAGATGCTGGCTTGTCGCCAGGCCCTTAATTGGATATCATCCCTTCCCTGTCTGATTCCCCCACACTTTTAATGATGTTCCTTGCGACTCCCAAACAGACTTCATGCACTTGAAGACCCGCAGAAGGGCTGCTGCTAGTGAGAATCCAAACTAGCAGCAGCAGAAGTATTAAGTGGGTCCTTCCTGCCTCCTGCAGGAAGCCCACCCTGGTTGCACCCACCACCAGGGTCACCTGTGGCTTTGGCTGGGGCCCTTCCTCCTCTTTTCATCCTGCCTGCCTGATTTTATTCCACGGTTCCTCCTCCTCCGTTGCATTGCGTGGAGCACATGCTAATCCTGGAGCTCGTCCCCAGGAGGCCGGCAACACGCACGCACGCCCTGCCTCTGTGATGCAGCCGGTCCGCCTTTGATGGAGGCTGAAGATGAAACGCAGGACGGCTGCGATTCCCGGGGAGAGGGGCCCGGCATGCAATATTTAAATGGCCCTTTCATGAAAGGGAACTACCCGAGCTCTTAACATCAGTTTTCAAGAAAGTCAGACTTGATTTTCAGCCTCAAACTGATGTTTGAGTTCACTTCGTGCTTTAACTACTCATTTCGGCTGCCTTGATATTTTAATTTATTTTCTTTCAAGTGTTACAAGCCCAAAGTGCTTTCGGGGGTTCTGTTGCCTACAAGGCAGGGGACAAAGGTGGGCACGTGTCATGTTCTAAGAGGGAATTGTACCGTCCCTGCGAGATGGGTCAGCTGAGCCTCCGACAGGCAGAAATGAGACACACAGGCTTGCTCTGCACAAAACCCAAGCTCTCCCTCCAGAAGTGCAGAGTTGATTCTGAGCAACACAATTCTCTTCCTCCTCCCGTGTATTCAGTCCCTCTCTCTCTCTCCCTCGCTTTCTCTCTCTCTCTCCTATGCACTTTTAATTGAGATACAACTTATAACAAAACACACAGCTCAATGACCTTCTGTGTCCATGTCTCATGTAATTGTCACCACATTAGGATGGAGAAAATTCTGTCCCTCCAGAAAGACCCTCACCATGGGTCTCCCCAATTCAGTACCCCCAAAGGTAACCCCTGTTCTGACCTCTGCAGCCTATGATGAGTCCTCCCTGTTTTTAAACTTCACAGAAGTGGAAATTTACAGTACCTTGATGCTTTTGCTTCTATTTTTTTATGACGTTTGAACATAACGCCGTTTATTCACCCATTTATTCGGCTCTTGGTGGGAATTTGGATTGCTTCCCGGGTGGGCTCTGGATTAGCTGGCTCAGGTTGCTATAACAAAATACCACAGACCGTGTGGCTTAAAGAGCAGAAATTTTTTTTCTCATGGTTCAAACGCCTGGAAAGCCAAGAGCCAGGTACCACTGGGGTTTAATTTCTGGTGAGGGATCTCTTGGTGGCTTGCTGATGGCTACCTTCTAGCTGGGTCCTCACATGACCTAATTTTCCATCTTTGGGAGACACTGGAGGACAATGTCCACCTTTGCCAAGCACACCTGTGGCCTGCTCGCTGGACCAGATTACCCAGGAACACAGCACAGACTCCTTATGGCTAAAAAAATAAAAAAAGCACCAGGACTGCAGGGTGCCACCAGTTTGCTCAAAAGCAGAGACAGAGATTTCTATGAACAGATGGGTGCAAAGAGAGGCACCCCAGGTGACAGACCTGGTGGGGACAACAGGTGCCAGGTGTCCTGGAGCACAGGTGGCCAAATGGGCAAAGCAGTACACAATTGCTGCCAAGCCTCAGTCCTAATTCCTGCTGGTGACCATTTCTTCTGTCTCCTGCTGCACCAAATCGGTTGCTCAAGGATGGCCCACCTTGCACACCCTGGCTACATCTTAGCTAAGAGGAAGTCGCATCCCAGGGCTCCTGATCAACAAAAGTTGGCTGCATTTCAAACTAGAAATGATATGTGCAATTTGCCACTGATCACATGTTTGAGAATGCAACACGGTCTGGGAATTTTTAGCAACACGCTGCCATTGGAACCTCGCACATTTTTTTCTGGAACAATCTTAGCTCACAGAAAGTCGGCCAGCCTACCTTCCCTCCAATGTAAGCAAGTCTGAATCTTTGTTTAGCTGAAATGTTATTCGTAGATGGGAGCTTCCTTTTCAAATGTACTTAAAAATGTCAAGCCGAAAACCATATTTTAAGTAGGAAAAGACTAATTTTCACTTGGTTGGGTGATTATCCATCTTGGTGGCTCCGAGCACCCATTAGCCACTCTATAATAAACTGGAATAGAAGTTTATCACTTCACATTAAACATGGCGAATTATGGGAAAGGGCTAATTTCCTTCTAATGGAATACTCCAGATGCCACTTCAAAATTACAGAAATAATTGTGAGTGTCGGAAATACTGTTTAATGCCCGATGCTGTTTTTCTGCCGTGAAAAAGAACACTTTTGCTGACTTGTGTTTTTGGAGAATCCAGCTGTCCAGAAAGGATTTTCCCATCCTCTTATGGCAATTTCACTTAGTGGTTAGTGATTTCTTTCTGGTGCCTTCAGATCGTTAGGAGCTGGGATTCGTGTTTCATAGCAAGACAGGAAATTAGTCATATCTGGTACAAAGAGATCCTTCATGGGGTCCTAGCCATTTCAAAAGGGAAAAATGTAGTTAAGTGTTTTAAGTTAAATAAATGGAGGGATGTTACAATTACTGAAGCCTAATCTTGTCACGCAGCAAAGAGAATTCATTAAAGATATGAACGGCTGTTTTAAGTTTTCAGCATTTCAAAATTCAAGAAATGACTTTTATGTTCTGGTTGGATTCACATGACAAAAGTAACAGAATCAGCCCATCATACATCATTTCAAATTATGGAGACATTTAGATTCTTTTCTTTTCTTTTTTTTTTTTTTTTTTTTTGGTTCTGGGGATTTGAACTACAGAGCCACATCCCCAGCCCTTTTTAAAAATTTTATTTAGAGACAGGGTCTTGCTCAGTTGCTTTGGGCCTCATCAAGTTGCTGAGGCTGGCCTCGAACTTGCCATCCTCCTGCCTCAGCCTCCCCAGAAAACTGGGATTACAGGCATGCGTCACCTCACCTGATGATATTTAGATACTTTCACCAACATATGGCCTTTTGGCAAAATGACCCACTTTCCAGACAGTCAAAATGTAATGTAATAAATCAAGTTTCTTTATTAGAGTTCTATATTATGGTCCTGAAAATTTTCACTGCAAGGTAAGGTTCTGGGGGATTCTCTGAGGACAATGGTCTTTATGGTCACTTTGACTGATTTTCACACCCTCTTCCACCACCACAAAGAACTGGAATACTTTGTGTCTTTTTAATTGGCATTGAATACTTTGTATCTATGTTTAATTGGCATCTAAATTTTTCCCTAAGTTTAAATGGTTGCAAAGGATAATATGGCTGATCTACTATAAATATTAGCATTTAAAAAAATAAAGCTGTCATATAATTCTTTTAAATGCATCCAATGAAATCTACAGGCGATAGTAATTTGAGATCTATTATCACTTAGAAGGTATAGACAAGCTCTTCTGAATAGTTAAACAAAATTTAATTTTCTTTTCTCTCTTGAACTCATATTTCCATTCCATTTCCCCGGCAGAATGGTCTTCTAATGCAATATATTTTTATGCTTGAAAGTATTTTATTAATCACCCTATCATAATTCTCTCAACAAAAAGTATATAAGTTAAAATTACATTTTTTAATTACCTGTGACTATAAAACTCTAGAATTAAATTTTCCTGGCTTGAACTAACAGTACAATTATGAGTGTCCAATTTATCAAAGCCAACTCATTTTTGTAAATAATTATTAAGCATGAAAATAAAATTTTGTTAGAATTGCCTCTCTCCATGAGATGGATGGAGCTGTCTTTTTCTCCTGCCGTGAGTTCATGAATCTACGGCTGCGAATTATTCTTGCCACGAGGAGCCAGAATTCAGTATCAGTTTCCCTTCTCTTTTTCTTTATTTTAAAATATAAGGATACAAAAATACTGGTTCGTAAAACACGTCAATGGGAGTGGAAAGGGCTTTGTTAGAGCAGCACCCTGCAATTATTTGACCTCCTTTGTGGGTCGGTCCCCAAATCCACATATGGATACATCATGCAAAATGCTCCCAGAGGTCTTCTCTCAATTGTACAGAAAGTACTGGAAAGGCCCAGAATGATACCTGCCACCCCTGTGCATCCGGTTGGTTTCCAGTGATGGACAGGAAGACTTTATGTTATCATCATTATTTTCTGTGACGTGGGAGAGGAGACATCCCTAGAAGACCGGCTGCTGGGGAATGTCTCCACGGTGGCTGGTCCAGACAGATGTGCTCCAGGAAACGGAAGCCATTGAACCCTCACGTGTCCAACTTGAGGACTTGGCCTTGGGCAGGCAGGCATCCTGGAAAAGAGCCCACACCACAGATCAGGAAAAGGACGTCACCCCCTGGGGAAGGCCTGGCCTGGTCTTCTCCCTCCTCTGTCCCCAGGGCCTGCCCCAAGGACATCCACAGGACTACAGAGGTGGACAGCTGGTGGCAGTGGCTCAGGCCCTGGAGGTGCTGACCAAGGGTTGGTCCACAGCAGAGAGGCCACAAGAGGCCACTCTGCTCAAGTCTTCAAGTTGGTTTTGTTTGGTGTTTTTTTGTTTGTTTGTTTTTGGTTTTTTGTTGTTGTTTTGTTTTGGTTTTTTGGTCTTTTTTGTTTGTTTTTGCAATACTAGAGATGAAATCCAGGGGTACTCTACCCCTGAGCTACCCCCCACCCCCATTTTTCTTTTTTTTTAATATTTTTTCTTTTCTTTTTCTTTCTTTCTTTCTTTCTTTCTTTTTTTTTTTTTTTTTTTTTTTTGTTATTGTTGTTGTAGATGGACACAATATCTATTTTTTATTAATTTATTTTTATGCGGTGCTGAGGATGAACCCAGGGCCTCACACATGTTAGGTGAGCACTCCACCACTGAGCCACAACCCCAGCCTGCCCCCCACCCCCACTTTTTGCTTTTTATTTTGAGACAGGGTTTCCTTAAGTTGCTGAGGCTGGCCTCACATTCGATATCCTCCTGCCTCAGCCTCCTGAGTCACTGCGATTCCAGGTGTGCCAGGAGAGTCTCAGCCACACAGAAACCCATTTCATTTCCTGATTAACTCGGTGGGCGTTCATTGCCTCATTTACTGGGTGGTGGGAAAACCATTCTTTGGGTTTCCATTGCCTGAACACCAGGGTCTGAACCAAGGCACAGAGGTGAGGAGGTAGGGCCTCCTGTCCTTAGGCCTCCCCATGGGGAAGGGAAGGAGGGAGACAACCTCCACCCTTTGAAATGGGAATCCAAGCGCTGGACGTAGCAAGGAAAGAGGCTCAGGGTCCGGAGGCCTCTGGGGTCTACCCTCCATACCGTGCACTCTGGACAACCTCCCAACCTCTCCCCACCATTTTCCCATTGGAATATGGGTGGCAGAGGAGGGGGCTGCTCGGATCTCCAACTCCCTCTGACATTCTCCTTCCAGGACTCTGCCACCATGACACAGTGTCAGGAGAGTTTTCAGGGTAGGGAAGAAGGGTGCTGTATTCGTTGGGGTTCTCTAGAGGAACAGAGCCAACAGGAAGTAAGATCATAAAAGGGGATTTATCTGCAGGCGGAGGAACCAGCAGCTGCGCCGTCCAAGAGGCTGAAGCCTCAGCACAGGAGGGATCAAGGAGGTTACCCTAGTCCAAGACCAAAGGCTTCTAGAAACTTCGGCAGAATCACTGGCAGAGTCGCTTTGGAAGAGTGAAGAAGCAAGAGTCTGAAATCCTCAGACAATCCAGCAGCAACCAAGAACCGGTTCAGGAAGGACAGAGCTTGCCTCTGCCTGATTCCTTCTTCTTCCAACTTTTCTTCCACCCGAGCCTCCAGCCTATGGGACCGTGCCTCCCACGCTCAGGGAGGCGCTCCACTTCAGTTGGCTATCCCACGTGCCAATCATTCCTAGACCCACCCTCATGGACACACCCTTAGAAGCCTCTTAACCTTGGGCATCTCTTACTCCCATCAAGTTGACGATTCAAATTAACCATTACAAGTGCTCACCCCTCAATGGTCTGGTCGCCTGGATCTCCCAGGTGGCTGTCCCCGCTCCTCTCCCTAATGATGAGCCTAGCCAGACCATGTCCCTGACCAGCTGTCCCTCTACGTTTAAGACCCTGCTGATTTTAACTTTTTAAAAAAAAAAATTTAAAAAATATTTTACTAGTTGTCGGTGGCCCTTTATTTATTTTTATGTGGTGCTGAGAATCAAACCCAGTGTTACACATGCTAGGCAAGTGCTCTACCACTGAGCTACAGCCCAGCCCTGATTTTAACTTTTAAACAACTGTTGCCTTGGTGGTGTGATTCATATTCTTTCTCTCTCTCTCTCTCTCTCTCTCTCTCTCTCTCTCTCTCTCTCTCTCTCTCTCCATCCTTTTCCTCTGTCTTTGTCTCTCCCCTCTCTTCCCCCTCTTCCTTCTTCCTTTTATTTTGCAGGGGTAGGGGGAATCAGATTTACTAAGGCATAATGTATATACAATAAACTCCTTCTCTGGATATTTCTGTGGGTTCTGACAAATGCATACAGGTGCCACCACGGCCGGGATATAGAACATTTCCATCCTAAAAAATCCCCCCTCGTCTCTGTATAGTTGATCCCCCTCCAGTGCCCTGGCAACCACAGGATTGTTCTGGGTCGCTAGAATCATGCATTGCCCAGACCAGTGCCGTCCTCCTCCCTCCTCCCTCCCCTCCTCCCTCCTCCCTCCCCTCCTCCCTCCTCCCTCCTCCCTCCTCTCCTCCCTCCTCCCTCCCCTCCTCCCTCCTCCCTCTTCCCTCCCCTCCTCCCTCTCCTCCTCCCTCCCTCCCTCTCTTTTCCTCCCTTCCTCTGTCCTTTCCTTTCTCCTTTGGCGGCAAGTTCTTCCTTGAAATGAACAAGCAAGAAGGCAAACCAAAAAAAAATTTTTTAAGGAAACAAATTCCATATATACTCCTTGATGAATGCTAGCCTGCTTCGCCTAGGGGGAGACTTGGAGAACAGAAATTTCTTTGCTTTTTCTGGCCAGAACTCATGCGGAGATCTGGAGATGGGGGGGCAGGGGTATATTATTATTTTGACAGAGCCAAGAATTATTTGGATGAAAAATGGTCCCCCACTAGAGCAGGCCTGCGATCTGACGGCGAGAACATAGGGTGAGGTTAGGGAGAGCCTCCATAGCCCAGACTCCAAATTAATAGCTCAGCGTCTGCTTCCTTGCAAACTTGAGATATTGGCCACGTTTCCTTGGCTGTGACTTAATAATTGCAACCTGTATTCCAAGGAAGGCTTCATTCTTCTCTAAATGAGCAACATAAAAAGCCAGTTTCCAAATATGTGCAGCGCGAGACACATTTTGTAGCGCTAGCGTCAGAATCTCATCAAGGGCATGAGAGAGAGCGGGTGGCTTCGGGCTGCTTCAGGGCTGTGGTGCAGGTTGGGTGGATCCAACTTCAACACACTTGCAAAGACCCAGAGTCCCCAGCACTGTCCCTCACAGAGCACATCGCCACCTCTGCAGTTCAAGTGGCCCTGCTCCCTCCTGGGATGCACCAGGAGATTCCAAAGTCAGACCCCCCAGAGCAGCAGGGAGTGGGAGTGGAAGCCCCCCAAATCTCCCTACTGCTCTTACATCCCTTCCCAAATATGTGGGTTAGCTGGTGCTGTCCATCCAGGGCATTTTTCCTTCCTGACCCCAAGTATGTGGCGGCCAATGCACCAATTCTCCTGCACAGACCGGCTGTCCCACAGTGCAATTCTATTTTGACACTAACTTCCAGAGTTAGCAGGGGCCCTACTATTTAAGGACACATTCCCACAAGACGAACCCCACTTCAAAAGTCAGGTGCCAGTCCCAGGGATCGCTTGTATTTCCAAAGGACAGCCCAGCCCCTTCGTGTCTCCATAATTCACTAGGACTCAAGAAAATACATGAGTCCTGTTCACTAGTCTGTTAAAGGACACAGGAATAGCCAGAGAGAGGGGATGTGCAGGACGGGAATGGGGAGGGTGCCCAGGACTCTGTCCCATCTCCAGCCACGCCACCCTCCCAGCGACCTGATGTGTTCACCAACTCTAAACTCACCCGATCTCATTTTCCAAGTTACTCAGTCTCCAAGCCACTGTCCCCTCCCCTGAAGGGTGGTGGTGGGGGGGTTGTGCTGAAGGTTTCCACCCTCTAATCCCAGACATGGTCTTTCTGGGGTGACCACCTGGCACTTGAAGCCACCCAGGCCCACCCCCTAGTCACCTGATTGGCAGCATCGCAGGAGTGGTGGGAAAGAGACTCCTTGTGGTAACCAAAGCCATTCCTTTCACTCAGGAACTCCAGGGCTTTTAGGAGATCTGTGCCGGGCACCAGCGACAAGGCCAGGTATGTCATTTATTGTATGACAGGCTTCCACAACCGGGTGATTCCACACCCAGGTTTATCTCCCCACCCCTGTCCCGGAGGCTGGAAGTCCTGGGCCAAGTCTGCCCCTCTGGGCCTCTCTAACCTGGTCCCCTCTTCCCATCCTAACCCCCTCATTTTCACTTCTGCACCTCTTAAAGGTCCTATTTCCAAAAAGGGTCACGTTCTGAGGTACTGAGAGTTAGAATTTCAACATGTGAATTTGGGGGGTACAATCAGACCCCGACACCAAACGGGGCAAGGAAGGAATGGAGGAGAAGGGACAGAGAGAGGGAGACAGAGGCCAGTAAGGGGTGCGAACACCTGAGCCAGGACAGCACAGGAGGGGACCAGGAGTCCGAACTGGTTTCTTGGAGGAGGTGGGCACTAGGACCCTGCAGCAGGTGGCGTCCTGTGATGTGTAACAAAGAGCATCCACGTGGGGGTCAGGTTGACGTGGATATGGACCCCAGGGCTCAGGCTCGGATGCTCAGTGGGCCAAGTTGCTTAACATCAGCTTCCACTCTGTGAAATGGGACTCCTCACTCATCCATCATCCATGGAGTTAGTAAAAGCATTAAAAGTTCTTTTTCCCCCCCACTTTGGTACTCAGGATAGAACCCAGGAGCACTTGACCACTGAGCCACATCCCAGCCCTTTTGTATATCTTATTTAGAGGCAGGGTCTCGCTGAGTTGCTTAGGGCCTCACTCAGTTGCTGAGGCTGGCTTTGAACTTGTGAGCCTCCTGCCTCAGCCTCCTGAGCTGCTGGGATCACAGGCGTGCGCCCCCAGGCCCAGATCCTTGTTTCTAACATCCAGATGCCGAGGCCCCCAGGCTCTCGGTGGGAGTTGGTGGCAAGAGCAATGATCACGGAAGTTAGGGACCAGGGCTCCCAGACAGGTTGGAGGTGCAGGCATGGGTGACTGCGGGGAGGGAGGATGGTGGCATGAGGACATGAGCGGGGATCCTGAGGCAGTGTGGGCCTGGGAACCAAAAGTGGGAGAGGAGGGGAGAGGAGCTGGCTGGGCGGAGGCTTGGTCAGGGAGCAACAGGCCGGCACAGTGCCCAGGCCCCGCCCCAGCCGGCAGGCCCCGCCCCAGCCGGCAGGCCCCGCCCCAGCCGGCAGACTCCTTCTGCTGCTGTTCCTAATCCTCTAGGAAGTGAAGGGGTGTGTGCTGGGGATGAGGGCCACAGAGTGCGGACCAGGGGTCCACCACGGTAGTGACTCCAAAGAAGGGAAAACATGAACCTCTACCCTCCTCCCGGCTAGGCCCACGGGCTCACAGTGTCCACAGTTGCCCCCTAGCCCAGGCGTCTTGCAACCAGAAGGTCAAGACTTAGAAGCAAGCAGCTCACTCTCCAAAACTGCAGTGCTCAGTGGGGCCTCCAGCTAACCCCACCGACTCCCCACAGGGGCCAATCTACTGGAGGAGCAGGTGAACCTGGTACCTTCAGGAGGTGTCACTGAGGCTGCTTCAAGCCCCCCAACTCTCCAGACTCCTTGGGGAGCCAGAGCCTGGAGATATTGTGACTCATTAGCTTTTATTTTTAGTTTAATGCCACTGTAGATGTGCAGTAGGAGACCAGCTTAAATGCCTTGCTATAAAAAGGGTGACAGGTGGGGGTGGGGGGGAGAGAGAGAAATGCAGGCACAGACAGCTAAGAGACCAAGAAGAAGAGAGGAAATGCTCCAAGACCTCAGCAAGTGTTACACCATCAGGAGGACCCTTGTCAAGAACCGACATTATTTTCATAATTAGAAAAGGGTCTGGTGCGTACATTAATACATAAGATTTGGAAGGCCGGAGAAAGCCCCCTTGAGTCAAGGTCATGATGGTACCCATCACTGCTGCAAAGGAGACTCCCCCTTTCCTAGGATCTCACAGAAAGTTCTGGAACCATCATGGGCCACGCACAAATCCCTGTAATTAAAATGATGCAGTAGCCAACTTTTAAGATGGTTCCCGATCTTCCTCGCCTCCTGGTGTTCACTCCATGGAGTTCCTCTCTCCCTGAAAAGGACTGACCTGTGTGGTCAAAAGGATGTTTTGTGAATGATGGAGTGTACCTCTGAGGGTCAATCAGAAAGGACATTGTTGTTCCACTTTGTTTGCCCTTGCATCTCCCACCCTGGGCAAAAAAATATCCACCTTGAGTGGTCCTATGGCCAGGCCATGTGAGAAGAACTGAGGCTTCCCACTAAGAGCCAGCGCCAACACCAGCCACTTGAGGGAGCCGCCATCTTGGAAGTGGCTCCTCCAGTCCCAGTTAAACCCTCAGGCATAGATGGGCCTGTGGACCACTTGGCTGCACCCTCCTGAGAGACTCCAAGAGAACCAACCAGCTAAACAACTCCAGAATGCTGGGCCCACAAAAACCAGGAGATAATGGATTTTTTGTGTGTGTCCTTTTACGCCACTAAGCAGCAACCGATAACTGATACAAACCATAACTTTAACTGGAAAGTCCTTAAGGTCCCCAACTCAGCCTCAAGCCAGGATTGGGGTCCATCCTGTGCAGATGACAGGATTGGAAGAAAGGGAAGGAATAGGACTGTCACACAGATGGATCTGATTGAGCTCACTGGGGGGACAAGGAATTAGCAGGTGTAGATGTGGGAACCCATCCTATCTTCATTGACAATTTTGATACTTTCTCCATTGAAGAATTATTTTTGCTTTATTAAATCCTTTTAAAATATTGGTGAGTTTTTGGCACCCCCTTAAATTGGGCTCCCAAGGCAGATGCCCCCTCCCCCTCCCCTTTGTCCCAGTCTTCCTCTGTGGTCAGAGCTAATCCCTTCCCCAAGCCCGAGTCACCTCCTCTGCCCTGGCCCACAGAGGTGGGAAGGTGGGGGATCTCCTTTCTGCTCACCCTGATCATATACTACAGCCAATATTCCTTGTCCTGCTTCTCTGGCCTTCCTGTCAAGGTATCAAGAGCTCTGTCCTCAAACTCACTAGCCACTGGCCACATGAGGCTTCAAGCAGCAGAAAAATGTCTATAAATGTAAATAAAGCACACTCCAGGATTTGAAGACTTACTACGAGGGAAATAATCTTAAGTATCTCGATCATGATTTTTTTTAACAATGACTCCATATTGAAATGATCTTTTAGACAGTTATTAGAGACATCCCTCACATATTTATCATGGGCATACACATTGATTTCCACGGGGAAGACTCTCCCAGAGCCTTCCTTGGCTGACCAGATCTGGGTCTCACAAATCAACGATTTTGGCTGTCACAGGAATCTTTGCTGTGTGCCTCTCAAGAGCCATTCTGAGAAGCTGAGGCTGGACCTCTCTTAGAGATAAGCCTCCACAATTTAATCCTCCTCAAGGCAAAGCCAGGACCAGAGACAGAAGCTGAAGAATTCAATTTGCAGTTTCAAGACCAGGAAGATGACAGCTCACCTTCTGTGTTGGGCCACCCTCCCTCTCACCAGGTCCAAGCAGGGGCCAAACAACCGGTTGTAAGGGACACCACACGGCCCAGGCTTTATGTACAGGAATCGCACAGAAAATATGTTCAAAATGCAGATTCTCAGAAAGACTGACTCAGCAGGCCTAGGGCCTGGATCTGAGGGTCTGAATTTTTCACAGGGACTTAAGGGCCACAATTTGAGAAGAGGGAATTGCATTGCTAGGTATGGTCAACTGGAGCAGGGCTGTCACACTGGAGCTAAATCAGTGTTTGAAGGAAGGAGGAAAGGAAGGAAGGAAGGGAGGATAGGGAGGGAAGAAGGAAAGAAAGAGAGAGAGAAAGAAAGAAAGAGAGAGCTGGGCATGGTGACACACACCTGTAATCCTAGTGCTCGGGAGGCTGAGGCAGGAGGATCGCAAGTTCAAAGCCAGCCTCAGTAAAATTACGGCACTAAGCAGCCCAGTGAGACCCTGTCTCTAAATAAAACACAAAAAGGGCTGGGGTCAGTGGTTAAGTACCCCTGGGTTCAATCCCAGGAAGGAAGGAAGGGAGGGAAGGAGGGAGGAGGAGCGGGAGGGAGGAGGAGAGGGAGGGAGGGAGGGAAACGAATTTGAGGCTGTATGAACATCTCTCCCCCAGTCTCTTCCTGCCCTGAGTGAGGAAGCTAACAGCTCTCAGAAAGGCACTTTTGTCTTAGCAGTGGCCTTTTGCAGACCTTAGGGGACTGGACAACTTGGTATTCAGTATTATTTTTAAAGCCTTTGCTAATTTAGACCGAGGGGCTATTCTCCTGGGCAGAGCACCCTGGGCATCTTTGTGGGCTGATCGATCTCTCTCAACCTTCTGCTTTAAAGATCTCCGTTGTTTGTTAATTCGTTGCTGGGGCCAACCTAACAAAGTACCGTGGGCTGGGTGACTTCAACAGCCACAGTGTATTTTCTCAGGGTCCTGGAGGCTGAATCCAAGATCAAGGTGTCAGTTGGATGGATTTCTCCGGAGGCCTCTGTCCTGGGTGTGTCAACGCCATCTTCCTCCTGAATCCTCACGTGGTCATCCCTCTGCCTGGGTCTGTGTCCTAGTCTCCTTATAAGGACACCAGCCTGATTGGAGTACAGCCCACTTAACGACCTCATTCTAACTTTACCATCAGCATGACATAACGTGACCTAAGCATTCACCCTGTGTCACAGCTGAAGGCTTTGTCCCCAAATACAGTTGTTTACTGAAGGACTGAGATTGAGGTCTTGGGCACATGGATTTTAGGGGGACCCAGTTCAGCCTTCCGTCAATTTGTAGATGGAAAGTTCTGATTTCCAAAGAGTCGTACACAGGTCCCTGTTTGCTGAATGGAGCCCCCACCCTTAAAATGACAGTGACAAGGCTTCTGGCTCTCTGGAAACTCACTAGAAAGTAACACATTATTGTGTCCCACCAAAGGGGGATGAACACTGTTTGCAGAGGCCGGTTCCTCCCTGCTGCCCTGCCCCACCCCAGCCCTTCAGGACAGAGCCCCTCCCTGGGTATATCAGCCTTCTTCTCCTGAACTTTCTCTACTGACTTCTGCCACTCGGGCTTGGGGAGGTTGAGTCACTTTGAAGGCGTTTGACAAAACAGCTCATGAAAAGCGTTTTTTATTTTAATCATAATCGGCCCCAGATGCTTCCCCAGCGAGATGCCGCGCTTGAGTTGTGATAAACACAGCAACTGGAAAGTCACTTTATTAAACCATAAATGTTCACCACAAATCACAGCTAAATTAGCCCGTGGCGGGAAGCTGTGCCAGAAGCCGGGCCTGGTACTTTAACTCCGCAAAGAAGGGAAAAGGTAATGGCACACTTGGAACACTTCCTCATCAGGCTCTAAAAATCCCCGATGTCACGCTGTCCTGCGAGTGGGGACGCGCTCTGCGCAGATGTGGGTGCCCACGCATGCACCCAGGGTGCCCACTTTGCTACCGGCCCTTGGGGCTTCAGTCCCCTTCTGAGCCCGTGCATCTGGCAGGTAGCTGTCAGCCAGGCCCAGCTCTCGGCCACACCTTTACCTCCCCAGGTAACACCTGCATTGAGCAATGACCATCCAGGGTCTCAGGCCCACGGAACTCTGACATTAAAGCCTTCAGGACCTAGAACAGATGTTAGGTGGGTCAGTTTTACCCTCCAGCTGTGCTGCAGGTGATGGTAACCACCACACCTGTCTGGTCCTAGGTATGGTGACTCCCCCGGTATCACAATTAACCCAGTGCCCATTGCTTGTTTCCATGTCTTACTGCTCTTGTGACCCCTGCAGAGCCCCACATGGTAAGTCAGACTAACAAAGGCTCATCTGGCATGTGTCACCAGTTCCCCTACGCATACGTATGGCAGACGTCACCGATCAACTGCCACGCTCTTCACTGAGCCTCGATTGGGACTCGGAGTTCTTTCCCCATCTTTCTAGATAGCTACTACCAACTGATAAGTAAAAGCCCGCAAGATAGAATGTGCTGTCCTGCCTTCCTCTTTCCTATTTTGTTAAAAAAACAACAATAAAGACCTCCTTGAAAACATGAAAACAGGCTTGGCCGTGGTTCTCCATGATGCTCTTCAAAGCATTTCCTTTCCTGCTCAGCGGGCTCTTGGGGAAGACCTTCTGTATCTGGAGTAGACAGTTTCCAAGATGGCCCCAGTGATCTTTGCCCCGGTTACATCCTGGTGTAATCCCCTTCCACGCTACATACAACCATGTAACCAATAGGATATTGCAGAAATGACCATGTGACTCCAGAGACTAGGTCATAAAAGGTAGCACGGCTTCTGCCTTGCCCTCTCGTGAATTCCTCACTCAGGAAATCCAGCTGTCATGCTATGAGGATTCCCAAGCGACCCTGAGGGGAGTTCTCATGGTAAGGAATGGAGTCCTCCTCTCACATAGTGCTTCATCGCCAGATGCTCCATCTCTGGCCAATCCTTCAGATGGCAAGCTGGTATCTTGATTGAACCTCATGAGAGACCCCAAGCCAGAGTCACCTAGGTAAGCCACACTCCAATTCCTGATCTACAAAAACTGTGCAAGATGATAAGTGCTTATTGTTTTAAGCAGCCAAACGTTGAGATACGATGGTTCTTCTCTTATTCATTGGTGACATATCCCAAGACCCCCAGCAGATGCTTGAAACCATGCATCCTACCAAACTCTTTGTCTTTTCATTGAAAGAAAGCACTTCACATCTTCTCTGCATGTCTGAATCACCATCATCGCTACTTTGGACCTTGGGACCCTTATTAACTAAAGTCAGGGCTTCTTGAACACAGGCAGTTATAACATTGAGACAGCAGATCTGATCATCAGGATGGGTATGGAGTGGCAGGGGGACACGCAGCATATCAAGATGGGCACACTGGGCAGAAGAACTGCCTGTATCCCAGCTACAAAGTTACAAATCATTTCTTTCTAGAATCTTCCGTTAATACGTTTGGACGTGGGTTGACTGCAGAAATCAAAACTATGAACAAGGGGGTGGCTGCTACCATTTGTGACAGCCTCTGGTCACCGATGCAGTGCCCAGAGCCACACCTGCTAAGGAGCCCATGGAAGGAGGCGCCGTGGCGACACTTGGATCCATCCTGGACGATGGAAGTTCTCCTTACGTGGGGCATGATTTGGCCCCAAACAAGGTGGGTGGCCAGTGAGGAAAAGGAGTGGGAGTTTTTTTTTTTCCTTGCTGTGACTCAGACTCGGTGCTTGCTCACGAAGACATCTATTTCCCTTCTCCTGCTGCCCCTACAAGTACATTCTCTGACCATATTTATTCATCAAGACCAGAACGCCTCGGAACACCCTCACCCCAAGAGCTAATCATCGAGAAGTCACCACAATGAGGCTCAAATAAAGAGGAAAAGGCTGAATAAAGAGGAAGAAAAACAAACATTTTGCTTTCCCCCCACCCTCTCCCTTTTCATTAAAATACTTGTCCATCATGATCACAAATCCTGAACCCTAATGAGGCGCCGGCGTCGCCGCTGTTTATTACTTGGATGTGAGATCTTCTTTATTATTTGTTTGGTTGGAAGCCCGGGCGTGGATTTACTGCCTTCCCCATGACTGGTTTTAAAATATTTGATTTAAACTGTCAGAATGCAAATAACTCCAGATATCCTCATACATGGAGACTCCGAGGAGGGTTTTATTGTTGGAGGGGGGAAAAAAAAGTCGTGAATAAGAAATGATGCTGATACAGGAAAATGGTGTCTGTATTTACAGAGAGAAAAAGAAACACTTCAAAGAGGCCGAAAGGAGGAGGAGAAAGAGAGAAGGGAGGGGTGAGAGCTCAAAGTCTTCAGGGGCTGGGGATGGAGCTCAGTGGGGGAGCGCTTGCCTGGGGCATGTCCCCAAAATAAACAGGTGAAAGTTCAATGATTTAATTTTAAAGTCCAGAGAAGCACCCTTCCCTCAGCCCCTCTTAAATGCTAGGTGTTCCTCCAGGTTGAATTCGCACCTTTCTGGGATGTCTCTGGTGTGCCTCCCCCAGCGGATCCACAGATAATGTGACCCGGAAAGAGAAGACCCCACGAGCTCACAGAGAGCAGTCATGGTGGATTGTCAGACAGGAGCTGGTGACTCTGAATCCCCCACAGTCATCGGCTCTGTGCCTGGTCAACAGTGGTGCTCAGCTCATGTTTGCCAGATGAACAAGCAATAAGTGACCACAACTGTTTACATCTGGAATGTTCCCCCAAAGACTCATGTGTTGACAGGTTGGTCCCCAACTTGGTGCTATCGGCAGGTGGTAGAACCTTTGAGAAGCAGGGCATGGTGGGCGGTCTTAGGTACTGCCCCTGAAGCGGACTGCAGGGTGCTGGTCTCTTCCTGTCTCTCTTCTTCGCTTTGTGGCCACCATCAGACGGGTGGCTTCCTCTACCATGCACTCCCACCACCCTCGTGGGAGCCTCGACACAGTCCCAAATGCAGCAGGGCCAACTGACCATGAATTGGAACTTCCCAAATTGTGAGCCCAAAGAAACCTTTCCTCTTTTAAAGTTGATTATCTCAGGTGTCTGTTACAGTCATGGAAAGCTGACTGATACAATTATGAATCTGTCCCTTGTCGTTTCTGAGCATGTTCAGCAACCTGATCACACCTGAGTCCTGCCTGAGCCCAGTGAAGGAGATATTATGATCCCAGTTTTACAGACGGAGTTGTTGAGGACCAGAGAGGTTCTGTAAGTTTCCTGTTATCACAAATCTGGTAATCCAGTTGTGTGTCGTTGTGGTTGATAGTATCAGGGATGGAACCCAGGGGTGCTTAACCACTGAGCCACATCCCCAGCCCTTTTTTTATATTTTATTTACGGACAGCGTCTCACTGAGTTGTTTAGGGCCTCGCTAAATTGCTGAGGCTGGCATTGAACTTGGGATCCTCCTACCTCAGCCTCCTGAGCCACTGGGCAGGCACCATCCAGCTAAAATCCAGATGACCTTATTCCAAGTCTGGGGCCCTTTTCTCTACATCACTATGAAGCCAGAATGGGGAGAGGGGAGTTGAGACTAGGCTCCCCCAATGTCCTTCAGGCAGCTGTTCATAAAGTGGGCTGCGTACTGGACCTCCCAGAGGGTCTCCAAAAAGTCCTGGTGCCCAGGCCCAGCCCACAAGGTCTGGGAGTCAAATGCGCAGCCAGGATGGAGAAGAGCTGTCCCAGAGAGAGAAGGTCACTTCCAGGCTGCAGCTGCATCAACCTGGACACGCCCCGCCCTCTTGGTGTTGGGGGCAGGTAGCGATGGAAAGGAGAGAGACAGCACAGAGTTGGGTTGGGTGTCAGTAATCTGGGCACCTCCCCAGCCACCTGGGGAACCTTTTGAAATGACACGGTCCCCTCCAGGTTCTGATCCCGTAGCTCCTCGGGTGCACCTGGAAAATGATAGTTCAGTGTAGACGGATTGGATACCTGCACACGTCCAGGCTGCAGGGGGCCAGGAACGGGGCCAAGCTCAGGTGGAAAGAAGTGGTGCTGCCTTCAGCTGCGTCCTCTTAACGACAAAGGACACGCGGAGAGCTAATGATGGCTCTTCAGGATTAAAAGGTTCCCGGTGGGTTGCAGGCAGCCATGACTCTCTGCTAATGGGGAACGGGCCTCCAGGGAGCCGCCAGCCCCGTAATTAGGAATGTGTGGGTTTGTCACTTCTCAGAACCCAGGCTGTCACTGCTGAGACTGTGACTGCCCCGGCAGGGAGCGGACGACCATTTTGGATCTGCTAGAATTGTCACCCCCTCATCCACAGGAGTCCCCCCAGCTCAACTTCCTGTAGGTTCAGTTCCCTGTGGTCAACGGAGGCCAAAAATGGAGGCCCAAAATGAAGTTCAATAAGATGGTTTGAGACAAGAGGGGAGAGAGAGAAAGAGAGAGAGAGACCATATTCACATAACTTTTATTACAGTATTTTGTTATAATTGTTCTATTTTGTTACTAGTTATTTTTATTAATCTCTTACTAGCATAGACTTGTATCTATAGGAAAAAGCACAATATACACAGGGCTTGGTACATCAGTGGTTCTAGGCATCCACTGGCGGTTCTTAGGAGGTATCCTCCACGGATACGGAGGGAACTCAGTATTGCCGGGGTGGGACAGCAGAGGTGGACACAGGGCTGACCGTGGGTCTTGGAGCCAGGCTGGCTATACACAACTTTATCCTAAAGGCAATAGGGAGTTCTTTGAAGGGCTTAAGTGAAGAGCTGAGGGAATAAATCGGCACTCAGAGGAGCGGCTGGTGGGGGGGTCTCCCTCCCCCGACACTGGATGGTGGTTAAGGTGCAGGGTCTCAAGTGCAGAGGCCAAGCTCAGATCCCAGCTCTACTGTTTCCCAGAGGTAATGACTTTGACAAGCTCCTTGGGGCTCAGGCTCCAGGGCAACGATATAACTGGGGTAGGCTGGTTCCTGCTTCACGTAGGGTGGAGGGACTGAAGCGTCTCCCTGCACACAGAACATTCAGCAAGCTCTCCAAAAGGGCTAAGTCTTGTTGCCATTATGAGTGTCCCCCTGAACCTCCCAGCACGGTCCCCAACACATCCTGATGTTCAGAATGTACAGATGAAGGAAGTCCTAGGGTCCTTTTATAAGCATTGGACTTAAGACGTTTGGGGTTAACATTATGCCCTAGGGTAACACAGGAGCCAAGGAATAGATCTGAGGTTCAGATTTGTACATTAACCATTGGGAGCCAAAATAATGACCTCAAACCTCCAAGAGACTGTCTCAACCTTCATCAAAACTCTCGAATCAGAGACACAATAAGCGGCTGATCCAAAATAGCATTTTCTCTGAGTTCTACCGCATTTCATCCTTTTCAAAATCTTGTATTAGTGATGACGGGAGAGACTGCACATCAGTAACCCTAACATCCGGGTGACTTCACTCAGCAAGGACTTCTTTCCAACGCACAGAATCCGTCTAGCACATGCAGAGGGGGTGTGGAGAGGGGCTGGCTGTGCTTTCCTCCGCTCAGTCACTCAGGGATTCAGGCAGAGGGAGGTCCTCTCAGTCACTGAGCCGAGGAAGAAGAGAGACTGGAGAAGTGTCACATGCCACCACTTATATATCATTGCCAAGATCTGGTTGCACAGACTGGCCTAAGGACAGGAGTGCTACTCCCAGGAGCTGGGAAGGAGAGGAGAGCAAGACACCCGTGAACTCCAGTGATGTCGGACCCAGGTCTTCATCCTCCCCTTTTTTTTCTAACAAGTAAACAAAAAGGCAAAATATGTAATTAACCAGTGCCTCTTATTCCAAGTACCTGCTGCCACTGGGTGGGTGGGAGATGTCGAGAATCCGTTTAAACCTTTCTGATCCCTCCTCTTTCCTTCAACAGGGCACTCAATTTTGCCTGAATGACCCTGTTTGTTTCTGCAGCTCACAGACTTGCAGGCAGAGAACACCACGGATCTCGTGTGGGACTTTGCGACATGTTTATGCTTCACATTTCTTCCATATTTTTGTTGGTGCCTGAGTTGAACATCATGGTGGAATTTGCTGTCCTGCATGCACACAATGTAACTATATAATTTGACCAATATCTATGCTTTGCTTTTGTATCCATGCCCATGTTGATGACCAGGTGGCTATTTCTTTGCCAATTTTATAGCTACGTGTCTGTGTTGGAATAAGGGCTGAAGGATTAAGTTTACCCGACGACAGCATCTTTGTTTGGTGTTACGGCCGAGCTTATAACATCGCTTGGGCTGATTTAACAAAATTTATAATGTATTCAGCGGTTGATGGCTTGGGCCTAATTGGACACAAATTTATAATGCCATTCAGTGTTGTAATTAAAACGTGGCAAAATGAGCCCATCAAATACTGTATATATACACACACTCTCGTGCCAAGCCTATCAGCCGCCTTTGTTTTGTGTATGGTCAATTACGTTTTCAAAGTGGAATCCTCAGAAGAATCCATCAGATGGATCCAGATGAAACCAACCGAGGCCCTGAGCCTGCTCCACGCTGACAGAGAAAACACTCGGCAAGTGGCTCCCCCCAAAATGGGAGAAATTAATTTTCTAAGGTGGTGGTTTTGAAGTGTGATTCGTCTTGCCTGTCATTTGAATGACCACAGAATCATAAGAGCCCAGGGGTGGCACAGGTACAATAAAAGGGAATCGTGCGCATATCACGGCAAGATGTCCAGGCCATACAGGAAAAAATGTCCTTCCCCCAAAACCAATTCCTGAACATGACATTCATCGGTGGATTTGCAGCAGGGATGGATCATTGTGTGGGCTTCATTAACTCTAATGACTCTTGGCTATGGGGTGACTTATTCGATTATGAGGGCATCTTCAAGTCTAAAGACTTTCACTCTGGGTCTAAAAACACTCCTTCCGAAAATATTGCAGAAGAATCATTAAGGAGGTGCAGGAGAACCTGCCGGCATGGGGAAGCTTGGTTCCCACCCACGGGGATGGGGGGTGTCTCTATCCACCTTCTGCTATGGCAGAACAGGGTGGGGAGGGCTGTTTGTCTTACTCCAAAACCACAGAGGAAAGGAGCAGCTAATGATGAGGAGTCTGGAGCGACCCTCTGTCTTCTGGGACAAAAACACTGATTTGCTGCACAGGAGGGGGCTCCCCCGCCCCCTCCCCCAAGCCAGCCCCGCTCTCTCCCCACTGCCCCCTGGTGGTGCAGGGCTGTAATCACAATTAGCCAACTATGGTTAAATCGTGAAGGCTCCAGGGCTTCCCCAAACCACCCTCAGGTTCCCTAACTTTGCAAGCCCAGAAAGGCACTCCAGGGCAGCTGGCATCTGTAGTGCGGGGTTCCCCATCATGTTTGTGGTTGGCAGACCTCATCCTCTGCACTGGAGCCAGGCTTCCTGGGTGGGGGGTAACTGTTCAGACCAGGAACCCCTGGGGTGGCAGGAAGATCACGCACAGCAGGGACAGGTAAGCTGCCCCTCTGCTGGAGGCTTCTCCACTGGGGGACACATCCCCAAGGAAGTGACAACCAGTACAGGCTGGCTGACTTGGGACCTCAGAGAAAAGGCCACACTTCTGTAACAAGGACTCAGATGCTTCACTTTTGCCTGCGAGTGTCCCCTAGGTGGCTAAGGGCAGGGCTGAAGGCGTGGCATCTCTGCCTCCATTGTGTGTAGTCTCCTTCGGTCTCTGAACCACCTTGGATTCCAGGAGCGACAGGTCTCATGGAGAAACGCCTTGTGCTGAGCGAAGCTACTCCTCAGAAGCAGCCACTTTCTTGTCCTGGATGAGGCTCTGCCTGACCAAGCCTGAGATTGTGACGGACAGACCACACCTGCCCAAGATCACCTGCTTTGGCAGCTGTGAAAAGCCTCCACCTGTGCAAACCCTGAAACTTGCCCTCATTCTCCATTTTAATAAAATCTCAAAGTCACTGTCAGCCCCTGGAAGACAGAGCTAGGGACGAGGGTCCCCTCATCTTCCTGCTTAAAGTCCATTTCCTGCTTTTCACTGCTACCTTCTCTCTGTGTGTTGGGGGGGGGGGCTGGAGCTAGTGATCAGACCTGATTTGGGGGATCCCCAGAGTCAGGCCTCTGACCTGGGACTCCAGTAACACTTTCACTTGGAGATCAGCTACTGACATTTTAGGAAAATGCTTTTTTTTTTTTTTTTTTGGTACTGGGGATTAAACTCAGGGGCACTCAGCCTCTGAGCCACATCCCCAGCCCTATTTTGTATTTTATTTAGAGACAGGGTCTCACTGAGTTGCTTAGCGCCTCACCGTTGCTGAGGCTGGCTTTGAACTCGCGATCCTCCTGCCTCAGCCTCCTAAATCACTGGGATTAGAGGGGTGCACCACTCGCCCAGCCAGGAAAGTTCTTCTTAATTACTTTCATCTTTCCTTTGGTTTTCTGTAGCTTTTACTTTATACAAACAAGGCAATGCCCCCGCCCCCCCCCCCACTCTGCCTGGAGCAGCCTGGGAGCAGGACGGGGCAGGAATCCTTCCTACAGGAGGGACTGTACCTCACTCAGCCTCTCAAGACAGGAAGAGAAGATCCCCATCAAAGGTGCCTCATCCTGCAGCTAATCTTCCAATCCCCATGAGCTACCCCTCTCCTAGCTTGTCACGGATGTCCTCTCCCTCCATCCAGCATGCATTTATGTGCTGGGGCTGCCAGAACAAAGTACCCCAAGCAGGTCCGAAAGAACAGAAATGTATCCTGTCACGATTCTGGAGTCCTGAAGCTCAAGAGCAAAGTGTCCGCAGGGCTGGGTCCTTCTGAGGGCTGGGAGGGAAGGATCTGCTCCAGGCCTCTATCCTGGACCCCGGCAGTTCCTTGTTTTGTGGTAGTCACCTGGTGTTGTCCCCATGTGTCTCTATCTCTCTGCTCACATGTCCCCTTTTTATGAGGACACTGTCATATTGGACTGGGGCCTGCCCTCATGACCTCATATTAACTCTGCAAAGACCCCTGTCTATAAACCAGTTCACGATGTGCTGAGGTACCACCGTGGAGGACTTTGATGTGTGGATTTAGGGGCACCCAGGTACCCAGCCGTCTCCAGGCCCATGTCGTCAGCTCCCCCAGTGAAGCCCGGGGCCCTGCTACTGTGGGACTGTCTCTGCTACAAGACTGCTTTGTCCCTTCAAAGCATCTGACTTGGTGCTAGAGAGGCAAGGGCTTTATCCAGGACGTGGGTACAGATGGTGTGTCGAAAAGCTGGGTTTTAATACCTTCTCAGATGCCCCCACTCCCCCACCTCACCCCAGCCCCGAGTCTCCTGTAATCAGGGGCCCAGTCAGCTGCCAGCTGAGGGGGGAAGGGGAAGCATCTGTAATCATCTGAGCCACTGGGACCGGGGGTGGTTTAGGGGCACATGGACAGAGCAGGAAGAGGCATCAGGTGACCAACCCCACATCTGGGCTCTGACGTGCCTGGAGGCACACAGCAGCCTGTGACACCTTAAGTTGTCACTCTCCTGAGGCAGAGCGTTTTCTGAAGGTGGTTTAGAAGATTCCAGAGGACATGCCCTGGTGTATCCCGCCCGCCTGGTTCCTTCTCATTATGCAAAGTGGGTAACCTGCAACCCATGCCCGCTCCCAGGGCCAGGAACGGCTCATCTGTTCACAACACAGACCTGAAGAGCATTTCACTGTGCTCCCCGGACACCTGTGATCACTTATCTCTGACAAATTGTGGACTCGTGTCTAAATTAAGTTAAGGTACAGCAGACAGCTCATTTTCCAATCAAAGACAAATGAGTGTGCCTTGTGCATGGGAAGCCAAGCTGCTTGGGTGCACCCAAAGGGCTCCTCTCCAAGGTTGTGGGTCCCGAGGACTTGCTATGACCAGGGACGAAGTCACAAGGCCGACAAGGGATAAAGCCGATGAAGCTGAAAAGCTGTCAGTTGGAGAAAAACGGAAAAAAATAAAAACAAAAAACACAAAACCCCAGCAATTGCCAGTATGAGGTCAAGGGCAAATGTGAGCCTCAGGGCACCCAGTCTTGAAGCTCTTCTGCATGTAGCGGGAGGGACGGCTATCAAGGGTCAACAGCAGGAGTGTGACACAGAGAGACCTGAAAATTACTGTAATCATCATCGAAGTTGCAGTTTTGCATCAGGCTGAGGCCTCTATCCCCAACATTGCCCTTGACTTTGCACAAAATGCCCCGGAAGTATTTGTTAATCACCACCACTTTACATCAGGTGTAAGGTGGGAATGGAGGAAACAGAGACTCAGGGAAGTTAGGTGACTTGCCTAAGTTCAAGGTCAAAGGTCAAGGTCAAAGCTACCATTCAACTCCACCCAGCCCAACTCCTATCCTGCCTGTGTCCTGCATCACAGCTTCCCACCCAGACTATGGGAAGAGCTGAACCAGGTGGGCCCTGAACAGGCTGCGCCGGCAGATCCTGACTTCCTCCTCCAGGACCCCTAAGGCTGACGGTTCAAATCCCCGTGGTGCCATGTGGGATCCATACCCATTACAGTGGTGTCGGAAATGTTTGGTGGGGGGAGGAGAAGGGTGGCACTTGATGTCAGACACACCTGATCCCAGCTCTGCCTTTTCTAACCCTGTGCAGCTGTGAGCGAGTTACCATCTCCTCTCTGACCTTCTGGCTCTTCGTCTGTGCAGGGAGCATGTCTGTGCAGGGAGCATCGTCTCTTCATTCAATTTCTTTTAAGGGGCCAAGACTGACAGGAAACAAAGAAGAGAGTGTTGGTGGTGGAGGGTAACAAGTGCTGAGAGGAAAAACGAGAATGAAATTGAATTGTTAAAAAAAATATGCCATTTATAATCGCATCAAACCCAAAATATATCAAATGCACGGAATAAGTCTAGCAGAAAATCAGCTTCTACAGAACTTCTGGCTTCAGCTCTGACATGTGGAGGGCTTGGAAGGGATCCTCCCATCCCTACCAGAAGAAAAACCTACGTGAAATGAAAATCAGTGGCTTTTCTCAGACCCCTCAGGGAACCGAGATTGCAGACAGACCAACACCCCCAAGTCTGGAGAGACAAGGAATATGGAAAGCTCAGCTCCCCTGCAGCCGTCAACTGCTAGGAATGTGGCCACGGGAGTGTTCATCTTTGTGGGAAGTCGAGCGTGGACTAGGGTTAGGGGGAGAACCTTCTAAGGGCCTCAGTCTTGAGGAAGCCCCCAAACTCCCCCAGACTTTCCCTCCTGGAACCCCTCGTGCCTCTGGCCTCATTGTGAGGTACGCCCAGGGCCTTCTCCACCATGAGGGCCCCTCTCAAGGGGAAGAGATCTTGGCTGGAGCAAGACACTCCCCGGATGCTGAGGAACACACCAGCTCTAGCCAGCCTGACACAAATCCTCAGCCCAGGGGCTGTGGCCATGCCCCCAGAGGTACAGGAAATGAGGCTTCTACTCAGAAGCTCTCCACCAAGTGAAGTGGAGAGGTCTCAAGTGGCTAGGTCTGAGCGGGGAGGTGACCCTGAGAAGGATGGAGGAGACTGTTGTCCTTGGCCAACCTCTTGGGACACTCAGGACAACAAGGCAACAGCCCAGGGTGGGCTCCAAGGAGAAGCAGAAAGGGGAGAGCCAGGCCCCAGACAAGGTGTAACTGGGTACAGAGAGACGGGAGCCACCGTTTCCCCGAGAAGTCACCTGTCGATTCTCCTGGGGGAAGCCAATTCTCCGTGGGAGGTTAAGGAGAAGCTTCGCGAGTTGAGGTGGGGGGTGAGGAGGGGTCTGAACCATTCCCAGGCCCAGGCAGTTCCAGCACACCATGGGGACCTGGTCCCCAAGGCCAGCGTGGCAGAGAGCATCCTGGGAGTACACTCAGGGCAAGTTCTGTGGACTTGTCTACGGGCATCTGAAGGAGCCCTGGGTGCAGATAGAAGCCTCGTGGACCCAGGTGGCCCATGTCACTCCAGCGTGGCCAGGTGTTGAACCTCAGGCCGGGGCCAGTGGCTGCCCTTCGCCGGGTGGGAGTGGAGGCAGATCTGGTCTGGTTAAGGCACTGCCCGTCTGGCTGGCTCGGCTCCCTCTGTCCCGTGCTCTGCTGTGCTCTGCTCCCCAGGGCTCTGAGCTGCACCCGCGTTGGGCCTTTGTGGGAACAGAGTCTCCACTGGGGCCTCTGCTCTTCAGGACACACTGGGACCTCGAGCAGGTGGACTCCATGAGATGGCAGGACACGTGTGTGCAGATTGACATACTCCAGGAAGAACTCAGCTTCACAGGGTGGCCATGGCTGCTCCAAGGCCAGCTGTCTCTCTGAAACCTGTCTGGAAGTCTCCTGGGAATACTGTCCCCTTTCAATGGAGCCTGTCTCCCTGCCCCCCGCTTGGACCCTGGCCGCCAACGTCCAGCAGGAGCTAGGAACACATCCAGGCAGGTCCTGGCCCTCCTCCCCCCTTCGCAGCACACCAGAAGACCCCTACTGGGTCCCCTTCCTCCCACCCCCTAGGGCCTCGGTCTCAGTGACCTCCTTGCTGGACCCTGGACATGCCCAGCAAGCTCCCACCCAGGGCCTTGTTGGAAACGCTGCTCAGGCAGCCTGACTCTTCCCCTTTTCCTAGGTCTTGACTCCAAGGTCCCCGGGTTCCTTTGCGCCATGAACTGGGGGACTCAGAAAAATTTTGCCTCGAAGTTCTGGAGACTAGGAATTCAACGTCCAGGTGTGGACAGGGCTGGTTCCTCCGGAGGCTGAATTCTCCCCATGTCCTCACACGGTCGTCCCTCTGTGTGTGCCTGTGTCCTGATCTCCTCTGATTGAAAGGACACCTGTCATATTGGATCGGGGTTCACCATCAGGATCCTATTTTAACTTAATTGCTTCTATAAAAACCCCAGTCTCCAAATGCAGCCACCTTTGGAGGTACTGGGGCTAGCACTTGAACATAGGAACTTGGGGGACATAATTCAGCCCTTAACAGTCCCCTCCTCTAAAGGGTCTTCCCTGAACCTCTACCTGGCAGTACCACTTGGTGCCACCTGACAGGTGAGGCTGGATGTCCTTCAGAGGGAGCAGGGATTTCCTCGCTGCCATCTACAGCACCTAGGACAGCAGGCACTGGGCAGGTCCCACCTTGGGGCTTCTATTCAAAATCCTGGGTGTCTGGCAGGCGCCGCCAGCTCTTTCACTCCCCATTTCCAAACAAACATAGGTGGGGCACCCCAGAAGCTCCCCTCACTGCCTGCTGTACCCTGGGGCCCCAGCCCCTCTGCCAAGCTGGTGGCATGGTAAGGCCTCTACTCCTGGGGGCTCTGGGTTTCCCCAACCTGCGTCTTAATTAATTCTCTCCCAGCAGTCCCTGGTGAGCTGTACCAACCGTGCATGAGACCCTTCCTGTGGCGGGTGTCACACAGCTCCCCAGCACGTCCCCCGTAGGAGCCCTGCACCTGCATGCCTTAATTAGGCAAGTTAATTACTTGCCAACTTGAAGACCTGATCAGGCGTCTGCAGGAAGCGCCTCCTGAATCTGCTCTGGATTCCCATGGCCCTGGGGTATCCCTGACTCCCACACAGCTTGGGGGCTCTCTAACTATCCCAGAACCCACTATTTATCATTCAACCAGGAAATCCAGTCACGGCCTCCTGGCAGAAGGAGCTGTAATCTGGGCAGGGATTTTCACAAAACCCAAGGCGTATGGTAGAGAGGGACTGTGTTCTGAGACTATTTTCTGCAGCAAGCACATCTCGTGTGTCTGGGGGGACCGCTCTACTCATGTGCTTTACGCCTACTGTGTGCAAGCAGTGTTGCATGCAGGGGTCCCCAAGGTCCCCATAGCAATACAAGTACTGGCTCTCCTGGCTTTGGTCCAGACCCATTTCCTGAAATTCCACCCCCCAGCAGGGTCACTCCTGGCTTAATGCCAGTCCTAAGCAGTTTCCCCCTGCTACAGAGACCTGCACGGTTACCATCCACAGGGTAACTGTTCAGCACTTCACAGTTTACAAACACTTTATTATCATTATCATTATTATTATTGTTGTTGTTGTTAATTTTTTTTTGTACTGGGGATTGAACCCAGGGGTGCTTAACCACTGAGCAACACCCCCAGCCCTTTTTATATTTTATTTTGAGAGAGGATCTCGTTAGTTGCTTAGGGCCTCGCTAAGTTGCTGAAGCTGGCGATCCTCCTGCCTCAGCCTCCCGAGCCTCTGAGATTACAGGTGAGCTCCACTGCTCTCGGCCTTACAAACACTTTTATATATGAGCTTATTGGAATCCTCAAGGAGAGATGTTGCCCCCACTTCAGAGAGGAGCAAAGTGACACATGAAACAGGTAGACATATTAGCATCCTTCTGACAGCAGATACAGAACCGATAGACCAAATCTGAAACTAGGGCTCCAGGCAGGCAGGGGAATCCCTTGGTTTACCCAACTGAGGATTTAGAAGTAGGACTGACTTCAAGCCTAGCTGTACCAGGTACTAAAATAAATCATCAGTAACTCATCCACCCTCGGTTCTCGATTCCAGGCCCCTTTTGCCATTCCCGGATGAGGTCTGTCTTCACAAACCAAATGGACCGGTGGCTACTCTGGGCTCTGTACCCCCAGTGCACTGCCACACTGGGAAGGTCAAGGGAAGGCACACAGGGACCTATTCCCGTGCTCTTGCCTGAGGCTGCACAGAGGCTGCCCGGCCCCCACACTGCCCCAGCCTGGCCAGACTGGCCGATCCAGGCTCCTCGGGCCAATGTCAGACTCTCTGTTCCTCCCAGAATCCTCTGCTCCCCCCTGGCTGCCCTGTCCACCCAACTGAACCCTTTCTCTGTGACGCAGCCTTGTGCTGAGCCAGTTCACTGGGTAAGCCCTCTCTGACCCGGCCAAGAGTGGCCTCCTTCCTGGCAACATAGGGGCAGGTGTCACCAGGTCCTTTCCTCACTTGCCCAGATGTCTCAGTGCCCACCCCTAGGGGGCCAGGAACCCCCCTAGAACTAGACTGGGTTCATCTCAGCTGCTCCAGTCCCGTGAAAGACCAGGAACTCAGAGTTCTGCATGAAGCGCCAATGGCTGACAAGAAAGCCCTGGGATGGCCTTTTGCAGACACTCGGGCCACGGTTGCTGGCCAGCTGTGACTCAGCAGGGGACTTCACTCTATGGCTTGGATAAACATCCTCGGGGACCCATGTGTTAAGTCTTGGTCCTAGTCCTGGATGCTATTAGGGCTGGGTGGGACCTGTAAGAGGTGGGGACTAGGGGGAGGTTTCAGGTCACTGGGTGCAGGCCCTTAAAGAGGAATTTTGGGACCCCAGCCCCTTCCTCATCCTCTCTTCCAAGTCCCAGCCGTGAGGTGAATGGTTTTGCCACAAGCTGTCACTGTGACGTGTGGCTGCACCATAGGCCCCAAGTACGGGGCCAACCAGTCATAGAAGGGAACATCCCCAAGTGTGAGCCAAGAAAAACCTTTTCTCTTTCTAAGCTGATTATTATCTCGGTTACTTGTGACAGTAACAGCAAGCTGATGCACTCATGGAGGGGCTCATGAGGCACCTCCATCCACAACAGCTCCCCTAACCACCTGGGGACACTGCAAGATACCAGCATGGAGCTCCGTCTGGAACCAGGGTTCACCAGCAGCCTCAACATGGGGCATGGGAGCCACTGGTAGAAACTGAGTGCTACAGTCAAGGGAGGGGACAACCCTGCCTACAGACTGAGGACAGCTTTAACAAGCTTAGCCCAGCTTCGGGGCCCTCCCAGGGGCTGAGACTTGGGGACAGCATGTGACACAGCAGCTTCTGGAACTATTCCCCCTCACCCCAGGACGGGGAAGAATTTAAGTACTCCACAGTGGGCAGGCCAAAGCCAAAGAGCTCTTAATCTGCGCCCCCTCCCCACACCAACTCCCAAGGTGTTAGGAAGTATCACCTCTGGGAGTTGATTAGGCCCTCATGAAGGCTCAGTGCCCTTAATCCTGAAGAAACCTTCATCCCTTCGTCCATGTAAGGACACGGTAAGATGACAGCTGTCCAGGAACCAGCAAGCCCCTGCCAGACATGAAGGCTGCTAGTGCCTTGAACTTGAACTTCCCAGCCTCTGGCATGTGAGAAGTTTCTGATATTTATAAACCATCCAGTTAATGGTATGCTGTTGTAGCAACCAAAGTAGTAGGGCCCCATCAGTGACACCCCTCCCTCCCTTCTTGCAGTTTCTGTGGACCCCTCCCCTACCCACTCCCATTATGAGCCAGGGTGTGCAGCACAGGGGAACCTGGCTGCCCTCCCTTGGGAAGCAGGAATCTGCTTGGTTCCCCACCCCATTTCAGTGTTCTCATAACCGCACATAGGAGGGCTGGGGTTGTAGCTCAGTGGTAGAGCATTTGCCTGGCTTGTCTGAAGCACTGGGTTTAACCTTCAGCACGTTAAAAAAATAAATAAATAAAATAAAGGTGTTGTGTCCATCTACAACTAAAAAAAATAAAAGAGTCTATGTGAATATTAGTTGTCCTCTCTAGGTTGCAAATGAAAGAAACCCAAGTTCAAACTGACCTAAGCAATAAGGGAAAAATGAGTTCCAGTTACTGAAACATCCTGAGTGAGGACTTCAAGCACGGTTGGACCAAGGGCACGGGCGCTGGCTTCCAGGCCCGTTCTCTTGGCTATGATATCCTCCGCATTGGTTCGTTTGGATGGGCATTCTCTGCTCTTTGTGTTTGAGGTTGCATTCCCTGACAGCAGAGCCTGAGATAACTCTTTGAGGGTGCATTACTTCTCTGGGAAATGTGAAAGTTGGGAGGACGTGGTACCACGGCATGTTAGCATGCAGTTACCCCGATGTGGGGTAATTACACTTAGAGTTTAAGTGCAATGGGGTAATTAGTGCTTAACTCACTGGGAAATCCTGCAGGGCTGCTGTTCTGCCTGAGGATGTTGGAGTCCTAATCCAACGCCCATCTAGCCCAGTTGAGGTTGCTCCCGAAGCCCCCGCCTCCTGGCGCCAGGGCAGCTCGCTCCTGTGCCCCCAGAGCGCTCTGGTAGAGCGACTAGGACCTGAAGACCCGAGCTGTGCCTGGGATTCGCTCTGATTGAACCAACTGAGTCATGATTCCCATCTCTGAGCCAATCACTGCAGCCCGGGACACAGAAGGCACTGATTGGCTAATCCTGGGTCACGTGTCTCAAGCTCTATGGGCTATACTAAATGCGGATAGGTCACAAGCTCTGGATGTGCTGTGTGCTGATTGGCTGAGCTTGTTTCACTTGAAAATGAGGCTATTATTGCAGAAAAAGGAGACTGAGGCTTGAGTGTGACAAATCCTAATGCCACCCCCACAGCCCCATCAGGTTTTTTGGAAATTGATGCAGAAAAACAGGGAGCATGGGACACAATAATCATACCCAGGGACTGTCCTAACCCGGGTTCCCCGACAGACGCCACAGTATTGGTGACAGAGCAGATCACATTTCCCTGTCTGTGTTCTTTTTTTCCTTTTGTAAGTTCTCATTTTTCTCCACCAGACTTTGCATTTTGCTGCGATCTTTGTCATTATTTTTTTTTTATTCAGAACAGACAATTAAAAAAAATAGTTCCAAGTTGGAGCAACTCGTGCCCACAACCCTCACCAACCTCCTCATTAGTGGGGACCTGGATGTCCCCTCCCTGCACAGGTGCAGATGCCATCAAAAGAAGGAGCAGAACCCAGCGGCAACAGGCTGTCGCCCGAGGCCCCATGAACACAGCCAAACCATTCAGGGGTGGGCGACAGAGCCCTCGCATTTGGCCCTTGTCAAGGGGAACCGGGCAGGTGACTGAATTTTATAGCACCCTGGATCAAACGCCGGGACTTGAAGAGAGGCCGTAAAGCGCCTGTGCTGACAGGTAGCCATCTGGGGGAGGAATTGACGGTTCCTGGGCGGGACATTCATCCAGTCATCTGGCAATGCCCTCAGGCTGGAGGCAGAAGAACCGGAGGTGAGCGAAGGATGAATTCGTAGCTGATGGAACGGCGTCCCAGCAAGATTGTCCTCCTCGGGATGAATCACTCTGCCAACACCGTCCTGTGCCTCGCATTTCTAAAATGATCGCTGCATCCCAAGCCCAAAGCTGGACCCTTTGCCCCTTCCACGTCCCTATGCTGGCAGGACACTGTGTCAGACAGGACAGAGGCTCCAAGGTTCTGCCACAAGCCTGCAGAACTGGAAGCTGAACCCGGTCCTAAGTTCTCCTACATCCAAACAAAGGCCTCTGAGCAACAGTTTTACACCCAGCACCTACTATGTGCCGGGCACCCGTTTTAGACACTGAGGATACACAGGAAGAAAAAGACAATCCTCCGCAGCATGGAACTTAGATTTTATTGGGGGAAAGAGATAACTAAAGTCACACATAATATTTAGGTAAATTATATAGTATGTTAGAGTATGAATGCTATTAAAAAGAAAACTGGGGGCTGGGGATGTGGCTCAAGCGTAGTGCGCTCGCCTGGCATGCTCGCCTAGCGAGTGGCCTGGGTTCCATCCTCAGCACCACATACAAACAAAGATGTTGTGTCCGCCGAGAACTAAAAAATAAATATTAAAAAATACTCTCTCTCTCTCTCTTTAAAAAAAAAAAAAAAAGACTGGGTGGCAGGCCTGGTGGTGCATGCCTGTAATCCCAGCAGCTCTGGAGGCTAAGGCAGAAGGATCATGAGTTCAAGGCCAGCCTCAGCAATTTAGCAAGGCTCTAAGCAACTTAGTGAGACACTGTCATAAAATAAAAAAAAATTAAGTCTGGGGAGGTGGCTCAGTGTTGAATTGTCCCTGGGGTTAAATCCTTATTACAAAAACAAAACAGAAACCAGACTGGTGAAAGAAGGTTACAGAGTTCAGGGGTTTGAAATTTGAATTTAAGTGGGGTGGTCAGGGTTGGCCTCTCTGAGAAGAGAGTAGAAACTTGAAGAAGTTGAGAGAAGAGCCACATGGGTGTCTGAGAGACTATTCATCCAGCACAGAGAACAGCAGTGCAAAGGCCCTGGGGTCCACCATGCTTCTCATGCTCAAACATCCAGGAGACCAGTAACAGAAGTGGCTTGAGCAAAGAGAAGACAGGTCAGTGATGAAGGCCTTCTAGCCCTTCGAAGGACTTGGCTCTGTGACTTGAGCCTTTGGAGAGCTTTGAACAGAGGAGGAAGTGGGTGACCCACCATGGGCCTCAGTCTGCTCCAATGAGATTAGAGTGGAGGGCTGGGGTGCTCCCAGGGAACAGTCATATGGTGACCCAGGGGACAAACAGTGGCACCCTGGGTGAGGGCAGAAGCAGAGGAGGTTGGATTCTGGATGTGCTTTGAAGGTAGAGCCAGTGGAACTTGCAGATGGTTTAGATACGGAGGGATCTGCTGGACGCCATTGGGAGAGGTTTGTGGGATCCCCTCAATGCCATAGGGTGAGGCTTGGGGGGACCCTCCAGACACAATACAGATGAGGTCTGGGGGAGACTGGGATCGAGGAGGTCTCCAAGGATTGGGCCTGAGCAGCTGGAATCGTGGAGCTGCTGTGACCTGGGTGGAGATGTCCCCTGCGGGTGGGGGGTGGTATAGGAATTTGTCTGGGGGCTAGGGAGGGTCAGGTGTCTGACTGGACATCCCGACAGAGCAGTCCAAAGTCAAGTCCACGCCTGAGGCTGCGGTTTCCAGGAAGTTTGGCCTGGAGACACAGACTTCGTGGTTATTGATGAATCCGTGGCTCTGAGGCCTTTCCACCCACTGGGCTTCCCAGTGGCGGGGAGAGGGGTCAGCACAGAGGCCCCAGGTCCCAGTCCTAGGCCCAGACAATGGGAGGTCAGTGGGGAGCAGAGGAGACCCTGGAGAGACTGGCCAGGGAGGCAGGAGGCAGAGCCGGAGGTGGAGGTGCTCTGGGGAGCAGAGGGAGGAGAGTCCCCCAGGAGGGCAGAGCGGGTGGCCGTGCACAAGGTCAGGCCCTGGAGGCCCTGGGTTCCCCAGAGTGGGGTAAGGACAGAGGGAGGGCCGGAGAGTTCTGGAGCCGTCCTGGAGCTTGGTTGCAAAGCAGAGCAGAAAGGCCAGAGGTGGCAGGAGCGAGCCGGGGCGGGTGCCAGGCTCCTGGGATGGGGTCCTTCATCCTCCCTGCCCCGCAGCAGGGACTGGAAGCTGCCCAAGTCGTGCCTCCCCGTCTCACATCCCAGAGGCATTTGCCAAATTCAGAAGGAATCCAGGCGGCCCACCAGCTCCCAGGGCCACCCCCAGACAGATGTCCAGCTTCTCCTCCCCTGACTCAAGGTTGCCACCAGGCCCGGCAGCTCACTCCTGCCCCCTCCCTCCCCCTCCCCAGCTGAATAATTTAGGTGCTATTCTAAGTTAAAACCACACAGAGCCATTTAGAATGACTAATTCCTGGTGAAATTTATGTTCCCCAAATGTCTCGCTGGTAACGACGCCCAGAGACATTTATCCCCTTGATTTCAGCTGCGGGGCTTCTAGAAGGAGCTCCCAGGCTGGGGTGGCCTCGTTTCCAGCCCCAGAAGCAGGAGAACCACATGTGGGCCTCCTGCTCCTGGACCATCTCTCCACCCGAGGAAGGGCACACAGCTGACATGGCTCCCAGGAGGGACATCTGGGTAGGAGGTACGCAGGTCCATCCACAAGACAGCTGGGAGGAGAGGCTGCAAGAGAGGGCTGGGCCAGAACAGCCTCCTCCTCCTTCCCTGACCCCAGTCCTGTCCACACTGGGCTGGGAGCATCTATGTCCAGACTAGCAACTGGCCTTTCCCCTGGACAGGACACTCCTTGCTGTGAGGATGTCTAAGAGAAGAACCATCTGACAAGGAACAATCAATGCAAAGGTCCTGAGGCCAACATGCTTTGTGCATTCAAAAGAGCAAGAGGTCCAGAAGCAGGAGGAGGGGCAGGGCCTGGGACCGAGATGGTTCATACTCAGCCTCCAACCTGGCATCTAGCCAGGGCCTTAAGGATGTTGGGTGAATGAGTGGAGGTGGGGGAGAGAGAGGGAGATGTACCTGAGGGTAGAAGACCCCTCTGCAAGATTTAGTGGGACTGGATCATGTTGTGCTGTGGACTGGACACTGTGTCCTGCGTGGTACCATGAGCCTGGGTATGGCTGCTGCGTCCTACCTCTGTCCTGCTGGGTCCTCTGAAGACTGTCAGGGGCTGGCATGAGACCAGACTATGACCCAGGCTCCTGGCACCTGCCTGCCTCACACCAGGCCCCCCACTCCGAGCATGGGGCCTTGGTCTCCCCTTCTGTAAGATGGGAGGGGCCTCAGTCTCCCCTTCTGTAAGATGGGAGGCTGGCTGGGAGGCTGGGTGAAATGTTCCAGGTCAGAAGTAGACTTAGGAGGAAAGATCTCAGGGAACCTGACTCTGCGGTGAGCCCAGGGTGTGTTTCCTTCCAGAAAAACTAAGGGTTGGTTGTGGTGGTGCCTGTCATCCCAGGGGCTCAGGAGGCTGAGGCAGGAGGATTGCGAGTTCAAAGCCAGCCTCAGCAAAAGCAAGGCACTAAGCAACTCAGTGAGACCCTGTCTCTAAATAAAATACAAAATAGGGCTGGGGTGTGGCTCAGGGGGTGAGCCCCTGGATTCAACCCCCAGTACCAAAAAAAACAAACACTTGGGTCAGGGTCACCCTGGTGAAGGCCCTAGAGGCAGGGACAGGGATCTGGGAGCCCAGCCATCTCCAGCAGCAGGTTCTGAGGTGGACTAGGGACCCTCCTCTACACTGTGAGAAGAGCAAGGGCTGTAGATATGGACCCCAGAGACTTTTTTCCTGTGGTGCTGGGGATTGAACCCAGGGCCTTGTACATGTGAGACAAGCACTCTACCAACTGAGCTACTTCCCCAGCCCTGGGCCCCAGAGACTTTTACCCAATACATTTGCAGGCCTGCCCTCTCCTTCCCAGAGGAACCTCCAGGAGGAACAGGGCAGGAAGTTTTGAGTCCTTGAAGGGCCATCTCAGAACAAAACCTGTGTTGAGCACCTCCTCTATGCTAGGCATGCCCAAGTGGGCCTCCTTATTCATTCTCATCATAGTCTTGGAGGGAGACAATCAGTTTCCAGCTTAAAGGTGGGAGAGGTTGTGTGACTCATCAAAGGACACACAGCGTGTGCCTGAGTTGAGATTTGTACCAAGATTTATCTGGCTCCTAGCAGATTCTACCAGCCCACGTGGTTTGGGTTATATGACATCATTTCCTGAATCCTGGTTCCACAGAAGTCTTAAAGTCGAACATTTCCTTCATTGAAGAAGATATTCAATTTTCACCTTGAAGAGAGAAGTCCCCAGTCCCCAGAGTTCAAAGGGGCCTCGCTTATTCTTCCTACTGTCAGATTTCCCAGGGTGAATCAAAGGCACTAAATTTATTGTGTTTTAAGCGAGTTTGCAAGCATCCCAATAAAGGTCTCTGATTTATAGCTAATGCATTATTTTAAACACGTTGCAAATGATAAAAATCAGGCCCGCAAATGCACCTCAAGAGAAACTGTATTAAAGGAAGGAAAGAAGCCGTGAGATTAGATATTGCATTAAAAGATAGAGTGATGGATTAGGACCCAAAGCGTAAATTTAGTGCGACTTACCAGGAAAAAAAGTTGGGGGACAGTAAATCCAAAGTGACAACCTGTGTACCGTGTACCAGTATTTGTCACTTTTATTACACTTTGTTCAGAAGTTCTAGATGGGTCATTATTTTAAAAAAGCAAAGAAAAAAAAATCCACAATGCTCAATAAAGCTTAGAAATGAAAGCTCCTTGTGCTAAGGATAGACGCTGAGACCCTAAATCCAAGCCTCTGTGTCAGAACTGCAGAGCATGGCAGAAGGGAACTTGCTTCCGGTTGTGCCCCCAACATTTGAAACCCAGAAAATGTGACAGAGGCTCTTGGGAGTTCCCAGGACCTACCCAGGAGCACAGGCAAAGGCCCTGCTTCTGTCCAGGGCAGCGCCCTGGCCCCGCCCCCACCCCCAACTCATCAGTAACCGTAACAGCGGTTGCCATGACAACGTGGCTAGAACCCCAGAGTGTCTCCTCTTGACCTCCAGAGGTCAGAAATCCCCATCTCTGGTCAGACATCCTGTAACTAGATGACCTGTCTGCTCTCTCTTACCGGAAACACTTCCTGCCGTGGGTGGGGTACTATCGGGCTCCTTGACCTTGATCTTGACCTCTGACTTGCTCCAGCAGATGCCACTTGAGCAGAAGTTGGTAGCTAGTGTGTTTGTGGTTCCAGAACAAGGAAGACCCCTGGAGCTGACCCAAACCTATCAGATGCAGCGGAGGCAAGCCAGCTCAGAAAGAACCCAGAAGAGTCAGGCACGAGAAAAATAAATATTTCTTGTTGAAAGTCACTGGGGTTTCTGGGTAACTTCTTACACAGCATTATCATTGGAAAAACTGACTGTGGTCCCCGGGTCCAGCATGGTGGTCTCACTGCCTTTAGACCAGAAGTACTGGGTGGATGGGTGGTTAGCTGGGTGGATGGATGAATGGATGAATGAAGTTAGAAGGAACTTAGGTCATTGAGAATGTGGCCTTCAAAGGGCCATTAGGACCTCAGCCTCTTTTTCTCACTTCCTGGCAGCCTTAAGATGGACAGGCCTCCTCTGCCAAGAGTTCTCACCATGATGTACTGAGCTACCATAATCTGGAAGCAAGAGAGCCACGCAGCCACAGACTGAGACTTCTGAAGCTCATTCCCTGAGCCCAAATGAACCTTTATTCCTCATAAGGTGATTCTATCAGGTATTATGTCACAGTGATGCAAAGGTGACTAACACAAACTGCTCTCCACCCTTCCCTGCTGGTGGAAAAGCATCACAGAAAGAGGGTCATTGTTGATCTCCTACCACTTGCCCCTGGCCCAGCAATCCATATCCAAAAATCTACCCAAAGATCCACTTCCAACAACACAGAGTGGATACTTCCAAGATGGGCTGTGGGAGGATCGTGGAATAAACCCTCACCCAAAGGAAGGCAGTGAACAACAGGTACATCCACACTGGATACTGTGCAGTTGTTAAAAATAAAAGGATCTCTACATACTGAAAAAAAAGAGAGATGAAAAAGTCTTTAATGTGGAGCTTTGTTCTGTATAAAAGAAAATAATAAGATATATAGCTAATAACTTTTTTAGTACTAGGGATTGAACCCAGGAGGGCTTTACTACTGAGTTACATTTCCAGCCTTTTAAATTTTTTATTTTATTTATGCGTGCGAGGCAAGCACTCTACCAACTGAGCTACATCCCCAGCCCTTAAACTTTTTATTTTGACACAAAGTCTCACTGAGTTGTTGAGGCTGGCCTTGAACTTTTGATCCTTCTGTCTCAGCCTCCCTGAGATTACAAGTGTGTGCTCCCACATCCACTGTAACTACTAATGTTTGAAAACAGAAATATTGGAGGATAAACCTCACAATTAATGAAATTGGTTAATTTCACAAAGGACAGGTGGGGATTCGGTACTTCTTGGGCTATAGCAATACTTTTTATATAATTTTCACCTGAACATCAAAAATCAACTCCACAAGGTATGTGTGTGTATGGGGTGCCTAAAATGATGAAGAAAAATTTTAAAAATGAACCTAACTATATATGAAACTGATAAATGAGCCATACAGAAGAGAGATTTTCAAAACAATAGTTACTCCAAATGTTAAGAAATAAATTCATTCTAGGCTTCTTTGGCAAAACTCATCCCTAATTCTTAATAGGCATTCTATAAATATCTTTTTTTTGGGGGGGGGTACTGGGGATTGAACCCAGGGACACTCTATCACTGAGCTCTATCCTTAGTCCTTTTTTTTTTTTTTTTTAAGACAGGTTCTCATTAAGTTACTAAGTTGCCAAGGCTGGCCTCAAACTTTCCATCCTCCTGCCTCAGCCTCCTGGGTGAGTAGTTGGGATTACAGGTGTGCGCCTTCATGCCTGGCTCCATGAATGCTTTTTTGAGTGAGTGAGTGAATGATTCGAGGGCAGCAACAAGGACTGAGATCCTGTGAAAAGTGATTTTATTCGGAAACAGGGTCAACTCAGATGTTTCTGCTCAGGTCACAATTTATACACCGTAAGTTCGTATTGCAAACATGAGCCACAGTTTGTTTCTGTGGCTCCAGCTCTCATGCCCGCCTCCTCCCAAGCAGGACCTGAAGCCGAGCCTCATCCTCCCCCTCCGCTTCCCCTCTACTCCCCCACTTCCTCTCCCGTCTCCCATGGGAGTGGATCCTTCATAAATCACTTGCTGTTTTATCTGTTGCTAGAGCTGCTACGACAGAGTCCCCCACTCGGGAGGACAACGGAAATGCACTGGTTCACGGCTCTGGAGGCCAGAAGTCCAAGAGCCAGGTGTCAGCAGGGCTGGTTCCTTCAACCCAGGGCTGTGAAAGCGACTCTGTCCCAGTCCTGTCCCGGTGACTTGTAGATGGCTGTCTCTCCTCCGTGCATATCTTTATGGACACATCCCTCCCTTTTCCAAGGACACCAGGATGTTGGATTAGGACCCACCCTAATGACCTCATCTTGTTCACCTGCAAAGACCCTGTTTCTGAATAAGATCACTTTTCACAGGTGGCACGTAGTTGGTGCTCCGTAAATAGATTTTGAAGGATGAATGAGCCCCCACCTTGTAGATCAGCACATTGAGCCTCGGAGGAGGGGTTTTTTGTTTCTTTTTTTTTTTTCTTTTTTTTTGCCGAAAGGAATATGAGGAGCTGCTAGAAACGGTGGGGATTCGAATCCAGCCCTCAGTGACTGGCAGTTAGAACCTCAACCTCTTCTGAGGGGACACAGTTTAACTCATAACCCCTGCTATGAGCCACCTTAGAAAAAGGTATTGCTGGCAACCAGTAGGACTGTTTCGAAGACTAACTATTAATACATAAAAAGCACCGGGTGCAGTGGTGGTGCACATCTGTGATTCCAACAACTCCGGAGGCTGAGGCAGGAGGATCGAAAGTTTGAGGCTAGCCTCAACAACTTAGCAAGGCCCTAAGCCACTGAGTGAGATCCTGCCTCAAAATTTAAAAATAAATAAGGAAAACAAGGATTTGAGGATAACTCAGTGGTAGAGCACCCTTGGGTTAAATTCCCAGTACTCCCCAAAACACAAACAAACATAAAAAAAATTTAACAACTGTGGATGGAACATAAAATATGGAGGATCAGTATTTTTGTTGTTATATCCCCGAGGCATGGTCTCCAAGCTTAGGGACACCCCCTGAGCTGATGCCATCCTGGTAGGTTACCTACCAGTCATCTTTCATCCCACGCTCAAACACAGCTGTTTACCCAGCACCAAGCCTGGGGCCTAAGGGGACAGGTCCAGAAAAAGATGAAGCCAAAGAGAAAACCCACCAATACAAAGCTGATCTCACTTTTAAAATGCCAGTGGTCTCCGTGCTCTGCTGCTGATGTGATCATGAAATTCTCAGCCCTCCAGGGCTGCCTCACAGTGTTCCAGCTGTTCACAGGGGTTTGCTTCAATAGGACCCCCAGGGAGCAGATGGGGGCGTCTTAGGAGTGGAGACTGGCTCTGCCCCAGAGGTCTGCCTGGTGGGAGGGGCGGGGAGGAGAGGCCCCTTCCGACCCAGGAGCTGGGCACCACTCAGACTCCTATTGCAAAGAACCCAGGGTCGGTTACAGGTGGGATATGAGGTGTCCCCCCAAAGCAGGAGATGACATTGTTATTCAAAGCTCAGTCCTCAGCCCCCTGCCAACTGGATAGTGAAGGCAAGGTTTTGGGAAGACAGGAAAAAAGAAGTTTCATTGCTTTGCTAGCAAAGGAGAAAGAGGGGGGACTCCTGTTTCCGAGTTCATGATTCTCCCCACCAGGGGAGCAGGAAGGGTGGCAAAGAGGTGATTTAACAGCTGTATTTCAGGCGCCCTCTGTCCCGAATGGTAATGCACTTGCTGATTTGGGAAATAGTCATTTCTTAGATGGTCTTCCATCCCAGAGGTCGGAGAGGTCTGAATTACTTGGTTCCTGTGCATGTGCCCAAGGACACATAATGCCTAGACAGGAAGAAAGGTCATCCTGCCCCCTCCAAGGCCAGATTTGGGAGGACAAGATTAGAGATGGCGAGAGATTAGGGCCAGGAGGGAGAGAGGAGGAGAAAAAAAAAGTGTCTGTTTTAAACCTAAGTCACCATGGCCAAAGAGCAAGGGCCATATTCAAAGCATAAAGGGGACCCCTGTCACTAAACAACTGGACTGTGGGGCTGTGACCTAATCAGTCCACCCTCATTTGCATGGACAGACTTGACGGGGGAACTTCGGCAGGTAGGGTGTGACTGGAAGAGACGGTCACCTGAACTCTCCATCTTCCCTGTGGTTGCCTCTCTGCTCTGTGACAGCCTCTGGACCCACCACGGGCTGGACCCCTGAAACCATGAGCCCAGATGAGTTTTCCCCTCTCTCAGCTGTTCTTGTCGGGTGTTTGGGGGATCAGAGCAATGACAAAACTCACACAGAGTCCTGTATCTGCCCAGGTCAGGCCCACCATTCAGCTGGGATTGGAGAAACTTGACCGTGAATCATACCTGAAGCCATTGTTTGCAAAGGGCCTCGGAAGCAGGAGGCAGCCCAGGGGGAGGACAGCGGGTGGGAGGGAGGACAGGAGGGGGGGCAGCCTGGGGGGGGGGGACAGCGGCCCCAGCTATTGGCTCAGTTCAAGGTACAGCGGTTCGAGAGCTGCCAAGCAAAATACCGCATTTGTGTATGAAAAGAAGAGAGTCAGAACAAAGGACCGAGAGCAGCGCGCGTGTCCCATCCTCGGTGGCCTTGGTGATGCTTGACATTTTCTGGGAAATGAATTTAGCGCAGGAAAAAAAAAATCAACCATTCAAAGGCTTGTGCCAAACAACCGATGCGGATAGAACCGGTGGGAGAAGGGGTGATGACGCCCAGAGGAGGCGCATCCTGGAATAGTCGTAGGCTGCTGTGGTCCCCGAGAGCCGAGGAGGGACGCGGTGTCAGGGGAAGGGCGTATGCGCGGACAATGGGGCCCCTGGGCTGCAGACTCCCAGCAGGACAGCCAAGGGCTGCTTCTGATTCCCCCCACCAGGATCTGGCCAAGCTGACAAAGCCATCCACCTCTGTGTCATCCTTGTGAGCATCTGGCCATCAGGATGCCCGCAGCCCCCAGGAGCCAGATGGCTGGGATTCTGGGTTCCAATCCCCAATCTTCCATTTACCAGTCGCATGACCTTGAGCAGATTCACTTCTCAGAGCCTCCTCCTCTCCTCCACCATGGAGAGGTGGCTTTCAGGTGGCGATCGCTGCTTCCTGCGGAGAATTCTGTGACTCCAAATCTGTCATGTATAGAGCCACTCGAGGTCCACAGCCAATACCCAAAGACTGGTGGTGGTTAGGATTGTCCTGAATGGTACTGCCTCATCACTCCAAAGACACTCCTTGTCTCTGTCCCCACTGTCCTTCCCCGCAGAACCACATCAAGCCGCCACCAGTCTTCATTCTTGTCCCCGCCTGATTTCCTGTCCCAGCACCCAGAGTGATGGCCAGCTGGGCATCCAGAGTGAAGGACAGCTGGGTGGGTTTGGGCTCTGGTTGGGACCATCCCCTGTCCCCATGTGAGAAGCTGAGGGACAATCTTTTCACCCTCCTCTTAAGTCCTCCTTGACTCCCAGACACTCTAACTTTGGAAGTTGAAGAGAGAGGAAGAAATAAATGTCTTTCCAAAATTCATATCTACCCAGAACCACAGACCATGACCTTGTGTGGAAACAGGGTCTTTGGAGATGTCATTGAGGTAATTTCATTCTAGATGAGGGTGGGCACTTACCCAAGGACGGGTGTCCTTATAAGAAGAGGAAAAGACACAGGCAGTCCCTCATGTGGGATGTTTTGTCTCTATGATGGCAGGAAAGTGTCCCCAGACCCCATTCACTTCCAACGTAGCATTCAATAAAGCCCATGAGATCATCAACACTTTAGTATGAAATAGGCTTCTGTTAGGTGATTGACCAACTGTGAGCCAAAGTTAGGTGTCCTGAGCAGGTCAGCCAGGCTGAGCCGTGGGGTTCATAGGTGACATGTATTGAATGTATTTTTCCCACAAATGACAGTTTTAACTTAAGATACGTTTATCAGGAAAGAACCCCATCACACACTGAGAAGCCCCTGTACACAGAGAAGGTGGCCAAGGAACTCTAACGCTGGGTACCGCCACTAGAACCAGAGACAGAGGCAGGAAGGAACTTCCCCAGAGCTTTCCTGGGAGCATGGCTCTGTCAACACCTCGGTTTCAGACTTCCGGCCTCCAGAGCAGTAAAAGAAAAAACAAGAAAAATTCTGTTGTTTTAAGCCACCCAATTAATGGTAATGTGTGACAGTATCTCCAGGAAATGAATCTGGAGGCCAGTTCCACCTCGCCCCCAGCTCCTTTCATGTCCCGTGTCCCTCATTAAATACAATTTCCAACCAGCAGCCTAAGTGTTGAGCCGGGTGTCTTCTGACTAGCGGTCGTGATGTGACATTTGAAGATGTTTCATTAAACTCGTATTGATTGTAATTTTGCAAGTTTCAGTCTGTGTTTCACAGGCAATCCTGGCTTTCCCCGGCTCTCCAAACTTTGTCAGCCTTAGAAATACTGTAGCCCAGGGTCCCATACCTTCCACACCTGGCTGATCAAACATCTCCCTCTCCCTTGCCTGACTCCTCTCCTGGCCTGAAGATGTCCCCTGAAGACAGTGGAAGTGTGGCCCAGGGAGCCATATGCTGTCCTTAATCAGAAAGCAAAGTGGGCCGGGTGCAATGATGCATGCCTGTAATCCCAGCAGCTAGGGAGGCTGAGGCAGGAGGATCCCGAGTTCAAAGCCAGCCTCAGCAACTTTGTGAGGCACCAAGCAACTCAGCAAGACCCTGTTTCTAAATAAAATATAAAACAGGGCTGGGGATGAGGTTCAGAGGCCAAGTGCCCCTGAGTTCAATCCCTGGTACCTCCTCCCCACCAAAAAATATAAAAGACAGCAAAGCTGGCCCAGCCCCGTGAGCCTTTTCTATCACAGCCAGGGGCTAACACTAGCATGTGACATGCCTCTTCAGGTTGGGAGAAGAGGGATGCAGTGTCCACTCCCAGGGCTGTGCTCAGGTGACCCAGGCTTTGTCCAATTGGACTCCTGCAGGGTCAGGTAGCAGTTCTGACCAAGAGACCTAGGGGTGGAGGTCAACAAAGACCCTCCCTAGCCTTCCAGCCTCCTCTAAGACTCCAGAATATTCCAGAGATTAGGAATCAAAACAAAAGTCCAAAGCCTAGGCCAGAGAGACCCCCCCTGCCTGGCACACCTGCCTTCTACCGATCCGTCTCTGCCCCCGGCTATGGCAAGCACCTCTCTGCAGGTCCCAACTGTGCCTGTCCACCCTCTGGAGACCGCATCTGCCTTGAGGCCACACCACGGCTGTGCTCCCAGGTCTATCTCACCCTTCCCTGGTGGCCAGTCAGTGTTGCAGGATAGAATACAATAAAAATAAGTGCTTCCACAAGGTTACAGGCAAATAAATGTTCCCACCCCAGGGAAGAGACAGGTGCGTGATTCCAGGTGGCTGAGAACAGACCACACAGAGCCCAGCTTCCCGCAGAGCAAGGTTCACAGACAGGAGAGAGGAGAGCGCAGGATCCCAGGATCCAGCCCCTTGCAATGTCCCTGTCCTCTGCAGTCAGTGGGTCCACCTCATAGCCTGCTTGGGCGGTGGGGCCACCGTGGACCTGTGGAGTCAAAAATAAAGAAAACTGGGAGTTTTTGACGCATGCACTGAAGCAGGACGAATGTGCACACGCAGGAAAGATATTCCTACGCAAGGCGCTGCTCCCGGCACAGGCTGTGTGGGCTTCCTCCTCTCAGTGAGGATCGTTCCAGGCCCAGGGCCCATTTTTAGGAGGTCCTTCCCCTGCGTAGTACTAGAGTTACCATGGTTTTACTCCAGTCTCTCCTCACCACGCGCTGCAGCTGCAGCTACTGAACATGACTCCAGGGACCCAGGACCCCGGACCTGCTCCACCAGCCCGCACGATCGTGGGGGAGCGGGGTACCCCAGTAGAAGCTGGGAGACCTTCGCCCCATCTGAAAGGCAGGCTGCCCTGGGTTGGCCTTGCCAAAGCTGATTGCCCTCTTCTCCTCTGTCTCCCCGTCAGTTTTCAACGTACTTTTGTTCTAAGTCTTTCTGTTTGAAAGTCTGTCCTTTTCTGGAGATTTCTGCGTCCTTCCCCACCACACCAATGCATTTCCCAGGGGGAAGAGCAAAGGGAACCTGGGGAACCTGGGTATCGTCGTGCACGCCTGTAATCCCAGTGGCTTGGGAGGCTGAGGCAGGAGGATGGAGAATGCAAAGGCAGCCTCAGCAACCTAGCGAGGCCCTAAGCAATTTATCAAGATCCTGTCTCAAAATAAAATATAAAAAGGTCTGGGGATGTGGGCCCTGGGGCTGGGGCTCTGTGGTAGAACACTTGTCTCACACATGTGAGGACTGGGTTCAGTCCTCAGCACCACATAAAAATAAATAAAGATTCTGTGTCCATCGCAACTAAAAAAAAATGTTTAAAAAAAAAGGGGGCTGGGGATGTGGCTCAGTGGTTAAGCGCTCCTGGGTTCAATCCCTGGTACAAAAAAAAGGGAGCAAAGAGAGACCCTTTTGTCAAAGAGCGAATCAGCCTGAGGCCAGACCCTGCAGGTAGTAATAAACACCGGCAGAGCTCAGGAGGAGGTGGGTCTTCCGCTGAGTGCCCAGGGAAAGCCCCCTCCATTGCTGACCTGGAGACCTCATTGAGGGAGGCAGGATCCAGCTTCCTCGCTCCTGCCAAGAGGAGCTCTGCATTCCCCATCTCCACCCCAATGGTTGTGGCAGGTGGTGGATAGAAATTGGGGAATAAAGGAAAAGATACAGGGTCTTGGAGGAAGTGCCCATATCATTGAAATTCAGAGAGCACCCATAAAGAATTGCAACTCCTGAGCAACTCGCCCTTGACCCAAGCCCTTGTAACTCAAGAAAGCAATGTGCATGGGCAGGAAAACTGATGGGAAATTGTGTAGGTCCACCCTGCCCCACCTCTAGCCCAGACCCTAGCAACCAGCCTGCGGTAAATAGTAACACCCCACACCAGGTTGCTGTCTGTCCCTCTGGAGATAGCCTGCATTCTTCCCTGAGTATGTATTTCTTGCTTTACCCCAAAGGCGACTCCCTTAAGACTGCCCCCTTCTCCCTTGAATATGTACCTGTTTTCCTAAATAAACCTCTGTCGATGCCGTTGGCCTCTGCTGATATTCTTTTCCATCCTGTATGCCAAGAATCCCGGCTGGCCAGGGCACGCTGGTGCACTCCTCTAATCCTAGTGGCTTGGGAAGCTGAGGCAGGAGGATTGCAAATTCAAAGCCAGCCTCAGCAATTTAGCAAGGCCCTAAGCAATTTAGCCAGACCCTGTCTCCAAATAAAATATATAAAGGGCTGGGGATGTGGCTCAGTGGTTAAGCACCCCTGGGTTTAATCCCTGGTACTGAAGAGAGAGAGAGAGAGAGAGAGAGAGAGAGAGAGAGAGAGAGAGAGAGAATGAATCCCCGCTGAACCTGAGTAGGGTCCCCTTCTCTCTGGGAACTCCTGGCTCAGAGACATGTCTTTTCTAGTGCCAGTGGTACCTGCAAAAAACGGATACAAGTGCCAGATAGACACCTGGCCCCTCAGGCTCTGAACATCGTAGAGCTCCAAGACTTTGAAGCCTGCATCGTGTAACTTACAACTTCTCTTTCTTAACTAAGAATTAGCTTCGAGGTAATTGCTTCAATCTCATTGATGAAAATCAATATGGAGTAAATTAAACGCAAAGCTGAATTTATCCTGAATGTGCTCTTCCTTGCCTTGGCATAATGTGATGACAAAGCAACTATTTTATCTTCCAGGCTTAGAGTTTTTGTTGCTGGACATCTCGAGAGGAGGTATAATTAGAGGGCCCATTTATCAAAAAGACTAAGCCAATGGAGGAACGGGAATTGCTTTTGCAACAATTCCACAAATGATGCCGATGTGACCCTGAGGTCTGCATTTTTCATGCTGTATCCCGTGAGTGGCTTCAGTTACAAAGTTCTTCCCTCCTCCCTCTGGCCCCACCAATCAATAGGTATCAGGAGCTGGAGAGGCCCAGCCTCCCATCCTGGGACGAAGCCTCCTCGTCTTCATCCGAGGCTGGCCGGTGGGAGAAAGACTTGTATTTGTGTTGCTAAGGATACGGCATCAGGTCCTCAGAATCTGAATGGAAAAAGCCCGGTTTCTGAGGTTTTTTTGTGCATTTTATAATTTAGAACGTGTTTGGTTTTCATTTGCAGCCTGGCCTACTGGCCCATCAGTCCCACAAACTCTGCAAACTCACCCGTAATGAACATGAATAAATCAAATGTTCTCAGCTCCAGCTGCCTTGCAGGGGAGGGACTTGGGGGTGTTGGAGAATCAGAGGATTCCCAGGTTGGGGGTGCTCAAGAGTCACCCAGTCCAGCACAGACCAGGATGACCCAGGGGACTTTTACCAAGTGTACATTCCTGGACCTCCACTTGCAGAGTAAGGCCAGGCCCAGTTTTGCAGATTTTCCTATGTGTGCACTTTGCTTAAACACCTGCTCAAACGCAGCTCCTACACTGGGTCTGAGCAGGTGTTTAAGGAAGAGAGGAGACCTCAGAACTGATGGTAGTCAGCAGAGGTCCCAGGACTCATGCTCTGTCAACACAGTGGAGGTTTGGGAACAGCTGATTCAGGGGCTTTGCAGGTTCTGATCTGTCTGGCCTAGATCAATGTCCATTCCTGGGCCTAGAGGGTTGGGATTAACAAGCCCAAACTGCATGGACCCCGTGGAGAAAGGATCCCCAGGAAAAATCAAAGAGCTGCTACTGAAAGAAAAGTGAGGGGCTAGGGCTGTGGTTCAGTGGTAGAGCACTTGCCTGGCACGTGTGAGACACTGGGTTCAGTTCTCAGCAGCACATATAAAGAAATAAAATAAATGTCTATCAACAACAAAAAAAAAAAAAAAAAGAAAAGTGAATTATGACTACCAAGGGCAAGGTCTATAACTCTGCAGGGTGAGTCCTACCCTTGCTGAGTAAAGAGATCCCAGGGCCCATGGGCAGAGTCAGGGCCCAGGCATGAATGGGGAAACCTCAGTGGATTCTGGAACCTTCCAGAACTTCGACCACCTTATCTCTCAGGCCATCTAAAAAGCTATGGACATGCAAAGGATCTGGGGTAGGAGAGCAGAAGACACAGAGGACAGATGTGCAGGGTCAGCTCCCAGAAGAGAGGAGGGAAAAGACTGAATCCTAGGGCTGGGCAGGAAGAGGTATGATCAAGACCTTGAGCCAAGAGGCACAGGAGTGGATAGTTGATACCCAAACATCTAATAAAAAGAAGACCCTGCGAAGAAGAAATAAATAAGGAGCTATTCCGGCCTAGCCAGCCAGAACCATCTTGACAACGTGTCTTCACCAGCAGTGCCCCATCCTCTCAGAACCCACAACCCTCTGGTATGAATGTCCCTTGATTCCTTTTACAGCTGGGCCCCGGTATTTCCTGATTCGGGACAACAGGGCATTTGGATTTTTTTTTTTTTAAATGGCAGAATTCTGAAGCTAATTAGGCCATTACTCTTCAAAGATTTAATTTGCTTTGATGGGCCAATCTATAATCATATTTCCAAACAGCTTCTATTTAATTACTGCACAAAATGAATGAGGTTCTCGAACAATTTGCGTCTGATAAACTCACCGGGCTGTGGTCTGAATGCATGCGTCACCCCAGATTCCTGTGTTGAAACCTGACCCCCAAATGGGGGTCTCACACACACACACATAATAGAAGGTAGAGCCTCAGGAATGGGTCAATGGCCATGTAAGAGGCCAGAGGAACTAGTTTGCCCTTTCCTCCATGTCAGGACAGAGCAAGAAGGGGCCAGCAATGAGACAGCTGACACCAAGCCTACCAGCACCTTGAACCTGGACTTCCCAGCCTCCAGAACTGTAGGTGGGCAGGAGATATTGTCCCTGTACCCCAGGACCAGTGTTGCTGGAATCCTGTTGCCAAGCAGTGGAATGACAGCAGAAAGGACCTGGGGGCAGGAAAGGTGACGCCATGCTTCCTCCTGGGAGGGGACACAGGTATCCAGCTGTTGCCAGAACAGATGTCCCAAGAAGGCAGGAATTGTATCTGTCCTGTTACTGCTGTAGCCCTACCAGACGCTCAGCAAACACCTGCTAAGTAGAGGACTCTCCCCACCCAAGGCTAGACTGAAGTCTGGTATTTACAGCCCCAGTGAGGTCGTATCAGGAGCACACTAGAAGCTCATTTAGACCATGGCTGTTCACAGCTCCAGCACAGCTTGGTCACCAGCAAGTCCCTCTCAGCCACCAGGGCAGCCAGGTCTGCCTTGCCTGGTTCATCTTCTCCCTTTTTCTGGCAGGCGGGGCAGGGACGGGAGAGGATCCCTCATGTTGTTTTGAGGGGCCTCCGATTCCTTCTATGGTTCTGGTGGACACTGAAGGTTGAATTGTGTCCCCCCAAAACTCATCTTGGAGGTCCTAAGTCCCAATATCTTAGCACATGGCTTTATTTGGAAATAAGGTCAAGGAGGGTGTCATTCGTCAAGGTGAGGTGGCACAGGAGTTGGGTGGGTCCCTAGCCCTTATAAAAAGAGGAGGCCACAGGTGTCGCTCAGTGGCAGAGCATGTGCTTAGCCGGCACGGGCCCCTGGTTTCAGTCTCTACCACACACACACACACACACACACACACACACACACACACACTAAATAAAAACAGATTGAGACACAGACACGCCGTTGGAAGGAATGCCACTCGAACACTGCATTTTTGCCACCATAAGCCAAGAAACTCCAGGAAGCTGGAGGGAGGGACTGGAAGAGACCCTCCCCTGGCCCTGACGACAGCTTGACTTTAGACTTCCAGGCCCCGGAACTGCGAGACAAGGAGTTCCAGTCCTCAGAGCCACCCAGTGTGGGGGACTTTGCTACAGCAGCCCCGAAAACCAACACAGTGGGGGGGTCCCTCTCCGTCTGCCTGGCCAAGGCGCCCACCAGATGCCCGGCCCCTGAAATATAATTCCCCTGGCCATCAGTGTGCACAGCCAGGCCCTGCCTGGCCCCAGGGTGATTTTCCAATGGGGAACTTCCCCTCCTCCCTCCACTCCAGTACTGTGAGCTACACCCAGAGCTGCCTCATTGCTTTTTTTTTTTGGAGATCCGGTGTATTTAGAATTTTTTTCCCTTGTTACTTGCAATCTAGTACTCCTGACTAATGCCAGAACCACAGAGGTGCCCCGTGTGACCCAGGTGTCCAGGCAGGCAGGGGGCTGGGCCAATGCCATACAGGGGGATCCCCAGGGTGGAATCATCCACACGCTCCTGCCTGACCACACACCCCGCCGGGCTAATCTAGGCAGGAAGTGTGGTGTGGGCTGCTGCATTGGACAGACTGGAGAGAATGCATTAGCAATGGCAGTAGGCGGAGCCCATGGTCCTGGCCAGGTGGGGTTAGAGCAGGAAGTATGAGATCCTGTGGGAGAGCAGACGAAGGCCACCTAATTGTCGAGAGGGGTGGTCAGAAATGAGGAAAGAGCAGAGTGGCAGATGGGAGTGAGGATGGGGTTCAGGTGACCAGGGGCCCTGGCTTACCTGGGACTGTCCTGATTTTAGCATTTAAAGTTCCGGGAAACCCCATAAGGCCAGATAACCAGATGGTCACTCTGCCGAGATGGAGCCCCCAGAGGGATTCGTCAGTGGCTGGGATGGAGAGCAGGAGGCAAAGGGTAGAGAGAAGCTGAGATGGGGCAGAATGGTCAGGGGTCTTGGCACCATTGAAGAAGATGAGGGTCTTAGAGCTCATGGCTAAGAGCAAGGGACAGCGCAGGAGGATCCCACGCAGGTGCCTGACGAGGTCTGTGACTTTCCCAGGGATTTCTGTGCCTGCTGTGAGAAGGAGTGGTCCAGAGAGGCCAGTCAGGAGGCTGCTGCCAGAGCCACCCACACACAGGGACGCTGCAGAGAGGCCAGGCTGTCTGCGGAGGAGATTCAGGCAATGACTCTGAGCTCTGGCAGGGGCAGGGAGCCCGCCCTTGCAGGGCACACACACCACCACACACAGAACCTCTGCAGACTTCTGAGATCCATCATGCACCCCGATTCTGCACCCCTAGATTAGAGCTCCACGCAGCCACAGAACTGCAAGGGCTGGTGGCGCTGGATCCTCCCCGCCCCACCCCAGATCAGCGACTATCCAGGCTCCTCATGGGTCTGGTCAGCGGAGCCTCAAGCTACAGCAGCAACCAGCCCTTACATCCTGGCTCCTGGTCATTGCTAATCCAGCTCCTGCAGTCGAAGTCACCTGTGCATGTCATTGGGTGGTGGGGGCTGGGAGTGCGGTGCTGGTGCACTTCCCTCCCATAAGCCCCTCTTGCCCTTATGCAAATTACCAGGTCAGTTTTACGCTAGTCAACTTTAAACATATAGCAAGTAGGTAGTGGACCAGGGTGGACACGTTGATATTGGTGATGCCCGGCACATTGCATTTCTGTTATCTTGCCACCTGCCACGTGAATTCGAGTCTGTATGCATACGTGCATGTGCGTGCGTGTGTGTGTGAGTGCGTGTGTGTGTTTTATAGACACTCGACTCTCCTCTTTTTATTTGAGGATGACGTTACAGATGGAGGTACAGGCTGCACTGACTGAAATACAAATGTGTAAGTGTTCTGGTTATTTTTTGGGTTCTTTTTTTATTGTTGTTGTTGTTTTCCTACTCCAAAACTGCAGCGAGGAAATAGAGCCTGATGTGACAATAGAATCTAAGGACAATTCAACTGATGGCTTTCTCTTTGGGGAAGTCACACCAATCTCTGATTTTACCAACCAGCACCGGAGCCCTGGAAAGAAATCGCATATTGATCGTGTGCATCATGGTGCTGTCTCCAGGAGGAGAGAGGGAGAACAATTAAGGAAATGGATGGCAAATAACCTGACCTGGGAAGGGAGAACGTTCCCCTGCTTTCTCGGCAACATGTAGAGGTATTGATTATTAATAGGGTTTTAAGAACTCTAGCAGACACGGATGTTTGGGACTCCTGGGGAGGAGGGTTCTATGGGGGTTCTGACTCAAGCTAAGACTCAGGATGCTGGTGTGGGGTGATCACTGGGTTCCCTGAAATGAACTGCGAATTTCACTAATAAAAACCTTGGGGAGGGCTTTAAAGCACTCAAAATTTTTACAGCTAATGCAACAAGATGGTAGAAGGATCTTTTTGTGTGAGTAGCCAGAGGTCTGGCGTTCCCCGAAAGAGGACTCAGCCCAGACTGCAGCTGGTCCCTATATACGTCATCATAGTATCACAGTGTTGTGCAAACCCACACACTGTGAAAAGACATGGACCGGCTGCCACCAGTCCTTAGGCTTTGAGCCAAGCCACTGGTCACCGTGAAGAGTCCAAGACTCTCCGGGGACTCCCTGGCTTGTGCTATCCTGCCCTGAGCGATGATGTTATTGCACCTGGCTCTGGTCTAGCTGCCCTGCTGTCATTGAGGGGGCCTGCGGTTCATCAGCTGGGAGGCAAAGGCATCCGTCCAGCCCAAACAGTAACTGAGGGTGTAGGCAGCACCTTTGGGCACAATTGAAAAAAAGAAAAGAAAAACTGACCCGCACCAGGCACCCCAGCTGATTCTGCAGCAGGCTCTCCAGCCTGGAGCATCCCGGAAAGAAATGGACTCACTTGGAGCCTGCAGGAGGAGAGCAGCAGCACCGGACCCCAGCTGGCTCTGCCAGGTCATCATAGACAAGGGTCTGACCTCACCAAGCCTCGTCCCCCTCATGGAGGACGTGACCACCCTTCCTGGGCTGTAGAGGTGCTGGCTTAACGAAGCTGATGTAACAAAGGACCACGGAGGGACTTAAAAACCATGGAAATTTATTTTCTCACCATTCTGGGGACTCAAAGTCTGAGATCAAGGTGTTGGGAGGCTGGGCTCCTTCTGTGGTTGATCTCCGTGGCTTGTGTCTTTCTCCCTGGGGCCCCACATGGCCATTCCCCACCCCATAATTGTGAATCCCAATTTCCTCTTCTTATCAGGACACCAGTCCTCATGGGTGACAGCCCGTCCTGATGACCTCACTTGAACTTCATTACTTCTTGAAAGACCCAGTCTTTCGAACACAGGCACATTCTGGGGCGCTGGCAGTTAGGATTTGGACATTAGGATTCAGACTTTAACAAGAGATACCGCGCAGGGACCACCCAACGCAGGGACCCCAATCGATAAGTCATTAGGACCTCTGGCCCATATCCAGGTTTCTGGGCAAGGGGACTTCTCTGTCCCCATGGTGTTCCACACAGACATCAGTGAGTGGGAGGGGACAGTGCTCCCGGGGGCTTTGTTTAAGGGCTCCTTCTCATGCCTAAGTCCTTTGGGTTATGGACAGAGGTGAGCTCTGCACCCACCCCAATGATTTCTTTCTCTGACTTTTCTCTTGGTGAGATTTCTTCCTAGGACATTCCCAGATGTCCCCAGGACCACCTAATCCAGAAAAGGCAAAGTCCTGGCAACAAGAGCTCCCAATAGCCAGAGAGAGGGGTCAGAAGGGAAAACGAGGCACCATATTGACACATGGATATCAAGGCAAAAAAAAAGATTGAACATAATCTCTCCCAGCTGAATTTCTGGCAGACCCAGGCTCTCCCCACAGATCTTTTCTTTCAATCTTCCCTAAGTCGGGACAGGCTGTCCCAGGGTGGTTGAGTCACAGGTCCTTTTTGCTTTGCTGGTCCTTCTTCCCACCCCATGGGGCCACCAACATCTTCCCTGCGAGGTTGACATGTGGCATCGATTGAGAGATCATCTCTAAAGCCATAAGCAAGTTGAGGAGTATTTTCTGTAGCAGAAGCGCCCCTGGGGATTTTCTTTTTTCTTTTCCGTTTAAAAATTGGATTACAATAGACTTTCCCCCAGGGGCCGTGTGTGTGTGTGTGTGTGTGTGTGTGTGTGTGTGTGTGTGTATGGGGGGGAGGCAGGGATTTTGAGTCCAGGCCCTTTGAGTTGATGCATTTGGTAGGGATGCTTCCAGTGTGTTGTGAAATACGATGCCATCTCCAGCATTTGTTCGCTGTGCAAGAAAACAGGGCTGTTAACCCTGCTAAACTACATTTTTGAATAAGTGGACTTATTTTTTTTCCTTGCCTGGTGGATCTCAATAACTGCAAAGTCAGCATTGAGGGAAAGTTTTAGAACCTGAATTGTACAGAATGGAGCAGAGACAACACCCGTCCACCTCTTTCCCCTCCTCCACTCATGAAATTCCTCTGGAAGAGACTTTGAGTCATCTTGCCTAGCCATCAAAACTTCTCTTTTCTGCTGGGCGCGGTGGTGCACACCTGTGATCCCAGCGGCTAGGGAAGTTGAGGCTGGAGGATCGTGAATTCAAAGCCAGCCTCAGCAACTTAGCAAGGCGCTAAGCAACTCAGTGAGACCCTGTCTCTAAATAAAATACAAAATAGGGCTGGGGATGTGGCTCTGTGTTCAAGTGCTCCTGAGTTCAATCCCTGGTATACCTCCCCCCCCCAAAAAAAAAAAAAGAAAAAAATTAAAACCAAAACTGTCATATGATCCAGGAATTCCACTTATGGCTATATATTCCAAAAGAATTGAAAACAGGCTCCCAAAGAGATATTTGTAGACCCGTGTTCATAGCCGCATCATTCACAAAGGCCAAAAGGAGGAAGTAACTCAAACATCCATCCACATGTCAATGTCAGGCTGACTATGGTGGTCTATATACTATGGAATATTAGTCTTAAATAAGGAAGGAAATTCTTGACACTTGCTACCATATGAAAGAACTTGGAGAACATTCTGCTAAGTGAAATAAAGCAGGACAAGTAAGGACAAAAAGAACAAGTACTGTGGGTTCCATTTATATGAGGTCCCCAGAGTAGTCAAATCCACAGAGACAGTGGGCCAGACACAGTGGTGCACGCCTGTACTCCCAGCAGCTCAGGAGGCTGAAGTAAGAGGATCACAAGTTCAAAGCCAGCCTCAGCAACTTAGTGAGGCTCTAAGCAACTCAGAGAGACCCTGTCTCTAGATAAAATACAAAAAAGGGGATGTGACTCAGTGGTTAAGCACTCCTGGACTCAATTCCTGGTACCAAAAAAGAAAGAAAGTGAAATGTTGGGCAGCAGGACTGGAGGGAGGCATGGAGTTTGTGTTTATTGGGTAGAGTTTCACTTTTGCAAATCTGAAAAATTTAAATCCAGGAGCTCTGTTCCCCAGCCATGTGAATAGACTTAACTTAGAGAACCGTTCACTTCAAAATGGTGAAGACTGGTCATTTTTTTCTTTTTTTTTTTTTTTTTTTGCTTTGTCTTTTTTACCATCAGTTTTGAAAGATGAAAGAGGAAGCACTTATTGCCCGACACTGGGTTTCCAGAACATTATTCAAGTCAAAATAAACCTTCCACTCACCAGGTTGTGGGAAACTTCACCTGGATCCTGCAGGTGGACCCTTGTGTTCCCTAAAAGTTAAGCCTAGAATGACCCTGTGATCTAATGATTGCACTTTGGAGTATATGCATAAAAGAACCAAAAGCAGAGGCTCCATCAGATATATGCACACCATGTTTATAGCAGCATTATTCACAATACCCAAAAAGTGTCCCTCAGGAGATAAGAGTATAATATGCACAGACAATGGAAAATATATCATTCAACCTGAAGAAGGTTGACATTCTGATGCATGCTACAACACAGATGAATCCAGAGGAAGTGACGCTAAATGAAATAAGCCAGCCACCACAAGGACAAATATTGTATGATTCGAGCCAGGCACAGTGGCACACACCTGTCATCCCAGTGGCTCAGGAGGCTGAGGCAGGAGGATCATGAGTTCAAAGCCAGCTTCAGCAAAAGTGAGGCACTAAGCAACTCAGTGAGACCCTGTCTCTAAATAAAATACAGAATAGGGCTGGGGATGTGGCTCAGTGGTAGAGTGCTTGCCTCCTTGTATGCATGACACTAGGTTTAATTCTCAGAGCTAAAAATAAAAAATAAAAAGCAGTAACTAATTTTTAGCTTTTGTTATATATATATATTTCACTGCAATAAAAATAAACACAAGTAAACATAAGAGGTTCCAGGGGCTGTGCCCTCCTCAGTGGCCTCATCCTCTGTGTGCCTGGGCAAACCCAGACCTGGCTGTCCTTGGTGCTGGGGGGCTGATGAGCCTTGCCCTGGGTCTGAGAGACAACCCACTTCGTCTCACTAAACCACCAGGCAGAACAGCTCTGAGCACTTGTCACATGAGATTAAATTCAGAGGAAAGGGCCCTAGGAATGCACTTAGCATCATATCCTAAAAGCCACCCAAGGACACCAAGGATCTGGGGGTGTTCCTTGTGTCCTACTCTGCCAGAGACTGGCCCTCAGAGGGTGTGAGCTGTGCAGAGTGGGGGTGGACACCGAAGGAGCAAGGCAGGGGACCACGTGTGGCTGCAGGTACACAGAACAGCTCCTCCTCACAGAGCCTTTTTAATGGTGACTTGGAGGGACCTCACGTACATCTGTCATCCCCCCAAGCCTCAGTTTCCTCCTTTGTAAAAGAAGGGTGGGATGTCATCAAGGGCTGTCCAAGGACAGCAGACATTTTCAGTCTGTTTAAAAAGCAAAAATGTCCCAGATGGGCAGCACAACCGAGCTGGGGGATGTTGGGGTCAGCCAGCCCCTGGGCTGTCACCTGCTGGTACTTTAAAGCCCAACTGAGATCAGCTTGGAGGGTCTTCATCAAAGACTCTTTGATGTTTGGAATATACACCCCCTGCTACCCTCCCTAGACAGATGAGGCCCAAGAAAGATGAGTTTGGCACCTGGAAAAAAATTATAGAAACAAATAATCAAGAAGTAGCAGGACCGTTCCTGTCGTTTCCTGGCATCTAGCTGGCCAGGACCCAGTAGGGGGTGAGGGAGGGGTTCACCCCAGGGACAAGCTCTGGGAGCCACCACGTACCTCTGCAGCCTCCTGATCACCATGTCATCACTCATCGCCAGTCACCAGAGGCATCCCAGATGTGGGCACTGAAGGGGTGGTTTTGAATCCCTCCAGGCCACCTTGCCACAGTGCCCATTTTATGGATGAGAAATCGAGGCTCAGAGTGATTGAGTGATTGGCTCAGGGTCTCACAGCAGGTGAGAGGTAGGACCACAAGGTCTGGAGTTGAGGTGGGAGTCCAGTCCCAGATCTGGGACCCAATGGATGGCAGAAGCTGGGGTGTCCCGGGTGTACGGGGAGGGTCCCCATGGATAGACTCCCCGCAGCTGGGCTCAGTAACATGGCTGGTTTGAAAGCCCAGGAGCTGCTCAGCCTCAGAGGGAGCCTACAGTGATATAACCACAGAGTTCAGCATCCGGATACTGTGCTGTCCAGCCGCCACCTGGTTAGTGGGCCAGCAGTCAGGAAGGGCGCTATCTCCCCGGACAGGCACACCCTCTCCTCCAGTGTGCAGCCCCAACAGTCAGAGCCTTCCCTTGGCTCCCTGGGCCCCCTATACACCCCTGCTCCTAGTTGCCCTGGTCTGAGTCCATCTTCCCTGCTGGGTGGTGCGGCTCAGTTCTGCCAGGCCCCTGCCCAGTTTCCAGACCTCTCAGGGGGTGCAGGGAGTTCTCAGCGGGTGCAGGCCTAGTTTGAATTAGGTTGCTGTGGCTGTTATTATTTGGGGATGTTCATTTCCAGCCTCCACGCTGAGCAAACAGACCAGGGCTCATATCCAGAGCTGGAAGCCTACCGGTGCCCAGGAGAGGGCAGGAATTTGACTTCCTTCCTGTGCAAGGTGGGAAGGGGCCAGGATCAGGGGGGTCTGGCATGTGAGGTGGCTGGTGGGAGCTGCATCAGGAGCCTCAGGGAGGAGAAGCTGGAGGGGTCCAGGGACAAGATGTGTAAATGAGTGGCCAATCTGGGGTCCTGGAATTAAAGATTTGCATGCTAATTGAGCTTGACCCTGAGCACAAACACAGGCTAGGGGCGGAAAGCCAAAGATCTTGCTCTCTTATAAGGATTGTGTCTCACCTCCAGCTCTCCCTCCAGGTGTCTGCTGTGGCCTGGCAGTGCTTGGAGCAGAGTGCCCGGTGTGTCTCCTTCCAGGCCCTCAGCCATACTACATTTCCCAGAATCCCTTGCAGTCAGGTTCCTGGGGGTGGAAGGGAAGCGGATCCCCTGCAGGCCTGGCCCAGGAAGCCCTTCTCCCTACTTACTCCCTTCTGTGGATTCCCAGGCCCTGGGGACAATGCTGCCACTATTCCATGGAAGGAGCTTGGGGCCCTGAGTAACTTCGTGGAGCACAGCACCACATGGTCCACTCAGGCTATGGCGTCAGCAAGAGTAAAGCTTTACCGAGGGACTTTATAGAGATGTGTTGGTTAAAATGGGAAACCAAGGGGCTGCCACTTCTGTGGCCGCCCAAGCAAAGGAGGAGAGGGAGAAAGTGGGCCGCACCCCCCTTGCTGCCCTGCCCAGCACTGACCACACCTGGACACAGCAGGTAGGTGGGGTGTAGAACAGGGGCTGTGACCAGAGTGGAAGAGCCGGGCATTTCCACATAAACCCTGTGGCTGGGAATAGCGTGTGCTCCTGGGAGAACCCCCAATCAGCCAGGACAGCACATCAGTGGGACAGGTATTTGACAGCTTGAAAGGCAGTCCCCGCACATCCTCTGTGAACACTGGAAGCCACTAACCCAAACACTTTTCCAACCCCTGACGGACCAACGTGCTGGGGCCCAGGAGATTTAACTGGGATGTATTGGATTTTCACCTCAAACTGACCCCGTGACTAGTCTGTGGCAGAATATTTCGGGTCTAGCCTTTAGAAATCCAGGACTCTGACCTTCAACTTCTTTCCTGTTGGAACCTGCACTTTGGGGTTCTGAGCCAAACGCTCTGAGCCATTGACCCAGCCATTTTTCCATTTTATAACAAAATATTTGAGGTTGGTCATTTTGTTTAAAAAGGTTCATCTAGCTCACAGTGTTGGAGGCAGACAGTCTAAACAGCAAGGTGCCTGCTCTGGTGAGGGCCTTATAACAAATCACATCAAGACGGGACTCCTTTGGGAGGGAGGGCCATGTGGCTAAACAGGAAGCCAGAGAGAAGGGAGTCATGCCTTTTTATGATCAGCCTTTCTCAGGGACTAACTGGGGTCCCACGAGAACTGCGTAAATCCCTTTTGCAGGAGGTGCCTCCAATGACCTAATTAACCTACCTCTTAAGGTTCCACCATCTCCCAACATCGCCCACAGTGAGGACCAGGCTTTCCTCACGTGAACCTTTGGGGAACACACTCAAACCCTTACCAAGCCCCCACAATCACTCTCTAAAAAAATCCAGGGGCTCTCCAGGAAGACCACATGGAGAAACAAGACCCAGAGAGAAGCCCAGCTGTCCCATCAAGCCTAGCAGGGACCTAGGCCGACCACCATCTGACCACAGCACCTGAGAGGCTCTAAGATCAGCAGAACTGCCCCCTCCGAGCCCAGCCGGCCCCCAGGACCAGGAGAAATAATTACATGGTTCTTTGGAAGTCATTTGCTCCATGGCAGATAAGTAAGCAAAAGAGCAGTCATTCATGCTCTACCTCTCGCGAGGCTAAAGTCTTCAGAAGGAGGAGAAGGAGGAAGGGAGGAAGGAAGCAAGGGAAATCTTATAGGTAAGGTCAGCAGGAAGTGACCTCAAGGAGCATATTGAAGTGAGACAAGATGGTACAGCGCAGGAGGCCCTTGGGGGAGCTCCCAGTCTCTAGCCTCCTCTGCTCTGGGGTCTGTCTGCACTGTTTGGAACTAAGAATTGAGGAAGCTGCAAGATCGGGGGTCCCCGTGTGACCCCAGCAGGCCCTTCTGATGAAGTTCAACAAGGGCCATTGGGGCTGCGATGTGGAGCTTCTCCCCACCAAAGCCAGCGGCCACACAGAGAAGCCACTTGGCACAGGGACCTTGGTCCAGACCCTGAGAGAGCCCCAGGGAAGGCCTAGGACCCATGTCCTGGACTGTGGGGAGGAAAGACCCAGGGAGCACAGTGATGGCACTTGTCCCCAGAGGAACCAAGCCCTCGATAGCTCACACCTGCTATCGAGGAGACGGAGTGGCCCTACAGCTCCATGAGGTAGCCCAGAGCCCTCAACTTGGCCACAGGGGACACAGTCCTGTCCAAGTTTGCTCCGGAAGGCAGCGTCCTGGCCTGACCTGCCCCTCCACCTTAAGTCCCCAACTAGGACTCCTCTTGCATCTTTATGTCCCCTGCTGGGGTGGTCCAGGCAAGTCGGATGGAGAGTCCACTGGGGCACAGCACTCCAGGCCGGACCCTGAGTGAGCAGAGAGGGGCAGGAGATCTGTCCTTACTCGGTGTCCCTGTCCCCTGCAGCTGCAGGTGCTTCTGCACGCACTTCTGACTGGCTGTCATGGCTGTCATCTGTCCTGGCAATGAGCCAGGGCTGTTGCCACAGGTGACATCACTATGGAAACACTAAGTCAGGGCTGCACTCAGCCGAGCCAAACACGCCAAGGGCTCTCAGGGCCTCTCGTCCACCAATCAGAAAGGCAGAGCCAGGCACAGTGACATCTCCCTGGGACTCATTAGCAGAGTGGAGTGGAGGTGCTGGGGGGGGGGAGGACAGGACGGGGAGACAGTGGAGGGGAGAGGGGAGGAGGAAGGCAGGTGACTACATGGGCCTGGGAAGGACTCGGGGGTTTCCAAGCCCAGATCACAAGGGTTGAGGGGTCTCTCCTGCCAAGTAGCCACATCTGCCACACGCGGAACCCAAGAGACCAACCTGCCCAGGAGACCAGAGCCCAGGCTGGACCCCAGACGCAGCCCTGCAGAGACAACGCGGAACCAAGAGCCTCTGGTCCTGGGCTGCAGCCCGAGAGGCCACACAGCAGAGATGCTTTTTTCTCAGGGATCCAGGGAGGTTTGGGGACGCAGCAGGTCCACATGGGGACCACGAAGGCAGGAAGGGAGAACTTTTTCTTCCATGAACTTCTCCTCAGCTCGCCATCACTCATTGGCCGGGCGAGGACGGCTCACAGGAGCCCCTGATGTGAGCCCATCAGAGAACAGTCCCATCCCCAGGAGCCCCTGGGCATGGGTGAGTCTCCGGCTGGCATTTCAGCATGCGGACAGCCGGGTTCCCAGGCTAGCCCACACAAACCTCAGGGCCACATCCCACCGCGGTCCCTTCTGTCCAGAGCCTAATCCCTTCCTGAGAGGAGACAATCTGCAGCCTGGGGAGCACCCGCCCTTCTAGCCTACACTTTGCACCATCTCATGAGCTAGAAGCAGAAAGAGGGGATTATAAGCCACGTCACCCAGATGTCTTACTGGGCCACTCTCTGGGTGCCCGGTTCCACTAACTGTGCACGTGCTTCACGTCAGACAACCCTCTGAGGAAGGGGTCATATTATGAATGGCCCCGTCCTGTACAAAAGAAAGCAGCCTTCCAGAGAGGAAGTAGCTTGCCAAAGGCCCCTGCTGTGACTTGTCCTCCAAATTGTCATGTGGTAAACCCTCAGTCCCAAGCTTGGAACTGGTGGAAGGCAGTGAAAACTTTTAAGAGGTGAGACCCAAATGGGAGGTCTTAGGTCATCGGGGATATGCCCTGGAAAGGGATTTTGAGACCTGAGGCTTTCCTCTTTCTTTCTCTCTTTGAATTCCTGGCCACCGTGAGGTGAGCAGTTTTCTCCACCATGTCCTCTCACCATGATGTGCTGCCTCTCCACAAGCCCAAAGCAACAGGACTAATCAACCATGAACTGGAACCTCCGAAGCCGTAAGCCAAAATAAACCTTTTCTCTTTATAAGCTAATTATCTTAGGTGTTTTGCTATAGCAACAGCAAGCTGACACAGCCACATAGCTGACAAGAGGAAGAAATGGGCTTTGAATCGAGGACCCTGTGAACTGCAGAACAGCATGGTGAAACACTCTGGCACCAAGCACAGGCTGAGTCATCTGTAAGAAGCTATGATACTGAGAGGGGAAAAAAAATTCCCCTTAAATTAACTAAAGAAGTTAAAATGTGTGGGGAAACTTTCCCTTTCCTTCTATATAGCTGATGGCGGGGCAGAGATTTACATGGGTAAAAGGGTTTTCTACCTTCCCTAGAGATGTAAATCTCCCCCTTCTGGAATCTTCCATCAGCTTGACATGGGTGCCAAGAGGGCCAGAAGATCTGGGAATAGGCTTTGCCACTGCAGGCCAGGGTGGGGACACCCTGCAGCTCCCGTGGCCTCGGCCCCTCCCCCACTCCAGACGGCAGGAGCCAGGCAGCGGAGACCCGGGGTTGACCTGGGATCACCGAGTCCCCCTGCATTCTGAAACTCTCTGAGCCTCTCTGTGATAACCACAGACCCTCAAATGTGACAATGATGGCCAAGGACAGCAGCCCCGATGAACTAAGCATCTAGTACTCAGCCCCCTCCAAAGGGTTCCAAACCCAGGATTCTCCCCAAGGCCAGAACTGTGAGGATTGGTACCAAAGGGAAGAACACTATAATCTCTTTGCTCAATCATCTAAATTTTTAGCTGGGACGGATTCCTATGAACAAAAGGCAGATTAATCGGAGAAAAACACAAGTGTGTCCACTGTGCTTGCAGCGTGCCTCACGTCCCAGAAGAGTCACTCTAGGAAAGCCACTCTTTCTCAAAGCAGTGGCTTGGGACTCTCTCTTAAATACGATTTTAACATAGAGCGATAAATCTTCGAGTGAGAAGACAAAGGAACGAGAAGTTTCAGCCTTGAGAGGTGGGAAAACCATGGGTGATGTCACCCCTATGAGTCCATGCATTGGGGAGGGGCCACCATCCATTGGACACTCCACGATGGGCCCAGGGTTGGGTTCTGAGGCCAGAATCTCCTTTCACTCAGGAGCTCATTTTCACGGAACAGGGAAGAGGGGATTGGGAGATGGGATTGGTGGCACCACACTATAGAGTCTGCTCCGACCTGAAAGGGAGGAGAGACATCCCCAAACACTGGGAACTAAGAGGCACACAGAGAAGCAGACCTGTGGGAAGAAGATGGAGAAACCGTCTCCAATGTCATTGCCATGTTTCCAGGAGCCAACGCTCACATTCACCGTCTGGGATCCCCTTTCCTAGCATGGAGGATTCCCGCAGGCTGAATCAATGGTGGGGGAAGCTGTGGGAGCTTGAAGAGGAAGAAAGGAAGCAGCTGACCTGGGGATGGCTGTGCCAGGCTAATCTCCCAGCAGAGAAGAGTTTTGTAACAGCTAAATCACAGACCAGGCTAGACAAGGCTGGACATGCACCCTGTCTTAGTCCATTTTTCCTGGCTATCACAAAATAACTGAGGCTGGGTACTCTATAAAGAAAAGAGGTTTATTGAGTTCACAGTTTGGGAGGCTGAAAGTTCAAACAGCAATGACACCAGCTCTGGCAAAAGACCCCTGGACTCAATCAGATCCTAGCAGATGGCATCACAGCAAGAGGAAAAGATCACATGGTGAGAGAAGAAGCCAGAACCCAGGGAGGACCATTTTTAACAACCTGTTCTCATGGAACTACTTAATTCCTTCCAAGGACAGCAGCCCCGATGAACTAAGCATCTAGTACTCAGCCCACCTCCAAAGGGTTCCAGACCCACATTGGTCCATCTCAACATGTCACCCTGGGGATGGAGCTGCCAATACAGGAGCCCTTGGGAAACACATGGAGATCAAGTCCAGACAGAGCACGCTCCAGCTCGAGTCTCTCGTGTCTCAGGTCCAGCTTCTTGGCCTTCCTGGGCACCTCCAAATAAACTACTTGCACAAGACTCCTTCTCTTGGGGACTGCTTCTATGTGGACCCAAACCGAGGCAGGCCTCCATTCTCCTCGGAGACATTGCTTTGTTCTCAATCATCATTTGTTGCTCTCATGATCCTCTCTGAGAGCCAGGGCTGTCCTTCGGTCACGACCTGCACAGGGCCAGTTGAACATGGTCTTGAAGTATCTCCGGCCAAAGGACTGCCACCCTCCTACCCCGTCTTACCCTGGACAGAAACAAAAAAAAATAAACGCTTTTGTCTTTGAGCCTCGAGAGCACCCTCACCAGAGTGAAGGTCAGGACACTCTGGGTGGGTTCTTCAGTAGCTCCTCCATACCATCACCACAGTAAGGACAATGACCCGACGCTCTGGGACCTTTCAAAACTCCCACAGGCCTGCCGCCTCAGCTTGCGTGAGGATTGCACCTCGCCGGCGTCGGCTGATTGGGACAGCTCTGTGCTGGACCCAGTTGGATTTAGGGTGGTTGGTGCACACCTGTAATCCAGATACTCAGGAGGATCCCAAGTTCAAGGGCAGCCTGGGCAGCCTGTCTGAAAATAAAAATTTGTTCAAAGGGCTGGAGATGTAGCTGGGCTGTAGAGTGCTTACCTAGCAAGTGTGAGGCTCTGCTTTCAACTCCTAGTACTGCCAAAGAAAAGAGGCTAAAGCCACCAAACATACTTTTTTGGTTTTTGTTTTTTGTTTTTGGTACTGGGGATTGAACCCAGGGGCACTTAACCACTGAGCCACATCCCCAGCCCCGTTTTATATTTTATTTAGAGACAGGGTCTTGCTCACTAAATTGATGAGGCTGACTTTGAACTTGAGATCCTCCTGCCTCAGCCTCCTGAGCCACTGGGATTACAGGTGTGAGCCACTGCACCTAAATTACAGACAGGGCTAGACAAGGCTGGGTACGCACCCTGTCTTAGTCCATTTTTCTTTGCTATAACAAAATAACTGAGGCTAGGTACTCTATAAAGAAAAGAGGCTTAATGGCGCAAATATACTTTCTAATTAAGCAAGAGATGAAGGTCCAGTTCTCTCTTAGAGAGGACCCCTTCTGTGATTTTTCTCTGCAGTGATGCCCTAGAGGGTGTGGTTGGCAGGAGGGGAGGGGACACCTGAAGAGGGAGAGGGGCCTCCCTCATCTCCATGCTCTGGGACAAAGCTGATTCCCCCTACCCAGGAGAAGGCTCACATCAGAAGTTTCAGCACATACCTTAATTAGAGACAGGATTTTGTTCTCAGCCACCTCCCGCCCACCCGGGTGGGTCCCGATAAGAGGAAGCAGCATTGTTTTTTATGCTTATGAGGCGGATCGGCTGGAAGAGAGCATTCTAAATGAGATTACATCTTATACATGTTTAATGTACTGTTCTCCCCATTTAAAATGCAGCTCTATTAAAATCGCAGGGAGGGAAAATTGACTCACAGAGCTGGGTGTGGGGAGAATAGATCACCAGTGAAATGAATAATATATTAACAGAATAATGATGTTGCTTCTCATATTAATCGTATAAATCACAGGATTCTTGGGCTGTCAGCAGAAGTTAAGGGGGAAAAAAAAAAAGGCCGACTTCTGATTTTCCAGCCTGGGAGGACCGAGGCTCGTGGGGTGTGGGGCTGGCTCCGGTTATGAAACTGGGGTTTTCCGGGCACTCCAAGAAGCCTTGCCAGGCCCTGGACTTCCCCCAGAGGTGGCAGTGCTCTGTGGAAAAGCTGCCGCTTGGCTCCAGCCTGAATCTTGCACCGATGCCAACTGTTTGCTGTGGATACCAGAAAGATGAATGCCCCCTGGCCGAGGTGTCAAAAATGTATACAGGTGGTTCTAAAGATGAGCTACCGGCCAGGACAGAGGTCTGTCCAAGAAATGCAGGTGGGATTTCCCCCAACAGCCCAGGTGTCCCCTACTCCTGTGGGTGCATCTGATGGGACATTGGGTCCCCTGGTACCTAGGCAGGTCCTGGTAAACAATGGGCATCTAATTATAGATTGTGAATTGCAACCATGTTGGATGAGTGCCTAAGGGATCAATAACTCTCCTCCCAGCACTTCGGAAAGAAATAACTTGTGGAAGCATTGGGAACAGGTGCGTTTGGAGAGGGGTTGGCATGGTGGTGGCAATGCACGTGATCTGCGCAGGGAATTTCCACACAAGCGCAAAGAAGAGAGAACTTGATCCACAGTCAACAGAATCCAGCCAGGATTTATAGGGAGGAAATAAAGGTGAGGAAAGCCCACCCGGGAAGCAAACCAGGGGGCCCCTTGGTTCATAATTAGAGGTCCGAGTGGACCCATTCCTGTATATGCTGTTTTTTTTCTTATGTGCTCTGCAGTGCTGTCCCACAGTACCAGAGTTAATCTCTCCTTCCACGTTTGATGCCCCAGTACCTCCTTCGTATCACTGCTCTTGAATTTGGGGGACATTATTAAGTAAAATGAGGGTTATTTTAACATGTTCTGTGATAGTGCGCCACTTGATATCAATGACTAATGGGAGGATAACATATACACCGTGGATACATTGGTCAAAGAAATGATTCGCGTTCTGGGTGGGGAAGAGTGGGATGGTGTAACACTGCACCATACTATTTAGAATGGCACACAATTTAAAATTTTTGAATTGTTTATTTCTGGAATTTTCCATTTAATATTTTCAGAACTTGGTTGACTGCAGGTAAGTGAAACCATAGAAAGCAAAACCACAGATAAAGGGGGATTACTGTGTTTAGTTCTCCCTCCCCATTGGTGTTGGGCTTACACAGGTGACTCTGCCAAGTGTATGTGAGCCCCTGTCAGAGGAGCAAAGGCTCAAAATGTGCTTGCCTGATTGAGCTGGCCCCCTTCTTCTTATGCTATTGCTATGAGAAGCACTTCCCCTGGAGTAGGGCAGACCTGAGCCACACCTGCTGCCTGAAGCAGAGCCACCCTGCCAAACCTAGCCTGGTCCAGGGACCTACAGCTAATCTTGCAGACCCATGAGTATGGACATAAAAGCTTACTATTGGGAACCACCAGGTGGGCTAGTTTGTTACATGGCGCTACTATGAAAATTTCTAGCTGATACAGTGACAGAATAAGGACTCAGGGCAACTTTGCCAAAGCCCAGGTCATCATCAATGTGCTAAACCTCAGTCCAAGAGAGTCCTTGTGGGAGGATGGAGGCTCCTACCAATCCACCAACTCCTCCCAGCTCGGATCCCACTGACTAATCAGAGGATTCATCTTTCTACACAAAGGCCCTCCCCTTGGCCACAACTGATGCAGGATCTTCACTGCAGAGGCCTGAGTCAAGTTCCAGGCCTGAGTTGCCTTCCTTACTGGACCAGCTGGGGCCAGAAGCCACATGTACCCATCAACACAGGATTATTAATCACACATATCACTGCAGGTGTGAGCGCCCACCCCTTTACTGCACCAGCTCATTCTCTCCACCACCATCCTAGGACGTGGGCTCTGTCTCTACCAGCCCCAGTATCTGGAGGAGGAAGATGAAGCTCAGTGCAGTCAAGTGACTTTCCCAAAGTAACACAGCTAATCAACACCTGGATCGCTTCTCCAATGCAAACCGGTCTGACTTTGTGCAAAGTGTTGTTCCCCGTCCTCTGACCCAGGGTGTGCACCCATCACCTCCTGAGTGGCCAGGTGTCACTGAGCCCACTCAGCACTCTGTTTCAGCTGCCCCACGTGGGAGCTCAGGCTGTGGTGGACGCCAGGGGAGGTGTGTGGAGGCGGAACAGGGCAGCCAGGCTCCAGGTGAGACTGGACAGGTGCCAGATCTGGGGCACAAGTGAACCCACAGACAAGGGACCACTGTCTGTCACCTTCCTCATGCTCTGCTTCCCTCTCGGATGGCGGAAGGCTCCGAGCCAGACCCACCCCACAGACTATGACCACACAGCCTTTCTGACACCAGCCAGGACCACGTCTCACGTGACAAATCGTTGACAGTGCGTCACCATCAGGCCAGTGAATGTGCTCAGGGGCAGCTGTCTACAGCGATGACTGTCCAGCCTCCCCTCCGCCCACAGGGGAGCCACAGGCAGCCCAGACCAGAAGATGCAGTTGACACCCGTGGGACACTGTGACTGTTGTGGCCCAGCCAGGCTCCCTTTCCCGGCAGGGTCCATGTCCGAGCCTGGATCTCTGCCCAGCAGGACCAGCCCCATCCTGGGAGGAGGCAGGGGGCTGAGAGATGAAGTATCGCCATGGTAACTGAACCCACGCCCCACCAGGGGTTTCCACCGCTTCTGCCTCTCCAGGCCACGGGAGGGCAGCTGAACCCCCAGGCTGGAGAAACTGGGGCACGGTCAAAAGTGGCTCATGGCACCAGACAGATCACAAGCTCCCTAGGCCCCTGGGCTGCAGCTAGAGCCAGAGCCAGCCAGGAAAGTAGGCCACAGCACAGGAGTCCGGCCTGCACACCCTGCCGCCTGCCCCCTCCTGGAGCACCGGAAGAGGCTCTTGAAAGGACCAGAAACTCTGAGAAGGTCTCTGGCCTCGCAGTGCAGGGCCGAGAGAGCCAGACGCAGTCAAAAGGGTCCCAGAGAGCCGGGGACCAGAGGGAGAGGGGGGACCCTTTCCTCCTGGGTGGCCTTCATGCAGACCTGAATGCCTGTCTTTGCTGATGGGGAGTGGCTGGTCACCAGTGTTCCTCAAAATGCACTCCATGGAGGGAATTATTGGAGAACAGGCTCAGAAAGGCACCCTGTCAAACTCACTGTCACCCTGCAAGACAGGGGCAGAACTGGAAGCAGAACCCAACTGTCTCAGCACCAACACCAACCTCGGGAGGTTTTGCCAGTGAAATCCTCATGAGACCTGTTTTTAATCCCCATGCCCAAGTCCCACCCAGGCCAGTAAAGTCAGGGCATCTAGTGACAGGTGGCAGAGGTAGTGATCATGGCACTGGGATTTTGTCCAGGTCCAGGTGATTTTGTCGGGCAGTCAGGACCACTATACTGCCGCCCGGCCATACCAGCCCACTCCCCAACTGATCCATCAGCCCCAAAAGTGCTTGACATAAGTTCTTATGTATTGGAAAACTTGGCTGTTTATTTTTTTTAAACCAATATTCAGTTACATTTACTCTTAACGTACAGAACACATAGTATAAAGGTTTCATACTGAATAAATGACATTCTTTAAGCCAAGAAAGGAAGTTAAGAGGGAATTTAGCCAGGCACGGTGGCGCACACCTATAATCCCAGAAGCTCAGGAGGCTGAGGCAGGAGGATTGCAAGTTCCAAGCCAGCCTCAGCAGTGAGGCCCTAAGCAACTTACTGAGATCCTGTCTCTAAATAAAACATTTTTAAAAGGGCTGGGGATGTGGCTCAGTGGTTAAGTGCCCCTGGGTTCAATCCTAGTACCAAAAAAAAAAGAGAGAGAGAGAGAGAGAGAGAGAATTTACACCAAGTTTTAGCTGCATTATTGAATTACAAATGTGCACCTTTTGAACTCTCTCCATGCAATCTGGTCTTGGCAGACTGTCTCTGTATAGATGGTTCCAAGGTCAAATAGAAATGATCACAAGTTTTCAATAAGTAGAGAACCCTCAGCATTCTCCTTCTGAGCAGCCTTTGCTGAGTGACCCCCCAAGTCTCACCCAGTTCCCCTCCTGTAGGTCTAGTCTCTGGCTCTCCTCGGCTGCCCCGAGGCCCCTCCTGGCTGTATTCCCAGCCTGGACACTGAGTACCTGTGTCTCCATCACGTCTGCCTCCTGCCCTTGGCCGTTACTCCACTTGTAACTCATCCTAGAATCCCCAGGCCTGTTCCGAGCCAGTGGAAGAACCCTGAGGTGTCTCGCCCCATTTTCTGTTGCTCTAACTGAACATCACATTTAGAACACAAAGGTTGCCAGGCGCGGTGGTGCACACCAGTACTCCCAGTGACTCAGGAGGCTGAGGCAGGAGGATCTCAAGGTCAAGGCCAGCATCAGCAACTTAGGGAGATCTTGTCTCAAAATGAAAAAAATAATAATAATAATAAAAAGAGCTAGGGATGTAGCTCAATGATAGAGAACCCTGGGTTCAATAACCAGTACCAAAAATAAATAAATAAATAAAGGGTTATTCAGTTTTTGGTGCTGGAAGCTGACCTTTCCCAAGGTTGTAGGGTTGCATTTAGTAAGAGTCTTCTTTCTTTCTGATGGGGGACTCTGTAGACTAAGGTGACACAGGGCATCACACAGCAAAAGGGACACATTAAGAGACCCTGCCAAAAGAACTTTTGTTAAAGACATACTCCTGAGATGATCATGAATCCATTAATCCATAAATAGATTAAACCATTCATGAGAACCGAGCCCTCAGGACCTAATCGCCTCTTAAAGGGCTCAGCTAGTCCCACCTCTTACTACCTCATAAGGGGGATCCCTTTTTGTGGAGGGAACAACCCAGGGTTGCTCTGCCACTGAGCCAAATCCCCAATCCTTTTGATTTTTTATCTTGAGACAGGGTCTCACTTAGTTGCTTAGGGCCTCACTAAGTTGCCACCCTCCTGCCTCAGCCTCCCAGGCTGCTGGGATCACAGGCATGCAGCAACACCCTGGGCAATGAGGATCACTTTCAACCGGAGTTTTGGTGGGAACATTCAATCCCTAGTATGAGCTTTATGTGTGAGTCAGCAACCCCGAAGATGATAACGGGCAGATGAACTTGAGAAATGAATGTGACATGCAGAGATATCTCTGCCAAGAACTTGGCTTCATTTGCCCAGTCATTCACATGTCATAGTTGTAGAAGCTCTGAAACCCTCTGCCTGGGAGGCAGCCCCTGTGGGGACTTGAAGTAAGTCCTGTGAATGTTTGTACTCTGAAAACTATGAGTAACTACCTTCAGGTCATTTTCAGAAAAATCTCCACTTTCCCTTATTCTAACTTACGCAGAATGAGCTTTCTGGGTCTTCAAAAGACAGTGAACAGCCACAGCCTCACCCAACAGCACATTCTACGTCAGGTACTCAACGGACAGCTCAAGAGGACCCCAATGCAGCAAGTGGACCCCAATCATCACAGGACATCTTCCCAAGCTGAGTAGCAGCCTGGGGAGGCAGGGAGGGTGGAGAGATTGAGGTCCTCACTCTGATTGTGCAAACTCCTAGTTCTCTGGTCTGGGGCAACATCTCTGCCAAGGCACAACCACCCACCCTGCTCCAGGGCTGCCTGGGGCTTGGAAACTTCCAGGGGACCTCCATCTGCGATATTCCACAGGATGTTGGAGAAGCTCGGTGCAAACCAGCAGTCACCAAAAGGGACCCCCTGCTGGTGCACGAGACTCCACTGCTTAGGATATTTGCAAACCCCATACACAGACTAGACCTGCCCTCTGTGGAAGAGGGAGATGTGGAGGAGGAAGTGGAGGTGGGAGGCTGGAAAACCCAGTCTGGATCAAGATTGCAAGTTGGAAACCTTGTGAAAACAGACTGCTTGTGCCAGGTATGGTGGAGCACGCCTGTAATCCCAGCAGCTCTAGAGGCTGAGGCAGGAGGATCGCAAGTTCAAAGCCAGCCTCAGCAAAAGCCAGGCCCTAAGCAACTCAATGAGACCCTGTCTCTCAATAAAATACAAAATAGAGCTGGGGAAGTGGCTCAGTGGCTGAGTGCCCCTGAGTTCAATCCCCAGTACCCCCTCCCCCCCACAAAGAAAAGGAGGTGGATGATCAGAGGATTGGAGATTTGCAGAATATTCTGGCCTTAGCTGTGAGAAACTTTGCTCCAAGGTGGAATTAAAGGAATGAAGAAGGAGGGGGAATTCCATTCTGGTCTCATAAAAAGGCTCCACGAACCACCCCTTGCTGCAACTGGACCCATTAAAGACCTAATTTCCATTCACCTATAACTTTATTAGGCTCATCCAAGCTATTCATCAGACAAGCCTGTCTTGAGAAGGGTGTAGAATGACTTTTATTAAAATAGCCTCTTGGAGGCGACTGTATTAGGTTTTATGACCCCACACAGATCTACCTCTGCAAAGAGAAGAGCCTCTCACCACCGCTCAGAGGTTACAGGTGGGATGCGGGGAGACAAGATGTCCCAGACGCCCATCCCCAGATAGGAGTCAGAAGTGGGTTTGGGCCACATCTCTGCAAGTTCAGGTAAAATTTTCCATCCCTGAGAGCTGCCTGCTGACTCTCTTGCAGTGCCATCCCCCCTAATTCCCAGCTGTCCTGCCCTTCAGCCATGTGCTAGAGTTAATGTTTATTTTTGGAAACTGGTCCCCAGGCAGAGCCTGGAGAGTCAGGATAAGGGGTGGCTGGGCTACTGGAAGACTGTGACAGGGGGACCTGGGGGCACAGAGCTTGGCAAAAACGTAGAAGGGAACAGGTGCAAGAGGCTGAACTGGGTGAGAATCATCTACCAGAGCCACGTAGAAGTGCCTGGGTTCCTCACCAGGGAGAGAGAGGAAGGGGACATCCCCGATTCACCCATGAGTGTGCACATCTTCCCTGCATTGGACAGAAAGCCCCCCATGGGGATGAGTGGGAAAGGGATCAAAGTGAATCTCCCAAGATCAAGGTCAGCTCTACAGCTTTGCTGCGGAGAGAACTGGAGTGAGCTATTCAGCCACTCTGAGCCTTGGTCTCCTCATCTGTAAAACAGAGCTCGCATCTTTCAAGTTGCTGGGTCATTGGCAGGATTATAGCAGACAAATCACATGAAGCATTGAGCAGAGGGCCTGGCATGGCTGCTGTGAGTGTCACAACGACGATATTGTCCCATGATGAGCAAGTTTTGGGGCTTGCACAGTTGCTGATTGGTTGTACCCCCACACCCAACCAGGAAAGGATAGGATAGCAACTCATCCAAATTCATTCTGAGGCTAAGTGGCTGTCAAGTCCTCTGGATCAAACAAACTGAGGGTTATGTTCCACTCCAGCTCACATCTAAGGTTTCACATTTGTCTGCCTGTCCCAGGAAGAATTTCCAAAGGATTATCTGTTGCTGACCATACTTGCAATGATGCCAAAGAGAATATAGTAAAAATGCACACATTTGAAAACAATAGTAGTACCCCGTCTCATGGGCTATTGTGCAGGTGAAATGAATCAAAACTTATAAAGAACCTGGAGCCAAACAGTGTGTGCATGTGTTTGGAAGGAGTTTTCTTTGGGATTGGGCTGCCATCATGAAACAAAATGGCGGTCAATATATTTCCAACGGGGAGATGTCTGCTTCTTCACAGGTACACTGGCAGAGGGGGGCCCCTGCTTACCTTCAGAGTCCAGGATGCTACTCTGGTTCCTGATCACAGGATGTGCATCTCCAGCCTGGGAGGACCTGTCTGTGCATCTTTATCCCACACCCTTGACCTCTGCTGGTCCCTGAAGTCCCCTGCCACAGTACAGAAGGATGAGCAAGCAGTGAAGTCAGGGAGCAGCTCAGGACTCTGAGGGAGACTAGGAGACCAGGAAGACTTAGAGTAGGAATGTGACATGACCCACCTAGATCTTAACAGGCTGCTGTGCGGAGACTAGACTTTGAGGTGACAAAGGCAGGAGTGACCGCAATGATCCAGGCAAGAAATGAGAATGACTTGGACCAGGGTGGGCACCATAGAAGTGGGGCAAAGTGGGATGGTTCTGGATGAACTGTGATGGTTACCAACAGGATTTGTCAAGAGTTTGGAGGTGGGGTTTGAAAAAAAAATAGATTCAGGGTGACACCAAGGTTTGCACTGAGACACGAATAGATTAGAGTCACCATCCACAGAGATGGGAAGGCCGGAAGGAGGAAATTGGAGGCAACTAGAGCTGAGAGGGGCCACTGGGCCCACCAGGAGCCCACTGAGAGCATGTTTCAGGAGACAGGGAGAGGAGTAAAGGGTAGACTAGTGGCGATCCAAGGACCACCCATTGCCCACCACCCATTTGAGGGCTGCGTGGCAGAGTCCCATCCAGAAGGTCAGGGCCTCCATTCCCCCAAAGGTCCATGCCTATCAGCACATTTCTCAAGAGAGATAGAAAAACAAAAAACACACACATTCGGGGAGGAGATCGGAGTCGTCTCCCTCTCTCCTCCAGCAGATAACATGGCCCTGGACATGGGCTCAGAAAGAAGCAGTTGACACCTGGCCTTGCAGCATCCTTCCTAAGGAGCCAGCCCTCCTGTCTCCGGCACAGAACCTCTCAGCCCTGGTCCTATTTGGTTATTCTACACGAAGGTTGGTTCTCCCAGGAAAAAGTCAGAAATTCCTCTCCCTTCAGAAATAAAATATATACGCCTGCCCGTGGCCTCGCCTTCCTCTTTCTACATTCTCAGCGTGAGGCTGAGCCTTTATAATTCATCAAAAAGGCCACATGTAATGAGCTCCGCTCTTACTCGGCAGCCAGACTGCCAGCTCACCTTTTAAGAAGCCTACTCCCTGGTCCGGGACCCTCAGATCTTCTGGTCCCTGAGGCTGGGGACGATTCACTTGTGAGTCAGGCCTGGGGCTGAGCCAGCCCTGCCCTCTGAAGCCCCTCCCCCTCCCGAGGACCAGCCGGGCAGGGAGGGGCCGTGCAGGGAGCTCCCATTCATTCATTCATTCATTCACTGAACAAGCTCTCGTTAAGTGCCTGCTGTGTCCTGGGCAGTGGAAGTTCATGTGGACACTGTCTTACATAATCTCCCTGACAATGTCACGAGAAAGATATCCATGTGTCCATTTTGCAGATGTCGAAACTAAGGTACCAAGAGCTTTCATAGGCTGTCCAAGTTCCCTTGACTGGTGTGTAGTACAGAATGAATCTTGTCCAAAGAGAGGTATGGCTTTTGCCATCTGCTCTAAGTCCTTTGAATGTCCTCCCTGGAGACCTAAGAGTGTCTTTGTTTACCTGGGGACTTTGGGCCTTGCCAAATAGTTTAACAGTGGGATTTAGGGTGGGGGGCTTTGGACCATAAAAAATGAACTTGACCTCTAGAAAGAATGGAGGCTCTCAGCCTCATGGCCTGTCCACCATGTCTATGGGATCCAACTCCCATAAAAACTCTGAACACCAAGGCTGGGGTGAGCTTCCCTGGGTGGCAGTATCCCCTGTACCTTGTCACACATCATTGCTAGGAGATGGTAGCACCGCCCCTGACTCCAATGGGAAGGGACAGCCAGAATCTCCACGTGTGGAGCCCACCTGGACTCTGCCCCACGGGCCTCTTCCTTGATCTGATTTTCAGCCTGTCCTTTTCCTGTAATAAACCATAATTGTGAGTCTAATGGCTCTCAATGAGCTCAGTGAGTTCTTCTAGTGAATTTTGTAACTGGGGGCTTATCTTGGGGACCCTCAAATATGCAATCAGTGTCAGAAATGAGGGTTGGTGTCAGAAAGTGAGATCCCACGGACTATTTCTTTTTCTTTTTCTTTTTTTCATACCAGGACTGAACCCAGGAGTGCTTAACCACTGAGCCACATCCCCAGCCCTTTTTATATTTTATTAAGAGACAGGGCCTCCCTCAGTGGCTGAGGCTGACTTTGAACTCTGGATCCTCCTGCCTCAGCCTCCCGAGTGGCTGGGATAACCGGCGTGCACCACATGGACAGTTTCTTAACACATCTCCCAAACTGTGAGGGAACCAAGTTCTCTCATTTTAAGAGAACAGAGCCGCAGGAGTGCGGCCTCCGCAGCAGCGTGACTCACTGGCTGTGCGCTTATGTGATTTGTCGTCGCGGCTCTCAAAACAAACACAGGCCTTCTCCCTTCCAGAAGCTTCTGTGGCAGCGGGTCTCAGATTTCAATCCCTCAAGAAAGACCTCTCCCTCCAGTAGTGTCCAGTCTTCCTCAAGCAACTTCCTTCCGCTGTCCGTTCATTCCCTCAACACTGTGGTCATGAGGATCCCCTGGAGGACCCCAGCAGTGCCTGAAGTCCCAAGCTATCTTGGCCCTGAGGCTGGACTTCCTGTGGTCCCGTCTATGTCAGTGACTTCCTGCAGCAGACCCATTTCTGGCTCCAGTATTCCCCAGAAGGCTCACTGAGTCCACCTGAGGCTGCCCAGTGGCTGAAGACATTTGTGGACAAACTTCCCTCCCTCTCTCCTTCCCTGGGGTCAGACTCCGCACCAATCCAGCAGCTCTCCCAGCCTGCCCACCCCCATTTTCTCTATTATAAGCTGTGTCCATGTCCCAGAGACACCATGAAAATGACCATCTTCAGGTCACATAAACAGCAAAATGTATTTCCGGTTCAGGAGACCAGGAGTCCCCGACCCCGGTGTCAGGAAGGTGTTTCCCTCTGGACTCTCTGAGGAGAGGCCGTTTCTTGCCTCTTCTGGAAATCAGTGACTTCAGGAAATCCAAGGAGCTCCTCAGCTTCTAGACACGTCGCTGTAACCTCTGGCTTCATGGTCACATGACCTCTCCTCTGTGTCTCTGTGTCCTCTCTTCTGCTTATAAGGACGCCAGCCATTGACTTCAGAGTCCTCGTAACCCAAGATGACGGCACCTTGAGATCTTTAACAGTTGTCTCTGTACAGGGCCTATTTCCAAATCAGGCCGCACTCCGAGGCCTGGGGGACAGGAGTTTTTGAAGAGACACTACACTGGTGCTTCCCTGCATTGGCGTCTGACTCTTAGTGAACCTGAACCAACACACCTCCGTGGGTGGGACCATGTGAGACATCAGAGCTACAATTGAGGCCCACCTCACAGGACAGTTACCACAGATGTGGCCCCTGCCTCACGGGACAGGGGATTTGGGAATCGGACAGGCAGGGAGGGCCAGGTTGAGGATGGGGGTGCCCTGAGACTCACCTCCACCTGCTTCTTGTCCTCCCAGTGAAGGCCTCTGTTCCGCTGGGTCCTACTTGTTTGGGACCTGGCCTTGCCACTTCTGGAGTGGGTTCTTTCTCTCCTGGAGCAGGCTTGCCCTCTTCTGGAGTGGCCCACTTCTTCTAGACCAGGTCTGGCCTCTTCTGGAGAGGGACCTGCCCCTTCTAGAGCAGGCTTGGTCCCTTTTGGAGTGGGCCCTGCCTCTTCTAGACCAGGCTTTGCCTCTTCTGGAGCAGTCTCTGTCTCTTCCAGAGCAGGCTTGGCCTTTTCTGGAGCAGGGCCTGCCTTTTCTAGAGCACACTCTTCTGGAGTGTGGGAGGGGGGCTTCCTGTTTTGGAGCCAGCCTGCCTCTTCTGGAGTGGGCCCTGCCTCTAGTGGACCAGGCTTTGGCCTCTTCTGGAGTGGTCTCTGCCTATTCTAGAGCAGGCTTGGTCTCTTTCTGGAGTGGTCCCTGCCTCTTCTGGACCAGGTTTCTGGAGCGGGGCCTACCTCTTCTAGAGCAGGTCTGTTCTCTTCTGTAGTGAGGCCCGGCCTGTTCTGGAGCCAGCCTGTCTCTTCTGTAGTGGGCCCTGCCTCTTCTGGACTAGGTTTTTCCTCTTCTAGAGCAGACTTGGCTGGAGTGGGCCCTACCTCTCCTGGACCAGGTTTGTCTTCTTCTGGAATGGTCTCTGCCTCTTCTAGAGCAGGCTTGGTCTCTTCTGGAATTGGGGCCCTGCCTGTTCTGGAGCCAGCCTGCCTCTTCTGGAGGGGGCCCTGGCATTTCTGGAGCTATTCCTGACTCTTCTGGAGCGGGGCCTGGCTTCCAGGCGGTACACACGCAGGAGGCTGTCTTGTTGGTGAAAACACCAGGGAGAGTCTGCAGGGCTCTCTTCTCCCTGCCTCTCCTGAGCCTGAAATAAATGAGAAAGAGCTGTTCCTGGCAGGGTCTGCCGAGGAGCTTCATGGCAGGAATGAAAATTGGCTGCAGCATCCAAGAAATCCTCGAATGGCAGGGATTTCCAGGACAACATACCTCTAGGAAAGGAGCTGGAGGGGGAGGATTGCAGGCGCCTCGGCGATGGCACCCACTGTATGCACAGGTGTACACCCCTACCTGGGGCCTACCTGCTGGCACTGGGGGTGAGGGGAGGGGCTTGGGGAACCCGGCAGGGGTCACAGCACAGACCCACCTGTAGTGTCTGCCCATCTGCCAGCCTCTTCCAGTACCCAAGCCCATCGGCTGTTTGGGGTCACCTTGTCCTGTTACATTTCAACAAAATCCGGCTTGGCACCTATCCAGGGCCTGGGAGGGACGCCAGGTCCCTTCGACTCCCTGGGAATTCTCTGCAGGCTGACATGGCTTCAGGCCCGTCTGGCACCGGGCTCTGGCTTTCTCTGAATTCTCCATCTGCCCTGGGATGCGGTGTGTCCTGGGCTGGCCAGTCCTCCTTGGCCAAGCGTCACATCCAGACGGTCAGGGACCTAACGCTGCCTGAAAGCGGCTTTTTCCAGACTCCATCACATCCTCGGATGCTTAAACTGAAACAAGGAGACCCTGGCCCTCGAAGTCCCTTGGCCAGTCCTGCCTCTTGGAGCTGTGCCTGGCCCTTCTACCCTCCGACCTGGCCTCGAAGCCCCAGTTCCATCAGAGTGGCCCATGACAGGTTCTCCTCCCTCTTCTCACCCCCACCTTAAATGGAATCTGCCAGACGGATCTACCTCCCATCCCTGTTTAGACAACCCCTTCCTCTACCCCAGGGAAGTAATTTCTGGATCTTTCTAGAAACCCAAGCCAGAGAGAAGTACCCATGTCCAAGCCCTGGCCTCGAGCTGAGCTGGTAGCACACCAGAAATGCAAGAGCTGGTGCAGCTTGACTTGCAGCCCTGTGTCTTAAGGAGGGGAAACTGAGGCCAGAGACAGAAACCACTTGCCCTAATCATGCCGCGAGTTAGTGTCCTAGGAACCGGGAACCTGGCCTCCTAAGGTCTTATCCCAGCTCTCAGGGCCTGAGGGCACCTCCAGGCACAGAGCTGTGGGTAAGGGGTCCTCAGACAGCTCCCTCTTGCAGCTGGGGCTCGGATACAGTAGAAAATCTGTGCCAGGCAGGCCTGGGTGCCTCCCTCCCGCCCTCCCTCTCTCCAGGTTCAAGGACGCTAGACTGGGAGGTGGGCAGACCTTACTGCCTTCTGTCCCTCCTCTCCACTCCAGTCCCCAGAGTACAGGACAGCTCTGTCCTCCTCTCCACTGAGGAAGAACATCTTTGCTAAAACCATTATAGAGCATTCTGGACAAAAATTCGTTCCTATGTTGAAGTCCTACCCCTCCGTATGGCTATAAGGGGCCCATAAGGAGGTAACTGAGGTCAAGTAAGGTCATAAGGGAGGGGCCCTGCTCCAATAGGAGTAGTGTCCTCATAAGAAGAGGGGGCCAGTGTCTCTCTCCTCTGTGGGGACATAGCAAAGAGGCCAACTGTAGCCAGGAATAAAGCCCTTATCAGAAAGCAACCCTGCCAGAATCTTGATCTTGGTCTTACAGCCTCCGGAACTGTGAGAAAATGAATCTCTACTGTTTAAGCCACCTGGTCTGTGGCATTGTGTTATAGCAGCCACGACAGAAAAAGAGATCAGAACTATTTATAGACTCAGTGATATCAAGTCTGGGAGTTGCCTCAAAATAATAACAGCGGAGGAAATGGGCAGGGGTACAAAGGAAACAGGGTTATCTGCAAGCTGACAACTGTCGAATGTGAGCGATGGGCTCCTGGTGGGGGTCATTATTTTGTTCTCTTTGTTTTTATGTGTTCTTGAAAAAAAAAGAATGTTCATAGAAATATATAGTGGAGTAGGTCATGAAATCAATTCAGTGGGTCACGACCAACATTAGAAATGACATCGAAGAAAATAGAACAGTCTAGAATAGAACCCACCAGAATGCATTACCTGAATTAATATAATTAATACTTGACGAAACATTTTTTAGGAGTGTGTGTGTGTGTGTGTGTGTGTGTGAATGTTAGACGTACTTTTTACTGTAGTCACAGTGAAAAGAGTTGGAAATCGATTTCTCGTACTTGGTTTGACAGTGATCTTTGGAACCAGATTGCCTAATCCCAGCTAGCTGTGTGACCATGAGCAAGTTACCAAGTTTCTCTGTGCCTCAGTCCCCATGTCTTTAAAATGCAGCTAAGACTACTACTCACGTCCTAGGATTGATGTGAGAATTAAATGAGTTAATAGGTGTGAGGCATTCCCAACAATGCCTAACGGGCTGTAAGTGGTCAATAAACGCTAATATTACAATGACATTGAGTTTGCTGGCTTGAAAAGGTGTGTGTTTTCTGAGAGAAAACCACAAAAGAAGAAGTCTCTAACGGTGGAATTCCAGACAGTGAGGTGACTGCGTTCACTCATGAACATTCATCATGGCGTCAGGCACGTCCTCTAGGTACTGGTCCCAGGACACTGGGAATAGGGGGCGGGGGGAGAGACAGACACAGTCCATGCCCCCTGGAGCTCACCCTCCACTGAGAAGAGAAATTAAGCCCTTTATCATAATAAACGTGTAATTATTGGGTGGGAGAAAAAAGCAGGGTGGTAGAGGACCAAGAGACCAGGCAGAAACCAACACCCAAATGATATTTTTGACTCAGCCACAAGTAAGATCAGGGGCAGGTGTGAGTGGGACAGGCAGAGGAACAGAGAGGGCCAAGGCGTGGGGACAGGACCACTGCATGACAGGAGCCGGGTGCTAAGTACTGCCCTGCCCAGGAGGGTAGCCACCAGCTGCATGTGGCTACTTAAATTCAAATCGATGAAAAACAAAATTAAAAATTCAGTCCCCTGGTGCTCAAAGGCCACTCTGCATTAGGCAGAGCGTGCACCAAACATCCCCGTGGCGGAAGGCTGGCGGGTCAGCACTGGTCAAGATGCCGCAGTAACGGCTGGACCCTGGAACCACCAAGGAACCAAATTTCAAATTTGATTTCATGTTAATTCATTAAAATTAAATTGTTCAATGGCCCTTTCATTCAGTAATTGGAAGACGTGATTATGTTTGGAAAATAACTTGGGTATGTATATCTACTTTTTTCAACTGTTACATTTTATGGAATCCAAATAGAGATCAAGTTGAAATTCACTGGAAGAAGAAAAATAGGCACACCAGACGGCGAAGACACAAAATGAAAGAAATGAAGATAAAATAGCTCATTAATTAGTTTTGTATGGATTACAAGATAAGATGATATTTTGGATATAATGCGTTCCCGAAAACATGTTATGAAAGTAAAAGATAATCTGGGCTGTTTTCCTTTTTATTTTTAGTGTAGCCAATAGAAAATTTTAAATTACACAAGGATTCAAAATACATTTCTTTTTTTCTTTCTTTTCTTTTTTTTTTTTTTTTTTTTTTTTTGGTGGTGGTGTGGGAGGGGTAGTAGTGGTGGGAGGAGACTGGGGATTAAATCCAGAGGCGCTCTACTGTTGAGCTAGAGCCCCAGCTGCTTTTATTTTAAGACAGGGACTTGCCAAGTTGCCCAGGCTGGACTTGAACTTGCAATCTTCCTGCCTCAGCCTCCTGAATAGCAAACCAGACTTCCATAAGACAGTGTCAAGATAGGGCTTTCGTGGGGTCAGGGGAAGAAGATTAGAGGGTGAGCTGGAAAGTTCTGGAAGTCTCATGGGCTCAATGTAGAGTTTGAACCTCCTGGATAATGGGGAGCTACAGAAGGTGTTTTGGGGAAATGACAGGGTCAGATATTGCTGCCTTGGAAGGATCCCTCGGGCAGCGTTAGGGGGAATGGAGTGAGCAAGGAAGCCAATTGGCAAACACAATAATCACATCAAGCTCCCTGCATACCAGAGTGGCTTGGATTAGTATGGCAGCTGCAGGGATGGAGAGAAACTGTCTTTCTTTTAAAGAAACTGTCAAAATTTCACCCCAAACCGGTTTTTATTTCATCAACCACCCCTGTATGGGGGATGGAAAATGCAGTTGTCCAGTTGGGTTCTTGGCTCTCCAGACCTAAGAATGGAAATGAGTGGGGTGGTAGATAGCAACCTCGCCGTGGCATAGTGAGTTCTGGGGAGGTGACACAGAACCAGGGGGTGGAGATACAGGATGGATGGATGAATGGATGGATAGATAGATAGACAGACAGACAGAGGTAAAGATAGATACATGAAAGGAGATTCATCATGGATGAATGGATAGATAGTGAAAGGGTGAGTGGGGGGGGTAAATGGATGGATAGATGGATAAGTGGATGGTTAGTGGATTAATGGAGAGATAGATTGATAGACAGACAGATGAAAGGGGATTTGTCTGGGGAATTGGCTTATGTGATCATGGAGGCTGAGAAGTCCCGAAGCTGGCCGTCCACGGCCTGGAGACCGTTCATGTCCTGGAGACTGAGTAGTATTGCTCAGTCCAAGTCTGAAAGCCTCAGAACTGGGGAAACTGATGGTGTCATTCTCAGTCCAAGGAAAGGCCTGAGAACCTGGGGTCCACGAGGTGTCCAAAGGCCAGAGAGCCTATGATCTGATATCCCAGGGCAGCAGAAGGGGCATCCCAGCTCCAAGAGAGAGAGAGTGAGGGAACGTGGCTTTTCGTTATTGTTCTGGGAACCCCCCTCAACTCCATGAGCCCACCAAACATTGGGGACAGCTCTTCCCCACCCAGTCTACCAACCCACATACCAGTCTGCTCCAGGGACATGCTCACAGACAAACCCAGCAGGGCCATTTGACCTGGATGCTCCCTAATCCAGGCAAGTTGACACCTACCATCAACCACCCCAGTGGCTTTGAGCCTCAAAGGGACCTACAGACCCCACTCTGCCGGGTGCAGTGCTCAGGGGCCTGCAGAGCAGAGAGGAAGCCATGGCTCTCCAGAGGTGGTCACCAAGGAGGAGCCCTCCAGAAGAGGGTGATGTCATTCAGGGCAGGTGACATGGCAGAGATCCCAGTATAGAGCCCCAAGATAGGACGTTGGAGAGAAAGGCCAAGCAAAGAAATCAAAGGCACAACCAGAGATAGGAAAGGGCAAGGACAAAGGTCAGCAGATTTGTGGGCCCAGCCCCAGCCTCACTGAGCTCCGGGCAGGATGAGCCTAGGACCGGGCGGGGCGTACAGGAAATACTCCACACATACTTGTTGAATATCGTAGGTTTGCCACATTAAAATTCTCAATGTCCTTGGCAGGAACAATTTCAGAGAGGCACGTGGGGAGCCAGAGTGCACTGGACAGCAGGGCCCGGGGAGAGGGTGGGTGGGTGCAATACTTTCCAGAAGTCTGGCTGGGTAGGAAAGGACAGCACATGCCCTATTCAACTCTGAATCCCAGTACCCAACATTACTATCATGATGATTATCATTCCCAATAGACAGATGAGAAAACCGAGGTCAAGGAAGTAGAATGACTGTCCTTGGTTTGCAGAGACTTGCTCGTGAGCCTACCCACAGCCCAGCAGGGCCTCGCTGCACACCCCCACCCCTGCCCTCTCTCCTTACCGGGGCTCCTGTTTTTCTTTCATGAAGCTGGCTCTTTGATCATCGCAGTGGACATTTTATAAACTAAACAAACAAACCGAAGCTGCAGGTTTTGTTGCTTTCTTTTTTTTTTTTTTAACAAAAGAGCTCATTGAATAAGCAATGGGTTCTTCTGCGACTATTTTTAAAGATGGAGCTGCAGGGTAGGCTGGGAGGAAAATCACCGAGAGTGAGCTCCTGAAGGTCACCGGGCACTTAGGGAAAAATCCAGAGTTAGTGGGGCCCCCTCCGGGCCCTGCAGGCTGCGAGCCGTGAAAGCATTTGCCCACGATGGCCCAGGCTCCCTGAACTGACCAGGGTAGCAATGGCCTTCCATCTCTGCAGTGTCCCTTGCCCTATCCCCTTGACCCAGGGATTTTATGATCCCATTCTCTTCCTCCCCCTTCCCCACCACATTGCTGGCCACTGGTCCTATCCTCACGGCTCTCCAAGTGGGGACCAATGATCCTGGGAACAAGCTAATGCCCAACCATTTCCATGACACTTTAGTTTCAGGGAAACTGAGGCTTAAGAGATATCAGTGTAACTACGTGTGACAATCTGGGGGATCAAACCTATGGTTCTCTCTGTCACCACATCTCCAGCCTTCTACACTGCAAGGAGCTCTCTATTCCTCTATAGAGCTCTGTTTCAGGGGATCTGGAAAGTTCTGGAACTTTGCTTTAAGGCGTCCCTGAGCAGTACTGCCAGACAGATTTTTATTCAGAATTTAGTGGGGAAGTTTCAATCCTTGTGCACAAAAACGTGTGCAGGTAGCCCTGGCTCCCTGGGCCTGCGTTTCCTTGTCTGTAGATTGGGGTAGATGGTAGTAATAGCAGCTGTTGATGTTTACTGTGCCCTCAGTGTGTGGCACATGGCCGGTGCTGCAATGCTAGCAGGTGCTATAATTGCTCCCAGCTGAGATAAGGCAAGGGAGGCTCAGTACTGAAAAACTACTTGTCCAAGGTCGCAGGGCTTGCAGGGATTTGAGCCCAGGTAGCCCATCTGGCCTCACCTGCACAGGGCTGTTGCTAGGATAGAGGAACAGGGGAGGTAGGGTCCTGAACCTGGATTTCGGCCCCAGCCCTTCTGGCTGGAGCCTGGGTGCCCTCTAGTGGTCAGAGCAACCACTGCAGCTCAGTCCCAAACTCCTTGCCCAGCTTCCGCTTGGTCAATCCAGGCATGGGCAGGCCACCTGAAGGCCTGAGAACCAGTGGCTCTGCTCGGAAGCCTAAGAAGCTTGCTTGCAAGGAATCCAGCAGGCTGAGGGTTCGAATCCCAGCTGCACTGCCCCCAGCTCTGTGACCTTGGCTATGCCTCTCTGGTAGGTGAAATCACTGTGCGATTAGGTTCTTGAGCCTCTTTGTATCAGAGGATCACTGCTTCCCCTCTTGTATCTGGAATGCAGAACAAGAGGGGTTCTCCCTGGGTCTAGAGGTGGGGTCCAGGGGAACAACCCCATCTGACTGTCAGGATGGACAACTGAGTTGTCTTCATGTTGATAGAAATCCTGTGCCTCTGTTTCCTGGGAGCTTGGGAGAGGGGGATAAACAGACTCCCAATGTTACCGGATGCACCTCCTGAAACTTGAGTCAGCAACAACAATCTCCAACAACAGGAGTGTCAAATAACAACAAATTGCAGCTTAGTAAGGAGACCCTTTATCCAAAGGATTCGTACCAGTGAGGGAGAAAGAGACCTTGGCCACAGGGGCGGGGCCTCTGACCATGTCCGCCAGCAGCTCAAAGGTCAGGCGCGCGCGCACACACACACACACACACACACACACGAGGTAAATACAAAGAATGTTTTGAGTTATGTTTAATAGAATAGAGTAAATGCAGGTAGGAAAACTCAGGTGTGAGGACATGGGTAGAAGGTCGGCCCTGTCTGGAGGATGTTTCACAGAAGCTGAATCCAAGTTGGGCTAATCACCATTTTGCTCTGATTGGACCAATGGGGACAAGAAGTTCAGTCGACCATTTTTGAGGCAAAGAAAGGGAATGTTAAGGGTCTGTGCATAACATTGTCTTGTCCTAGGTAAACTAGGGAGCACCCTGAGTCTTCTCTCAGCCCTAGAGGGAAGGGGAGGCAGGTGAATCTTTGCAATAAGCTGTTTTCCAGAACACCAAGAGTGGCCTAAGAACACTGCCCTCATTAATTGGTTGACTTTGAAGATGACAAGAAGGTTCCGGTGTGGTGGCGCACGCCTGTAATCCCAGCAACTGGGGAGACTGAGGCAGAGAGATCTCAAGTTCAAGGCCAGTGTCAGCAATTTAGCGAGACCCTGTATCAAAAAAAAAAAAAAGCCTGTGAAATGTAAGAATAAACAGAAAGCAGTCATTAATCTTTTTTCGAGTAACTATTAACATCTGGCAGTCACTCTGGGCACAGCTGATTGTCCTTGTCCTTGTAGTATAGTGAGGCACCAGCTGGGTACACAGGAGGAAAAAATATCTTTTTCTCTTATCTCTTTGAATTCTCCCCCAGACTCCCTGGCACACACACACACACACACACAAAAAAAAAAAAATCCTATCCACTGGAGAAAAGCATATAAATGTAATTAATGTGGGTTTTACATGACACAGGACCTTTCACAAGGAAATGAAGAAAAAGTTAAACCGGAGTGTTTCTATTCTAGGTTTGGTGAACGATGGTGTAGTTGTGGGAAATTGGGCTGGACAAGAGGTAGAGCCAACCCTTGTTAACTGAGGACTCAGCAAGGCTGTGTGCCAGATTCTCCCCCTCTTCCCTCGGTCTTTAGATACAGGGATGGGGGTGGGGCTCACATGATGGTCTATGACCTGCTTCCGGTGGGGGGAGGTGAGGGTCCTCCCTGCACCCTCTGTGCCTCAAATTCTCTTCCACTTAGAATATGCAACGTGCCAAGGTGCCTCACACGAGACTCGGGCTGTGTTCAGCATTCTGATTGTTGACTGAATGGGTGAGGGTGAACCCTGAGACCAAAGTGGGTGTGATTTGGACTGTGCTATAGTTTGGATGCTGAGTATCACCAAAAGCCCGATTTAAAAGGTCTACCCTTGGTTCCCCGAGGAGGTGCTAAGAGCTTTAGGAGGAGGGGCCTAGGGAAGTTCCTTAGGTCACTGGGGACATGACCTCAAAAGGGATTGTGGGACCCCCATCTCTTCTTCTTTTGCTTCCCAGGCATGAGATGAGCAGTTTGTGCTGCTAGGTCTCAGACAGTTCATTATAGTGATGGGAAACCAGCCTAGACCTCATGGGTCATGACGAAGGAGTGAACAGTGTGGTAAGACCAAAGGGGCGGGGAGTGGGACCTGAATGACAGGGGAGTTGGGAGTTGCTGAAGGTTCTAGAGAGTCCTTGAGAATCAGCCTGGGAAACATTCCAGTGGAAGAGCCAGGCCAGGGATTGTGGTTCCTGTCTGACAGTGTCCTGTGCTCTGGGACCTGGGAATGGGGGACCAGGCTTTGGTCTTCCTCTTCGAAGAGCTTATAGCACCCCCTGGTGACCATTCCTGGGAATGCACCAGGGATTGGGGAATGACTGGAAGAAAATGCAAAGATGAGGTTTCCCCAGATGGGCAAGGTTCCAGCTCAGAGGACAGTCCTGCGGGAGGAGACCTGGGTCCAGTTCTGGACAGGGAAGATGGGCAAAGTCAAGGAGAGAACTAGACATAGGCATCTGGAGCCCAGAATGTGGTCTGACCTGGAGACCAAGACTAAGGGCCATTTAAAGGGAACATGAACTGTGGGGCCCTGTGGGGCTTTTTGCAAGGAGAATCTCCCACCATCTGAAGCACAGAATTAAGCTGGGCTTGTGCATTTCCCAAGTTTCTATTCAAAGGTCAAGCCAGAGAAGGTGGAAACCGCCCTCACCCTCACCGGGGGTCTGCGACCTCTTGTGTTGCAAACGGGAAGACAGAGAAGGACACATGGCCAGTCGGCCCCACCCAAGGCCCCACTAGAGCTGCCCTGCCCACCTGGGTCCTCCCTCACCTTCTGCCATCTTGAAAGTCCTGCTTCCACTGAGACGTCCCCTTGCTGGAGCCTGGGCCCCAGCACCTGCTGCTATCTGAGGGTCCCAGCCCATCACTCCCAGAGGCCACCATGTGCCCTGTGCAGCAGTCACACAGGTCCACATGCCCCCCACACAGGGGCATGCACACATGTGCAGTACACAGAGAAGAAGAGCAAACACAAGGTGGTCAGTAGAGGCAACCCGGCCTAAGGGGGAGGGGACAGCAGCCAACTAGAGCCAAAGTGATGGCCGTGGAACCCAGTGGTCAATGCATCCTGGATCTCTAAAGGCCTCCCCAGGCCTAGATATATCCCCAGGGCAGATACTTCAGTCCATTTTCTGTCACTGACAACAGAATACCACAGACCAGGTTGTTATAATAAAGAAAAGAGTTTTTATTGGGGCTCCTGGATCTGGTCCAAGGTCCAGAGGCCACACGTGGGGAATGGCTTCTTGCGGGCAGAGTTCCAAGGTGGTGAGAGACAGGACCTTGAAAGAGACCCAAGCAAACTGGCTTTAAAGCAGATGTGCTCTGGCCATCACCCATTAACCCGTGAACCCAGGAATCGGGAAGCTGCGTGAATGACTGATCCACTCACGAGAAGAGACCTCGTGGCATCTTGATGTCTCACCACTAGGATCAAATGTCAACATGAGTTCCCAGAGGGAGGAGCACATTGAAGGCATAGCAGGAGCGAAGGCCCTGGTTAGCAGGCGAGGGGACTGCCAGGGCCTGGTGAGGGCCCCAGCAGGGCTTTCCCACACCTGGGCTGCAGTGTCCCTGATACCTGGAACACGGCAGGTCAGAAAGATGTGCCCAGAGCGAGGCGTTCCCTTGGGAACTTCCCTTCCAACAATGTGCTCACCCCAGGAGCCCGCCAGGGTGAGGGGACTGTGTGAGTCCAGCTGGGATCTTGAAGAGGTCGGGGAGGACAGTTGAGCTCAGGGACAGGGTTGGCCGTTCTCTCTGATCCCCACTCTCACTTGTCCCTGCAGAATCTAACACTTTTGGTTTCTATGATGGCCATTTGCCATGGGCAGCAAGCAGGGAAAGGAGGAGAATGTATGCTGAATTGGCTGGATTGTGGCGGGCTGTGGATACTTCTAAAATGTTCTCTGGATGCTTGGAAAAATGCATGTGTTTGTTCACTCTCCTCCCCCTCCTCCTCCTCCTCCTCCTCCTCCTCCTCCTCCTCTTCCTCCCATCCTCCTCCTCCTCCCCGTCCTCCTCCTCCTCCTCCTCCTGCTCTTCCTCCTCTTCCTTCTCCTCCTCCTTCTCCTCCTCCTCCTCCCTCTCCTCCTCCTCCTCCCTCTCCTCCTCCTCCTCCTTCTCTTCCTTCTCCTCCTCCTCCTCCTCTTCCTTCTTCCAGTACTGGGGATTGAACCCAAAGGTGCTCTACCACGGAGCTACACCCCCAGCCCTTTTTATTTATTTATTTATTTTGAGTCAAGGTCTAGCTAAGTTGCCCAGGCTGGACTTGAACTTGTGATCCTCCTGCCTCAGCTCCCCAAATTGCTGGGATTACAGGCATTCCCCACCCTGCTTGGCATTTTTAATGGAGGAGAAATTTGCATAACACGCAACACTACTATTTGAAAGTGAACAATTCAGTAGCATTTAGTGCACTCAGCGTGTGCACACGTGTACACACCCACCACTGTCTGGTCCCACACCTGGTTCTTCAAACACAGCATCCTCAGGAGGCAGCCACTCAGTGTTCTGCAGTCCCCAATCCAGTCCTCTGGCAACCACCAGCCTGAATCCAGTCTGTATGGCTTTGCCTCTTCTGGACATTTCATATAAATGGAATCATGGAATGCCTGACCTTTTGTGACTGGCCTCTTTTTCTTAGCATCATGTTTGAGGCTCATTCTTGTTGTAGCATGTGTCTTGCCTTCTTTCCTTTTCATGGCTAAATAATTTTTCTTTGTGTGAAATCCATTCTTCAGTTAATGGACATTTGGTTGTGTCAGTGCTTTGGCTATTGTGAATACTGCTGCTATGAACATTCATGAACAAGTATCTGTTTTACTCCCCATTTTCAGTTCTTTAAGCATAGATATCTATCAGTGAAATGGCCAGGTGCGTTAATTGTGTTCAACTTTCCAAGGATTCGCCATATTGTATTCCATAGCAGCTACACTATGCTACATTCCTGCCAGCACTGATCAAGGGGTTTCTCTTCATCCACATCCTCACCAAGACTTGTTTTTTTCTGGGTGTTTTTTGTTGTTTGTGGTTGTTTATTATAGTCATCCCAGAGGGTACAGAAATGATATCTCGTGTGGTTTTGATTCCATCTCCTTAATGATCAATGACATGAAGCAGCTTTTCACACACTTATTGGCCAGATATGCATCTTCTTTGTAGAAAAGTCTACTCAAGCTCTTTGCCCATTTAGTTGTGAAGTTGTCCAAATGCACATTGTTTTTGTTTGTTTGTTTTGGTACCGGGGATTGAACTCAGGGGCCCCACAATCACTGAGCCACCTCCCCAGCCCTATTTCATATTTTTATTTAGAGACAGGGTCTCACTGAGTTGCTTAGCACCTTTTTTGCTGAGGCTGGCTTTGAACTCACCATCCTCCTGCCTTGGCCTCCCCAGCTGCTGGGATTACGGACTCCTTTATATACATCATTTAATGCGAAGAAACTGAAGTTCAGACAGATTGACTGTCCCAAGGTCACAGAGTCAGGCTACAATTCAGATCCCCACTGGCTCACCCCACTCCCCACCTCTGCTGAGAGCAGATTATTTTGAGGCTGGGGCCGTTGGCTTGTGCTGACCTGTGGAGGCCTCAGAAAAGCTACAGGGCAAGAAAAAGAAGCAGAACAAAGGGACTTTTTTTTTTTTTTTTTTTTTTTTTTTGGCAGTGCGAACCTGGAGCCTCACACATGCTAGGCAAGTGCTCTGCCACTGAGCCACATCCCCTGCCAAGAGAGCTCTTCTTCTTGAAAGACCTCCCAAGGACCAGAGTCCCCAAAATACCTGTCCTGGAAGGACTAAATATTGCAAAAGCTGCTTGCCAGGTTGGCTGTTTTGCCTTTGTGAATGTGAGTATGTGTGTGCATGTGGCGTGTATGTGAGTGTTCATGCATGTGAGCAGGTGTGTGCACACGTGTGCAGGTACTGCAGCTGCCAGGATGGGGCGCTCTTCTTCCCCATGTGGACTTGGCCCAGGCTGTGCCAGAGACTGCAGGAGGCATGGCTGGGCAGGGGCTGCCACCTGCTGGACACGCTAGGTACTGCAGGAAGGTAGACCCTGGGACACGGAGCCTGTTCTCCTGGGTCCTTTATTCTTTCCTCTGTCCTGCAGAAAACAGCGTCCCCCACCACCCCTAGTACCCACATAGGTCTCTCTAGAGAACAGCTGCTAGGACTTCAGAACCTTGGCATTGTGAACCCCTTACGTCTGGTCAAGTGGGCTTAGAATAACATTTTCAAAAGCATATGATATAAAATAATAGGATGCCAAAGGAAAGCCATTATACTGAAATACAGTTATCCAAATGGTCACAGTAATATATGTCATCCTTTAAATAGAGCCCAGAAGCAGGTCCAATAAGCCATCATTTTAAAACCATGATCAATGTAAATGATATATTCTTAAATATTTTTGTAGTTGTAGATGGACCCAATACCTTTATTTGTTTATTTTTATGTGGTTTCTGGGATGGAGCCCAGGGCCTCACACATGCTAGGCAAGCACTCTACCACTGAGCCATAACCTGGGCCTGTAAATGGTATTTTTGAGAGATCGGCATTATTGGAACATGTTGTAGAAAATATTTGTGATTTATGAGATCACAAAGTCACAGATACTACTAACAGCACTGTCATCTGGGGGCCTAGATTTGTGATGGGAAGACATACCATGATTCCGCATGCCTGGAATCCCAGCGGCTTTGGGGGCCGAGGCGGGAGGATCTCAAGTTCAAAGCCTGCCTCAGCAAAAACAAGGCACTAAGTAACTCAGTGAGACCCTGTCTCTAAGTTAAATACAAAACAGGGCTGGGGGATGTGGCTCAGTAGCCAAGTGCCTCTGAATTCAATGCCCAGTACCCCCCCCCAAAAAAAAAGTTTATAACAATAAATATGTAATTTCTCCCTCCAAGTTTGTGAATTCTCTCCAAGGATTCGCATCTAAGGTTAAGAGCCTACGGCCCAGACCCTGCCTGGTGGCCCCAACACCTCCTCAGCCCCTTGCTCAGGAACCAAGCAGGTCACAGCCCAGTTTGATCCTCCAGCACAGCCCCCCGCCCTGTCTCCCACCTCCACACTCTGACCTGCCCTCAATGTGGAGCCCAGAGGCATTGCCTTGAGGTCCACCCAGCAGCCTTCTGCTCTGAAAATGGACAAGCCCATCTGAGATACCATCGTGCTGCCCTGTATCTCCTTCAGACAGACAACGGTGCCTCTCTCCAGGACACAGGCGGGGAGGCCTCTGTGTCCTCGTACCTGGACATCACCACCTGGCCCAAACCTTGTCCTTCTGTACAACCTAAGGAGACATCAAGTCCTTTTCTTTGAGTCTTTTATTTCCTAAATCCCAGACATTATGAGGTTACAACATAAGTTTCAGGGAGTAGCCCCTTCCTGCCCTGTCACCAAAATTTAATGAGCACTTACTATGTGTTCGGTATCATTCTAGGTGTTGGAAATAGAAATAATAAACAGAGAAGGCAATGTTCTCTCCTTCTTGGAGCTTATAGTCTATGGAGAAAGAGATTGAATAAGTAAGTTAAATGAGTAGAACGTAAAGCAGATGATAAAAGCTATGGAGGCAGGTAGAACAGGGAGGTGGGCGGTTGACCTCACAGACTGGGGAATGTGTGAAGGAGGGGGAGGGAGCACTGTGCGTCTCTAGGGAAAAGCATCCCACCCGGGGAATGGACAAGGTGTAGGGGTGAAGTCAGTGAGGTCACAGTACAGGATGTGCAGGCCTTGGGGACCACAGGAAGTACATTGGCTTTACTCTAAGATGGGAGGTTGGGGGCAAAGGAGGATATGGCTCTGGTGCCACCTCCTTCTTTATTAAAAGAATTTAAACTAACATGTAATGGTGTGTATTTATGGGATACAGTGTGATATTTCAATTATTCCACCATGTGCAATACTCAGAGCAGGGTAATCTGCTCACATATTTTTTTTTTAAATTTCCTTATAGTGAGAGCATCTGCAACCCTCTCTTCCAGCGAGGTTGAAATACACAGGGCATTGTTCTTCAGGACCTTCACCGTACCAGGCAAAGGAACACCAGAACTTTGTGCATGTCACTGACCTCCCCCCTCCTTGGTAACCAAAACCAAAACCAATGATGATGTGCTGCAGTTTTGAGGACAGACTTAGCATTGGACAAGGGGCACGTGGCCCCTAATGGAAGGGTGGAGGCTCCACCAGGGATAGGCAGTGGTGGTGGGGGTGGGGGGAGAAGTGGCTGGGTTCTGGGCTTCATCTGAAGAATTTCCTCTTGGATAGATATAGCGGGTGTGAGCTACCCAAAGGGACATAAGAGAGTATGTTCATTTCCCATGGCTGAGGTAACAAAGTGCCTTAAATTGCGTGGCTCATTACAGAAGTGTATTCTCTGACAGCTCAGGTGGCTGGAAATCTGAGATCCAGGTGTCAGCGAGGACAGTTCCCTCTGGAAGGCCACATGTTCTGGCCTCTCTGGCTCCTGGGGGTTCTGCCAGTGCTTAGCATCCCTTGGCTTGTAGATGCACCACTCCAATCTCTGTTTCCATGGTTACCCTGCAACCTTAGAGTTGGTCTCTATGGTTACATAGCTCTTCTCCCTACCCATGAATCTGGATCTGAACACATTTCTCTCTTAAGGACTCTGGTCATTGGAGAAGGGCCCACCCCAGTCTGGAATGAACTCAACCTAACTTGGCTAAGGCCATTTTTCCATACAAGGTCATATATACTGGTTCCAGGTGGACATGGATTTGGCAGGGACACTGTTCAAGGCAGTCCATGTGTGTTTGTCTACATTTTCATGGAAATGCATTTTAATCATATCAGGCTTGAGAATTCTCCCAAGATGCCCCATCTTGTCCAGGGGGTTGACAGGGGACTCTACTGAGCCTTTGCAAGGCTCCTAAAAGAAAGATTTTTATTTATTTATTTATTTATTTTTGTATCAGGGATTGAACCCAGCAGTGCTTAGCCACGGAGCCACATCCCTAGCCCCTTTTTATTTTTTATTTATTTTTATTTTGAGACAGGTTTTCACTAAGTTGATTAGGGCCTGGCTAAGTTGCTGAGGCTGGCTTTGAACTTACAATCCTCCTGCCTCAGCCTCCCAAACCATTGGGATTACGGAGGTGTGCCAACACACCTGGCAGAAAATATGATTTTTATTAGTTTGGGCAAAATTGTATCAATTGGGGCTGGACGTGGAGCTCAGTGGTTACCATGTTCATGTCCTGGGTGCCACATCCAGCACTGAAGAAAAAATAAAAATCAATGGATACGCTCTTGATGGAACTTGGTCGTGGGAACTCAGTCTCTCTCATCAGAGATAAATCAGGTCCCTCCTGGGACTGCAGGGTGATAGGAATAGATGCTCCAGTCCCTCCTGTCCTCCAGGCCTGTCATCCGGGGGTGTGGTGTGGGAGGAGAGCTGATATAGGATTGTAATTCTGCTAATGAGGACATGGTGGGGGGTGGTGGCGGGGAGAGGCTGATGTGCTAGACAGGGGCCACAGGCCTGCCAGAGCAGGGCCAGGGGCTGCTCGGGAGATATGCATTGAACCTCCCCCGTGATGCCCTACTCTTGCAACCCTGCCCCCTGCCCAGAGAAAAGCTCCCAGAGTGTATGAACAAACTGGGGGGCACCGTGAAAGACCTGCCTTGCCCAGGGCAGAGAGGGACCTTCAGCATTCAGCTCTGCCTGCCTAGACAAGGAGACCCCCACCGCCACCCAGGGCCTCGGCAGCCCCGAATTTTGCAAACCAAACACCTTCCTACTGAATCCTTTCACAGCTGTGAGCATCTCAGGTTGGCCAAGTGACCTTTCTTTCGACCGTGTTCATTTTCCACCAATGGCTCCCTCTAGCTAACCTTTTTATGGGGTTGATAATTTGTTTTAAAATCAATAATAAAAATAAAACACCTGTGTGATTTTGTGCAGAGATGTAACTTCCTTTTTAGTAGGAGCAGCCCCCCCTTAAATCCCTGAGAGGAGTTTGCTTTCTCTTATTCTGGGTTCTCGGAAACAGGTGCAGGGTACGGAGGAGCTACCGACTGTCCTAGCAGGGAGTTGTTCTGAAATGACACCTGGCTCTTGTCTATCATAAATACTTTAAAATAAGTCAAGGATCCCTGCTTGGGGCTCGGGGGAAGGGTGGTGTGGCAGCACCTCCCTTAAATACCAATGATGCTGCCTGGCCTGGTGGGGCACTCCGATAATCCCAGCAGCTGGGGAGGCTGAGGCAGGAGGATCTCGAGTTCAAAGCCAGCCTCAGCAACTTAGTGAGGTCCTAAGCAACTCAGCGAGACCCTGTCTCTAAATAAAATATAAAAAAGGATGGGGATGTGGCTGAGTGGTCAGGCACCCCTGGGTTCAATCCCTGGTACCAAAACAAATAAATAAATTTGAAAAAATGATGCTGAAGGTGGGAAAATTCCAGGTGACTCTGCTCATTCATGGTGCTACACAAGTGGGACAAAGGACAGTCCTCCATCCTCAGGGGCCACTCCCACCCATGTCAAATTCTTTGGAGCTTGGGGCTGTTGGCTGGTGGGAGACGAGGCAGTTGAGGGAAAGTTCCAAACCTCTTACAGAAGGAACAAAGCAAAGGAAGCATCTAGACTCAGATCTCTGCAGCTATACGTATGGTTTGAGGACCAGCAGCATCAGCAGCACCCAAGGACTTCCTGTTAATGCAGAACCCCAGGTCCCACTCCAAAGCTCTTCAATGCAACTGTCACTGAACAAGAGCTCCCGCAATTAACTATGAACATCCCAACTGACAGCATCACAGAGACCAGAGGTTCTGACACTTGCCCATGCTATGCAGTCCCCGGGGCTTATGAAAACAGGGGACAGCTCCCCTTCCTAGGTCCCGATTCAGGTGTGCAGTGATGCCCAGAAATCTGGGTTTCCAGCCACTTCCCAGGGGTGGCCTAAATTCCCTCTCAGACTCTAGCATCCACCTGGGATCTCAGACCGGACTGTGTCACCAGAGGACATGGACCCCCCCTCCAGGGATCCTAATGAGCTCCAGTCATTGCCCATCGCCACAGAACAGAATGGGATGTCCCACTGGATCTGAGTACCCCCCTGGCCATTTGCAAGGCCCCAACATCCACGCATGAAAAAGAGATTCTGCCACACCCGGTGTGCTTGGCGATATTCAGAGCACTTAAGCTTTATTTGGGGACGATGGCAGTGTTTCATGGGAATGAGCTGCACGACATTGTGAATGCTATTTTCAGCATGAAAGTCTGAGAGCAAACGGTCACAGCAACAGAGCCTTACCCCCACGGTCCTGCCCTTCTCTCCCCAACAGGTGCAGGCTGCCCCTGGCACACCTGGATGGTTGCACCTGGGCCTGATCATCATCTCCCTGGGTACCTGTTCTGTGTCCCCCAGGTCACTAGGCTAGAGGGGAGGAGAGGGGGGCTGTAACCCTCCCATTTCTTCCTTTTCAAGGTCACCTTGGGAGCAGCTGGATAGGCAAAGTGCACCCTCTCCAGACACACACTGGGAACCCAAGTCCCCACTGGCTCCATTCTCTCCTTTTGCTGCAAGGTTTTCCCTCAATGGACATTGAACTTATGGGTCTCAATAAAAGAAGGTGAATTTATAAATCATTCTGTGCTCCGGAAGTGTTCTTCCTTCTCCTACTCCATCCCCAGCAAGAAAGTCAGGGTAACATGGCCTCATAATGGGATCAGGGAGCTTCAGAGACACAGCACAAATGGAGAGGCCAGACCCAGGAGCTACAAGGGCTGAGTGGGGGGGGTTCAAATTTCACCTGGGTTCCAGTTCTAGTTCAGGTACCTCCCAGCAGTGGAACAAATAAATAGAGAGCAAATTATTTGTGATGCCCATGTGACACGTATCTCTCTCTGTGTGTGTATTCCTCTCCGCGATTGTACCCAGCTATGATCTTTCACTGTGTATCCTAAGTCACCTGAGACCTCCTTCCTAGCCCTCTGGCATCAGCCGGGCTGCCCTGGGAAGGGAAGCATGAATTCCTGAAAGAAGGTAGATGTACCAACATGAGAGGAATGGGTGAGTGGTAACCAGATCCACCTGGGAAAGTCAAAAGGGAACATGCCAAGTGTTAAGAGTCCCGCTTGGCAGAGGGTTGGTGGGGTGACTAGAGCTATGGCAGTAGCTGGACTGTACAGATGGGAGAGTGGCTGGGGGTTGGGTAACTGAGAGGGGCTTGCAGCAATAGCTGGACTATACAGATGGGATGGCTGGCCTGGGCAAACTGCCCCCCACACATGAACTCCTCCTGCTCTGTGACGCACACAACTCTCCTTGAAGTTCCCAGTTGGCAATCGGTCAACACTGAGTCAGGATAGGCAGGGGACGCTCACACAGTGTAAGTTTTGACAGACTTGTAGAGGGGTGGGAGCAGACCGTTGTTCTCTCGGACAATTTCCAGGTACTCAGATGGAGTCTCCAGCAAGAAGGGCCCACAGCACATCTGGCAGCAGCACCTGACCCCAGAGGGCGGCTCCGGGTTCTTGTCAGACATGGGGGAAAAGTCAAAATCAGCCACCTATAGTGAACAAAACCCCACGGGTCAATCACCACCCACTGGGAGTCCCTAGGTGGCCTTAAAAGCTCAGCAGCCTAGCGGCAATGTGCACAGACATGCTCGTCTGGCACTACATATACTGTGCAAAGGGTGGGCATAGAAGGAGGTAAGTCAGGTGGGACACCAACTCACCAATTTTGCCCAATCTGTAGATACCTCTTTGGCACATCATCCCAAACCCCAGGGCCTTGTTCTAATATCAGAACCCCCTCCAGGCATCCTGCTGGCTCCCCAGGCCCACTCCAGAGATCCTTCCCAGGCAGGGGCTAATAATTCAGCTTATAGTCTACTGAGCACCCACCTCCACCATGTCCTTCTGCTGAGTGGCATTTCGCAGGGTCATGTACATGATGAAGGCCAGCATCACAGTGATAAGTGTGGCACATGGGAATGCAAAGACAGCCGGCTGAATGCCTGGGAGTGAGACAGCACAAGTTATGGGGCTGGGTAGCTGCTGCTGAAATGGTAGTTCTCTCATAACGCGGAGAGGAGCTGACCTCCAACAGTGATCTTACGTACACATATCCCAACTACACAACCTCAACGAGCAAATCTAAGACATGATAAAAAAACATATTGAGATGCATGGAGGTTTTAAAATATGCCCACAAGTTATTCAGGTCACTTCTGAGAGGGTAACATAGATTCCCCATCCTTGAGTGTTGGGCTGGACTCAGGGACCGGCTCCTAGTGTACAGCCAAGGACAGAATGCAGCACATGACTCCCAAGTCTGAGCCATAAGAGACATCACCACTTCCTCCTTGATCTCCTGGGTGACTTGCTTGGGGGAAGGGGCACCATGTTGTGGGAACCTCTAAGCAGCATTGTGACCTCTGCTGCAAACTGTCCCATCTGGAAGTACTGGGTTTACCCACCAAGTCTATTGCTGGGAAGCAGATGGCAGAGTAGAAAGAACCCAGTGTCTGCAGAGGTAGTCTTGGGTTTGATTCCTGGCTCTACCCAGGATACCTGACACTAATGCTCATTGCTGAGGCTGCCACAGTGAGGATGTAGCAATGTAAGAAGCAAGGATGTGCCTAGCACACAGTAGGTCATCAGGAAGTGCGGGTTCCCTCTCACTCTTCCCCCACCCTGCCATGAGGCTCTGTTTTCCAGGAAAATATGGCGTGATTTCCTGTACCACCATCTTCTCCACAGAACTTAGGGGAGCACCCAGAGGTGACTGCAGGCAGCAGGGCCCAAGGCACCCAGTGAGGCCCACAGGTCAGCCAGGGCCTGGAGTTGAGCACTACATCTTCTCAGGGATTCAGGGGGTCCTGGGGAGGTTGGAGCAGGCAGTGACAGTGTTGAATAGACCTACAAGGCCAGCCTTGGGGACAGGCATAGCTGGCAGAGTTTGGAACGAGCTCAGAAGCCCCGAGACAGACTCCTACCCCCACAGAAGAGTACTGGAGCAAGAGTCTGGATACCTGTGTTCAGATTCACACTGAGCTCCAGATCTGGTTTCCCTTTTGTAGTATTGACAATGGAACCAGGTGGGCATCTGAAAACCGCCCCTCAGGGTCCTAGAATCCTACTGTCCCCTCTGTGTAAGGATGTACTTTCCTGAGGTCCCAGAGTTCTCAACCACACTTGGCACTTTCTGGGTCACTCATACTCCCTGGAAGATACCCACAGCCCTGAGTGCTGGGCAAAGTCACTGTGGGGGATGCTGATTTTAGTGGTGGCAATAGCACCAGGGCAGGGGGTGGGGGAGAAGGAGGGAACATTGGGATGGTGGGGGTCCACTTAGTGCAGGAGCGTTCATGTCAGGGACACATGTGGTTGGTAACCTGTGGGAGGGGTGTTGACAATGGTGGTGATGAGAGTTGACATTGAGGGGTCCTGGATGGCCCAGTAGAAATGGTCTTGGTCCAGTGGTCAGTGGTGAAACACCATGCAGACTGGTGTTCACCGAAGTGGGTGGGGCAGAGATGCCTGAGGCAATCTGGTGGGAATACTGATGGGATTGTTCCTATGATGATGATGACAGTACTGGAAGAATTGTTAGGCATGTGTGTAATGGTGGCAGTTGGCTTGGTTTGTTTAGTGGTGCAGGTGTTGACGGTGGTACTGGTAGATGGATGGGTGCTGGTACTGAGATTGGTAGAGTCGGTTGCTGAGGGTAGAGTGGTAGCGCTGGTATTGGCCATGTTGGTCAACAAGGGTGTGGTTGGTTGTTGATGACCTTGGCAAGGTCAGCCTGCAGCTGCAGCAGGAGACGAGGGGTCACTTACTGGAGGGCCACACCTGGATCCTGTGATACTGATGTGTCTTGCTGATGACATTCTCAGCCCGGATGCTGAAGCAGTAGTCCCCAGGATCGCGGAAGGTGTGGGTCAGGTTGTAAGCTGTGCTGGCCACAGACACGGGGTGGCACTCTCCTTCCTCCAGGGGCAGGCACTCGGGCTTGAGCCGCCAGCACATGGTCAGAGGTGGGCTGCAAGGGAAGGGGACAGGTTTTGAGATAAGGATCAGCAAAGAAGGAGCACAGACCAAGTCCAAGAAAAGCCAGGTGGGCATGAACTTCAATGTCCTTTCCAGGACAGGACGCCAAGCCATCCTGGTCCCAACATCCCATATTCCACACCAGGGGGGCACGATAATGCAGAAGCCATGGACCCCCAGGGGGATTCAGGCTAATGGGGCTGAGACCTGCACCGAATGCTAAGTGAGGCAGAACGGGGCATGCTCCGGAAGCACAGTGGCACGGGAAGCTTGTTTCCAAAGCACAGGGGGAGCACCACGTTCTGAACTAGGAGGTCAGGGGAGACTTCCTGGAGGAGGTGGTGTTTAAGCAGGATCTAAGGCATAGCAGGCCTTTGAATAGGATGTGACCAGTCTGCTTTATCTGCATAGCACCGTCTCTGACGCTAGAGAACGCAAGCCTATTGGAGAAATGTCAAAAGAACATTCCCGGCTCACACACGGAGGCCCTGAGGAAAGCACACTCACAGCCCCTCAAAGGTCAGGGCTGCCCAGTGACTGGGGAGGCTGAGGCAGGAGGATCGCATATTTAAGGCCAGCCTCAGAAACTGAGCAAGGCCCTGTCTCAAATTTTTTTTAAATGGGGGAGTGGCTAAAGATGTAGCTGAGTGGTAAAAGCACCCTTGGCTTTGATCCCCAGTACTAAAAAAAAAAAATAAATAAGGCTGCCAAATGCCATCCTCAATGGCTTCCTACTCTCTATACTTTGCTCACTCTGCCTGGCCTGGCATACCTCTGATATGTCCCCGTGTGGGCACAAGAGTGCTCGGAGGGCTGAGTCCTGATCACTGACCTCTGCCATTCTCTCTCACTCAGTGGCCCTAGGGCAGCTTTGTGGAGAACACACACTCAGCATCTCCACATCTCCTCACTTTCTACAGCCTCAGCCTCGTTCTGCTCTGGCCAAGAGCCCTGCTGGGTCCCCTGAGGGGGCTTGCTCATGACACATTGCTGGGATGATCTACTTCCGTTTCCGGTCCCCCCTTGTCCACTGCTGCAGACAAACAGCGGGAAGTAACAGCTCTCTTATGCACTCTCCCAACAGCTTCCAGAACAGAGCCTGGTGCAAAGCAGACTCCGCCCACGTCTGCTGGCTGGTGCAAGATCCCTGAGGCCAGAGGGTGCAGCAGGCTTTCTGGGAGTCTGTTGCTCATTCCTAGAACTCCAAGAAAGGAGCTGTGCCCACAGCTGTCCCCAGAGCACAGCTAAGGGGCAGAATGGAACCATCCTTCCATAAGCCCTCAGACTTGGGGCCTTCAGGGGATGGAGCCTCTGTCAAAGTGCAAAAGGGTCACAGGGCACTGGCAGTGCACTCTAGGGTTCACTCACCTCCCCAGGAAGTTCAAGGTCACTGTCATCTTTTGGAAGGTCTGAATTATGGTGGGCCCCAAAACCTGGATGCCTCGAAGGGTTTCTGTAAGGAAAGAGGACCCCGTTAGACTCAAGAGCTGAGCACTACTGTCAAGGAGCTCCCAGACCCACCCTCTCCTCTCCTCTGTGTCCCAAGGGAGGGTCACAGGTCTGTCCAGGACACCTCCCCTGTCAGCAATAGGTGCTGAGGCCAGCTCGGAGACAGGAATTCAGAGAAGCAGGCGCAGGCCAGCTCTCCTGCTCACTGCCACCGAACTGTCACTTGTGCTGTGGGAAAAGCACCATCCAAAACCAAGAAAACGACTGGAAGTCGATGTGATCAGGCAACAGGGAGCAGAGGGGATCTTCCAGCTCTCAGCAGACGTCTGATCACAATCAGGCTCCGGGAGCAGGAAGACCTGGGCTCAAATGCCAGCCCTGCCACTGAGCAGCCTCAGAACCCCAAATGCAGTCTTGGGTGCCCTCGCCTAAGCGGGGGATACCAGTGGAGACTGCTCAGGGGGTGTAGGGCATGAGGAGGCGCGATGTGCATCCAAGCTCAGGCCAGCGACAGCGAGGGTCACTGTGATCAGGAAGGCAGCGGAGTCCAGGGCTCCTCGGGGACCTACCCTGCAGCTTCAGTGAGGCAGAGAAGTCACCGGTCTTCTGCACAATGCCGTTGGTGGCGTCTGGCTTTGCCTGCTCCCACTCGGCCACCACCTTGAGCTTCACAGTGAAGGTTCCAATAATCGAATAGTTATAATAGACCACGGAGTCTTCGGTCACCATCTGGGTCCTGGAAGAACAGGGAGGAGAGAGGAAGAAGATGGAGGGTCTTTTCCCCTTCCTATAACTCAGAGGAGATTCGTGGGCTTGTCAGAGTGGGGGCAGCCGACGGTGACATGTAACTACTGATGAGGACACCGGTCATCCCAGCAGCAGCCCCTTACTCCTCCACCCCCAGCCAGCCAGGACATGAGGTCCGCTGGCCCATTTCACAGATATAGAAACTGAGGCCAGGGAGGACAGGAGAGGTCCCACCTCGCTTCCATTCCTCTGTGTAGGGCTCTGATGTGAATGAAAGGCCGTGTGTCCTCCAAGAAGTAAACGGGGGACAGACACTTGGCCTCATGCTGCACGGGGACAGCTGTTGGGACCTCAACACTTCCACCCGCCAACCACGTGAAACCTTCACCAATGAAACCCCAACTAGAAGCCCGACCCCCGATGTCCAACTGCAGATCCCTTTTCCTGCCAAGGGCCAGGAAATCCACAGTCCAAGTTTCACCACTCGGTACCGTGTCCGTGTTGATTCTAGCAACTCCTGTTCCAGTTTACTGAGATCACACAGAACGTCCAATCCTGCTCCTTCTAACACTTCTTTGATGTCTAAAGAGATGATCCCATAATCTCTCCCCTTTGACATATTAAAATGATGAACTAAAATAATACAGTTCCTTTTTTAGTACTGTTGACTTTGATGCTTCTCAAACTAGGTTGTACAAAAGATAACATAACCTTGGGCCATAGTTACTTTTTTTTTTTTTTTGTATCGGGGATTGAACTCAGGGGCAATTGACCACTGAGCCACATCCCCAGCCCTAGTTTGTATTTTATTTAGACACAGGGTCTCCCTGAGTTGCTTAGAGCCTTGCCGTTACTGAGGCTGGCTTTCAACTTGCGATCTGCCTGCCTCAGCCTCCCAAGCCACTGGGATTACAGGCATGCGCCACCGGGCCTGGCATGGATTTTTTAAATAAATTTATTTATTTATTTATTTTAGTTATAGATGGATACAATACCTTCATTTTATTTATTCATTTTTATGTGGTGCTGAGGATCGAACCCAGTGCCTCACACACACTAGGCAAGCACTCTACCACTGAGCTACAACTGCAGCCCCCATAGTTATGTTTTTTTTTTAACATTTATTTTTTTAGGTGTAGATGGACATAATACAATGCCTTTATTTTCATGTGGTGTTGAGGATTGAACCCAGGTCCCACCCGTGCTAGGCGAGCGCTCTACCGCTGAGCCACAATCCCAGCCCCCATAGTTATATTTTGATTAAAGGAAATACAGATAGAGCCAGGCACAGTGGGGCATGCCTGTAACCCTAGCAGTATGGGAGGCTGAAGCAGTAGGATTGCAAGTTCAAGACCAGCCTCAGAAACAGCAAGACCCAGGGCCAGGGCTGTGGCTCAGTGGTAGAGCGCTTGCCTAGCATGCGTGAGGCACTGGGTTTGATTCTTAGCACCCCAAAAAAATAAACAAATAAAATAAAGGTATTCTGTACATCTACAACTAAAAAAATTTTTTTTAAAAAGAAAGAAAGAAACTTAGTAAGATCCTAAGCAACTTAGCAAGATCCTGTCTCAAAAAATAAAAAGGTCTGGGGATGTGGCTCAGTGGTTAAGCGCCCCTGGGTTCAATCACCAGTACCAAAAGGAAAAAGAAATACAGATACATTATGGGGTAGAGTATACACTGGGCAACTGTTTTCACATGAAATCTACAGCTTGGAAGGAGAGGTGACTCTTGGGCTGGACCTCTGTAAGGGTCTGAAGACTGCTGTCTCTTTCCTCTGAAGATAAAAGGATTTGGTGACAATTTCAGACATGCATGACTCTTGTTGACTCTGGTTTATTATTAATTTAATGAAGTGATGTAAGATCAAAAAAAAAATGGCATGTAGTTTCCTAGTTTGAGCTGTGTTAGTTTTGTAGACTAAATCAAGAGAGTCTCTATCTTGGTTTCTGCTCTGGAGGAATTTATATCATAACAGGATATTTAATGGATCTTTGAAAGCCTAAAATACCTTGCTAATAAAGTCACCTGACTTGTTGGTTCTTAGAGATAACTCTTCAAGTCATTCTAGTAATTTACATTTTCCTAGGATATCATTCCATTCACTATCATTTAAAAATAGATTAGCATGGAGTTTTGAATTAAATAAAATAATACCTTACACTTTAAAAAAATAGTATTACTATACCCATAGTGATCGCTACTTTCAAATCCTTGATAGGATTTTAAATTCGTGTGTAAATGCACACTTTCTCCTTTCAATGAATTAATAATAGCTGGAGATCTCCACACTTTATTTTCTCTGCCCCATCTTTTGCAAAAAAAAAAAAAAAAATTTTTTTGAATTTATCAATTCTGGTTTTCTACTTGTAATTTATCTTTTTTATTTTGATAAATGTCAATTCTTTCACTTTTTGTATATTTTTTTCCCTTCTAAGTCCATGAGTTGAATTTTTTTAATCTTCATTTTTCCTTAAAAATAATCATGAAAACACTTAAGACTATGCATTTGCCTCTGTTTACAGCCTTGAAACAGATATTCTCTTAGGTTTGTATGCACAATGTTCCCCTCCTCACTATTTTCTAATATTATCTCATCACAGTTTCTTTCAACCTAAAAGGTTTCTGTTGTTGTTGTTGTTGTTGTTGATAGTGATGATGCTAAGATCAAAACAGAGCCCTCCCTGAACATGCTAAGCACATGATCTACTACTGAGCTAAACTTCCAATCCCCAAGAATCGTGTTTTAAAATGTCGAATTGGTGGGGTATCTTTGTTTGCCTGAGGGTCCTTCTGGATAGTCTAACGATACTGAGTGGTGAAACTTGGACTGTGGATTTCCTGGCCCTTGGCAGGAAAAGGGATCTGCAGTTGGACATTGGGGGTCGGGTTTCTAGTTGGAGTTTCATTGGTGAAGGCTTCATGTGGTTGGCAGATAGAAGTGCTCAGGTCCCGCCAGCTGTCCCTGCGCAGCATGAGGCCAAGTGTCTGTCCCCCATTTCCTTCTTGGAGTACACACGGCCTTTCATTCACATCAGAGCCCTACCCAGAGGAATGGAGGTGAGTTGGGACTTCTCCTGCCCTCCCTGGCCTCAGTTTCTGTATCTGTGAAATGGGCCAGCTGACCTCAAGCCCTGGCTGAGGCACATTTAGGGTGACCTCAAGCCCTTGAGGCACAATGAGGGCTGTAGACACATTTAGGGTGGAGGCTTTGAGTCACATGGTATCACTTGACATGGAGCTTGAGGTCAATCACATGGGTAGTCAGTCATTCCTATGCAACAGAGCCCTGTTATGGAATAAACTGTGTCCCCTCTAAATTCATATGCTACAGCTCTAGCCCCCAGTATGACCATATCTAGAGATAGAGCCTTTAAAGAGGTAATTATGGTTAAATGGAATCACAGGGTGAGACCATAATCCCATATTAAACCATACCTATGAGTCTAATAGCTCATGATGAAATCTAATATTAAACCATTATTCTGAGACCAATAGGTCATGTGAAACTTTCTGGGCAATTATCCAACCTTAGCATGGTCTTGGGAACCCTCCATCATCAAACCTGCAATTGGTGTCAGAGGTTGTATTAGTCAGTGTTCTGTTACTGTATCAAATAATATCAGAGATGATCAGCTTATAAAGAGAAAAGATTCCTCTTGGCTCACAAGCATGACTGGTTGGCCCCACTGCTTTGGGCCCGTGGCAGCCCAGTACATCATGGAGGGAGCACACAGCAGAAAAGGCCCATTTGACTCATGATGGGGTGAAAAGAGAAGAAGGGGCAGGATCCCATGGTCTCCTTCAAGGACATGCCCCTGATTACCTAAGACCTCCCACTAGGCTCCACCTTTTAAAGGTTCCACCACCTCCCAACAGCACATGCTGGGGACCTTTGAGGGACATATCAGACTCAAACTCTAGCAAAAGAGACGATGTTCCTGCAGAGGGCGGAGCTCCCTCCAGCTGAGCAAGTCAGTCTCAGAAGTGAGGGCAGCCTTGCGGATGATGATTCCTTCTAATTTTAGAGTTCACTAACCTCCAAGCTGGTCTACAACTTTTTGTGCATTAGGTTTGTGAGCAAAAAAAAAAAAAAAAATTTTGTGAACTTCTGGTCTGTACTGTGATTGGAACACGAAGCTTATACATTTTATTTTAGGGGATGTTTGGCATTTTAGGCTCTAGAATGTGATTTTATTTTACATATTTGTAAATACTCATACATTATTTTGTTTTTAGGTCCAAAGTTCTGCATAGAAACAAACAATATTTTTTTTTCATTCAAACAGTGTTATGAAAATCCTCTGTTGCTACCTCAGTTGTCTCTGAAATATCAAAGTCAGAGTGTGGAATATTAAAATCTATGGTGTGTGTGTGTGTGTGTGTGTGTGTGTGTGTTTTCCTTTATTCTCCTCTTTCTGGGTAATTTCCCCAATAGGACCTTCTTTCTTATGTATTTTGATGCTGCAATACTCCCAGAATAAATTTTCAGGGAAGACACTACAGACCTGAGCCTTTGCAAAATATATAAAGAAGGCCCTATTTAGTCTTGGAGCCCATCAGAATCAAATGAAGAAAAATCCTACCTACCTTGACCTTCCTTAAGGGCTGTGCTGGGCACAGATGGCCCCCCTCTATTGGGCTGCAACATGTCAAAGGCAGGACCAGCAACCAGTTCATGAATATCCCTGGGACCCCAGGCCCGACACAGAGCAGGTGCTCAAGAAAGGTTTGGTGGATGAGTAAGGAGCATTCTGCACAGGAGGGATAGCAGGGCAGGCACTAAGGGACCCCGGCTACCACCCATGCCTTTGGGACATTAAAGAGGCTACATCAAGACTTACCCATCTCCGAAGTCCCAGCTGTAGAGAAAGGAGGCTGTCTTGAAGAAGTTGCTTGGGTCATGAAGGAGGAAGGAGACTTTAAGAACTGTCTTGGTGAGGTAGGAGCTGGGCCAGGGCAGGGAGGTGTTCTGGGCAACCACGATGTTCCCCACGAGGAACTCTGGGAGAAACAGAGGAAAGGTGAGTCCATAGAGGGACTGGGAAAGAGGAGACTGGGAGCTGCTCATGGTTAGCAAGCAAGGCAGCCTCTCCCTACCTGGACCTTCTGGCTTTCAGAGCTGGGCGGGAAGAGGGGACCTCACAGGTCCCTGAACACACAGGCATCCACGTCATCCCCCTGATGTATGGATACTCACAATATATGCTACATACATAGTTTGCACTCCTGTTTCCCTTTCACCAGGACCCTGAACTTCCTGGCACAAAAGATGCCCGGGAAGTTCAGGCTTTGAAAGAAACTTTGGGGAAATATAGTCAGCTGTCTGTATCCAGGGGTTCTGCATCCACAGGTTTAACCAACTCTGGTAGAAAAATACTGGGGGGAAAAATGCATCATTACTGATGGATGGCATTTTTCTTTCCTTTGCATTATTCTTTAAACAATACAGACTCACACTTCATAGCATTTACATTGTTCTGGGTATTATAAGTCATCTAGAGACGACTTAAAGTATACAGGAGAATGTGTGTGGTTTGTGTGCAGATACCAACTATATTATATAAGGGGCTTGAGCACCTACAGATTTTGGTAACCATGGGCGTTCTGGAACAAATTCCCCCAAAGATACTGGAGGGAAAATGCATTTCAAAATGTTAGATGAAATTAGAAAAATGCATAATTCTACAGATTGCATCTCCATACCTAAGGTGCTGGGCCTGTAACCCCAGCAGTTTGGGAGGCTGAGGAAGGAGAATAAAGTGTTCAAAGCCAGAGTCAGCAACAACAAGGAGCTAAGCAACTCAGTAGGACCTTGTCTCTAAATAAAATACAAAATAGGGCTGAGGATGTGGCTTAGTGGTCCTGATTTCAATCCTCGGTACCCCCCCCCCCAAAAAAAAAAATAAATAAATACAAAATAGGGCTGGGGATGTGACTCAGAGGTCGAGTGCCCCTGACTTCAATCCCTGGTACCTCCCAAAATAATAATAATAATAAAAATAAAAAGAATATGAATAAGAAAAAATACAACTTATTGGATTGGTTCTACAATTCTGTGCTTTGTTTTTTTCTATGTAATTTTACGAGAATGCAGATTTACCCATGACACTGCAAACTTACTGTAAGGGTCATTATTTCAATACATTTAACCAGTCCCCTAACGGTTGCCCACTTAACTCCTTTATATCTTCTTATAAACACTACTGCAATGAACATCTGAGTACATAAAACATTGCCAAATGGAGGCTTATTTCTTGAATATAAATTTATTATTAGATTATAAGCTGCAAAAGAGCAAAAGGCCCAGAATCTCTTGGACAGAGAGAAAAGAAAGAGAGAGAGAGAGAGAGAGAGAGAGAGGTGTAGTGAGAAGAATCAATAACAAATCACTGAATGCAAGACAAGAAGAGCTTATAACCATTAATATATATATATATATATATATATATATATATATATATATATATATATATATATACACATATTGATGAGCTGTTCTCCACAGGATTGTTTTAATAATTCTCCAGGAATAATATGTGCTGTGAGTGTCTATTTCAGCATAGCTCTGCCTGCAGAGGGTATTAGTATTTCCTGACCCCTTTTAACTCAACAGACAATAGAGAAGGAATCCACGGGTATAATTGGTATACTACTGAGGTTGCATGTATTTCTCTGCACCAAACACCTGAAGGCAAATTCATATTCCAGGAAAGATCCTCACCTGTGATGGGCAGGACAACAAAGTTCCTGGCCACTGGATGGCACATCCAGCAGTCAGCAGCAGTGACCCAGACAGAGACGGGGAACTCCCCAGGCACGTTGCCCACCACGCGGATGGTCGAGCTGAGATCGCTCTCCATCTTGCCAGTGAGCACAAGTGGGGTGTGGATCCAGTGGAAGCGGTAGAGATGGGCATCAGTGGGCAGTGCTAGGCTGCCATTGTCCTTGGCCACCAGGCTGGCTGAGATGGTCACCTCTGCTCCTGTAGTGGCAGGCCCGTCGGTGGTCAGATTGAGTTCATACATGCCTAGGAGCCAAGAAACAGATTATGGAGGTAGGCAAAGGAGCCCCTCAGCTACCTTTGGGAGGGCATCCATGCTCGCAAAGTGGAACCCCGCTATTTGCAGGGGACATATTCCAGATCTGCCAGTGGATGTCAGAAACTGAAGACAGAACCAAACCCCACAAATGCTTTCTCCCCCCACCACCATTCATACATACCTATGATAAACCAATGCATAAATTACACACAACAAGAGATTAGCAATAGAAATTAACAATAGAGTAGAATTAACCAGGGACAGTGGTGCACACCTGTAATCCCAGCCACTTGGGGGCCGAGTCAGGAGGATCACAAATTTGAGGCCAGCCTGGTCAACCTCACAAGACCCTGTCTCATGGCCAGGCATGGTGGCACATACCTGTAAACCCAGAGGCTCAGCAATTGTGCAAGGCCCTAAGCAACTCAGTGAGATCCTGCCTCTACATAAAATATAAAAAAGGGCTGGGGATGTGCCTCAGTAGTTAAACGCCTCTGGATTCAATCCCCAGTACCAAAAAACAAAACAAAACCCTGGGTTCAATACCCAGTACCACATACACGCACAGAACTTTTTATATATATTTTAGTTGTAGATGGACACGATACCTTTATTTAATTTATTTATTTTTATGTGGTGCTGGGGATCGAACCCAGGGCTTCACACATGCAAGGCGAGCGCTCTACCACTGAGCCACCACCCCATTCCACACACACAAACAGAATTTTAACAACATACTAAAAGTTATATGAATGTGGCCTCTCTGCTCTCAAAATATACTGTCCTTACCTTTCTTGTGATAATGTGAGATGACGCGATGCCTATTTGAATGTCATCATGACATAGGATCAGGCTACTGTTGATCTGATGATCATCTCATCGGAAGGAGGGTTATTGAAAAACGACCATGCAGGAGAACGTCAGAGGACTGAAACCTTGGAAAGCGGAACCAGGGATAAGGGGGACTACTGCATTTTATTTTACAGGTGGGAAACCTGAGGCTTAGGCGGCTCAAATGACTTGCCTGATCCAGCACATTCATTGTCAAACTGGAATTCAAAGCCAGGTCCAACTGACTCCAAATCCCAGGCTTTTTACAGCATCTCCAAGTTCATTTTCCTTTCGTGCCAATCAAGGGCTTACAAAGCATGTGGATGGCTCAGCCCAACCAGGGCAGACTTACTATACCTACAAAGTGACTGCCACTGCTTGTCACAGGAGGGGCCAGCACAGCTGCCCCTGTAGAATAACTGCTGCCAAGAGATGCCTGCATTTTGCCAGCCGCAGTGGTGCACACCTGAAATTCCAGTGGCTGAGGAGTCTGAGGCAGGAGGATCCCAACTTCAAAGCCAGCCTCAGCAAAAGCAAATGCTAAGCAACGCAGTGAGACCCTGTCTTTAAATAAAACACAAAACAGGGCTGGGGGCGTGGCTCAGCGGTCCAGTGCCTCTGAGTTCAATTCCTGATACCCTCCCCCCACCCCCCAAAAATGCCTACATTTCCATTCTTTGGACACACTTTAACGTTGAACAAAATTCAAATTTGGAAAACAAAGTTGAGTGAAATTCATGGGCATTGTCCCGAGTCATTTTTCTTCATGTATTTTAGACAGTTGCAGAATATTTTATATAAACAGGTAAGATATTCAAAGTAAGCTTTGCCTCCATCATAAAAATAATGCATAGGCATCAAGAATAATAGACATGTCCCATTATTTATCCTGCCTCCCAGAGACAATAGCTGTTGTCACACTGTTGTCCTCACGTATCTTTCTCACGCATGGAAGTTTTTCCGGTCATAATCACTCTGCATGCAATTTTGAATTCTTTTATTTTCACAGGATAGTATATCCAAAGCATGTCCGTGGTGGCAGTAATCTCAATTTCAATATTTGCATGATTATTCCTCCTGCAGGTTTTATTTTACTTCACACCACCTCACTCTTACCAATAGTGCTATTGGACATTTGGATGGAGTTTAAATTATTCAAATTTGATTGCTTAAATTTAGTTAAAACTAAGAGTTCAGTTTTTTAGTCACACCAGCCACATTCCAAGCGCTTACCCGTCATCTGTGGTTACTGGCCACTCTCAGCTCAGGTACAGGTATCCTTGGCCAAACTTCTCCTGGCCAGCCCTGGCCTCATCCCTGTAGCTTCTCTCCCCTCACTCTCCTGGGGGAGGAGGGGCCAGCTATCCCTAGAATGGATCCCAGGTCTTTGCCATTCAAGCTCCTCCCATCTGGCACATTCCTGGCCTCTCCATCCCTACTCCATCCCATTGCTTAAGGCTGGCATGCAGCCCTGTCTGGATTCCTGCTCCACCCTGGTCCCTGGTCCCTAGCGTCCAGGACCACCCCAGTGACAGTTTCCTGCACAATCTGACCACATGCTCACAGGCTAGCCTCAGCATGGCTCCAGATTCACATCTTGGAACATCTGTACTGTGGCACTTTAATTTTTGCAAACACCCCTCCCCCCCTACACACACACAGATGGACACGACATCTTCCAGGAAGCCTTTGTGTACCCTTGGGCCCCAGCACTCTCTGGGCAGCCTGAGCTTATCGCTGTCACACACCATAATGAATGAAGGTTCCCTCTTCTCCCCCAGTGTACTTAGAACTCCTTGAGAGCAGGGGTCATCCCCAACTCCTCCGTGCTCAGCAAAGTACTGACTGAGTAGGTACGACACAGGGACCAGCCCACCTGGCACTGCCCCCAAGGACTGTTCATCCAGGTGCTACCAATTGAGCCCCTTCTTTGTATGCTACCTCCGAAGGTGCTGGGAGGACCCAGAAATGCAGGACATGTGCCTGGCCTGGGGGAAATCACCCCCGTTGGTCTCTCAGCAAAACTGGGAGGTGAGTTTGTTTTCAACTGTGCCCCAGTCACTCCCATAGCAACTTTACCTGCCTCCACTGGGGACTTTGGCTCCAACCTCTCCTCTCACCCAAGTCCCACATTCCCTTTTCGAGTCTCTTTCCTTCAGGGCCATTTCTTGAATGACAAAGGCACTGGAGTCAAGATGCCAAGGTCACGTCCAAGGAAATTCTGGCATTGAAAAGGAGACCAGTATTGTCTTAACCCCAAAGAGAGAATTCCAAGCATGGTGGTGGAAACTTACCCAAGAAAATACAGTGTGAATATTACACTGAGGATCAGAGGTCTTCGAGAGCTACTCTGCTGCCCAGGACCACCCAGCAAATCCACACCCCAGGGCTGGGCTCCAGTCTCCCTCTCTCTAGCTGGAGGCAGCCAGGCCCAGTGGTGCAGAGGGAGCTCAGATGGGAGGCCACCTCCTTCCTTCTCCCTCTGGCTCCTGCCACCCCCCATCTTTTGCCTGAGAAGCACAGACTAGGGAGAGACTGACAGGTGGCAGGGACATTCTGCTGCATGCTAATGGCCATCCTGCGTCTGCAGTGAGATGGGTGCCTGTCAGCACACTACGCAGATCCATTGCGACCGCAACGGAATCAGGAGGGCAGCCGGCTGGGACTGGGAGGAGGGGGGGGGCAGGGAGGGGCTGTAGCCACTGCAGACATGGATGCAAACACTGGCTTAACTCACAGCAGCCCCCACCATCTCTGCCAGGGCTTTTGGAGGTGTCTGTTGAAGGCTGAGCCAAGCACAGTTGAAGGAAACCAAGCCCAGGGGCTGCTGCTTGACCTATCCAAATCCATCTTTTCTGGTTTGAGTACAGAACTGCCAGGAGAGGGCTTGGGATTGACACTAGTTCCCAGGTGATCCATGGCTAAAGTGACCAAAGCAAAAATGAAAGGGGCAACTGCCCCCAAAGCTGGGCCCTGGAAGAAATCCTCACCCACCAGCTATCCAGGGCCTCCACTTGGGGGGTGTGCATTTTCCCACAATACAGCATGTGGGGCCCCAGAACATTCCAGAAAATGGCTATATCTGCCCTTTCACAGATCACACGTAGACAAGCCAAAATACCTCCCTAAGACCAATAACCTGTCATGATTACCAGTCCAATACATGGACTTCTGATGCATAAATCCTAGTTTGGATGCATCCATCAAGCTGATCTCTAATGGGTGGAGGAGAAAGTACGTTCCCCAGCTCCAGCCTCAGCTACTGTTAATTTTGACTCTATCAAGGATGCAATTGGCCAGCCTAGGAACCATATGTATTTCCAAATAATTTATTTTATTTTTGTATCAAAATTCATTTTATTTTTTTTTAAAAAAATGTGTCCAATTTCTAGACACATGTAGCCCAAGTGGATAAGAGACTCGATTTCTGTATGAATTTCCAAGGGGAAGCAAGTGATCCTGTCCAAGCACAGTTTCCCCAAATTCTCCTAATTCATGCCTAAGACGCAGGTTCTTCTTACCTTTTGGCTTTTCTTCTACAAATGTGCATTAGATTCCTTCCTCTCCCTACCACTCTTTTATGGGTAAGGGCTACTGAAAAATCTTGGTATTCCATTTGTGGCGCCCTACCCCCATAGCTGCCCACGTTCCACCTGTCTCTCAGTTCTCCAATCTGGGTCCTTTTATTGATTTCACAATGTGTTGGAAGGTTGGTGCTGGCCTCTGGATGGTGGGCCCCGAAGGAACCTGTCAGCTGGGGGTCCATTTTAGAAATCACTCCCAGTTAGGAAATGGCAGACTGGCCTCCTGGGCTCTAAAATATCATCCCTTTACCCACAAAGCCAACCCAAGCAAGGTGAAAACCTCCCTAGATCAAGGTGGCATCTTAAGGGAAAGACGCAGCCCTGTGGGCAATCTGTCGGTGCTCCCTGGGGTGCTGTGGCGCAAGGACCGCCCGGGCCCACCCGGGCCCACCCCGGCCCACCGGGGCCCACTCCGGCCTCCCGGCATCGTCCTCCGCTCCCCCTCGCTCAGTGACGCCCGGGGATGGATGGAAGCGCCGGCCACAGCGAGCGCTTCTCAGGGCAGGCCGACCTGAGGGTGAAAGCAAGAATTGAGGGGCGCGGGGAGTCCCGTCAAGTGCCCGGGAGACTTCTGGGGAGAGGGGACAAGGGAGAGAGGGGAGAGAGTCCGGCGCCCTACCGGCCTAGACTCCCAGACAGCAGCGGTGGCCTCGAGGGAGGAGGGAGGAGCGCGCAGGGCGCACGGCACCACCTCCGCAGCCCAGGCTCGGGCAGCCGGCCCGCTAGGGACCGCCCCGAGCCCCGGGCGACCTGCGGCTGCGGGGACAGGGACGTCCGGGCCAGCTCCTTACCTGCCGCCACCCTCACTGGGGCTAAAGGCAGGAGGCAAGCGAGCCAGAGGATGCGACCGACGTGAGACCAGACCACGGGGGCCATGGCGAGGCCTGGCGCTGCAGGAGCGCGGAGGGGACGAGGAGGGAGCCGGGCTCGAGCTCGGTAGCCGCTCCTCTGGGCGCGCGTCACGGGCTGTGCTGAGAGGTGCGGGCGCCGCGCTCGCTCGTCTTCGCCTCGGGACGCTGTGTCGCTGCGCGCCACCGCCCATCCGCCGCGCGACCCCGGCCCCCGTCTGCCTGTCCTCGGCGCCGCGCCCCCTCCCCGCGTCCTTCCCCACGGCGGCGCCCCGGCCTCCCCGCGTCCTCGCCCCTCCCCAGTCGGCTCGCGGCAACCCTCCCTCCCTGTCCTCTCCCCGCATCCTCTCCTCCCGAGTCCGCGCCCCCGCACTCTGACTCAGCGTCCCCAGAGGCGCGCACCGCGCAGCAAAGCCGCGCGCAGGCCCCGCGGGCCTCCCCAAGAGCCTACCTACCGCACATTCGCCTTTGGAGAGATCGTTCTTCATTCAGAAAACGTCGCCTGCTGCTTGTCAGCGCTGGGCACAGGGCCTGGAACCGCCTGGAACTCCTCTTGAGAGAGGGGCCTGAGCGCACAGACCCTGCATCTGGTCTAGTACCCCCTCTTTGCTCCTATTGTAAAGCGGGGCTCATGCCTACCTGGATCTCCCATCACTTCGTTGTCATTGAAAGCCTTGCGAGGGTCCGACATGCACCATAAAAGGTGATCACGACCTATGCTCTTGAAGCCTAAGTAGGTGCTTCCCTCTACCATCACAGGGCAGAACAAATCTCCTGGGAGCCGCCTGGGGCTTGACAGGCCCGTGGTCTCAGCTGTGCCTCTACCTTGCTGTAGATCCCTACACTTGACAAGAGATCCCTACACACAGTGAAGTGAGTGGATAGCCTCCCAGGCCCAGCAGGCACCGATGGATAATCATTGCATGATCCTCTGCCTTGGCATCAAGGCATACAAAGGGCCATCTCTGGAACAGCTGTGGGCTCCGCTGAGGATGGACCCCCATCTCAGAGGGATGGAGGGGGTACAAACTTGAGGAAGCCCCATTAGAAAATGTCAAAATTGTTAGATGTCACTCCTCTGTACCATTAATGGCCACACTGGTGGCAAACATCAAGCCTAGGAATCAGGAGACTTTGGGTTCTCCCTGGGGTTGGATGATCTTGGAAAAGTCACTTTCCTCTCTGTACCTCAGTCTCTTTTTTCTTTAAATTAGGGATAGTCATAGTGTTGACCCCTATGAGAGTGTTGTAAGGCAAAACACAGAACAGTGCTTAGGAACACAGTAAGCATCCAATTAGTATTGGCTGTCATCCTCAGAATTGCTTAAGGGCTTGGGAGAGTTTCATTTATTCATCAGGAATTTGAAGGGATTGAGAAGGAAATAAAGGTAAGGCTACAGTTTCAGATATTTAAAACTAACATGATACAAAGGTCTGGTTGTGACTTTTAAAGTATACTAAACAGAATAAGATTTATTGTTTTATATATATGTAACTTTAATAATTCTACAGTGGCCACCTTCAAGGCCACCCTGAAGCTGAAATTGAAGCAACCCTTTGTTTAACTCCCTGTTTGCCAGTATTTTCCACAGGCATCTCTCTGGGCTCTCTCAGGACCTGTTTGTTCCACCTCATACAAGCTGCACAGTTAGCTTCTTCTCCAGGCCTGCAGGGGGAGTCTGTGGAGAAAGGACAGGAAGTCCTCTCAGAGAGCCAGTCTTTCAACTTTTAAATGTAGTTGTCTAGAAATATAGTCACACGTCATTTTAAATTTTGTAGTAGCCGCATTTTAAAAAGAACAAAAAAGGTGAAATTAATGCTATTGCTATATTTTATTTTATTCAATATATACAAAATATCATTTCAAGGTGGATACATACAGTGGCGCTTGCCTGGAATCACTGACCTATCTATGCATCTTCCTGCCCCACCCCTTTGAGATGGTGTCTTGCTATGTTGTCCAGGAAAGTCTCAAACTCCTGAGCTCAGGTGATCCTCCTGCCTCAGCCTCTTGCACCACCACAACAGGCTTTGAAAGCACAGTTCTAAACTGTCTGAATACAAATGCATCTTGCTAACCTAAGAGTCATAGCCCCATCCCCACCCTGCACAGGCCATATTTATATCCTGTGAGGGTGAATTTGTCCCTCCTTGCAGCATTCTTGCCTACGTTTAGAGCATGTGTCTGTATGCCTAATGGTTATAGTTTGGTGCCAAGTAGATGCTTGCTGAATAGCTGAAAGCAAAAGCTGATGCTCCTTTTGCTCATCTCCCAAAGCCTTGAGCATGACCCAGTGAAAGTTCATTTGGATGACCATGAGAGTCTCCCACATGCTGGCCCCTTTGGTTTTCTATGCTGAGACCATCTCATATGACCCCCACGGTGACACACAGGTGGGATATCCTCTTCCCTGGCAAAGTGAGCATTGATCAGAACAGACACTGATAGCAAACTTAATGGGGGACCCCTGGGGTCTGACATCCACAACAGCAATCACAGACCCCTGGACAGACTAGAGGTTATGGGCAGTAAAACCTCATTCCCTTGGGTCTGGGTAGCTGTGGCCTGTTTTGACTCATTAAAATTTCTGGGTTATGGAAAGTTCTTTGACTTCTTTGATGTCAATTCCTGCTTCTTTCAATTAGCAGAGTTTATTTGAGCAGATAATGATTCAAAATTGGGAATCACTTAGTATGAGGAGAGGTTTGGAGAACTCCATTCAGGAATGTGGTCAGGCAGTACTTACAAACAAAAAAAAAAGAAGTGTGTCCAGAAATCGCTTCACAGGTTACAGTCAAGCATTTTGTAGAAAGTAGATTTCTATAAATTGTTCAACATTTTAAAATATTTCCCCCCTTCACACAGTGAGAGACTCACATATGTACTCACACATATCTCTTAGCTTGTCTCCACTATCTCCCAGCAATAAGTACAGAGGACATTTTAGACAAATATTTGGAAGTTTTATATCCAGAGTGAGGATGGCAATTCTTGTTGATGAGAATCTTCCTGAAGAAGGTTACTTACAGTCTGTTGGTTCTAGTGAGCTGCTATAACTCACCTTTGATATTGGAAGAACAGTAGCCCTAGGGTTCACATTCCTAACAAATCCTCATTGTCCTCTCCTGGAAATGTAGCTGTGGGAGGTGGGGGCCAGTGCACTGGTGACAATGACCCCAGATCAGCTCCTGAGGGATGCTTTTGGAGCTAATCTGATAACAGCTTGGAATGGGGTTCCAGGAGATTTCTTTGTTAAATTTAGCATGGTTTTAGGTCTGAGCCTCAGCTCTCCCATGGCAGCTGGACTTGTCAGATCTCAGGCCACCCAGTTACACTGTTGAAACCCATAAGAAGGACTGGGGATATAACTCAGTTGATAAGAGTGCTTGGTTTGCATGCACAAGGCCCTGGGTATGATCCCAGCACCAAATAAAAAAGAAAGAAAGAAAGAAAGAAACCCCTAAGAGATCTTTGGAGGACAGGGTGCTGGAATATGAATTCATCACAGTGCAAAGTTCTTTGCAGAGGTGAACCTCAAAATGGCCAGCCTCCAGGAAACCAAACATGTAAGGCAAAGGTAACAGGAGACTCCAGCAGGGTTCAGGCAATTGAACCCAGGGGTGCTTTACCATTGATCTACATCTGCAGTCCTTTTAATTTTTTTTTTTATTTTGAGAAAGGGTCTTGCCAATTTGCTGAGGCTGGCTTTGAACTCGTGATCATCTTGCCTCCTAAATTGCCGGGATTATAGGAATGCACCACTGCCCCTAGCTGAGTGGCTCTTAAAAATGTGGGCAGGGGCTATTGCTCTGACTCACTCCACCGTAGAGACCATCTGTGCAGATTGTGCCCACTGGAGTAGATATTTGGGGGCTCCTGAAATTCTTTTTTTCTTTTTTTGTGGAGTTGGGGCTTGAGCCCAGGACCTTGCGAATGCTAGGCAAGTGCTTTGCAGGTATAGTGAGTTCTGCTCCCTGCCTCTTGATTTCTTCTTTTTAATGCTTCAGTTGATCCCTGCCCTGTAGAGGGTATCGTTCCAGACAGGGACCACATTTGCTTACTGCTGAGAGCCACGGCTGAGTCTGTATGGCCCCTGGCATTTTGCCAACAGTATTGATTGACAGGTGAGGCATTACTATCCACCTCTGCCGCAACTTTTGAGTTCTCGCACTATTTTGGAGTTCTCGTGGGGATTTCCGGGGATTCCCCGAGAGTTCCCATTGGTTGGGGAAGTGCAGGAGGAGGGATTTCCGGGAGAGAACACCTGGCATTTAGTCAGGGGAATGTTAGAGTTGTAAACAAGTCTGGATGGTGCCTGGCAAAATGCCAGAGGGAGTGGTTTGAGAAGTAACAAAAGTAAGCCATTAAGTGTGGAGATTCCTTATTGGTTGACTGATGTATCTAGTTTATGCTAATTAGATAAGCTCTGTGGAATGTATAAATACTGCTCCTGTCCTGCAATAAACGGCTCCCACTCCTGCTGTATCAACCTACACAAGTTATTCGTCACCCCCCCCCCCCCGGTTATTTTGCTGCAGCCGGACTGCGGCAGCTTACTAAATGTGAGTTTGGATCTCTACTGTCTTTCTAAGGCCCACGTATTAAAGGTCTGGTCCCCAGCATGGTGACATTGGGAAGTTGTGGGGACACTTTAAGAGGTGGGGCCTATGGCTCTGATCTACATATTGTGGGGTCGGGCTCCAAATTCCTTAATAGGACACCCATAGCACAAGAGTTAATAACAAGAATCAACAAATGGGACTTACTTAAACTAAAAAGTTTTTTCTCAGCAAGAGAAACAATAAGAGAGGTAAACAGGGAGCCTACATCATGGGAACAAATTTTTACTCCTCACACTTCAGATAGAGCCTTAATATCCAGAGTATACAAAGAACTAAAAAAATTAGACAATAAGATAACAAATAACCCAATCAACAAAAGGGCCAAGGACCTGAACAGACACTTCTCAGAGGAGGACATACAATCAATCAACAAGTACATGAAAAAATGCTCACCATCTCTAGCAGTCAGAGAAATGCAAATCAAAACCACCCTAAGATACCATCTCACTCCAGTAAGATTGGCAGCCATTATGAAGTCAAACAACAATAAGTGCTGGCAAGGATGTGGGGAAAAGGGTACTCTTGTACATTGCTGGTGGGACTGCAAATTGGTGAGGCCAATTTGGAAAGCAGTATGGAGATTCCTGGGAAAGCTGGGAATGGAACCACCATTTGACCCAGCTATTGCCCTTCTCGGACTATTCCCTGAAGACCTTAAAAGAGCGTACTACAGGGATACTGCCACATCGATGTTCATAGCAGCACAATTCACAATAGCTAGACTGTGGAACCAACCCAGATGCCCTTCAATAGATGAATGGATAAAAAAAAAAATGTGGCATTTATACACCATGGAGTATTACGCAGCACTAAAAAATGACAAAATCATGGAATTTGCAGGGAAATGGATGGCACTAGAGCAGATTATGCTTAGTGAAGCTAGCCAATCCCTAAAAAACAAATACCAAATGTCTTCTTTGATATAATGAGAGCAACTAAGAACAGAGCAGGGAGGAAGAGCAGGAAGAAAAGATTAACATTAAACAGAGACATGAGGTAGGAGGGAAAGGGAGAGAAAAGGGAAATTGCATGGAAATGGAGGGAGACCCTCACTGTTATACAAAATTACATATAAGAGGTTGTGAGGGGAATGGGAAAATAAACAAGGAGAGAAATGAATTACAGTAGATGGGGTAGAGGGAGAAGATGGGAGGGGAGGGGAGGGAGGATAGTAGAGGATAGGAAAGGTAGCAGAATACAACAGTTACTAATAGGGCATTATGTAAAAATGTGGATGTGTAACCGATGTGATTCTGCAATCTGTATTTGGGGTAAAAATGGGAGTTCATAACCCACTTGAATCTAATGTATGAAATATGATATGTCAAGAGCTTTGTAATGTTTTGAACAACCAATAAAAAAAAAGAGGTGGGGCCTAGTGGAAGGTCTTTGGGTCACCGGGGGTGTGCCTCTGAAAGGGATAGTGGAACCCAGGACTCTTGGGCTATCTTGCCTTCTAGTTACAAGGTAAGTGGCTTTGCTCTTCCCTGTTCTCTGGCCATGATCTGCTGCCCCACTACAGGCCCCAAAATAACAAGGGCCCACTGAACATGGACTGAAACCTCTAACACTATGAGCCCAAATAAACCTTTTTTCTTTATGTAAGTTGGTTATCTCAGATATTTGTTAGAGTGACAAAAGAGCACATGTTATGGAGTGAATTGTGTTACTCACCCCTTCACATGTTAAAGACATAACCCCAGTGTGACTGTGTTTAGAGAGAGAAAACCTCTAAAAAGATAATTCTAGTTAAATGAAGTCGTAAGGACAGGGCCCTAATCTGATAGAACTGGTGTCCTTAAAAGAAGAAGAGACACCAGAGAGCTCGCTCTCTCACCAGAGGACAAGGAGGAGGTCAAGTGCATACACAGTGAGATGGCAGCTAAGAGAATAGGCCTCAAAATGAAGCCTACCTGTTAGAACCTTAATCTTGGGCCAATCTCCAGACCACTTTTTCTCTGTTCCTACTTGGAGCAGAGGATGGTGTGAAATAAAATTCTGTTGTTTAAGCTGCCTGCTCTGTGATATTTTGTTTTGATAGTTCTAGTTGATGAAAGACAATATTGAATGGGCAATGGAAATACAATGGTAAACAAAGACAGAAAAAGAACTTACTGTCCAGGAGGGGAAACATGATAATTTCAGATTGTGAGGCTATGGGAGGGGAGGGGAACAGTATTATGGGAGACAACTGAGTGGGAAGGGTTTCCTTATATTTGCCCTTAAGGAAGGCCTCTCTGAGGAGATGGATTCTGAATTGAGCAAGGATCACAAGGAGCCAGCTTTGTGCCTTTGAGGGAAGAACATTCTGGTCAGGCAGGTTAACTGCAAAAGGCTTTAGGCAGGAACAATGTGGGTGGGTGTGAGGCACAGCAATTCCACAGTGGTTCCACAGTGATGCAGGAACACTGGGATGGGAGGTGACAGTGGCTAAGGACAGGGAGGAGCTGAAATGCCTTTGCAAGGGTTAAGCAGAAGGGTCAGTGATTTACCTGATAGGGATGCAGCTTATACTGTCCCTAACCTCCAATTCAGGAGACAGACAAGAAAACTGACAAAAATCATAACAGTGTGATAGGTACTTTGATAGAACTCAGGCCTCAGGAAAGTGAGGGAATTTCTGCTCTGTCAGAGTCTTTATAATATGCAATTAGGCTGAAATTTATCAAAGGGTGTATCTGCCCAGATTTTTCTCTCTATCTGGTAAAAAATATTAAACAGCCTTAAATTTTAGGCCCTCAGATTTTTCAGTCTTTTTCCCCCAACTTTGAACCTCCTACTTTGAGGGGTAGTGGTGGAGGGAGCATAGGGGATTTTACTTGCAAATACAGGGGTGGGGTTGGGGGTGCAGAGTGGAATAATTAACTCTAAAACATTCACTTACAGTTCAGGTTTCAGTTGCATCTTGTTTTGTGACAATAATAAACTAGAAAAGAACTTGCTTTCAAAGGGACATTTTCCTTCAAGGTGTCTGATGGCTTTGCAAGCTCTAATTACTACAAGATGTGAAATCTATCAGTTTGGGCAAGGACCACAAAGATTCCCCTGGGGGAGTGGTAAACCAGTAGGGAGAGTGTAGGCACAGGAAACAAGGGGGATTGGAGGTGGTGGAGTTCAGGTCATCACTTTCAATCTGTCCATCTAACATGGGTAACATGGGTTACCAGGTACAGCTCACTGTTCAACCTCTCTCATAGGTGGAGGCTCTAAGTGAGACTGGACAGAACTTTCCCCTTCCAGGCACCTCTTGGTCTGGTCCATGCCACCTCACCTGGGCATCAAGCTGTTCCTCCCCACTCTCTGGCCTGGCCCACAGCCTTTCTCCCTCCAGTTTTGCCCTGGGTGGAGTGCATCTGTCCACCAAATAGGAGCAGATAGAAAGTGGTCCTTTGCAGTTCAGCTCAAGGAGACGCAGCTGCAGAACAAATGGGCCTTACTGTGGCCCTGGTGAACACCTGCGGGCAAAAACACCAGGGCTTGCCTTTGCTGACAGTCTCCATCTAGCTCCAACCTTCCCAAAGCCCCTCCTTGCCTCCTCCCACTTCTGTGCGTTAAGAAGGATCCCAGGAAGGGAGGGGGATGGGGAAACCCCGCCCTGCCTGCCACGCTCATTCCAGCGGTAGATTCTACGGGGTACGACCGTTGCCCACTCGGGAAGCCCCTCGGGGTCCCACCGCCCCAGCAGCCGCGGAGCATCCGCCAAGCCACAGCCTGGCTCCTGCGAGGAGGCTTGGGGACACACGGAACCCACGGAAACTGCACCTGGCGGCCCCTGTGTCCGTGCTAGCGGCCCCGCCCCGCCCCACGGCGGAGGTTTAAAGGGCCGGAGGGCCCACCGGGGCAGCGGACGCCCCACCCCGCTCGCAGGCCGCACCCACTTGGGGGCGGTGCGCCGAGGCCTAGTTCTCCGTCGGCCGGGCGGCAGCTTTAAGCGGGGGCGGGACTGCGAGCAGCCGTGCGGCGGCTGCGAGGGCTTCGCTGGGGCGCGGGCCCGGCTGCCGGAGGCCCGCCGCCGGGATCGGGGTAAGTGCTCGCGGGGGGCGGACGAACGGCCCTGGGAAGCGCACGCGTTCCGTGGCCGTGGGGGAGGCCTTTGCGGCGCGGCGACTCCGCGGAGGGGGCTCGGGACGTGCCCGGCTTCTCCGGGACCCGCGGAGCCCACCCCGGGCGGCAGGGCCCGGGGCGACTCAGGCCCCAACCGATCCTGGCCCATCCTGGAGCAGGCAGTGGGAGGCGCAGGACTAGCGGGTGCGGGGATTGGCCCTCGGCGCTCGCCGTAGCGCGGCCTGGAAGGCGGTCGCTGAGTGTCCGGGGACAGCGACAAAAAGAGGGAACCCAAGGGCCGTTTGCGACCAGAGATCGGGCAAGAGATTAGGGCAGTGTCCCCCAGAGGCGTCTCCCGGCCAGCCTGGCACCTCCGGGCCTCCACGCAGGCATCGGGCCCGACGCGGAGAGCGAAGGTAGCGGCGACCACAGCGCCCCCTCCGGCCCGGCGGCGCCGCCTCAGGCCTGGCGCGGCGGGAGCGTTGTCTGCGGGACGGGGCGGGGCGGAGCGCACCGCCGCGCGCGGCTTTGCCCCTGGCGAGGGCGCGGTGTCGACCCTGCGCTTTCCACCTGGCCCTTGTCTGGGCCCCCGGCCTCCGGAGCCTCCCAACTCCAGGCGTTCCTCCACGTCAGGGTCTCGCGGGAAGAGGCGCCTGGCTCTCCCTCCCGGACCTGGGAAATGGCAGGGTTGACGACTTCTGTGATAAAGAAGGGACTGCAACTTTGGAAAGTCTGGGCAGGACCGGGGGGGGCTTCGTAGGCCAGGAGGGGGCGTCACACAGAGTTTGGGGTTTCTCGGGGCGGGGATGGGGATGTGCGGTGTCGGTGTTTGGAGGAGGGAATGCGACCTGAAAGGGGCCAGCGGTTGTTGAGTCGTCCTGCAGGACTGACAGACCCCTCGCCTTGGTGCCCCTAATGACGTTTCCTGCCCTGAGCTGGGGATTGGGCCAAAGGCTTCCTTTCGACCTCGGAGAAGTGTGCTTGCTGTCTCTGAGTGGCCAGGAGGAGCTCCCTGGTGTCCCAGTGTGCATCTCCATCTGTCACTTGCCAGAGTGTACCCGGCAGGGCAGCGCGCTGGAAAGGCCTGCAGAAGGATTATTGGTCTGTTGAAGAAAGAAACCAACCAGGAAACCCCCTCCTATGCAGGGTGAAGTTATGTAAGGAGGATGGGTAAAGGCAGTTTCACCAGGTTCTCTGCATGCTTTTGTGACAGCTCTTAAAATGGAAACCAGTCGCCATCTATGTGTCGCCATGGAGCAGGAGTTCTCAAAAGTTTGGTCAACAACCTGTTTCCCACTCACAGAGGTGCTTTTCGAAGCATTTATTCATTCAAGGAGCAGTTTTTGAATGCCTGGTGTGCAGATAAAATTTACAGCTTACTAGGCCTCTTGGTTTCTGGGGTAGCTGTTGGTTTGATGATTTTAATGTATGCTGAAATTTTAATGTACACTGAAGTTTGAGAGCCAATCACCTAGGGCAGAGGTTGCGAAACTACTGTCAGCACACCAAATCCAGCCTACTGCTTGTTTTCATATAGCTCTTGAAATAAGAGTGGCTTTAGATTGATTGATTGATTGATTGATTTTGCATTGAGGATCAAACCCAGGGCCTTGTGCTTGCTAGACAAGCACTCTAGCACTGAGCTACATTACTGGTGCTAAGAATGGTTTTTATATTGTTTAAGTGGATGGCAGAGGAAAAAAGGGGGGAAGAGTCATATTTCATGACAAATGAGTATTAATTTCAAATTTCAGTATCCATAAATAGTCATTAGAACACAGATGTTCTCACTCATTTAAATGTTGTCTTTGACTCCCTGCTGCCTACAACTGAGATGAGTAGTTGTATAGGGACTGCATAGCATAGCCACAAAGTCTAAAATATTTACCACCTGGTTCTTTGCAGAAAGTGTTTGCCAACACCTGGCTGAGGGAAAGAAGAAACTATGGTAGGAAGGAGAAGCTTCTATCGCTAAAAAAACCATGTTCAGACAAAATGGATTTGGGTAACATTTTCAAAAGAGCAGAGGGACTAGTGTTCATTCTGGATTAGTACAGAAGTGTTTAGATGAATACAGGCATTTGGGTAAGATTTTCCGAGGTTGTGAGACTGTGCCCTTGATAAGTTGGCTAACTATATACTTCTTTTTGTAGGCTGGGTGAACTCATGGACCTTAAATTTTTCTTTTGAAAAAAGAAACCAGCTCAAAACTAAAAATGGCATTCGTTGCAACACAAGGGGCCACAGTGGTTGACCAAACCACTCTGATGAAAAAATACCTTCAGTTTGTGGCAGCTCTTACAGATGTTAATACACGTAAGTTGACCCTTTCTGTCATTAAGAAATGCATCATTTCAGTTCAGATGATGTGCACATTTAGATAAATAGTAACATCTACTCTGGTTTTTCTTTTTTTTGCCTGGTGGAGAAGCAAAATGATGAGTAGTACTAGCTGGAGCCCCAAAGAGGCACGTGTGAGTGTGTGTGTGTGTGTGTGTGTGTGGTGTGTGTGTGTGTATACCTGTATTCTTATCTGTGCATGCACACATATGTCTGGGAGTATGAATGTGTGTGGCTGGTCATAGGAAATTAGCTATGTGTCTTCTGTTGGGCCATGACAGTCAAACTGATAAGATCTGATTGCTTCTCTTAAATTATTAAATCCAGGAATTTTAGGAACATCCCTTAACATAATTTCAATTATCTGATGGTTTGTTTTGCCACTTACAGCTGATGAAACCAAGTTAAAAATGATGCAAGAAGTTAGTGAAAATTTTGAGGTATGAGCTTTTATTTTATATTTCTTACTCTCCTGTTGCTGCTGAAAGTCTTTTTAGTAACTCAAAAATCATTGTCTTTGTAACTTATTAACTTATTGTATGTCAAAACTGCAATTTGAAACTTTGTACACAATGTTCATTTTCTTCACATTATTGATAATGAATTGCTCATTTCTCTTGAGGAATATTGTTTTGTTTTATTTTTTTTTTGTTGTTGTTTTGCTTTGTTTTGTTACTGTTTTTTGTACCAGGGATTGAACTCAAGGGGACTCAACCACTGAGTCATTGAGTTGCTTAAGACCTTGAGCCTGGGATTAGAGGCTGGGATTACAGTAGTGCCCCACCTTGCATGCCTTTGTTTTTGTTTTTTTTCTGAGATTGGAAAATATCCATTCATCTGTCTCTTCACATTCATTGAATATTTTTTGGTCATATCCAGTCTGCTTGATATTTAAAATTTTTCAGTTTCTTTCTTTGTTTTGTAGTGTTGGGGATTGAATCCAGGGCTTTGCTCATGCTAGGTGAAAGCTTTACTACTGAGCTACATCCCCAGTCCCTTTCATTCTTTGAGACAGGGTCTTGCTATGTTGCCCAGGCTGGCCTTGAACTTGCAATTCTCTTACCGTCCCCTGAATATTTGCAATTATAGGTGTGCCACCACACCCAGCTGTAGCTCCATTAAAATCTTAATGGAGGGGCTGGGGTTGTGTCTCAGTGGTAGGGTGCTTGCCTAGCATGTGTGAGGCCCTGGGTTCCATCCTCAGTACCACATATAAATAAATAAAATAAAGGTCCATGACAACTAAAAAATATATATATATATAAAAAAATCTTATATGAGGGGCTTGGGTTGTGGCTCAGAGGTAGAGCACTTGCCTAGCATGTATGAGGCACTGGGTTTGATCCTCAGCACCACATAAAAATAAATAAATCAAATAAAGGTATTGTGTCCAACTACAACCAAAAAATAAATGTTAAAAAAAAATCTTATGAAACCAGCATTATGTTTGTGGCCTATTATTTACTGAAACATTACTTGGTACATGACTATTTATAATGGCTGCTTTAAAGTCTTTGTCTACTAAATCCAACATTTGGGCTGCCTGTGGGTCATTTCACATTCTTTTTCTCTGCATGTCTAGTATTTTTTTATTATGCAGTGGACATTGTGTGTGAAATGACGTAGGAATTCTAGATTCTGTTATCTCCTGAAGAGTGTTGATGTATTTGTTGTCCTAGGCAGTTCAGTTGTTAGGCTGATCTCATTTGTTTGTTGGGCTGGTCTAGAAGAGGCCTTGCTTTAGGGCATGTTCCTTCCTCAGCTGAATCTCTGATGTCTAAGATGTTCTCATGGTATTAAGTGGGTTTGTGCACTCTCCTGAGGCTTGAACTCCAACATTCTAACCTTGTTAGATTTCTAGTGCTTCCATTTATTTCTCAATCCTAAAGCCGTGCTTTAGGTAGTATTACCTAAACTGTTTGTGCAGTTCAGCCCTCAGTTAAGGCCTCAAGGACTCACAGAAGGTTGTCATCCCCTCACCATCCAGTGGTTCACTTTTCTCTGGGGCTCTGCCTCCACAGCTCAGCAGATCTGGGCTCCACTTGGTCCGAGTTTGCTGAGTGTCATCAGGAAATTGTACCTGGGCAGAGGTCTGAGTGTTCATGGGGCTCAACTTGAGAATTTGCCTTCTCTAGAAGTTATGGTCTAGTACTACCTCTTGTCCAACACCTGAAGAAAGCTATTTCCTATTTGGCCTAACTTTATGGTTCATCTGGGTTAGTCTAATAAACAGATGAGAAAGTCTTACGTCTTATTTTAATGTGTGGATAATAAAACCTTTCTTGGGAGTTGATAAGGTTAAGAACAGTAAATACTATGTTTCTTAGCCTCTGCATGGTCTCTCTTTTTTTTGTACTGGGGATTGAACTCAGGGGCCCTTTACCACTGAGCCACATCCCCAGCCCAATTTTGTGTTTTATTTAGAGACAGGGTCTCACTGAGTTGCTTAGCACCTCGATTTTGCTGAGGCAGGCTTTGAACTTGTGATTTTCCTGCCTCAGCCTCCTGAGCTGCTGGGATTACAGGCCTGCGTCACCGTGCCTGGCTACTACTTGGTCTTTTGGACTAATAAAGATTAAATAATGTTAGTGGGAAGCCAGGGGCAGTGGGGCATGCCTGTAACCCAGCTACTCAGGAGGCTGAGGTAGGAGGATTACAAGTTTGAGGCCAGCCTGGGCAATTTAGGAGGACCCTGCTTCAAGATAAAAAGGGCTGAGATGTAGCTCAGGGATCAAATGATCCTGGGTTCAATCCCCAGTAATACAAAAACAGAAAAAGAAACACCAGTAAGATTGAATTCTATGCTTTTCTGTTTATGGTAATGGATAGTATTTTAGTTTGTATTTGTTTTTTAATAGAAATTTTGAAGAACTTTTAGCTTTGAGCTGAGAACAAAATTGTGCGATATTTAGAGATCTAGCTAAGGAGATTTCTCTCTCTCTCTTTCTTTCTTTCTTTTTTTTTTTTTTTAAATATTTTTTAGTTGTCGATGGACCTTTGTTTGTATGCAGTGCTGAGAATTGAACCCAGTGCCTGACACATTTTAGACAACCCCAACCCCAGGAGATTTCTCTTTTGCCCAAGCTACTAAAGCAAGGTGTTAAAAACTTTATATAAAAAGAGGTGGAAGGTAAAAAAGGATAAGTCTGCATTCTACATTTTATTGGAGGGAACCCTATGGGAGAATCATAGTCTGGCAAGTTTATTTGAGAGGCTGAAATCCTGTGGCATTCTCTAAACCTGCAGGAACAGACACATGTTGACATGATGTGAGCTGGATTAAGGTCTGGCCCTTTTGAGTTTCTGAGGATTTACTCTCCTTTTTAATGTATGACAGTTAGTGAGTTCCTGGCATTTTGGTCTCAGATGCGTTGATTAAATTAACACGGTTAAATAAGTGAAGTAGTGTACTGAGAACTTTTTAAAATTGTGACTTGAAATCTGTGTGATATAAATACTTGATTTAAATAATTTCAGTTGACTGAGTTCTTCAAAGAATTAAATACTAGAATTATCATCAGCAGTTGACAAGATGTGTGTGTGTGTGTGTGTGTGTGTGTGTGTGTGTATGTGTATCAGTCCATTTATCTATCCCCTCCTCAACCCCCCCAGTACTAGGGAATAGAACCCAGGGCCTTGTGAGTACTGAGCAAGCACTTTACCACTGTGCTACATCCTTTTTAAATTTTATTTTGAGAGACAATCTCACTTGAGTTATCCAGGCTATCCTTAAACTTGGGATTATCCTGCTTCTGCTTCTGAGTAGCTGGGATTATAGATGTGTGCCACCATACCTAGTCATCTAGCCTTAAGTGTTTTTTGTTTTTGTTTTAAAGAGAAATTCATATTTGAAAACTCTGTGATCAGTAGTTAGTGTGAGGTATAACGTGGATGTGCTTGACTTTCTGATAACAAGGCAGTTCTGCATTCTAATTTAGATCTTGACTCTCTTTTCCTTGAATGCTTTTAAAAAAAAATGTTCTTTTTAGATATACATGACAGTAGACTGTATTTTGGCATACATACATGGGGTATAACTTGCTAGGATCCCATTCTTGATGTGGAGTTATACTGGTCATGTATTCATAAGTGAACCTAGGGAAAGTTATGTTGATTCATTCTGCTATCTTTCTCATTCCCAGCTCCCCTTACCTTCATTCCCTTTTGACTAGTCAAACTAACTTCTATTCTTCCCTGCCCCCGCATTGTGTGTTAGTAAGAGAGAACATTCTCAGATTTTGGTTTTGGGGGAGTAGCTTACTTCACTTAGTATGATAGCCTTTAGTTCCATCCATTTACTAACAAATGCCATAATTTGATTCTTCTTTACTATTCGTTAGTAGTCCATTGTGTATATATACCACATTTTCTTTATCCATTTATCTGTTGAAGGGCACCTATTTTGGTTCCATAGGTTTAGCTCTTTTGAATTGAGCCACTATAACATTGATGTGGTTGCATCACTGTAGTATGTCGATTTAAAGTCCTTTAGTATATGCTGAGGAATGGGATAACTGGGTCAAATGGTGGTTTTATTCCAGGTTTTCCAAAGTGGTTGTACCAATTTGTAGTCCGACCAGCAGTCTATGAGTATAGCTTTTCCCCCACACCCTCTCCACCATTTATTGTTATTTGTATTCTTGATAATTGCCGTTCTGGCTGAAATGAGATGGAATCTCAATGTAGTTTTAATTTGCATTTCTCTAACTGCTATGTTAAAACATTTTTCATGTATTTGTTGACTAATTTTATTTCTTCTGTAAAGTGCCTGTTCAGTTCCTTTGCCCATGTATTGATTGGGGCTTTTTTTTTTTTTTTTTTTAATTTATTTACTATTTTTTTTTTTGGTATGAAGTTTTTGAATTCTTTATATACCTGGAGATTAATGCTGTATCTGAGGTGCAGGTGTCAAAGTTTTTCCCATTCTGTAAGCTCGCTCTTCATGGTTTCCTTTGCTGTGAAAAAGCTTTTTCGTTTGATACCATTCCATTTGTTGATTCTTGATTTTCCTTGAATCCAAATGTTTTATAAAATGCCCTGAGCTTTGGGATGAAAGGTGACAGTCTACTTGGGAGAAACTATTTAGGTGCTGTACTGTGCTGGGGGCTGCCCCCCATGTGGTATTCTGTGTGCCTGGAGTTGGCTCTGGGAGACTGATGTTCTATTGCATAGACCAGGAATTGCAGTAGTTCCTTTCCTCATCTGGGGCATCACTCTGCTTTCTAATTTTCGCCAGTTTTTCTGTCCCGTTGTTTATAGACTTGTCTTCTAAGATTTCCATACATGATAGTCAAAACTCCATTTTTTGTGGGGGAGGGTACTGGGGATTGAACCCAGGAATGCTTTACCATTGAGCCACGTCCTCAGCCCTTTTTATTTTATTTTGAGACAAGGTCTTGCTAAACAGCCTAGGGCCTCACTAAGTTGATGAGGCTGTGCAGTCATCCTGCCTCAGCCTGCTGGTCCCTGAGATTATACGCCTGTGCCCCTTGCCTGGCAACGACCCCCAAACTTTATCTTCTGCCCTGCATTTAACTGCCCAGATGCCTTGCTCACTAGCTTGTTGTGATGGTAAAAGTTTAACCCCTTTCTTTTATATTCTTCTCCCATCATACTGAATTTTTTTTGTCGCCCTTTTTTATACTCATGCCCTGCTCAGTACTTCTAATTTTAACAGTAAATTTTGTTCTCTTAAATTGGATTTCAGAAGTAACAATCATCCTAATTTATTTAAAACTTTATTACTACAAAAACATCTAAAGTACTCAGAATTATTGTTGGCTCTGTGAAAATGTTTTGTATTCCTTTGAGATCATTATAAAATGTGAATTTGAAATGCAATATGAGCTTATAACTAATGGAGTTTTCTTTTATTTTTGCCTAATTAGAATGTAACATCATCTCCTCAGTATTCTACATTCCTAGAACATATCATCCCTCGATTTCTTACATTTCTCCAAGACGGAGAAGTCCAGTTTCTTCAGGAGAAACCAGCCCAGGTAACCCGTTAAAAAGTATCAGAGGAAAATGTCATGCTGTGGGCTTGCAAACATTTATGAATGAAAACAATTCAGAAAACTTAGGGTTCCACTGAAAATTAAAGGTTTTGTCATTTTTGGATAATTTGGTCAAGCCCATTTCCTCCTCAGGTTGGTTTTGTCTAGGCTTTTTTTTTTTTAAACTGCGTACTGAACTCAGGTGCTTCCCCACTGAGCCACATCCTCAGGGTCTCACTAAATTGCTTAGGGCCTTGCTAAGTTGCTGAGGCTGTCCTTGAACTTGTGATCCTCCTGTCTCAGCCTCCCAAGTTGTAGGGATTACTGTGCTCTGCCAGGCCATTTCTTTTACAATTAAAATTATTTTTGTTTGCCAGTTGGTAATGTATATTTGTTCACTGTTATTTTTCGTTTTTTTGGTGGTGCTGGGGATTGAACCCATGGCCTTGTGCATGCGAGGCACTCTACCAACTGAGCTATGTCCCTGACAAGTTCAAACATGTATCAAGGAAAAAAAAAATTGAATGATACCAATTTCCACACCTATTACCAATGCTAATCTTATTAAATTTCAGTTCTTATAACTCATGGCTAATTCCGTTTTCTCTCTGCAGTCCCATTCTTCACACCCTGTCTCCACTTGATAATTTTAGAACATTCCCATTATGCCACTTTTTCTAGAACTATTTAGCTCTTAAAAATAAACTTAAAATATTGCCATAATATTCGTGGAAGTTCATTGCTAGAGGGAGCATTTTTGTATTTTACCAATTTAAGAACTTACATATTTGACCTGCCTAGTTGTCAGCTCCATAGATAGAACTATGAAAGCTTAGTATAGCCTGTGGGGAATATTCCTTAGGCGCAAGGTGACAAGATTGTACCATGTTATGGGAGCTAAACGGAGATGATGAGGGGAGGTTCTAAACTAAGTTCAGTTTACGTTTTGCTCTTTCGTCTTAGATATACTCCATCTTCACTTGCTTGTGTCCTTTTGCTAGAAATACTGATACATTGTGAAAGGAAAGGTTAACTTAGTTGATTTGGTACACAGTTGTAGAAATATTGAAAATAAAAAGTTTTCAGTACACACTTTGGCTTACATGTAAATAATTTACAGGACTCCTTCTAAAATTAGATCCATCTTATTTTATGGATCCATCTTATTTTATGCCGATAGCTGTGTGACACTTATACAATGTGAGACAATTAATTTGGATATCTTGCATATATTTTATCTTTACACTTTTATTTTTCTTTGCCAGCAACTGCGGAAGCTAGTACTTGAAATAATTCACAGAATACCAACTAATGAACATCTTCGTCCTCATACAAAAAATGTTTTGTCTGTGATGTTTCGCTTTTTAGAGGTAATATTTAAGAATTCTTATTATATAGCTATATTCAAAGGTATCAGTGTGTTTTTTAAGTAAAATTTGCTTCTATACAACGATTTCCTTTTCACTAAAGTTCTCATTTATGTGAATAAAAATGTGTCGTATGTTCACTTTTCCCCATTTCTTTTTAAGACAGACTTCTTAATTGAACTTTTTTTGGTCGCTGGGAATTGACTAGACTTGGTGGAAAATAAGTTGGGTGGTGGTCAAAATATTCAGCACAGGGTTTGTTGGCACAGTGCTTTTTATAGTTTGTATTTCAAGCACAATGCTTTATGATAGTGGGTGCTTATGAAGAAGGTCATGAACTCTTCCGGAATCCATTTGATGCTTGTTGAATGAATCCCTAATATTATTTTCTTGCTCCTCTTAGTCTTGATGTGTTTACAGTTTATTGTGTTTTGGGGCTCCTTAGAAAAATGATCTTTGGAGAGGGATAGAGTTGGATTCGTATCTTGCCTCTGCTGTTTATTAGCTGTACCATGTTGGCCACATTGCTTAACTTCTCTTGAGTCTTTACTTCCTCATATGTAAAATGTGAGTGGTACCCCTCATTTTTAGAACTTTCATAAAGTGCTCAGCCCAGGGTCCAGTCCATGGTGAACTGGTAGTTGTTTGTCCTTTCCAGGTCTTTGGGCAGTACAAGTGTCCCTTACCTGAATGCTTGGGACCAGAAGTGTTTTGGATTTGGGATTTTTTTTTTTGGAATATTTTCATATACTTTATGAGAAGTCTTAAAGATACAGCCCAAGTCTAAATATGAAATTCATGTATGTTTCATATACATGTTATACATGTAGCCAAAAGATGGTTTCATGCAATATTTTTAGTGCACCTGTGTTTTGAGTATGACCCATCCCATGAGATCAGGTGTGGACTTTTTTGCTTGGGTCATCAGGTCAAATGCTCAGAAAGTTTGGGATTTTGTATTTTTGGATTAGGGGTACTTAACCTGTATTTCCAAGCAGTGAACAGTGATAACTTTGGCCATTAAGACATTAGTTTATGGTGTGACTTGCCAAATATGCCAGTGTATCTAATGGTAGAGTGTCATTCTCATGCAGCTTACAAGTGGAATGCCCTTGATAATCTACCAAAGACCATGGACAACTGGGACAGCTGAATTCTATGGGCTTATGAATTTTCAGCAAGTTATATGTAATTTAGTTGACAGAGGGTGTGTGTGTCTGCATAAAATGCTTAGAAAATTGTTTTTTATCTTGAGATTAAAACTCTTTGGAAGCATAACTTTTTAAAAATGTCTTTCTTTTTTTAAAGACTGAAAATGAAGAAAATGTTCTTATCTGTCTAAGAATAATTATTGAGCTACACAAACAGTTCAGGCCACCAATCACACAAGAAGTAAGTTGTTTATCCTGATAGCATTTATAAAGTGTCAGCAAGTTCCTTCTACTGTGTAAAATTATTACTTCTTAAAAGTTGATTGGACAATGTAGAAAATATAGCCCAAGTTGGAGGCAATTATTTGTGGATTCATCAGGGGCTTTTAAAAAAATGTATGTATCAATATCTTGCTGAATTTGCTCAGTAGTTGAAATGTATTAGCCAGTCACGCTAGCAGGTCTGTGTGGACTGTCCTGGTACATACACATCTGATGTTGACAAGGTGGGAATTCTGAAGTCCGGGCTGGATTTGGATCTAAACCAAGCAACTCTGCAGCTGAGTGACATTGGGTGAACTCATTGTCTTTTAGAGCCTTTTCCATAACATGGAGACATGTTCTCAAATGTCTGAAGATTTGTGTATAAAATTAAAGTTCTTAGCTCAGTGATTGGCACCTACCTACAGTAGTAAGCAATAAACACACTGTCTTAGCCATATTTAAGAGAATATCTTCTCTGTGGATTATTTGGAAATTAAAAGCATAAAGATAAAATAGAATTCCTGACATCTTAGCAATATTTAATATCTTTGTGATTTTCTTTTTCCCACTTTATATGTATATTTCACACAGAATTCTGATAATACTGTATGGAATATTTTATGTTGCGATTTATTACTTTCATATTATGTGTAAACATTTTCCCAATCATAAGAAATTCTTGGGGCTACGGCTGTAGCTCAGTGGTAGAGCACCTGCCTAGAACATGTGAGGCACTGGGTTCAATCTTCAGCACCACATAAAAATAAATAAAGGTATTGTGTCCATCTATAACTTAAAAAAAAAATACTAAAAAAATTTTTTTATAGAGATATTTATTTATTTATTTATTTTTCGGTACTGAGGATTGAACCCAGGGATGCTGTATCACTGAGCTATATCCCCAGATTGAGATAAGTTGACCAAGCTGGTCTTGAACTTGTGAGACTCTTGCCTTAGCCTCTTAAATAATTGGGATTACAGGTGTGTGCCACTATGCCCAACTTAAAAAGTTAATTTGTTTTTTGTTTAATTTTAAAATTTTGGTTCTGAGGATTGAATCAGGGGTACTTTACCACTGAGCTACATAAATCCTCAATCCTTCTTTTAAAGTGTTTTGAGACAGGGTCTTCCTTTGTTGGTGAGGCTGACCTTGAACTTGTGGTCCTGCCTCAGCCTACCAACTTGCTAGGATTACAAGCATTTGCCCCCATGCCTGGCTATAAAGTTAATTTTTAAAGTGTGCATAATATTCTTATAGGTATCCTTTTTTTTTTTTAAGATATTTAAGGTATATTTACCTTTTACTTCTTAACCATTACTGAGCATCTTTGTTTATGGTTGGAGTTATCTTATAGATAAGTTTGTAGAAGTAGAGTTATAAAGTCAAAGGTTTTAATGCTTCTGATGTATACTGCTAATTTTAATTTTGGAAACTGCTAAGTTGATTTCTAGAAAGTTTTCAGGAGTTATGATTCCCTCAGTATCATGAGAGTCTTTCTCAAGCGTAGTGTATTATTTTTTGAAGGGCAAAATCTCTTTGCTCTTTTAGAAACAAATCTCTGAAACAGAAACTTACTTTCTGTTTATTTGTCCTTTGCATTTATATTTCTTATTGTGTGTGTTCTTATCCACTGCCTCTTTATATCATGTCTGACATTTTATTTACCTGTTTTACGAGTTCTTATACATTAAAACTATTAAAGTTTTTCTTTTAAAAAAATTGTTGTAATTGGACATGATATCTTTAATTTAATTTTATTTTTAATGTGGTGCTGAGAATCAAACCTAGTGCCTCACATGTGATAAGCGCTCTACCACTGAGCCACAACCCCAGCCCTAAAGTTTTTCTTATTGAAAGCATTTTTTTGTTAATAAATTATAATGAATGTATTATTTTCTTTTTTTTTTTTTTAAGATTCATCATTTCTTGGATTTTGTGAAACAGATTTATAAGGAGCTTCCAAAAGTAGTGGTATGTTTTTACTATGGTTTGAATTTATTAGTCATATTTGTTTGTTGTTTCCTTATTCCAAAGATAATTTGGAGTAGTTTGGTTGGAGAAATGATTGGGGGATGCTAATTTTAGAATGGGAAATGTTTAGTGATGGTTAAAACTTACATTGATAAGTCAACCATTCAAAAAAGGAGTTCTTTTGATCTTATTTAGCTTAAATACTTTCATTTTTTTACATTCTATGTATTCTTATTGTAGCAGTATATTCTTATTGTAGAAATTTTGGAAAAAAAGCAGCAAATAAATCATCCACTATTTTCACTTGTAAGCAACCCTTGACATTGGGGTTTTTATTTTTTACTTTGTGCATTTTGTGATTGAGCTCCTAGTCTTGAAGCCTTGGGGAGGTGGTATGGCTTTTCAGTACTTTAGTATATCATTGAATTTATATATATATATATTTAAGAACACTTCATAAGCATTTTGGTTTCTTCCACTAAGTATTGGACATGTTATTGAGGCATTTTGTACTTGATTTTAGAACAAACATTTTCTGTTCCTTTTGTGTAGAACCGCTATTTTGAGAACCCTCAGGTGATTCCCGAGAACACAGTGCCTCCCCCAGAAATGGTTGGTATGATCACAACCATTGCTGTGAAGGTCAACCCTGAGCGGGAGGACAGTGAGACCCGGACGGTGAGTCTTCTCAGCCTTCTGGGATTAGTTTTAACCTGGGGCTCCTCCACTTTAGAGGAATGAGATACTAATCTTTTAGGCCACTTAAGTTTTTTTTTTTCATTAATCACCTAGAGGCATTTAATACACGTAAACCACTGTGCCTGGCAGAGCATCACTGGTTCTGCTGTGCAGCCTGGATGTGGTGAAAGTGAACCATTGGGTACCACTGATGCCAGGAAATGGTCACAGAGAATTAGACTCTCATATTGGGAAGAGCAGCAGGCCAGGTTTAAGGGACTTTGCCTGTCCTTAGCTTTGAGTCTTTTGACATTAATCAAGTCCTTTGAAAGTCCCAATAAAATTGTAGTTCAGTAACTGAACACAAAGGCTCAGGGGGCAGAAAGCACCAGTTGGTGTCTCACCATAAGCACTCAAGTTTTCTGACTCTGGGAAAGTTCCTGAACCTTTGTTCTGCTCTTCTTGCTTATCTGAAAAACCTGTCTTGTGGGGTTTTGTGAATTGCTTATATTGTCTGTAGGCTCTTATTTTGTAGTGCCACATATGTAGTGTGTATTGGGTCTTTAATGTGACTTATGTTCATATGATTGAATTAATAATATTTTATTTTTTATTTTTTTAAAATGTTTATTTTTTTTTTAATGTGGTGCTGAGAATGGAACCCAGTGCCTCACACATACTAGGTGAGCGCGCTACCACTTGAGCCACATCCCCAGCCCAATAATATTTTAATATTTGTGTTTGTTTTACTGAAATGACTGTGTAGAATGTTTCAGTTTGTGCTAGGGTGAATGAAAGACTAAGTAAAATAAAGCTTTCACTCCTTAGCACTTCTTAAGTTAGAAACTTTTCTGTGTATCATTCTTTTTATATTTCTTTTAATTTTCTTTGCTTGTCTGTTCACATTTGTATTTTGGGTCTGACATTTATCTATTCTGAGACTTTAATAAGATTACTCAATTATTTCCTTTATTTATTATAAATGTCTTCTGTTTTTAAATATCTTTGGATAATACTGCTGAATAAATTGTACTTTTTGCTGTTCTTTTAAGTAAAATAATATTGGCTTAAAATTCTTCTTAGGTTATTTGAATCTCTTTTTGACATATTTTCCTGAAGTTTTTACTACAAGTAATTATGGCGAAAATATAAAAAACCTTTATATTAATGATAGTTCCATATACCTTATTTTCAAAATAGTTTGGATCTTTTGTTATAGATATTTACAAAGATGTGTCTGTGTTTTCTCTATTTCGATGTTGTGATGCTTATTAAGGCTATTGTAAATGCCACAGTGATAACCACAGTTCTTTCTCTTTCTGTCTTACAGCATTCCATCATTCCAAGAGGATCACTTTCTTTGAAAGTGTTGGCAGAATTGCCCATTATTGTTGTATTAATGTACCAGGTATGTGTACTGCATATTAGCATCTTGGTTTTTTGGCAAAATTTTTTTGTAACAGAAAGATGTATATGACGGACGTACTAGCTAATGTACTGAATTCTGCAGTTTCTTTGGTATGCCAAATAATTTGTTTGTAACAATGCAAAAGCATGAACATTTGATGTTTTTGCTTTTAGCTCTACAAATTGAATATCCACAATGTCGTTGCTGAGTTTGTGCCCTTGATCATGAATACCATTGCAATTCAGGTATCTGCACAAGCCAGGTGAGATGTCTTTTGATGGCGGTGTAGCTGACTGCAGCAGCACCTTTACCTTCAAGTAATATTATACTCGCCGTTGTCATTCTTAAGATGTGAAAATTTGTGGCATTAACATTTTGGTGAAATTATATGTGCTTTTGACTTTGAACTTGTGTTTCAGTGATAATAATCATATTTTTTTAGTTCCTTATTTTGAAAAGATGAGATGTTTTGGTTTCTGTTATCCTGTAAGTTTAGAAGTATGATTAGGCATTACTGCACTCACTTGTAACTGTGGATGTCCCAGCCTTTCTCACCTTGAAGACTTCAGCATGAGAACTGGAGTATTCCTTACTTCCTGGTGTCCTTTCTCCTGAAACCCCAAATCTGTGAATAGGCCAGCCATATTCATCCTCAGGGGCTTGTCTCAAGCTGTGGGGCATTCCTCCTTAGACCTGTCTTGATTTGCAGCCTGTCTGGCAGAGGTGTGTAAGAGCAGGATCTAAGGAGGAGTTGCCTCTAACAACCCCCAGGGCCCCAGAATAGGGCTTGCAGTGAGCCAGTAGGTACACTAATACTCCATGTTGGAGTGGATGGTCCCGTGTTGGCTTTATGGAATTCATGGTACTGTTTGGACTGACTTGTCCAAATGTTTGGTTTGGGGCTTTAAGCCCTTTGTGTTACCTGGAACTACATAAAAGTGTGTAAGCATTTATGTTGCTGCTGTGTTTTTCTTGTCTATGTAGAAACAGACTTTGAGCCTACTAATTGTTATATATAGTTAATTAACTATTAATCTATTAATTAAAGAATAAGAACTAATTCATATTGTAAATTTTATTCACTTTCCTCAGGCAACATAAGCTTTACAACAAGGAATTGTATGCTGACTTTATTGCTGCCCAGATTAAAACATTGTCATTTTTAGCTTATATCATCAGAATTTACCAGGTTAGTTCCTTAACTTTTGTTTTGCTATAATTTACATACAATAAAATTCACCACTTGTGAATATATACTTCTTTGAATTGATATTTGTTTGTAGTTGGTGACTGTCAACACATCAAGATACAGAACATTTTCATCACCCAAAAAAATGTTCTCATGTACATCTGTAATTAGTTTCTTCTTCATATCCCCACCTCTGGCGAGCCCTGATCTGTTTCTGTCCCTGTAGTTTTGCCTTTTCTAGTGTCTTCATAATGGAATCAGGTAGTGTGTGGGATTAGTTGAATCTGGTTTTTTTCACTTAGCAGGAATGCTGGGTTTTGTCCTTTTTATTTTATTAAGGCTGAAATACTTTTATTGCTGAGTAGGTCTGCTCAGCTGTCTCTTAACAAAATGCACATAAATTAGGTGGCTTACACAATATAACGTATTCTCTCTTCAAATTCTGGAGGCTGAGTCCAAGATCAAGGTTCTGATAAGGGTTTGGTTTCTAGTGAGACCTTGCTTTATTACTTGACAGTATCTACCTTCTTGCTGGGTCTTCACATGGTGAAGAGATCTTTTTTCCCCTCTTATGCCCATATTTTTTGTCAAATTAGTTTCCTACCCTTAGGATGTCATTTAACTTTATCTCCTAAAGACCTTTCCTTACTATCACATTGAGAGTTAGGACATTAATATGAATACAGCTTTATTGAGAATTTACACATTGTAAAATGGAATGGTTTTTAATTTACTTACAGATTTTTATTTATTTATTTTTTCCTGGTACAACCCTTTTTCCTTCCAAAGAAATTATACCCTTCAGGAGTCACTTTTATTTTTCCCCACACTCTAGTTCGGCAAACCACTAAGGTTTTTTTTTGTCTTTCTGGATTTGTGTGTGTGATTTTTGGCTATTGTGAATAAAGCTCTTATAAATAAACATCTGCACACAGATTTTCATGTGGCCATATGTGGTTCACTGACCTTCTGTCGTTAGAAGTTATGGTTGAGGCAAATAGGTGCCGGAGAGCTTGGAACTGCACAGGGTGTTACCAAATCAAACCATGATAGAAGTTTTAGGTACTTTTTCAAGGAGCCTGTAGAGTGTTTTTGTTTTGTTTTGTTTTCATTGTGGTCTTAGTTAAGTCGTAAGGGTTGGAAAAAAAATAGATCTTATTCTTTCATCAGTCATAAAATTCCTTTGGATAAAATACTTAAATAGTCATGATTACTCCAAAGTACGGAATAAATTTATTTCCGATCTATAGCAATGGAATTGTAATTTTTTTTTGGTAGATTTACTTTAGGAAAATGAAAAAGCACATTTTAAATTGTCAGGAATAAAAACTACCTTTAAAAGCTTTTTTTTTTCTTTCTTTCTTTTTTCATATATTTAACTAGAGAATAATAACCTACAATAAGAAAATAGAACATTTGACTTACTTAATTCAGTTTTTTTTTTTTATCCTTTGGTGTTTGAGTTCCCTTGGTGAATAGACTTCTGTGACCCCTCAAGGGGAGACTGTGATTAGAGCTATTCTGTGTTATTAGCATTATCTCTGGTGTCATTCTCAATTTCCCGTCCTGAAATGACCAAGTAAAGAGTACTTTTGGAACACTTTTTAGCATTTATTTTTCCTCCAATAAGGAAGCAACACATTCATTGTTGAAACTCTGGAAGACACAGGAAAGTACAGTGGTGTCATCCACAGTCCCACTCTGTAAAAGAATGGCTGTTTGTATTGCCATACATGGCTTCCCGAAAGGCAGTGTGTGTGCACGCACTCGTGGGCACACACACACACACACACAATCGCGTGCGTGTGTGCATGCACACAATTGAAACATTTGGATATTCCTTTTTTAGTATGCCTGTTACTTTGAGTGTCCCTTGAGTCAAGCTATGTCTTTCTGAATTTTTAAAAAGCTGATAGAATTTGGGTTTTTCTTAACACCCCCCAGCAGTGTAACTTTCATTTTACTCTTTACTTTCACAGGAGTTGGTGACTAAGTATTCTCAGCAGATGGTGAAAGGAATGTTACAGTTACTTTCAAATTGTCCAGCAGAGACTGCACACCTCAGAAAGGAGCTTCTTATTGCTGCAAAACACATCCTCACCACAGAACTGAGAAACCGTAAGTCGTCTTTGAGTGCTTTTGTGACCCTGTTGCCATCTTTGGGGGTGGGGCTTGGTCGTAATTGACACTGTGCTGCTGAATCTCCACATCCCTCTTCCTTTCTTCTTTACTGCTGTCTTTGGTTTATTCTTTTTCTTGTTTTCTCTTCCTCTCTACCTTCCTATCTGTGATTGCCTTCCCCTTATCACCTCCCTCTCTCTGCCTCTCTCTCTTCTTGCCTGGTGCCAGAGTTTTGCCTTTATCTTCTCAAAAATATCATAATTAGCCGGGTGCAGTGGTGCATGCCGATATCCCTGCAGCTTGGGAGGCTGAGGCAGGAGGATCGTGAGTTCAAAGCCAGGCTCAGCAAAAGTGAGGCATTAAGCAACTCAGTGAGACTCTGTCTCTAAATAAAATACAGAATAGGGCTGGGGACGTGGCTCAGAGGTCGAGTGCCCCTGAGTTCAATCCCTGGTACTCCAAAAATAAAATAAAAAAATACATATATCATAATTAAAGTAGTCACTTCCTTAGCATAGCTTTTATTCTGAATATTTTTTTGGTACTTTTCTGACTTTGGCTGTAAATCTTTTGAAATAGCCAACATCCGTTTGCTTTCTTACAGCTATCAGTCTTTAAAGGTCGAACAAAATACAGTATTTCCATTCTCCATGTTGTGAAAATGATGAGTTGTTCTTGCTTTTTGCTAATCTGGTAATTACACTGTTTCTCTCATTACCATGGATTTTTATAAGTTTACTATTTTTGCATATTTGATATGCCTAAAATGTTAGATTGAAGTTATATCCTAACATTAGAGATGGTAATCATTTTCCCCATTAATGTTTTATGTGCCACCAGTTTATAAATCAGGCCATGCATAAAACCAAGACTTGGCTTCCTTATGTAGTTGGTAAACAAGAAAGGAAGGGTACAGTCTCTGTGCTTGTCTGCCAGTTAATATAGTAAGGTGCAGTTTTTTTGTGTGCTGTTAAATTCAAACTATAGCCAGGTGTGGTGTTGTACACTTGTCATCCCAGCAACTTGAAAGGCCAAGGCAAGAATACTGCAAGTTCAAGGGCAGTCTGGGCCACTTAATGAGACCTCTGTTTCAAGTAAAACTTAAAAAGGGTTGGGGAGATAGCTCAGTGATACAGTGCTTGCCTAGAATGTACGAGCTCTGGATTTGCTCCCCAGTACTGAAAAACGAAACTATGTTATAGTGATGAATGTATGTGGATGTAGCTGGAAAGCACATACTCACCTTTTCCAGGAGGACCTGGACGTGTAGATCAGTGATAAGAGTTCATGTGTAGCCCTGGGTTCAATCCCCAGCCTCTCTCTGTCACACTCACAAAATATACACATTTTAACCGTCCCCCCCCGCCCTTGTTTTTTAAATTTGACACATTTAGCAAAGATCACAAAAGAAATGTGATTTTTTTTAAAAATTAGAGAATACACACCTGCTTAAGGTGGAGGAATAGAACATTGTGTCATTTACATCCTTTGCTTGGTGACACTTCCTTTGTGATTTATGTTTTTGTCTTAGTGTGTTCCTCTCTGTGTGATACCACAATGGAAGAACTTTAAGAGGAACCTTTTTTAATCCATTTACTGAAATGGAGAAATTCTGTCTCAGTGCCATTCTCAGATTACTCTCCAGTATCCGTGCTACATGTCAATGAGGATTTGGGAGCTGCTTTTGGACTTGGGTAGTGGAGGTTTCCACTGTGTCAGTGCCGTCCTCGTGCTTTCTGATAACTACTCCCTGATCCGACACTGCTGAAGCAGGCCTTTTTGAGGCCTAAAGCTTGGCGTCTTTGGTAACACCTATTTGCCAGGACTACTGTTTTTCCAAGCTGCCACCCTCCAAGTTTTGATCCTGTGAGACGTGGAATTTAGCTGTTAGAATCTTCCTTTTTTGGGAACAGGTATGTGGGGGGGTCTCTTTTCTGATAGGCTTTTTTGGGGAGGGGTTCTGAAGGTTGAACCTAGGAGCACTTTACCACTGATCTGCACCCCCAGTTCGTCTGTCTTATCCCGTTCATTTTGAGACAGGGTCTTGTGGAGTTGCTTGAGAGTGTCATCGAGTTGCCAGGATTGCAGGCCTACCTAAGCTGCTGTACCTAGGTTTTGTTTTGTTTTTCCCTAAGCAAGATACTGTATGACAGGTTATACGAAGCCGATGATAGTAATTTCTAAAAGTGAAATAGGAAACAGTATCTCTTTTCAAAAAAGTTGATTGAAAGAAACTTTTAAAGACTCTCAAAATATTAAAAAAAAAAAAGTATGTCATAGTTAGATCTACCAACATTTACTCTTGCCTTACTTTTTTTTGACATGTGGAACAATATCAAATGGCAGCCCGTTTGCACTGATTCTGAAGAGCCAGTGGTTTGAAGACACCACCATTCACTGTTTAACAAAGTTCTTTATTTTCTAGAGATTCTGATTTGGGGCCGCGGGGAGGATCTGGAAGCCCTTGGCTGCACAGTTTGATTTCTTGTTACCTTTTCCCTTTGCTTTCAGTTTTTACTCGTCCCTTAGCCAGTCTTCCAGCATTCGGCATCTGAGCCTTTGCTCCTTTCCTTGTGTGCCTTCCTGCCTCTCAGCCACATTTTCCCTCTGACCTCAGAAGGGACTGTTCTTGCTGTTTTCATTTAACACTTCTCGTGCTGTCTTGCTTAGAAAGTTAACCAGGGATGTGCATGTGTCCTTCCTGTGTTGACATTTCTTTTACTACTTTGACCTGCACTAACTTTTTCCTGGTGAAATATGTACTTCATTTTACTTATTGAAGCTGAGGCTGGCTTTGTTCCAGAATTGCAACATCCTTTTGGGTTTTTTTTTTTGTTTTTTTTAATTACTCTTAGTTCATTCTCTGAACATGACCCTGACTGCATCTTCAGGGACAGGTGGCTTGTGTGGCCCAGCAGAGCCAGTGCCTTTACCTGGAATGGTACATGTGCGTTTCTGGTCCCTTTTCTAGCCCTTTTCAAGTCCATATCACTTGCCCAGTGATTGCTGTGAAAGTACTATGAGATAATTTGATGTTTAACTGGTCATGTTGGTGACATACACAATGCATATTTGTTTTCTAGAGTTCATTCCTTGCATGGACAAGCTGTTTGATGAATCCATACTAATTGGCTCAGGATATACTGCTCGAGAAACTCTGAGGTATGAAATTAGACCCATGATATCTGGAAGGTTAAATGCCAGGGGCAGCAAGTACTGGCACTTAGTATTCTGAGTGTTTCAACAATTGTAGGCTATTAGGCTTTGACTTACTGAATTTGAATAATAGGAAATTTTGGAAAGGCCTAGGCTGTTTTTCATACCCTTGCTTAAAGTAGAAATCAGAGTCTTCATTTAAATTGTAGGTAGAACTTTATTAGGTTTTTTTCTTTTTTTTAAAATAACACATTGTTAAGAAGAGTATTTTTAACCTACCAAGAAAAAAGAAAATGTCTTTGGTCTTACACAGGAAATTAAAATAATATTGCTAATATTTTGGTTTATTTTCTTCTAGTCTTTATTTCTAATACTTGTTTGAAAATTTAAATTGACTTTTTTAACTGATACATGAAAATAATTATCTAGTACCTAATGTGTTATTTCAATACATGTGTATGTTATTACGCTTTAGAAAAAGTAACGTATTATGGTAATAGTCACTGTTTTTAAGGAGAAAATTAACAATCATCTTTACAGTGTAAAATGCATCAATATGATTATTTTTTTGCCTCCAGTAAGGGATATGTGATGAATCTTTGAGAAATGTACAGGATGTTTTGAATATGACGTAGACTCCTTATAGTGTTTATAAAAAATATTAAGTAAGGCATTCCTTTTTTTTTTAAGTTGTTGATAGACCTTTATTTCATTCATTTATTTATATGTGGTGCTGAGAATCGAACCCAGTGCCTCACACATGCTAGACAAGTGCTCTCCCACTGAGCCACAGCCCAGCCCAGTAAGGCATTCTTTTACAGTTTGGGGTTGAACTTGCCTGGAGTTGGGCAACAAATGATTTTACTCTTGCTTGAAACTTTTAGTGACTTTCTTTTGTCCCTAGAAAAAACCCAACTTTTGACCACCGCACAGGAGTTCAGATTTGGCTTTGCTCGCTTGTTACAGAGTTTTCACGTTTCTTTCCCTCCTTGACTTGTCCCTGCTGCTGCTGCGGTGGTGGCGGCGGTGGCGGCTTTGGCCTTGTAACTCCTCTCCCCGACTTCCTGCGGCCACACTGGCTCCTGTAGTTCCTTGGCTACTGTGGGCACTTCTCCTCAGGCCCTTGGTCTGCCTAGTTTCCTCATCTGGAAATTTTCCTGGCTTTTTGCCTTATGGTCCCTTCTTGTCCTCACAGTCTTGGCTTCAGTGTTCCTCAAAGGAACCTTCCCTGGCATCCCAGCATAGTTCCCCAGCTGGTCCTTCTCACAGTGCCCCTTTCAGGCACACCCCCCACTCCCCCAACACTTGTATAGTTTATTTCTTATTTGTTCCTTTCCATGAGGGTGGGGGCTCTGTTTACCAGACAGGGTCACTGTGTTATTTATTCCTCATGCCCAGAGTTGCGTGTGGCAGGAGTCCACATTTTTAGTGAGTAAAGAACTAATAGCTTGGGGCTGGGATTGTGTTCTGGCTCAGTGGTAGAGCGTTCGCGGAGCATGCATGAGGCACTGGGTTCGATCCTCAGCACCACGTTAATAATAAAAGATATTGTGTCCACCTAAAACTAAAACAAATAAATATTTAAAAAAAAGAACTAATAGCTTGACCATTATTATTATATTTCTACAATATGGACATAATATATAGGTTTTAATTCACATACACTATTTAATTCACATATAAAACCCACACAGATGCAGGTCATGTGATTATTGTTTCTGGTGGGTTCACCATATGTGCCAGTGTCTGCTAGGAACTTTATGACAGCATAAAAGTCAACCATTTAACTTGGAAAGTGATAATTTAAGCATCGAGTTAATACTTGCACCTTTTAGTCAGCTGGGAGAGTGGGTGGGGGAACTGGAGCTGTGGGAGACCTCTGCTTTGCTGTGCCGTCTCAGTGGTGGTGCTGCCAGTGCAGACAGTGATGTACACAGTGGCAAAGGGGAATAAGCACTAGTGGGGGGATCTCTGCCTACAGGCCCCTTGCCTACAGCACGCTGGCCGACCTCGTGCACCACGTTCGACAGCACCTGCCCCTTAGTGATCTCTCCCTCGCCGTCCAGCTCTTTGCTAAGAACATCGATGATGAGTCCCTGCCCAGCAGCATCCAGACGATGTCCTGCAAGCTCCTGCTAAACCTGGTGGACTGCATTCGGTCTAAGAGCGAACAGGAAAGTGGCAACGGGAGGGATGTCCTCATGCGGATGCTGGAGGTACTGGTTCTAAGAGGCAGTGTCTGTCCTGTGCTCTGTCTTGCACATGGCTAAACTTAACACAAGTGCTCTACTGGAGAGTTCATGAGACAGCTGAGTGCCGAGCTTGGTCGCATGGGTTAGAACGCCTGGGTTCCCATCCCAGCTCCTCCTTCCATTAGCTAAGTGTGCCTGGGTGAACTGCTTTCTCTGTGGCAGTTTAATATCTTCTAACCAGGCATAATCTTGGAATCTCCTCATGATTGCTGTGAATGTTAAGTAAAGCAGCTCATGAAGCTCTGAATGTACTTCCTGGCAGGTGATTTCCTGGCAGGGTTATTTTGTGGGACAGAGTAGCCAAGGCTTAACTCGGCTGTGGACGTTTCTGGGGAGATCTCAGTGGGTGCCTTGGTGAGGGGTGAAAAATGATCCCTGAGGCCAGCAGATGGTAGTATGACCCTAGGAGGGTAAGTCCTGCACTCAGGCTCAAATCCTGGTGCTGCTCACCAGACCACTCACTCACTTTCCTGAGCCAGGCTCTTCCTGGGTAAAACAAAGATAGTAATCACAGGGAAGACGCAGCACGTCTCTTTTCCTTTGTGACTGGCACAAAAGTGCTCAGAGACTACCAGGCTTCAGCCTCCTTTGTGAGGAGGACAAGAGGTATGACTTCAGGTGTTTCAGTGACATTCTATTTTTCTTGTCATCCAAAGGGATCGTGTGGCCTGTTAATGACTGTTGTCTTAACCTGGCTTCTCTTTCTCTTAGGTTTTTGTTCTCAAATTCCACACCATTGCTCGGTATCAGCTCTCTGCCATTTTTAAGAAGTGCAAGCCTCAGTCTGAACTTGGAGCTGTGGAAGCAGCTCTGCCTGGGGTTCCCACTGCCCCTGCGGCCCCTGGTCCTGCCCCCTCCCCTGCCCCTGTTCCGGCCCCTGCCCCACCCCCACCCCCACCCCCTACCCCAGCCACCCCTGTGACCCCGGCCCCTGTGCCTCCCTTTGAGAAGCAAGGAGAAAAGGACAAGGAAGACAAACAGACGTTCCAGGTTACAGATTGCCGAAGTTTGGTAAAAACCTTAGTCTGTGGTGTCAAGACGATCACGTGGGGCATAACTTCGTGTAAAGCACCTGGTGGTAATTGCGCTCTTAAATTATTTGGACCAGTGACATTTTTAGTAGATAGGTTTTATTCGTGTTAATTTAATTTGCTCTCTCTTTTCCAGAAGCTCAGTTCATTCCCAACAAGCAGTTACAACCCAAAGAGACTCAGATTTACATAAAACTTGTGAAGTATGCAATGCAGGCCTTAGATATCTATCAGGTAAGGAAGTGCCCGCCTAGCAGGCTGTTGAGTGTGGAAGACGCCTCTTAGGATTAGAGGTGCTGGTGATGGAACGGGGACTGTTTGGATGGTCCACGGTGTCTGTATGCCCAGGTTTGCTTTTGTTGTGCAAGCTAGCGTTGCATTTTTTAGTGAGAATTCTTGTGTATAAGAATCGGAATGTTGCATTTTTTTTAGGGGGATGGTTCAAATAGAATACAGTAGAAACATAAGATTTATTTTTATTTACTATTTTTTAGTTTCTGGTCTGAAACCTAAATTATTTTTGAAATTATTTTCCAAAATTATGCAGAGAAAGAATTAAGGGAGGACATTTATTATCTAATTCAAGTGCCCTCTTTTAAGTATGTAGCTTATATGATTTTGTAATGAAGTATGTTTGGGGAAGTTCAGTCAGTTTTAATGCCTGTGGGTGATTCTCCCCTATTCTAGGTTCAGATAGCAGGAAATGGACAAACATACATTCGAGTAGCGAACTGCCAGACTGTTAGAATGAAGGAAGAGAAGGAAGTGTTGGAACACTTTGCTGGCGTCTTCACCATGATGAATCCCTTAACATTTAAAGAAATCTTTCAAACTACAGTCCCTTACATGGTGGAAAGAATCTCAAAAAATTATGCTCTTCAGGTATAAGGCTCCTTTTTGCATTCTTCCAACATTCACTTCAAAGTATTTTGTTTATGTGTTGAATACTTTATTTCATTATGTTAAGGATTTAAAAAATAAAGTACTACCTAAGAGCCAAATTCGGAGAAATGTTAAGCTAAACATTTGAAAAAAGTTTCCAGAAGATCTGAGTTCCTCTCATTAGAAGTTAATTTTTTTTTTTTTTTTTAATGAAAAAGAAGAGAAGAAGAAGAAGAAATTGTGTGTTAAATGCAAGCTCTTGGTATTGACAGTGAGGGTGAAATAACACGTGAATGCTCAGAGTGAGCTGGTTCCTGAAGGCTCAGCCAGTTGTTTCTTTAGTTTCCTTTGGTGAATAATTAATTTCTTGGCCTGTCAGATACAGGTTTAACTTTGGCTTTGGTTTTTGGAAACCTTGTTACTTTGTCTTAAAGCTGCTTTGGAAGGGTGGTATTTGTTTTTGTTTTTGTTTTGTCATGAGTATTTCTTGTTTGGACAGATTGTTGCCAATTCCTTTTTGGCAAATCCTACTACCTCGGCTCTGTTTGCCACGATTCTGGTGGAATACCTCCTGGATCGCCTGCCAGAGATGGGCTCCAACGTGGAGCTCTCTAACCTGTACCTCAAACTGTTTAAGTTGGTCTTTGGCTCAGTTTCCCTGTTTGCAGCTGAAAATGAGCAAATGCTGAAGGTAATTCTTATTTAGATCTGACTAGCAGTTTTGTTCAGGGTCCTTTCTTTTTTTTTTAATGCTAAAACTTTTGAACAGTGATTATTTTATATGTATAAAGTACTCTTTGGGTTAATAAAGATTTTCAGCAAATAAGGTCAGGTATGAAAAACAATTCGTATGCTTCTAAACAGAATTTAGTGTATTTATCTGGTGACCTAATATGAAACATTCAGAATTCTTACGGGTAAGCAACTGTGTTATTATTGCTACCCCTATTTTTCTTTTATAAACTCAATTTCTTTTTCTGGATTACACTAGTAAAATAGGAGTGTGTTTTTTATTTTTAAAAAGTCAAATGATGCAAAAGAATATGGAAGGAAAATACGGTCCTTTAAAGGATCATATCTACCAGAACTGTGTTATTTAGATTCTGTGTATTTTCTCTTTAGCTGTCTGTGGCAGTATGTATATAGCACATTTTAGGACTGTACCACCTCTCCATGCACACACACTTTAGATCAAGAATTCTTTCTAGGTTATTCCTTTCTAAGATTATCTCACAGGAAATCTGTCTTATCAAACTTCTTTTTTTTTCTTTTAAATAAATGACTAACCCTAGGTAATCGAATCTTATCAATTATTTTATTCTTGCAAATGCTAAAATCTATCCATAGTTATGTCACTTGCTGAAAGAGCAGGTGGTAAAAGAAAAAATTTCATTAAAAATTCACTTCTGCTGGCACAGTGGTGCACACCTGTAATCCCGGTGGCTTGGGAGGCTGAGATAGGAGAATCGTGAGTTCAAAGCCAGCCTCAGCAAAAGCGAGGTGCTAAGCAACTCAGTGAGACCCTGTCTCTAAATAAAGTACAAAAAATGGATTAGTGATTGAGTGCTTTTGAGGATGTGGATTAGTGATTGAGTGCTTCTGAGTTCAGTCCCTGGTACTGGAAAAAAATTTCCACTTATGGCAAAATATTTTAGTTCCTGTAGAAAGTTGAATATTACTACCAAGTGTGTCTAAAGAGTGATGTTTTCTATAGGGGGAATTTTGAAGAGTAAATAAGTAAACTGACAGGAAGATATAAAGTGTGGGATAATTAGTTTTACAGGATGGTTTCCTTGCTTTTTTCCAGTTATATAGTAATTCTTTGTCGGTAACGTTAATATTATTTTTGTTAACATAAAAGGAAAATACTTGTTTCTTAATTATAAAATATTCATTTGTAATTCAGTGTCTTCAAATATTTAAATTTTTTGCCAGTATTACATACAACTATACAGACCAACAACCCAAAAAAACAAGAATCCTACTTAATAGGAGAAACTTAACCTTAGGATGTTGGATTAGCGTTCAAGAAAAATATTCAAGGAATGAATTCCTTAAAACTTTTTGTCAAGAGAATAACATGTAGTTGGTTTATTTTGTAAAATAAATATCCATGCCATATATAAGAAGTTTGTAATTGTATCAGTGCTGTTCACTTAAAATATGCATACAGAAAGATTTCATGTTAAATTTTGCCTGTGACATGTCAAAAGCAAGATTAGAAGTATAAACTAAAAAGCTAATCTGGTTTAAAATGTTGATTAAAATTCTTATAAGCCAATCTTTTTTTTTTTTTTTTTTTCCAAATTACAGAAAACCCTCATGGTCACATCTTTTCAACTAAGTCTTCCAAAATCCTGTATCTTTAATTTCCCTTTTCTTTTTCTTTTTTGAGGTGCTAGGATGGAACCCAAGGCCTTGCACATGCTATGCAAGTGCAGTACCACTGAGCTACATCCCCAGCCTCCAAACCCTGTCTTTTGGGGTTTTTTCACATTTGGTAATGATTAGTAGTTATGTTTCAGTTCCTTTAGGTTACTTTTTGCATTTAAAGTATTAGAGGAAATAAGCTTCTTTCATCTTACATGATTATGTAGTCCTTTAAAGGACTATATCTACCAGAACTGCAGAACTGGTAGACCCTTGGTTCCTACTAGCCAATGTCATGTAACTACATGTTAGCATAGGAACCGTCTAAATGATTTTTTCATAGCCAGACTGGTGGAAACCTATATATCCTGTGTGTGTGTGTGTGTGTGTGTGTGTGTGTGTGTGTGTATTTTTTGGTACCAGTGATTGAACCCAGAGGTGCAGAGATACTTAACCACTGAGTCACATCCTCAGTCCTTTTTTTTTTTTAATCTTTTTATTTGAGACAGGGTCTCACTAAGTTGCTGAGACTGCCTTTGGACTTGGAACCCTCCTGCCTCATGTATGTTAAGAGAAATTAATTTGAGTCATATAAGGGTTGGGAAGCTCTTCTTTTGTGACACACTCCTCAGAATTGCTTTTGACTACTCTCACATTGTAGTGACCCGTCACCTGGAGTCTGGAAGGTGTAAACTATCCTTTTTTAGAGCCCACTAATTGGTCTTTTCTCCTCCGTAGCCTCACCTGCACAAGATTGTGAATAGCTCCATGGAGCTTGCGCAGACTGCCAAGGAGCCCTACAACTACTTCCTGCTGCTTCGGGCGTTGTTCCGCTCTATTGGCGGAGGTAGCCATGATCTCCTGTATCAGGAATTTTTGCCTCTTCTCCCAAACCTCCTGCAAGGTTAGAGTAGTGGTTTTTGGTTGTCTCTTGGTCTTATGTGTGTGCATGTGTCTAGCTGCTCCCGATTCCTGGGGTTTGTCCTCTGTACCTGGGAAGGTCATTCACTGTTCTGGGAGGTAGGGTGGGAACTGTGTGCATGCCTCCCTTCCCTACTTAAAAGGCAGTGGGGCTTTGGCGGTATCCCTGTTCAGGGATGGGCCCTTCCAGATTTGGAAGATTTTGGTTACTTGGTTGTGACTTTGTTTCATTTTTGTAATATTTATCTAATCAGATCCAGAAAGAAAGTGGTTTTAAGAGGAAAAGGCAAGGTATACAGCTGATTTACAATTAGTTTATATTTCCTAGGTAGTTTCTAATTTGCATAACCAGAATCCTATAATTAGGAGTATTTCACGATGTATAGCTAAAGGGCATCTTGGATCCATTGAATGTTTATGATTGGAAACATTCTTCTAGGAGTTTTTATTTTTGGTAGGTGAGCTCTTTGCAAGGGATATCATCTTTTCATATACCTTCTTTACAAATTCCATAAGAGAAACCATTTACAACAGTATCCTCAGGTGATAACTGGAACGTAGTTGAGTATGTTGAATGTAAAAGGGTCATAAAAAAATCTTCCCACAGAAGGTACTTCAAGTGGCCCATAATCAGGCTCCATTGTCCCTACTTAGCCAAATCTCCAGTCATCTCCTGGTCCCTAGCCTTAGTCTCATTTTTTCCTAATGCAGTCTCTCTGCTGTCCCAAGCTTACTTCTCCACTTCTGGTTTTATTAAAGCTGATTCTCTTCTGGGAACTTACCTCTGCCCTCTCCTCTGCCTTCTAGATTCTAAACTGGTTCTGGTGCTTCCCTGTTGCTGTCTTCTTCCCTGCTAACTCCTTCCCGAGTTTCTTCTGTTGTCCCCCGTATATACCTGGATTGGGGGCTGCAGGCTTCTCTCTTCAGCTAGTTATTCTGTTCTTAGTGAGAAGATCTCAGGTAGAAAGGAGTCAGTATTTGGTAATGATTGTCAAGGGTGTGGAGGTTGATTTTTGTAAGGAGGAGGCTCCTTTACATTTATAATGAACAGGAGTAGATTTTTAAAAGTATTGACCTCAACTGTGACCTACAGGAAGCCTGAAAAAAGATGTAAGGTTGTAAACCTTAAACTTGAAATGAACACATAATATAGGATGTGTCTTTAAATTGGGCTTATTAGAGGGATATGTGACTTTAAAAAATGGTTTATGATATTGCATTATAAGATCATAATACAATTTATAATCATCATGTGTAGCCTGCTGATACCACTCAAGATATTGTGAGAGCTGCAGTTACAGAGCAGATTTATCTAATAGAGTGTATTATAGGGGCACAAAATGTCTTCCTATAATTTTAGTGTTTATAATGAAAGGTGGACTAGAGATTTTTGTATAGCTAACTTTAACATGTGTTTGGAAAGTGACATTCCTTCTCTGATGGCCTCATACCCTGTTTTCAGGATTGAACATGTTGCAGAGTGGCCTGCATAAGCAGCACATGAAGGACCTCTTTGTGGAGCTGTGTCTCACAGTCCCAGTGCGGCTGAGCTCTCTCTTGCCCTATCTGCCCATGTTGATGGATCCCTTGGTGTCTGCCCTCAATGGGTCTCAGACGTTGGTCAGCCAAGGCCTGAGGACCCTGGAGTTGTGCGTGGACAACCTGCAACCTGATTTCCTCTATGACCACATTCAGCCTGTGCGTGCTGAACTCATGCAGGTTAGTCTGCCTTCGTCTCAGTGCCAATATTCTTCCTCACACATCTAGTTTATGTCAAGGATTCACCATCACTTGGTTATCTGTCCTCAGCAGCAGCTCCCTGCAGGGTGGAGGGCATACCTTCATATGTGCTTTGTGATTCTAAAGTGTGCGGAAAATATACAGAAATACAGTAGATACAGATGGTGCTTTGCATCTTGCTGCCGTTTCTGAGCTTTCACAATGTTACATTCTCACCAGGCTGATAACTGTGAAGGCAAATGTGGTGGGTGCTGTATGGCTGCTGTTGCTTCCAGCAGAAACCCTTCAGTTTCATAGTAAAGGGGTACACATTCTGAAGGGAGGCATGGTATTCCCCACTATATCACCCCAGGGAGCAAAGAGTAGATAAGAAAAGCGATTGTTTTAAAGACTTAAACATTGTTGAAGCTCATATATTAACTGTCTTAGGTTTTTTTCTTTGTGTTATTTTTTTTTAAACTTTTTAAATTAGTTATATGTGACAGTAGAATGCATTTATGTACTTTGATATACCATACATAGATGGGATATAATTTCCCATTTTTTTGAGTGTACATGTTGCAGAATCAGATTGGTCATGTAGTCATACACACACACACACACATACACACACACACACAGTAATAATATCTGTTTCATTCTACTATCTTCCCTATCCCCACATTCCTTCCCCTTCCCTCCAATCACTTTCCTCTACCTAATCTAAGGAACCACTATTCTTCCCTATTGCCCCCCGACCATGCCTTATTGTGAATTAGCATTTGCATATTAGAAAAAACATTTAGCCTTTGGTTTTGTGGGATTGGCTTATTTTGCTTAGCATGATATTCTCCACCCCCAATCATTTACTGGCAAATGCCATAATTTTACTCTTTTTTAAAGCTGGGTAATAGTCCATTGAGTATATATATACCACATTTTCTTTATTTATTCATCTATTGAGGGACACTTAGTTTGGTTCCATAGTCTAGGTATCGTGAATTGAACTCTTTAAACATTGATGGGGCTGCGTCACTATAGTATGCTGATTTAAAAAAAATATATTTATTTTTTAGTTGTAGTTGGACACAATACCTTTATTTTATTTATTTTTATGTGGTGCTAAGGACCGAACCCAGGGCCTCGCACGTGCTAGGCGAGTGCTCTACTGCTGAGCCACAACCCCAGCCCTGTAGTATGCTGATTTTAAGTCCTTTGGGAATAAAACAAGGAGTGGGATAGCTGAGACAAATGGTGGTTTCATTTATTTATTTTAATTAGGTATATATGACAGCAGAATGTATTTTGTCGCATTGTATACCATTGTTGCACAACTTGACATTTCTATGGTTGTACACGATGTAGTGTCACATCATACGTGCAGTCATACATGTACCTAGGGTAATGATGTCCATTTCATTCCACCATCTTTTCTGCCCCCATGTACCCTCTCTCCACTCCCTCCCTTTTGCCCAAAGTTACTCCATTTTCCCCCATGCCTCCCTGGTCCCTGTTATGGATCAGCATCCACTTATCAAAGAGAACATTTGGCCTTTGGTTTTTTGGGATTGGTTTACTTTGCTTAGCATGGTATTCTCCAACTCCATTCATTTACCTGCAGATTCCATAATTTTATTTTCTTTTAATGCTGAGTAATATTTCATTATGTATATACACCACCGTTTCTTTATCCATTCATCTAATGAAGGGCATCTAGGTTGCTTCCACACTTTAGCTATTGTGAATTGAGCTGTTGTGAACATTGATGTGGCTGCATTTCTATAGTATGCTGATTTTAAGTCCTTTGGGTATAGACCGGAAAGTTGGATAACTGGGTCAAATGGTGGTTCCATTCCAAGTTTTCTAAGGAATCTCATATTGCTTTCCAGATTGGTTGCACTAATTTGCAGTCTCACCAGCAGTGTATGAGATGTACCTTTTACCCCACATCCTTGCCAGCATTTATTGTTGTCTGTATTCTTGCTTGATAACTGCCATTCTGATTGGCATGAGATGAAATCTTACAGTAGTTTTGATTTGCATTTCTCCAATTACTAGAGATGTAAAATTTTTTCACATTTGTTGATTGATTATGTTTTCTGAGAAGTATCTGTTCAGCTCCTTACACAATTTATTGATTGAATAGTTTGTGGGGTTTTTGGTGTTACGTTTCCTTTGTGTTTTGATGTAATTATGTGTGGTTGGTAATTGTTAGAGGTTTGGGCTGTCTGCAGTTTACTCCTCTGCCCCATTAGGTGGGGTATTTGACCCTAGTTAGGGGTCATGGTACCATCCTTACGTGATGGAGGCTCAGGAACTTCAGAGGATAGGGGTCCTGGACACCCTGGCTTGGAGACCTCATCTTAGACTAGAGGTCAAGGTTGGGAGACTCTCCCTGCTGATCCTGAGGTTTAGAACTTGGGCTTCATCTAGGCTGGAAGATGATGGCATAGGGGTTGAGCTGGTGCCTTGAGGTCCGCTTTCCCTGCTGGTCATTTGGAGGATTGAACAAGAACCTGTTTCAAGAAAAGCACTGTTAGTTTAGAAGGCCGAGTCTGTTCTGATTCAAGTTTGTGTTAGCATATGATAAAAGAGGAGGCAGAGGTTGTTCCAGGGCCTGAGAAAGAGGATTGGGGCTACTTCTTGCCACACCATGAGTCAGTCAAACCTGTAGAGAGATGGAGTCAAGGTCATTTCATATTTTTGGAGATAATTTAAACCCCACCCCAGACAAATGGTACTGCTTGAGTACAGAGGTGCAGGGCATGAGTTCCCAGTGCTGCCTCTTCTGGTGACAGAAGCAGAACTCTTTCCTGAGGCTTCCTGAGGATTTTGTGGGCCAGAAGGAGGGTGAGTGAGGGGAGGGAACTTAGTTTTCATATTCCCAGCAGTTACTGAGGATAAACCTCTTTGGACCTATAGGAACACGAGGGAAATTAGAATTTTGTTTTATGTAGAGAAATGTATCATAATTTTATGTTGAATTTGAGTAGCTAGATTCTAACATTTGTCATTGTTACAGTAAGTGATTTAAGAAAATAGACTTTCAGTTGGGTGCAATTATGCAGGAGGATCCCAGGTTTGAGACCAACCGTGGCAACTTAGTGAAATCCTGTCTCAAGGAAAAAAAAAGAAAAATATTTTCACTGTGAACTGTAGTCATTTTGGGGATTTAGATAATTTAGGTGAGAATAACATGGGGAAATTTACTGAATGCTTTGGGATAGTTGAGTGGATATTCTCTTTCTCTATCCCTCTTTTTTTTTGGTCCTGGAGATGGAAATTAGGGTCTCGCACCTGGAATGCAAGTGTTTAGCATTGAGTTACATCCCCAGCCCTTTTTTCCCCTTTCTTTTCTTTTTTTTGAGGCAGGGTCTCACCAAGTTGCGCAGGCTGGCCTCGAACTTGGCTTTTCTTACCTCAGCCTGCTGAGTTGTTGGTATCACGGTGTGCACCACCATGCCTGGCTAAGTGCACGTGTTCTAAGTGTGCACCTGAATTTATTCCCTGTAGTCCTGGGACTTAAGAACCCTTCTGATCTGTTTTTTCTTCCTTACCTTCCTAATGGAAGATTTAAATGTATGAAATAATTTATCCATTTATTTATAAGTTATAAAAGTCTAGTAAGAACAAAGAAAAACACTGAGAGCTCACCCACTTTATGCCTGATAGTGTGTCACTTCACTGTCTTGCTTGAGCACCTGAGTGTTCATACTGCCCCACTGTGTGTATACAGGAGCATGAGGCATATTTATATATGTATCTTTTTGTAAAGACATAATTTTCTAGGAGGACATATAAGACTAATAATGTTGATTTTCCCCAAGAAGGGGACACCATGTTTGAGGGGGCAGAATTATTGCCATGTCATGTTTTCTGACTTGGAATTTTGTTACCTTCAAAGACTTCATGAAACATGTTGGTTTTTAGGCTTTGTGGCGCACTTTACGAAACCCTGCCGACAGCATCTCCCACGTGGCCTACCGTGTACTTGGTAAATTTGGTGGCAGTAACAGGAAGATGTTAAAGGAATCCCAGAAACTGCACTATGTTGTCACCGAAGTTCAAGGACCCAGCATTACCGTGGAGTTTTCTGATTGTAAAGCATCTCTTCAGCTCCCTATGGAGAAGGTAAAGTTGAAAGTATTTGGAAGCTTTACAGAAGTACTATGTTTTAAGAATGTTGATTTCTATTTAAAATATGTAAACCACAATCTTCTATTTAAAATATGTGAATAAGACATGCTTTGGGAGGGGGCAGTTTCTAATTTGGAGTAGATCGATGTGGTGATCTGCTTGTTTGGTGAGGGGGTTTTTGGGAAGCCAATTGAAGGTGTTGCCTCAGGAACTTCGGACCATTGAGCACTTCCATCTTTCCTGAAGACCAGGAAGTGAAACCCAGTCCACCTTTCCCGTGAACTCTTGGCCTGTTTGACTCTCCCCCCAGCTTTATTTCAAGTGCCATTGAGAACCAAGTTGATTCCATACTTGTCTGTCATCCCTAGTACCTAGTTTTCTCCCATTCTTTATCCAAAACATAGCTTGTGCTGTCTCCTTACTGGCTTTCACGTGTATGTAATTATCATTAAGGTTAATGTCTTGCCTGTTATTATTATTAGTAGTAGTAGTAGTAATTTATGATTGTGCTGCCAAATTCTTGGACAGCCTAATTGAAATGATTTGGAATTAAAGTGTGTGTGTGTGTGTGTGTATGTAGCTGTCTGTGTTGTTCTTCTGGGAGAAAACATCGATGCAACCTTTTTCTCTTTTAAAGAGGGAATTTAGTAAAGTAAAAGCTTAGGAAAGTCATCTTTCACGTGTGAACGTAGACATGGAGAAGGTTTGTAGAAGGTTCAAGAATTTCATTAGGACCTCAACAAGTACAGATGGCACAAACTCTAGTTTGACCCAGCAGATTGGCACAAGGTTCCAAGCTCACTTAAAATTTCTGTAATCTCCCAATGACGTGAAATCATTAAACTCCATCTTACATGTTAGTTTGAACCAAGCAACTCCTTATTTCATACTACTACACTCACCATTTCCAGAACTTTCATTTGGCTAGTGCTTGCTAGGCTATATTAGCCCACTGTGCTCTCTTTCAAAGAAAGAAATAAGCCCTAAGGTAATTTTGGGTGCTGCCAGTGTTTTCAGTGAAAGCTTTTCAGAATCATGTAATTTCAGTACAAAAGGTAGTTTCTGTGCTGCTTTGTCATAGGCCATTGAAACTGCCCTGGACTGCCTGAAAAGTGCAAACACGGAGCCCTACTACCGGAGGCAGGCTTGGGAGGTAATCAAGTGCTTCCTGGTGGCCATGATGAGCCTAGAGGACAACAAGCACGCGCTCTACCAGCTGCTTGCACATCCTAAGTAAGTGTGTTGCTTGCTGTGACAAAGTTATCTTCCTGCAAGGACTTGGGATGGAGGGGACCTCCAAGGTTTCTCAAGTTGGGAGCATGCATCTTTAAGTCAGGAAGCACTCTGGCAGTGCTTGTTTTGGCTTGTAGAGAAAATGGAAAGAATTTGGGTGCTGGGAATGAGAATTGATCTCTGCTCTAATTCACTTTCATTGTGGGTCTTACTGCTACCTACAGTGGGTTGAACCTCAAGAAATCAAGGGGCAGATCCTTTTTCCCTCCCATTTGCTCACGATTGTATCCGTAGCACCTGTGTATGAGAGGCTCTCAGTGGACCTTCCACTTTTCTAGTTCATAGTGATCCTTCTCCAAAGACTTGTTTCGATGTTTGTATTTTGCTCTTATCACTTTAGATTTCGAGTGACCTTTACTTAAAGACATTTTGAGATGTTGGATGTGTATTGTCTTTCTCAGGGAACAGAGTTTCCCATATGTTTTCACATTTCTTAAAGCATCAAAAGTAGTGCTGAACATATAAAAGGTCTTGGTTGTAAAAGGGCATCGATGAGAGAGCAGTCAAGCAAGTGTAGAAGGAAATACAGCAACATAAGTGAGCACCAGTAAGCTTCACCTAAAGCAGAGATAGACCTGTGGGGACATCAGTGTTAGGGTCATGAGAACTAGGTTATATCTATGCCCAAGACATTTAAAATGATAAAAGGCATAAACCGCAAGTTACATTGAGAGACTCTTGAGATAAGAAGAAAAGTGTCTGGGGGCTGTAGAATGCTTGCCTAGCATGTGAAAGGACCTGGGTTTGATCCCTGGCACCACAAAAATAGAAAAGTAAGATACCTGGAGTGCATGCCAAAGAGAAAAAGATGGGAAATTCAAAAGAGAAGAATGACGTGAAATATGGAGTGAAACAGCAGAGTTGCTTGAAGTCTCACAAGAAGGGAGAGACTAATGGCTGGGAAACTCTCAGAACTGATGAAAAATTAAACAGTGAACACAGACTCAATATGATGAGTGCATCCAAAACAGAATTAAAAAAAAAAAAAAAAAGCCACACACAGATACATTACCAGCTACAAATGAGAAACAAAGGGAAGATCTAAAAGCTGGCAGAACAAAATGATAACCTTGAAGCGAATGCCGGATTGGTATCTGTGCAAGCCCCAGAACAGGGCTCCAGCCTGGAAGAGAGCAGCTGCCAGTTTAGAGTCACGTGTCTGGTGGGGCACAACCAGGGAAGGAGGGTGAAATTAGGGTGTTTTCAAATTAAAGTGGAAGCCTTCTATCAATACTGTATATAAGGGACACATTCTAAAGGCAGAAGGAAAGTTTCCTTTGAAAGATCTGAGAGGGGAGAAGGAATAGAACTAAGAAAATAATAATATGTAGTCAAATGTAAATGGGATGCAGCTGATATGAAAATTGAAGCCTTAAAAAGATCACAGTCGACTATAAACAATGCATGTTTATCATCTGGCAAATAGATAACCAAATGCAGATGATGGACCCAGTGAAATACTACCCCAGGCCTCAACAAGCAGTGTGCTCAGTGAAAGAAGCCAAACCCAAGATAGCATGTGTGTGAGTCCATTTATGTGAACCATCTAGAAAAGGCAAGAGCGGGTCAGTGGTAACCCAGGGGCAGGAGTAGAGATTGACAGGGTAATGTTTTAAAATTGGATCATCATCATGGTTTGTGTGACTGTACACTTACTAAAACTTTTAATTAAAATGAATGCTGTGGCATATATGTTACATCTCAAAAGTCAGAAAAAAAATGACAAAAATGAAGAAAAAAAAAAGAAATGAACAAAACAGAGAAACACATGCAGTCAAGTGGTACAATAAAGCCAAAAGTTGGTTCTTTGAATAATAAAACTGAAAAGCTTCTGGGAAGACTGACTTGGATTAAAGAAGCTAAGTGTCTAGTATCAAGAAGGTGGTGGCACTCTCTCTGTTTCAGATACAAAACAAAAGGATAGTGGTGTCATGGATAGCCTTCCTGATAAATTTTTAAAGAATTAATTCATAGATAATTATCTGCAGATACTATTTGGCTTTGTCTCTGACATTGACACTTTTGGGGAATAGAAGCAGCTATTTTATAGAGCCTCCCTGTGGGTTTGCTTGGGTCTCTGTAGTTTGCTGGGTTTCTGTTCTCGCAACTAAAAGGCTCAGGGGTCACTCCAGTTAAACTGGGCTAACTGGGCTGCACGAAATAACCACACAAGAGACACAAATACCTTTTTCTTTGGGGTCGTGGTGACGGCTCCGCTGACCTTAAGGGTCCACAGAAAGAGAGTGAGAGCACACGCTGATCCCTTTTATTGAGGGAAGCTATTCAAATGATGCAAGGGGTCAGGGGGTTGAGTATCTTCATGATGTCCACTGTCAGCAGGTTGACTGACACCTGGGTAGGCCACACCCAAGGGCACAGTAAGAGAAAGGGACACACACAAGGCACTTCCATGGAAGATTCTATCCTAAACCGGGCAAGGGGTTATATTACAAAGGAACAGGTGAGCATAGCTTCACCCATGGGGCTGTAGCAAGACACACCCATGCACGAGACACTGACCCTCGCACCCAAGAAGGGTGCCACATTTCTGCGACTGAGAGCCTCAGCACCCAGCCAGGGAGTGTAACTCAGTCACATGTAAGGTTGGCCTCCCACAGTGGTTGGAGTCAGGTCATGCATGTCCAATAGAAACCTCACACAAGTTCTCACACACCCTGGCAGGCACCATTGGTGACCTGTCCCATTAGTGAAAATGGTGTTACCCTGGCTCTCTACTAAGGGTATTATTTTACTCTTTTACATATAAATAATCAATGGGAAAGATGTTGAGATGATGAGAAGAGGTGAGTAACCTGTTTCTCATCAGACTTACCCATTGGTTATAATGGCACTCATGGACGATCCTCCTCCATTCAAGTATTATTACAGTGATTACAAAATGATGGTTTTGCTTTCTTTTTTTTTTTTTCTCAGTTGAGATTTATTTCACATCTCAAAAACTCACCAACTCCAAGTGAACAAATTTATGAGTTTATTAGCTAGTGAGTATTTCAAATGTAAATGTCTTAGACTAGTTTCATCTCCCTATTAAGATCCTTTGTGCCCATTTTGGTTACCCCCGTTTCTTCCCCCCACTCCAAGTGGTGATTAATCTTAGACTTTTCCTCCTCTTCTAATACTTATCTATAGCAGTGTGGACTCTTGGATTCTTATGTAATAGCTTATCATCCATTGTATATTGGATGGTCCTCCATATTTTGTCAGGGATACTTAGTAACTGGGAAGAAGAAATTTGTGAAAAAGTCCAGGAGAAGCCTACCTTAGGATTCGAGAAGCAGGACAGAAGCCCTCAGCTGGGCCCAGCAGGGAGGTACGGGGTGAGGAGGAGAGCTAGGTGGGCCAGGCTGAGCTTCCCATAAGTCATAGCTTTTTTCATGTTTTTTTTTTTTTAAATCATTGATTTGAGTTACTTTTTTAAGATTTGACTTTTTTAATTATAAAAGATCAAAAAAGATCAAAATCAAACATTGACTTTCTTAAAAGTTGCTGTGAGCAGACAGGGCCTTAGCATTTGCTGCTAGTGTTATGGGGGATAGGTGATGGTTTCCAGCTTCCTCTGGCTCACCATAGGCTCTTTTGCCTTTAGTCACAGTTGCCATTTACTGGACTTTTAGGAATATTAGGGAAAAGCAAGTTGGGGGCAATCATGGGACTCAGGCAACTGGGGCATTTAGATCCTGGTTGGCTGGCTTATTTATTTATGGTGCTGGGAATTGAATCCAGAAGTACTTTTACCACAGTACTCCATGCCCAGCCCTTTTTACTTATTTATTTATTTTTTCAACACATTAATAGCTGTGTGGTTACACATAACTCATGACTTTTTTTCATGTTTATTTGATCATTGATTTGAGTTACTTTTTAGAATTTGACTTTTAATTATAAAAGCTCAAAATCAAAACATTGATTTTCTTAAAATAGAAAATAGCAAATATGTTGTCATTTTCTAATTTGCCTCTGATTCATGTCTTGTGCTCATTAGGTAGAATATATGTCTTATGATGCATTGACTTTAAGTTTTTTTTTTTTTTTAAGAGAAAAAATTAAATTGCTTAGGGCCCCTCTAAGTTGCTGAGGCTGGCTTTGCACTTGCCATCCTCCTGCCTCAGCCACTCAAGCTGCTGGGATTACAGATGTGTGCTACCATGCCTGTCCTGACTATAATATTGATAATGAAACTCACATTTGATTCCAGGTGTTGCTAAAGTCAAAGAAAGAAATTAACTCACCACTCCTATCTAGAGAAGGTGGAATTGGGCAGGTTGAAAATTAAGAAATTAGTAATAGTGGATTCATCAACTCAAAAATGAGCTGGAGGTTGTGATGATGGATTTAATTTTGTCTTTCAGCTTCACAGAAAAAGCCATACCCAATGTCATCATCTCGCACCGCTACAAAGCACAAGACACTCCAGCCCGGAAGACGTTTGAGCAGGCTCTGACGGGGGCGTTCATGTCTGCTGTCATCAAAGACCTGCGGCCCAGTGCCCTGCCCTTTGTAGCCAGCTTGATTCGCCACTATACCATGGTGGCAGTGGCCCAGCAGTGCGGTGAGTGTAGGGAGCTGTTGGCACAGAAAAAATTGGTCAGGATGTTTTGTTTTAGAGAAGCTGAGTAATCAATTTTTAGCTTTTGTTTTTTGTGGTAAAGATTATTGGTATTTTGGTGGTGGACACCATGACAATTTAAAGGCATTGCCAGATTTTGTGTGTAAAATACATCCAGTTGAATCTTCAGACCCTTCGTTTTTGGTGGAAAGTGGAGGCTGAAGCCAGCCTTCACCCACCCTGCTCTCCCACCCTGCTCTCCCACTGGGTGCTTCTTTTGGTCCCCATGGGCACCCATGCTGCTTCTCCTACCTGGAATGGCTGCTCACCTCTGCTTCAGTGGCTCTCAAATACCTGGTGGCGAAGGAGTGATTGTTTATCATTTTTATTTCTGATCCATTATAGATGATGACAGTGAAATGTTCTGGCTCTGCCAGTTGTTGTGTTTCTGAAAATATACTCAATTATTTTTTAATCTCCTCCCACAAGTAGTAATTAAGTCTGCAGGCCAAGCATTGCTTCAGTCGGTCCTCAGAACCCTTCCTCTTGAGGTTGACCAGCAGTTTTCTTAGGAACGCTGCACAACTTTCCCCCTTTTCTCCCTTCTTGGCTGGAACAGTCAGTAAGACACAATTGAACACTTCAGTTGTTTCTCGGGGTTTCTTCTGTTTACATTGTCTTTCCAGCAAAACAAATCTTGCTGAGTTTGATCTTGCCTAGTATTGGAAGTTAGCAACTGGAGTAACCACCAGGTGTTAACTGCCAGTTACTTTGGCAGACTGTTCTGAGTAGGTGTATCTTCTGGCACAGCTGAGTGCTGTTGATTTTCTGTTACTTGTCAGGAGTTTCCACAGCACAGCACAATCGTTCCCAGGCTGGGCCCATTAGTCTTCCGGTGACTTTTAAAAAATTTTGTGTTCTTCATCTTAAACTAATACTTTTCTGAGTCATGATTGACAAAATTGGAATACAATAGTGTATCATGAAAAATATTTAGAAAGATAGTCTTCGCGTGAATTAGACCACTTAATGACAAATAATTGCAGTTCAGAGGAGATTGTTTTAAGGTACATGCTGGCTTTCATTGAATTCTTAATGTCAAGAGGGAAATGAGAGGAGCTGGGTTTGTAGCTCAGCAGTAGACCATTCGCCTAGCACATGTGAGGCACTAGGTTTGGTCCTCAGCACCACATAAAAATAAATAAATAAAATAAAGGTATTGTGTCCAACTACAACTTAAAAAAAAAAGAGGGAAATGAGGTCCTTTTGCAGTTTAAGGGCCAAGAGTGTTCCCATGTGTTCTCACGCCTGCCCTCTCTCCTTCAGGTCCCTTCTTGCTGCCTTGCTACCAGGTGGGCAGCCAGCCGAGCACGGCTATGTTTCACAGTGAAGAGAATGGGTCCAAAGGAATGGATCCTTTGGTTCTAATTGACGCGATAGCTATCTGCATGGCCTATGAAGAAAAGGAACTGTGCAAAATTGGGGAAGTGGCCTTAGCTGTGATATTTGATGTTGCAAGTATTATCCTAGGCTCAAAAGAGAGGGTAAGGACGGACCGAGTATCGATGATTTGGCGGGAGGTTCAGGAAACTGGTGGTTTAAGAATTGCATTGACACCTTATGGGTTGTTTGCTTCTCTCTCCAGGCGTGTCAGCTGCCCCTGTTTTCTTATATTGTGGAGCGCTTGTGCGCCTGCTGCTATGAACAGGCCTGGTATGCAAAGTTGGGGGGCGTGGTGTCTATTAAATTCCTCATGGAGCGGCTCCCCCTCACGTGGGTTCTGCAAAACCAGCAGACTTTCCTCAAGGCTCTCCTCTTTGTCATGATGGACTTAACTGGAGAGGTAGGTGATGGGTGGCCCCAAAGATAACTCGTCATACTCTTTTTCAAGAAGCTGCTCTGCCTGGAGTGCAGTTGGTCTAAGACAGTTCTGCATTATGCTCTCATCCCAACGTAGGAACTTAGATATTTAGTTTCATTACAGCATCTTTAATAAAGGGACTGTTCTGACTCAGGCTATTTCTGGGTATCCAGATACCTGTTTGCTACATTAAGAATAGCACAGAGCAGAGTGCCTCTGAAAGGGGGAGCATGGGCTTCCTGTGTACTCTGAGATTTTTATGGGGGTTGCTTCTTCACAAGCCCACGTGCAGCTCTCACTCATGCAGATGGGATCGTAGGCATTGGCAGCTTCCCACAGGTGTTGCTTCCTTCACGAACCCTAGGGCACTCTAGCTCATGCAGACAGGATGTGGCAGGCATCGGCAGCTTCTCTTTGTTAAACGCGAGGGTCCTATCTAGATCCTATTTTCTGTTCTGAATGACAAGTAGGAATTGCCTATAAGGAGGTAACGTGGATGACATGAAGAAGCTTCTTTTAAAGCGGCTGGTGTGAGGGGCAGACCCCCCAGGAACAGCATTTATGGCAGAAGGTGGGGGAAGTGGGCAGCATCACTCTCTTCTGTATCTAAGGCCTTCTTGATCCACAGGTTTCCAATGGAGCTGTTGCCATGGCAAAGACCACCCTGGAGCAGCTCCTGATGAGGTGTGCGACACCTTTAAAAGATGAGGAGAGAGCGGAAGAGATTGTGGCAGCTCAGGAGAAGTCTTTTCACCACGTGACCCACGATTTGGTTCGAGAAGTCACCTCTCCAAACTCCACAGTGAGAAAACAGGCTATGCATTCACTGCAGGTATTGGCCCAGGTCACTGGAAAAAGTGTGACAGTGATAATGGAACCCCATAAAGAGGTAAGATTTCTGATGCTGGAACCAGCATAATTTTTTTTTCAGTTTGAGTTGTTGATAGTGTTCAGTTTATAATAATTTTGTATCTTTGTCACAAAGTACTATTATTGCACATGTTCTTTTTAATCTAATGTATGCAAATAATGGTGTATTAATATTTATGACTGTATCAGTAATTGTTAGTGTCAAGTGAACAGAAAGCTTGTTTCCTGAGTCTGTGAAGCACTATCTGATAGTTTTGTTTTAAGAGGGGTCACTCTGGAGCCTGAGGTACTAGACCTGCTCTGGTCTGTGACCAGCTCTAACAACGTGAAACACATCCTCTCCCACTCTCAGTAAAGGGCACCTGTAGTAATTTCACCTTGCCATGGCTTTCAAAGTGGTCATTGGGGAATATAATGATAAAAGGTAAAAAGACGTCTTTGTTTTTCAGGGGGCACCTGGTTAGTGATACCCTGTCTTTGGCTTTCCTAGGTCCTCCAGGACATGGTCCCACCCAAGAAGCACTTGCTCCGACACCAGCCTGCCAATGCACAGATTGGCTTGATGGAAGGGAACACATTCTGTACCACACTGCAGCCCCGGCTCTTTACGATGGACCTTAACGTGGTGGAGCATAAGGTGTTCTACACAGAGGTAGGGGGTGGTGGTGCGGAGTGGTGTAGATGGTGATGACATGGGTCTGCTAGCCTGTCTTTGTAAGCAGAGACTGGTCAGGCAGCCTTCAGAGAAGGCTCGGAGAGCAATTCAGGTAACTAGCCCTAGCCTGGCACCACACTCGGAGCAGGTGTGTTAAAGCTGGGATCTGGTAGGAAAGAGGCACTGTGCCCAGAGATGCTCAGCAGAATGGTGCTGTTCCCTGAGTCCTTAGAACTCAGTCTTATAGGGAACCTTGCTCTAATTTAGGGCCTCTGCAGTTGTGCTTTAGAGATAAAGCTGTATCCCCTGCTTTAATCACTCTTGTAGCATTGGTTCCTAGAATAACGCCAGCCAGAGCAAGGGCCAAATTATCAAACTTAGGGATCACTTCCATGTACCATATGCTGTTGAGAATGTCATAAGCACCCTTACTTAGCTCTGACAGTGCCCTAGGAGGCATAGATGCTTTTGATTTTCATTTTGAAGATATGGCCACTGAGTCTGAGGGTTTGTTACTTGCTCAAGGCTACAGAGCAGGTGAGCTCCGGAGCTTAGATTTGAATTAAGAGTCTTATTTCAGAGCATGGTTCCCAGACATGCATCTTCTAGATATTTGTCATGTAAACATTCAACTGTGAGGTGATAATTAGAGAATTAGTAATGAACAGAAATTAAACTGTGATAAAGTCAAATTATAAGACTTAATTCTTAGAGTATAATAACAGTCTGGTTATCAGCCCCAATTTGAAATTTTCATGGGACATGAATTTTGCTCTTGCAGGCATTATAGAGTAAACCGAGGCAGAAATCCTAAGGAAAGAAATTCCTCCTGATACTAAACCTGAATGTCCAACTATAAAAATTTACCTCTTGGTTTTCTTTCTTTCTTTTTTTTTTTAAGCTCTCTGTTTTTGCTTGGGCATGAGGCTGTGGTCTTTTACACCTTTTTATATCCTTCATAAAAGAGTTATTGCAAAGTGGGAGGACAACTTCCCTTGCCTGTTCTGGATTCAGACATAGTATAACATTCATAGAAGACTCACTAAACCTACAACCAGAGTCTGGTAGTATTGAGGACATTAAATTAGTTTTCTAAATGTTCATCAGTCCTCCAGCTGCACCAGAATATGGGAGAATCACTTGAAAAGTATAGGCTCTGATTCCTCTCCCTGGAGACCCAAGTTCAGTAGATCAGGGTGAGACTTGGGAATTTGCTCTCTAAAAGTCTCCCAAGTGATCCTGAAGTATGACCATGTCTGGAACTCTGGTTTGTATTGTAGTTACCCAAAACACACATATTCAATGCCTGCCCCTACACCTACACATGCACACGCTCATATGGGAGAGGATTGTTGAAGGTCATACAAGGACTTGGTGGTTTCCTCTGGGGAGTAGAATTTGGTGGATGACTGCAAGTGTTTCACTATGTGTTCTTTCCTACTGCTTTCATTCTTTTACCAGGTAGGAATCTTAAAGGGAAAAATATGATAAAAACCTATATTAGTTTTCTAAGATGTAAATAAAAAGAGGGCAGAAATAGTATTAGAACAATATATACATATATGTTATTTTAAATATTAGGTACATAAATATATACTTGTATGCCAACATGTCTGGAAGGATAGCTGCTGGAATTCCCAGTGACATTCAGCCTCCTTCATTATGCTCTTCTGCGCTGGAAAAGAAAAAAAAGTGACCACTCAAATGCTTGCATTATGTCCCATGTCTCTGAGTTCTTGCCCAGGGCCCAGGGGAGGCAGCTTTGAACCAAGGGGTGACGAACCTGCCATCTGGGATTTGCAGTTAGATAAATATCCTCTGTTATTTAAAAATAAAAAAAAAAAAACAAAAACAAAAAAACATGGTATCAGAGTGAGTGAGGACATGTCTAAGAATTTATTTCACTCATGAGGTTAATTCAGCTTTGCTTTAGAATAGAGTAGCTCAGTCATATTTTAGTGCCTCTTTAGGATTAGTCCATCGTTAGTTGTGTTTTGGTGTGTTTGGCAGACCATGTTCAGTTATTTGTGAGGTCACCGTGTCTTTCCAGGAGAAGTGGGCTCACTTCAATTGTTTGACCTTTTCCAGCTGTTGAATTTGTGTGAGGCTGAGGATTCAGCTTTAACCAAGTTGCCCTGCTATAAAAGCCTTCCATCACTTGTACCTTTACGGATTGCAGCATTAAGTAAGTGAATATAAATGTGAAACAAGTTACAGGGTATAAAAGGAAAGGGGACAATGGCCTTTATTGTTGATGCTTCTGGCTTTTGGGGTCTTTTAAAGATGGGATCTGTTTATCAAGTTACATTATGAGATATCTTAAGATTGCATGCATTGTTAGGATTTAAGAAACTTTGTAATCAAATAGTCTGTGGATTTTACTGTGCAGTAGACTCTTTATAATTCTCCTAAGAATCAAATGTTCCATTTAAAAGAATTGTCATACTGTCCATAGTGACATTTTCTTCAGAATCAGAGTAAATAGTAAGGTACCCTATTGCCTTTATAGACTTTCTAATGAAGCATTTAAGAATCCTATAGTTTCAGAGTTTTCACCAGGAGTATGAGTTTTTGTTATTTAGTACAAGTATTAGGAAAACATACTAGATCAGTACTGAATGACCATTGTACATATAAACAGTTATTTCTTCTTTTTTTTTTTTTTTTTTGGTGTGTTGAATAAATAGACAATATAAGCTTTTTAAAGTTGATTGATTGTTGCTTCTTATGGACTTAGTAAAATATTGCCATTGTCCCTTTGGCAATCACCAAAGGTAATGGAGTACTCTGGGGAAGCAGTTTGGCAGCTCCTCACTTCTGTCAGGATGCCTCTTATGTGTTGAGATGTGTCCTCTTTTCTAAGAATATTTCCATTTTCAAAGGCTTAAAGCTTTTAACCTCAGACTTGGGGCAGGGAGCAGAGGCTGCCTGATTAAACGTTGGTAGTTGAGTGGTCAGGCCATGTGCTTTTCTTCCCTGTCACCCATGCTCTGGAGGCCATGCTCTCTGAAACTCAGATGTGACAGCTGCACTGAAACTCTGAAGATGTTTTGGGAGAAGGGTATCTGCTTTTTGGTTTTGGTATTGGGATCAATAGTCCTTTTTTATTTTTTATTTTGAGACAAGATTTCATTGTTTAGGGCCTTGTTAAGTTGCTGAGGCTGGCTTCAAACTCGTGATCCTTCTGCCTCAGTTTCCTGAGTCACTGGGATCACAGGCTGCACCACCATGCCTGACTGGGAGCAGGGTATCTGGAGGCAGAAGATTTACTGTGGTCTTTCAGGCAGGCTGTTAACTTCACTCCTAGACAGCATTGACCATGTGGCTGGAAGACCATGTATCCTTTGTTTTTCTTGAGACCAGATACTAGGAAAGAGGGTTAGTGGTTCATAGTTGGTAGGATCCTTTACAGAAGAAAATTGTTCCAGTGTTTTTCAGATTAATAATGAAATTGTACTGATTTTTCTCCCTACAGATGCACTTGCTGCCTGTAATTACCTTCCTCAGTCCAGGGAGAAAATCATTGCTGCACTCTTCAAAGCCCTTAATTCCACCAACAGTGAGCTCCAGGAGGCTGGAGAGGCCTGTATGAGGAAGGTGAGTGCTTGTGTGTGCACACGTGTGTACACGTGTGCTTGTGAGAGTATGCATGTGTACCTTGTTCTGTACACCTGGAAGGAAGCCTGTCTGATTACCGCACATTAGATGGTCGTGTCCTTCCAGTCTCATAGTCACAGTGTAGTACAGCTGGGTCTTCATTCCATCATCAGTTTCTGTAGGACACATGGTTAGATATGTGACTGGTTCTCCATTTTCCAAGGGAAAACAGATGATGCAGAATTGTATGTGAGTTCCCTTCTGTTGTGAAGTATTCTGTTGCCTATTTTTTGTTATAACATCTGTTTTTTTTCCCACAGTTTTTAGAAGGTGCTACCATAGAAGTAGATCAAATTCATACACATATGCGACCTCTGTTGATGATGCTGGGAGATTATCGAAGCTTGACACTGAATGTTGTAAATCGCCTGACTTCGGTTACGAGGCTCTTCCCAAATTCCTTCAATGATAAGTTTTGTGATCAGATGATGGTAAGTCAAATGTGTTTGAACAGTACTCTAGGGGCTGGGGCTGGGGCTGGGGCTCAGTGGTAGAGCGCTTGCCCTGCATATGGGAGGCACTGGGTTCAATTCTCAGCACCGCATATAAATAAATAAAAGTCTATCAGTAACTAAAACATACAAACAAACAAAAACAACAATACTCTATAGAACTTGAAAAATTTATGAATAAACACTACGTTTGTCTGGCTCAGAATGCAAAAGCAAGTCTCCTTCCCTGGCCATCTTCTGCTGGGTATCCGTCCCTGAAATCAGCCAGCGTTAACAGTGTCCTGTGATGTTTCTAGAGATACTTTACATGTATCATAGAATATGTGGATATTCTTTTGTTTGCCACAAAAGGAGGCTCATATACACACAGTTCCTGGTTTTCCCACTAATGCCGTCATTCCATGTGATTGCACAAAGTGCTTCTTCATTGTGTTATTTGGCTACATAATATTTCATTAATTGGACTCATCTTTTACCATTAGTCTATGATGCAGCAAAAAATTTGTTTGTAATTTCCCTTGTCTATCTGTAGCACCAGTTTCTAGAGGTAGAACTTCTAGTTCAGAAAGAATGTATGGATTTTAATCTTCCAGTGTGTTGTCACATTTCTCTCTGAAGACATTTGCCAGTTTACATTTCCTTCTACAAAATAGAAGGAACATCTCCTATATAACCCAGAGCAAGAACTTCAGAAATCTTTTGCATTTTAGATTTATCAGAGAAATAACTTCAAATACAGGGTTTGTCTAACAGTAAGTGTAGGCAGATGGAAGAGTTCATGTGTCAGCTTTTTGCATTACCTTTTGCTTCTAATGTAAAGAGTTTCTTGAGTTGTTTGTCACCTTACTTCATTGTAACTGCATGTATTTTTCATGCTTGTTTGCTAAGTAGCACTTTAGACACTTTATGATACTGGAGGTATTTTACAGGTATAAGCTGTAAGTAGAAGTGAGCAGACAGATTATGTATGTGTGGATGTATTGCATTTGGGGGATAGATAGATAGCTCATGTATGAAAACCTCATGTACTGTTTTTTTCATATATTTAGATAACTAAATAATGTATAATGACCACAGCACTGAAAGTATGAGTAGTTCCTTAATAATAGATTGTAATTGGGAAACTCAGCTTTACATGGAGTGCACTTTCCAAGTCGTAGGGTACTTCCCCTTAGGCCTCCACATGTTAATGTACTTAGTACTTAATAGTTTCCATGCATATAGACGTTGACATGAGTGGTTAAAATAGGTGATCTGTATGCTTCCCGGCAGAACACATCAAGTACACACTTCTCCCACGTTTCATATATGAAGCGAGAGTGTGTGTGTGTGTGTGTGTGTGTGTGTGTGTGTGTGTGTTCGTGTTCTAAATGCCCTAATGCTATTATATTTGGTTCTTTTAAAAAATTACTGTCTCTGCTCTCAGCTCTCATTTTTTGCTTCCCTTATATGCCTGGTTGAAGTAACTTTTTGTGGGGTGTTTGTTCACATCTGGCATGAGCCGGCAGTTCCTTATTATCCAGACATTTTTTTGTGTGCAGCATGAGGAGAACTGCCTTATAGTTAGTTGCTTCTGATGCAGGCTGAGTGTCATTTTCCCTATAATAAAATATGTGAGTTTTGTGTTGTTTCATTCAGGAGATTTTGTCTCCCCCTTCTCTGGCTTTCCAAAAGGTTGAAAATCCTCTAGAAGCAGAGTGTTGGCATACTTGGATAGAGAATGATTGTGCTGCTGTTTACCCAGACATTTCCTCCCCCACACACTGACTTTAGATGGCAGTGCTTCTGCATTTAGTGGCACAGATTGTCCTGATACCCAGGCCTGCTGGGTTCTGCCGGGACACTCCACCTGTGGGTGGCTCATTCTCAGACTGCGCCCAGCCACCAGCGGGGCTTTTGTTTTCCTTCATGATGCCCTTTTGAGGTTCGCAGCTTGGGCCGTTGGCATTATTTTCAGAGATAAGACACTCTGTAGGTTCCGCATTCATGGAAAGAACCCTGAGTTTTTCCCTTTCTTTGAGAGGAGTTTTCTAGTTTTAGCTCTTATGTTGAGGTCTTTGATCCATTTTGAATTAGCTTTTGTGGATGGGGTGAGATAAGGGCCCAGCTTCCTTCTGTTATGTGTGATACTCTGTTCCTTTCTCTCAGTTGAACCGCTTGACATTTGATCTTGAAAGATCTTATGTGTTTTGTTGTTTTAGATATTTCCTCACTGAACTAAAAATTGAAAATAATTTTATATACTAGTTAATATCATTTTTTTTCTTTTGGAAAATCTAAAAGTAAGAATGGTGACATGGCTGGCCATTGTTGATACCTTCAGTTCTCTTTCTAGTAAGGTATAGGTCAGGTGAATTTATAGTCTAGTGGTTATTATCCTTCAGGGAATTTTATTGACAAAATGTTGTTAGCCTGTTCTTTGAAGGCAGGTATATTATTTTGTACATTTCTCAAGGTAGAACAGTGGCCTAAAGCTGGTTCCTGTGCCTTAAGCACCTTGTGTTTTACCTTATTTTCCCACTGGACTATGAGTTCCCCTAGGCAGGGATGAGGCCTGTGGGTCACTTCTCTATCCCCTCCCTGATATCTGACACAGGTGAACAACTGCATATAATCAACACTGAAGGAAAGTGGCAGGGCCTGGATTTGGAATGAGCAGTTTTCAGGATACTTTGTCATAGCAGCAAATTTAGCCCTTCTGTGTAAATAATAAGAACAAATGCCGGTTGTCCACATCACTAGTTTGATATTGGGCTATTGTAGTAATGGAAACACTGCAGTTATCACATTAAATACAAGGGAAATGAAAGATTGCTAGTGTCCATCAAGAAAGCAGTATTTGCAAGTGAAATGTTTCTACCCTGAAGAATTTGTATCTAAGGGTGTGTTTATTTCAACAGCAACATCTGCGCAAGTGGATGGAAGTGGTGGTCATCACCCACAAAGGGGGCCAGAGGAGCGACGGAAACGTGAGTGACTTGCTTGTTTCTGGGAAGGGCACCCAGGTTGTGCACTGCTGGTATCAGTGCTAATACCAGAGCAGTGCTTCAATTAAAATGCTGGTCAGAAATCTGATTTTATGTAATTTTAAGTCCATGTAAATTTGTTAATCACTTTATTACCACTACATCTTGCTTTTATTTCTCTTAATGGCTAAAAATTCATTCTTGTTTCTTTAAAATCTCCCTTTTGTTCACTTTACTATGACATATATGTTTATGAGAATTCTGGGAAGCTTGGAAAATGTTAGTATTTCAATTTTACTAGTTTTGCTTTAAACAGCGTGTTTTCTAGACTGTTCTTGGCAGCAGCTGTTTACATGGTGGTGCGTTCCTCCGCTCTTGTTTCCATTGCTTTCCATCACTTGCTGGTCGGTAACGTTCGTGTTTAATCATTATTGCTTGATACAACCAACTAGAGATTTTTTAGGACTTATAGAACTAATATAGTAAAGCATCACATAAATATGGGCTTATATATTTTCTAGGTCTAAATCCCCTACCCTAATTTTGCCAAAAAAATAAATGACCAGCATTTAAAGCAAATTTATAAGGTTTTGAGGGAAGACTGCTATAGTTAAATCTTAAGTATATGATGTTGGTCATTAAAGACTTTGTCTCTTTAAAAATGCATGCTTTCTGTTGTTTCTTATCTAATATTGTACATGCTAATTTTTTGAAGTATTTTCTAAGTTGATGATGTATCAGTGGAAGTATATTTTCCTTAAGTTCTGTGATCCCTGGTGAAATTTACAGCTGTATCACCCTTAGGGAATTCTTCATAGTTCTTCAGAAGCATAATTAATGTGGCTTTTTGTCCTCTTGTGCCTATTTGTTGGATGCTGTGTTTCATCCCGACTTGGATTTTTTTTCCGCTTTATTATGCTTTGTTTTGACCATTCTGTGTCAAGGCGTTTTGTTTTGTATCTTGTTTCCTGCCGCTTCTAAACAGCCAACTAAGCAGAACTAAACCAGGAATTCAAATTTTTAAAAGACATTTTATACCATTACTGACCCTTGGAAGATTTTATTATTTATATATGCAAAACATAAATGAGGACCTTCGTGGAGGAGAGCAGAGCACACCGGCAGAGCCGCTGCTCTGGGAAGTTGCCACTGCCTCTGTGCCTGGCCTCCCGTCCCTCATCTCTGAGGGATTTTTTGCTTTAAAGTTTACATTTGTTTTTATAATAACTTATGCCTTTTCTGAAACACATCGTAAGATCTTTAATAAACATTTAAAAAAGTTCTAGAGGAGGTGAATGGCTTCAATTAAATCAAAATGAGCCTGTAAACTTTCATCGAAAATTTTTTTGCATGGGGGGAGTTGTGCGGGGTGTTGATAGGTCTCTGGGCTCTTCTTGGGACGTATTTATCATCCCTTGAGTATACTGCCTCATCAGAGGAGGGGTCAGGCTCTTGAGGTTGGTCCTGTGTCTGAACCTCGGGCCTTAGCATTTTGGGTCTGTAGGAAGAGAGCGTAGCCATGGCTTCATCACCTAAGCCCTGGGCCAGGCCCCTGTTTTCTGATTTTTTTTTTTTTTTTTAAAGAGATCGTGTTACAGGAAAGGGAACAGTTAATGGAAAGTAGTTGGTTCCTATTGATAGAATTCCCAGATAACTTTGCTCAGTTGAGATACCATGTTGAAAACATTAAGTAGTTGAGTAAAGCAGTGAACTTGGGATATCCCTGATGATCAGAGCTCTGCACTATCACCGTGTTTAGGAAAGCTTCCCTTTTGACATGGATTGTATGGGGTACGATACATAGGACCTGTTATTGCCACTTCTGTATACACATGTAGACTCACAGATAGTTTGCCGAAGGTTGCGCTTCACCACACAAGATAACCCAACTCTCTGGTGGGGGGTGTCATGGCCTTGTTCTTGGTGGGATGGGGCTCAGATATGCCTAATTGATGGGCTTGCACCACCTGGTTCTCTTCTGACTCTAGTTGGGAAAGAGTTTTTTTTTCCCCCTCATTTTTTTTTTCAATGCCTTAGTGCTTCACATAAAAATCTTGAAATATTCACTCAGTAAAAGAAGTCTTTTAAAAATATATTTGCATATAACAAGGTCTTACCATTACTCCCTGACATAAGAAGCCCTGGTTTAAAATTTGACTTAAAGAAGAAACTCACTATGAGACACCGTCAGAGGGTTGTTGACATCTGAGGGTGGAGGTTGCTTTTTGCTGCTGAGCATTTGTTAATTATCGTTTGCTTTCTGATAATTGTGTCTTTACTGTCTTGTTAACCCAAATAACCCTTACTGTGTTTGAGTATATGGGAAGTTTTATGTAAATGACATAAATAGAAAAAGATGATTTTCCTCCCCATCCTCAGGAAAGCATTTCAGAGTGCGGGAGATGTTCCTTGTCTCCATTCTGTCAGTTTGAGGTGAGAACAACCTATTAAAAGTCAGTTTATGACTTGCAATGTGAAGAACACTTTATCTTTTCTTTTCTTTTCGTTTCTTTTTACCTTTTTGTTGCCTTTTTTCATGCTGTGATTTTTGTTTTGGTTCAGCCTGCCATGGAAGGGGTAGAGGTGAGAATCTCAGTGGAGCCGCAGGAGGGGGTTGTTGTCGCATTTGGTTTTGCTGTGACTCGTTAGCTGTGTTGTGATTCTGTAGTGGACAGAGTGCCTTGTGCCTTTGAGTGCGGTGACCTGTGCTGTCTGTCTGTGGCAGAGTTGTATTAGTATCATTGCTGTGAACTGTCCGGATGCCACGCATGTTCTATATTAGGACATTTTAAAAAGATTCTAAGTTCTTTTGTTTTCTACATGTTAGAATTGCAATATCTCAATACTACTGAAGATTAAGTTGGTTTTTCTGTCATAACATTCATATGAACTCATATATCTAACAAGATCCTGAGAACCTTCGTAGAGATACAGTATATCTCTTAGAACTTGGGAGTGATATATTTCCTTCCACACTGCCAGCTCGCTGACTGCCTTAATTTACAACCTTACGGTCCCATGCCCCTCCAGTCCCCTTCCCCTCTCTCTTCCTCACACATATACACAAAGATGCGGTGAGAATACTGTGGCTTTGGACAGTCAAACTCAATCTTTCCCTCCTCTGTAAAATGGGGATAATAACACCTGTCATTTCTGTCTTCCAATGATGTTGTAAAATCAGAAGAAGTGATCTTTGTGACATTGCTTTGAAAATAAAAAACCATGGCATTCAAGACCTTCTCAGAATGAAATGATTTGGGAATAGAATTTACTTTAAGGATTTGAAAATTAGAGGTGGGGCAGGGCTGATGCTGAACCTGTTTTCCCCATTTCCTGCACATTTCCCTTTTGCCTTTTGGTTGAAAGAGAAAGTTTGAAAAGTATCTGAACTACTGCTGGGAATGTGGTCCCTCTTGACCAGTGTCTATCATCCCCATTTTACCTTTCAAGAGCCACGAACTCCACCTTGTGCACTATGCGGGGTGCTGTGTCTTAGGCTCTTTCCTTACCTGTGGCCACAGAGAGGTCTTTTGAATGGCAGAAGTAAAACTGTGACCTCCTAGAATGGGCCATTGAGACGTTGGAAGAACCCTCAGCAGCCCACCACTGAGCTGCTGGAAAGTGTGGAGCTTGGCCTTGCACACACTTTTCACCTAGTTCAACATAGCATTTCGTCAGCTTTGTTTTTGGGCCTGGTTGACAAATGCTTTGTCCCATCATCAGTCGTTCATTTACACTGACATTCAGTTTCCAGGATAAATACTCAAGTGTTTTTTGAGGACCTCCCTTGGCTAAGTTTTGAGGGCAAAAGAAGCCTGTGCTCTCAGAACTTAGTGTGTTATGAAGACCCCACGATGCCACCACAAGGTGGGTCAGTCCTGATGTTCTCATGGCTGCAGGTATGATCCATTGTCCCTGCCTCTGTGAAGGGGGCTAGCACATATGACCTGTAAGGTCACCTCCAACCCTTGTTAGTATGCCTGAGAACAAAGGGCACAATCACACCATATAGTCACCCCCTCACACACATAGCAGATGAGCCAGGTGCAGTTAGTCTGCATAGTACACAACACAGTGGTAGTCTAAGACTGGTGAGTTGTGGCTTTTCCATGTTAACCTTCTGCTTTGGTGGCAGCCTTGCAAATGTAGCTAGACTGGTAGGGTCTGTAGTGATGTTTCTCTTGCTCATAAAACTAATTGGCTTGTTTGTGATTTCTGGTTTTCTTTATTAGGAAATGAAGATTTGTTCTGCAATTATAAACCTTTTTCATCTAATCCCAGCTGCACCTCAGACTCTGGTCAAACCTTTGTTAGAGGTTGTAATGAAAACGGAGCGGGCTATGTTGATTGAGGTATGGTCTGGATTGAGGGTTGATTCTAATTCTCACACTTGGAATATTTTCACTCTCGTGTTTTAAATGGGGTCAGCTGACAACATAAAGATGCTAGATATTAATACTTGTTTGTGGTCATTTGCAGTCCAGGTAGAGGGTGGGTGCTTGTGCTAACCATGCTGACAGGTGGGTATGCCCTGAGAAAGGGAGACCACTGCAGCTTCCCTGTGTTCTGTAGGCGGGCAGTCCCTTCCGAGAGCCGCTCATCAAGTTCCTGACCCGGCACCCCTCCCAGACGGTAGAACTGTTCATGATGGAGGCGACACTCAATGATCCCCAGTGGAGCCGAATGTTCATGGTAGGAGCTAAAGTGACTGCAGTCAGGTCTCTGCAGATTTGTGTTGGCCAGTACGCTCTAGGACGTTACTGTTCCTTGTTCTGGCTTCATGTTTCTCAGAGACGTTTGAATCTGGAGATGTTACTGCTATTTGGTTATCTCCATGAAAAGCTCAGGCTTAGGAATCATTGGATTTTGCTGGTGGTAACAAATGAGTATGCTGCTAGGATTATAAAGTCCTAATCATGAAGAATGATTACTGTCTAAAAGCGTTGTTTTTTGAAAAGGGTGTTTACTGTGTTATTTATTTATTTGTTTGTTTTTAGCCTGCCTACAGAGACTTAGCAAGAACCTTAGAATTCACGTCCTCTAGCCTTTTGTGAGTTAGATTTATCTTAAAACACATTTATTTGTTTTGCTTCCAGAGTTTTTTAAAACACAAAGATGCCAGGCCTCTGCGGGATGTGTTGGCAGCTAACCCCAACAGATTCATCACCCTGCTGCTGCCGGGCGGTGCGCAGACTGCCGTGCGCCCTGGCTCACCCAGCACCAGCACCATGCGCCTGGACCTCCAGTTCCAGGCCATCAAGGTAACGTCTTCTCAGGAGGCCCCTGCAGTCCCCATTCTGGTCGAGCTGCACATCCCTGACTGTTTCTTCTCTGACAGATTATCAGCATCATAGTTAAAAATGACGACTCCTGGCTGGCCAGCCAGCACTCACTGGTAAGCCAGTTGAGACGCGTTTGGGTGAGCGAGACCTTTCAAGAAAGACATCGGAAGGAGAACATGGCTGCCACCAACTGGAAGGAGCCCAAGCTGCTGGCCTTCTGTCTGCTGAACTACTGCAAGTGGGTGCATCCATCAAGCTTGGCCTGTGCCACAAGGCTGCTCTGTCGGATAAGCTAAGAAACTGGGGCCTCTTTTTTAATTTGCACAAGGATATGCAAATTAAACATAGGCTCATTGAAAGCCTGTAGTCAGATTTGTTGTAGGGGATGGGCTACAACTTGCTGCTTAAAAGACATGTCAGGTGATACAACCTGACGGAATTTGCCTGAAGTCAACATGTTTTCTCCTTCTGATTCTTTAGGAGGAATTATGGAGACATAGAATTGCTGTTCCAGCTGCTCCGAGCTTTCACTGGTCGTTTTCTCTGCAATATGACATTCTTAAAAGAGTATATGGAAGAAGAGATTCCCAAAAATTATAGCATTGCTCAAAAACGTGCCCTGTTTTTTCGCTTTGTAGACTTCAATGACCCCAACTTTGGAGATGAACTGAAAGCAAAGGTGAGCTCTACGATTATGCAGCAGAAGGCCACAGGTTCGATGGTTGGTGCCCTTGGAACACTGCCTCACCCTTCAGCTGTGTCTCTATTGAGGCTCAGGTGGCAGGCTGGACTGCGGACATGAAATGCCATTGCTGAGAAGGCACACAGCAGATCTTGCCATGGACCAGTGTTGAAAAGTAGATCGCTAGATCCCTCGTTTTCAGAAACTGACTTGTTTTGAAGTGAGAAGAGTACACAGGCTGACACTGGGTTTCTTCCTCACATTTTAACCTAGCTGGGCAGTTGCTGTTGGGCTAGGAGTCTAGATGAGGGGTCGCTCACTGCCTTGGTTGAGTTCTGGCGTGATGGTTTAGGGTGACCAAAAGTATTATCCTCCCCACCTTTTTAAACAAATAAGCAGCATGACTGTTTTCCTCCTCCTTCATTTTTAATCTTTTTGTAGGTTCTGCAGCATATCCTGAATCCTGCTTTCTTGTACAGCTTTGAGAAGGGGGAAGGAGAGCAGCTCTTAGGACCTCCCAATCCAGAAGGAGACAACCCTGAGAGCATCACCAGCGTGTTTATAACCAAGGTGTGTCCCCAGCAGTGCCTCAGCATGTTGAGAGCTTGCAGATGAGTGAACCTGTACGGGAGCATGCAGAGGGGCTTGTTGGAATAAGTTTGCTGCAAGGCTTTTATTTTTCGTGATTGCATTGATTAATAGCACATCACAGCATCCCATTAAAATTCTTATTATTTAATTGTTGAAGGCACCACACTTGGGAATGAATTAATGTTTTTGCATTAATAGATTCCAGTCAGAAACAAAATATTTTAAAATCCAGACCTGGGTTAGTTTGTAAAAGCACCTATTATGGGGTTTGATGTTCTGTTTTTGTCCTTAGCTTTATAAAAGTGACTAGTAAAAGGCAGGAGAATATTATTTTGGACTCGGTTGGTGTTGGGACCTGGGACCTATCTTCACCAAGTGCTGTGTAGCAATAGTGATATCTGAAATTTGTACTGGAATGTCTGCACTGTGTTATTTGCTTAAGGCCCATTGTGTTGAACTTTGGGGTCAGATGTCTTCTGTATCTTGAGATTGTTGAACAGAGTTTTTAAATGCAGATTGTTTGCTGGAATGCTGGGTGCTCTTCATTCTCCATTTGCAGTGTTAATTCGTGGTCTCTAGAGGGGACCACCACATACATATTAATGTTCTTTGGAAGGGACAGGGCTAGATTTCTTATCCATTCCATCCAGGATCAAGGCAAAAGGGACTGTCATTGTTCCTGTTGGCAGGTTACTAGTCCTTATGTAGTCTTTGTCCTTTAGGACAGGCCTCCTTCCTCTTCTGAGCCCAGAAGTTATTCTTAATCTACATACTGATACTTGTGTTATTCTGGGCAAATAGGGACCCTGACACAGCCCCTTCCCTGTGCCACCTTCTCTAGTCTGTGCCTAGAGCATTGTCTTGGGACCAATGAAGAGTTGGGTTTTGAGTGTTGAGAAGGGGGAGAGGTATTGCTAAGAAGCAGGAGATCAGGGAAGAGGAGAACTGACCTTAGCCTGTCTGTACTCCAGCTTTAGGCAGAGCTAATGAACAGAAGGTGGTTTAACGTACTTAGTTGAATTGAGTGGACTCAGCATTATATTTCTCATTTCTGGTTTTCTTTTTAAACAATGAAATAAGTTAAACATAAAAGGAAAATTATTGTGACATAAACATATACATAGAGCGTCTGTATGTGTGTGCGCATGCGTGCATTTTTAAGATTTAAACTTGATGTGTGGCCCTTAGTCAATAATACAGCTCAAAACCAGAAATGAGCTTTTCCTTCTTGTGTTCCTGGCAGGTCCTGGACCCAGAGAAGCAGGCGGACATGCTGGACTCCCTGAGGATCTACCTTCTGCAGTATGCCACGCTGCTGGTGGAGCACGCCCCACACCACATCCACGACAACAACAAGAACCGCAACAGCAAGCTGCGCCGCCTGATGACCTTCGCGTGGCCCTGCCTGCTCTCGAAGGCTTGTGTGGACCCAGCGTGCAAGTACAGCGGGCACTTGCTTCTGGCACACATCATTGCCAAATTTGCAATACATAAGAAGATTGTCCTCCAGGTACTTAGCAGGGCTCCCTGTGTGCCCCCGGTTCACTCCTATCCCCACACCTATGCAGCCTTAGCCTCTCCTTTTCTGCTGTCTTTCTTCAATACAATTAAAAGAAAAAAAAAAAAAAAAGAACTCATTTATTTTATAAAAACTGCAAAAAACACCCACAAACAAACAAAAACCTATCTGCTCATGAGGTGCTTAGAATAGCCACAGTCACAGAGACAGAATAGAGGTTCCCAGGGGCTGGGGAGAAGAGGAATGCAAGGTCAGTGTTGGACGAGGACAGAGTTTTAGTTTGGGAAGATGAGAACGTTCTGGAGATGGAGGAGGTGATGACTGCATAGCAGACGAATGAGCTCGTTGCTCTTGGGCTGTGCACCTAACAAAGTTGGCCTTTCTTATGTGTCTTTTACCACGGAAAGAACTGGGGAGCGGCAAGACCATCCTGTGAGCCCTCCTTAGTAATGAATTCCAGCCCATTCCTCCCTGGTTACTCCTCTGCCCTCTGGTTCCTTTACAGCCTTATTTTTGAAACAGTGCTTCCTCCTCACACTTCAGGCTCCTCCACCCATTGCATTTGGCTTCCCAATACTGGTATTACGTTGAAAAAAAGTTTTCATTTTTTTAAATATGTTTTTATTTGTAGATGGACACAATACCTTTATTTTATTTTATTTATTTTTATGTGGTGCTGAGGATAGAACCCAGTGCCTCACATGTGCTAGGCAGGCGCTCTACCACTAAGCCACAACCCCAGCTCCTTAAAAAAAAGTTTTTTAAAATAGGGGTCTTGCCATTTTGCCCAGGTTGGTCCCAAACGCTCGGGCTGAAGGGATCCTCCTGCCTCAGCCTCATGACTACTGGGACTATAGATATACACCACTGTAATTATTTGAAAGTGCCTTTGTCAAGGGTCCCAGCTCTCCCTAGCCCAAAACATGTGGGCACTTCGAAATTGCATTTTATGACCTCTCTGTAGTTTTGATGGGTTTAGAACTTCATCCTGAGCTTCGATGGTGTAGGCTCTGATGCCTGGCAGCCCTGTGTTGTGTTTCATGTTCTCCACTCCCATGTCCCATGGGTGAATCAGTGTCTGTGCTCAAGAATCAAATGCATGGTCTGGGGTTCTGGCTCATCGGTAGAGTGCTTGCCTACCATGTTCAAGGCCCTGGGTTCAATCCTCAGAACCACATAAAAATAAATAAATAGAATAAAGGTATTGTGTTCAACTACAACTGAAAAATAAATCTAAACAAACAAAAAAAAGAATCAAATGCAATGATACATTTGCCTGTTCACCCTGATCAGTGGGAGCTCTTGCCCTGAGGCCGCATTGAGTGGTTTTTCCCTAACTGTTCCCCTCTCACTTTTGTGATGTTAAACTCCAGACCCAGAAAGCCAGTCACCACCTCCCTTAGGCACTTGGGAGGAAATGTGACTTAAGGCTCTGTGGCAGACACTACTTTCCCCCAGTTGTTCCAGCTAGGGCCATTTCTGATACCCTCTAGTCCTCCCTAGGGCCCATGCATCTCTGCAAGTCCTGTTGATTCCAATGTCCTTCCTGCCTTCTCCACCCTCAGTACTAATGGAATTGTCTTCTTTGGGTTCCTGGCACCTTTCATTTGAAGGATTGAAATTGCTGCTGTCATTGCCTCTGATATTGGTCCCTTCCGATTCTTTTTTTTCATGCTGTAGCCGTAGTGAAATGATCGGTTTGCCTCAACTAACTCCAGCCACTTAGGCTAGACAGAAGGGTTCTTTCTGCAAGGTGCTGGTCCTCACTCATTTTGACTGGCCTAGCCCAGTAAGGGCACAACATAAGAGCTCAGTAAATATTAGAATGATTGTATTTATTGATCAAAACTTAAAGCAAAGAAGTTGTTTCAATAGCAGTCCTAAGAAATTTTTTTTTTTTTTAGTGCCAGGGATTGAACCCATGGACACTTAACACTAAGTCACATCCTCAGCTCTCTTTTGTATTTTATTTAGAGACAGGGTCTTGCTAAGCTGCATAGAGCCTTGCTAAGTTGATGAAGCTGGCTTTGAACTCGCGATCCTCCTGCCTGAGCCTCCTCAATCACTGGAATTACAGACGTGTTCCACTATGCCTGGCTCTAAGGAATTTTTCAAAAACTATTTTGCAAAAATATTATACCTCAGTTCTGAGTATTAATAGCTCATTCTTCAAAGCCTTCACTTTCATCTTACATTAGAGTTTCTTTCCTATTCTAGGTTTTCCACAGTCTCCTCAAGGCTCATGCAATGGAAGCCCGAGCGATTGTCAGACAGGCAATGGCCATCTTGACCCCAGCAGTGCCTGCCCGCATGGAGGATGGGCACCAGATGCTCACACACTGGACCAGAAAGATCATCGTGGAGGAGGGGCACACTGTCCCGCAGCTGGTGCACATTTTGCATCTGATTGTACAGCATTTTAAGGTATGTAAGAACACCAGATTGGTGTGTAGTGTGTTTTCAGACATTGGCTTTTGAAATTCTAGCTCTTTTTTTTCCTACAATTATAAGGTAGTCATTCATCTTTCAGGAAAGATGCTTCCAGGTCACTGATTGGGGTGTGTACATGTGTCAGGCTTTGCAAACCTGGAAATTGCCATAGTGTAGAGAATGTCTCTTAGCATTTGCCTCTTTCTGTTTGCTTGCTTGCCTTATTGTAAATCCTCCACCCTGAATGCAGATAGATGACTTTTGTCACTTTAAGGTGGGAGGTAATTGTCCGTGATTCTGGAATTTGTTGACTTGGCTGGAAGAGTTACTTGTAGTGCTGATCCTCTTTTTCTACAGCCATGTCAGTACTCCAGGATTTAGTTTTATCTGAATGTTTCTTATAGATTTTAGGTGTAAGAGAAAGGTTTGAGATGAAACTCTTTTCTTTTACAGCCAGCTCTTTAGATGTGGAAACTTACTTCTTGATATGTCTTGAACTTTTATGATATCAAGTCTGAAGGTTGTTATACATGTGACTAAACTCACCTACTTGTCCAAGAAGAATTCAGATTTTCAGCATATTTTAGAGATATTATTAACAGGCTGAAATACGCTATTATGTGGGCAGAGCACATTCATGGGTAAATGAGAATTTACTTGATAAAGTTGGGGTTCAGAAGCTTTGAGCATGAGTGTGCGAGTAGGTGTCTGCACATGTGCTGGAGCACGTCCATTATCCCTAACATGATGCTGGCCCTGCACCTACAGGTGTACTACCCCGTACGGCACCATTTGGTACAGCACATGGTCAGTGCCATGCAGAGGCTGGGCTTTACGCCCAGTGTCACCATTGAGCAGAGGAGGCTGGCTGTGGACCTGTCAGAGGTTGTCATCAAGTGGGAATTGCAGAGGATCAAGGACCAGCAGGTAGGAATGTCAACTCTTGGTGTCATCCCTGATTATATTCCTTACATATCTCCCTGGAAACCAGTCAGTAAAGTCAGGTGTGTATGTGTGTGTTTTTAAGCCGGATTCAGATATGGACCCAAATTCCAGTGGAGAAGGAGTCAATTCTGTCTCATCCTCCATTAAGAGAGGCCTGTCCGTAGATTCTGCCCAGGAAGTGAAGCGCTTCAGGACGGCCACCGGAGCCATCAGTGCAGTAAGAGCTCACTCTTTCCTAATGTGTGCCGTGTGTCCTCGTGGGACCTTGTGTATTTATTCAATTCATTTGAGTGTGGCCAAGTGCTAAGCTGGAGAGGCAGCTTAGCTCCAATAGGCTCCATGGCATGTCACCTACTAAGGTATTTCCCAAGTTTCCAGATACATTTTTCTTAGAGTTTTGTGAACAATGGTTAATTGCTTTCAGGAAGGCATCAGGAGAAACTGTTGAGGACTGGGGGTGTAGCGCAATGGTAGAGCACTTGTCTACCTGCGTGAGGCCTGGTTGCATCCCCAGCACCACATAAACCAGGAGAGAGAGTGCTGGGTGCAGTGGTGTACCCCTGTAATCCCAGTGGCACAGGCGGCTGAGGCAGGAGCAGCACAGCTGTCCCTGTTTCACTATGCTTGGCCACCCAGGCCTTTCCTCCACTTTGCAAAGACTTCAGGTCCTTTCTCTCTCAGCGGAAGTCTGCTGGCTCTTTTTCTTCTGCCTGAAGCCTTTTCTTTTTCCCTGTTTCCTGTGTCAGGCTTCTTCTCAGTCATTCTGGTTTCCACTTGCTGGGTCCTACTCCCTTTGGATCCCCATCACATGAGACATACTCCTCTGCTCACCTGCTGGCTCTGTGGCCTTTAGAGGGGCAGAGGCCACATCTTTTCCCCATGCCTAGAACATTGTCTGTCTCTGGGAAGTATCCTGTAACGTCAGCTGGCTGAACAAGTCAGCACCTTGTGTGGGCAGTTCTCATTGAGAATTCCCTTCCTGCCTTAAAGGACAACCCTTTCCTAGGTATTTGGGAGGAGCCAGTCACTGCCTGGAGCTGATTCTCTTCTCGCCAAGCCCATCGACAAGCAGCACACAGACACCGTGGTGAACTTCCTCATTCGAGTGGCTTGTCAGGTATGGGACTCTGAAGAACAGAAGTCATTTAGTGACATCATAGAATGTTTTCTGTGACAGTTTAGTCAGAAATAGACCAGACCTAAGGTTAATTGTGTAACTTTCCTGCCAAATTCTGCTGATTTCATGCCAGGTTAATATTTCTAAAATGTGCCTGTGTCTTAAATTGGTATAATTGGTTATGGGTCCTTTTTCTGTACTAATAAAATAATGGTGTGCCATAACTAACAGCATCTTGGCATTGGTGAGATACGGTAGCTCAGTGCTCTTGGGCTGGTTATTTACTTTTCAACTTTTTTTTCCCCCCAAATCATTAAAATGGGAACAGAGCATAAACCATTATGTTGTTGATCAGTCTACTTAAAGTTTATTTAAGTACTTTATAGCTTAAGTTTATTTATCATTCATATCAATTTATAATATCATGGAGTTCTTTGGATTCCATTCCGGAAACTTCATTTTATATTTCAAAAAATAATTATAAATGAAATCTTTCTAGTCTCTTTAACTTTTTTTTTTTTTTTTTTTAATTTGGGGGTCTTAAGTTCTTACAACTATTAAAATAGTGTATCTTGTAATACTGTTGAGAATTTCCAAGAATTAAAAAGAATCTTCTGAATTGTCCAACCAGTAAATACTTCCTGCAGCACTCCAGGCATGCAGTATGCTGGAGGCCACCCGGAGAGGAGCGTGGGCCTGTCAGTCACACAGAGCTGCAGATCAGTCCCACTGACATGCTGCAAAGGAGAGGAGTGCAGGGGCAAGGGACCCAGTAGGGGAAGGTCCGATTCAGAGAAGGTGGCCACGAGGCAGAGAGCTGGGTGCGAGGGTGCACGTGCAGTAGAGAAACTGTGTCAGCGGTGCTGTTAGAATGATGGACACACACACGCTGAGACATGCCAGCTGAGTGTGGCTGCATTTTCAGGTTAATGACAACACCAACACAGCCGGGTCTCCTGGGGAGGTGCTCTCTCGGCGTTGTGTGAATCTTCTGAAGACCGCGCTACGCCCGGATATGTGGTCCAAGTCGGAGCTCAAACTGCAGTGGTTTGACAAACTGCTGATGACTGTGGTAGGTGCACAGGTCTGTTAGGCTGCAGCCAGGCTGCCAAGCTGTTAATCAGATGCTGTTGCCTGGGTGCAGGGGTGGGCATTTGTGGATCCCTTCTGGACCTGACCCTGAAAACCCAAATCTTCCAGACCCCAGAGGCACTGCCTCTTCTACTTTTCTATTCTGGCTGCTGAGGAAGAGGAGCCGGTTTGACTCACTGAACATGATTTTACCACTTCAGCGCTCACCCCAGCCCCAAATATACTTAGGGGTGCTTTCTGAAACAAGACAGTTGACTTGTATTTGCAGACATATTTCTTTAACTGTCCTAAGCTGATTTGAGAAAAAATATTTTTTAAATAAGCATGAGTTTTTTGAACAGATTTTATTGATGATTTAAGCAGTTTGGCAGCATTTGGGCCAATCTCTTGGTTGGTTTGGTGTCTTAGTGTTGTTCTTTTGCCTCACAGGTTTCAGTGCCCCTACAGGTTCCATATTTTGATGACGTTTGAAAGCTTCACAATCAGAATTATAAAACATGTTGTAGGCATTTGTCATTTTGGATTGCAAACCTTGACGCTGTTGCCTAGGTTTTTGAAAAGTCACACAGTGCAGTCCTGTGCTGGGAAGCAGAACTGTAAAGAATCTTGAAGACTGCAGCACATGTTTTGATTCTGCTCTGGTGCAGAGCTTCTGGACTGTCTGTAGATTTCTTTCTCTTTGTCTCTAAAGGATTCAATGACTTTCCCTTCAAATGCATTCATGGTTGAAAGCTCAGCCGTAGTGGGCAGTCTCTGCCACTTCATAGGCTAGTGTCTTCAAGAAGCAGTGAGTGGGCCCTGGTAACAGTGGCTTTCTGCCTTGATTTCTGTAATTCATAATGAAAGATTTTACCTCACAAGCTAGTAAAATTTTGCCCTACAGAATGCATACACAGGGCATGTATGTGTGTAAACTGCAGAAGTGAAAACTTCATGAAACATTACCTATCCTTCCTACAAACCAGGCTCTGTATTTTTTAGTTTATTCAGTTTTTATTTATTTATTACTGCTGCCATCATCTGTTGGATTGAGTCAGTTTGAAATAGTCAGTTGGATAGACAGTTTGAAAGATTCCTCTTTGGATGGATTTTTGTATTTTTAAGTAAAAATGTGGGAGGAGAAAAGCACAATTCATCATGTAACTTTTCAGTCCAGATTTTAATGACTTTTAAAATACTGATATTATTTAATATTAAATATTAATATCATAAGCTTTTTAAAAAAAGTTTTGACTAAAGCAGATTTATAAAAGACACAGTCATGAAATTCTGCTCTATATGATCATCCCATGACTTCGTTCTTTGTGTGTGGGGGCGGGGGGGTGTTGAACCCAGGGCTTTGTGCATGCAAAGCAAGCACTTTATCAACTGAGCTATAGCCCCAGCACCATGACTTCATTCTTTAGTGGCTTCTTATTAGTTTCTGAATCCTGGATGGCCTAGTTTTATATCTCGCTGGATTTGTTTCTGAAATTCACTGGACCCCAGTTCGTCGTCTGAGAGTGATCTGTGTTCTGCACCCCAGGAACAGCCGAATCAAGTGAACTATGGAAATATTTGCACGGGATTGGAAGTGCTGAGTTTCTTGCTGACCGTCCTTCAGTCTCCAGCCATCCTCAGTAGCTTCAAGCCCCTGCAGCGTGGCATCGCTGCCTGTATGACGTGTGGAAACACCAAAGTGCTGCGAGCCGTCCACAGCCTGCTCTCTCGCCTCATGAGTATTTTCCCAACAGAGCCAAGTAGGTGACCCTCCCATTTGTGCTGCTTTTCTTTTGGAGTTGACAGGTGGACATACCACTTATTGATTGAGAGGGCTCATTCTCCATTGCTATGTTGAGCATTTTGTTACCCCCTTTAGTTTTTAATGTATTTTTTTAGTTTAGGTGGACACAGTATCTTTGTTATTTTTATGTGCTGCTTCATGCATGCTAGGCAAGCACTCCACCACTGAGCCACAACCCAGTCCTGTTACTCCATTTTTACTTCTGACCTTTCTTTGAAAAAAAAAAAAAGACATGAAAACTATTTGGAAGCATTGCATTATTTTCTCTCTGCTTTGGAGAGTAATTCACTTTTTTGTCTGCCAGATATTCCTATTTCCTTCAGGTATTAAAGGGAAGTTAGATTAAAGTATCATAGCAAATGTTGAGCAGCTGAAGAGATCAAAGTTTCACATATTGTGCAGAAGTGTTTAGAGCACATTGAGATAAGGTATGGAGAGAGAACAGCTGTCCTTGCCTGTGTGAAATGGGGCCACCCCAAAGATGAGGCCCACACTGTCCTGCAGTGGTAGACAAGTGCCCACACCAGTGCTGCATACATCAGAACTAGAGCTCAGTCCCAGGTGAGGGCTCTGTGGCTCTGTGGCCAACTGCAGTGCCCAGTTCCTGACTTCTGCTTCAGGTACTTCCAGTGTGGCCTCTAAGTATGAAGAGCTGGAGTGCCTGTATGCTGCAGTTGGGAAGGTCATCTACGAAGGACTTACCAACTATGAGAAGGCCACCAACGCCAATCCTTCCCAGCTCTTTGGTGAGTGTGTGTCTGGTTTTCTTAGCAGTGGTTCAGTTGGGCATCAGCCCCGCTCACTACACATGCCCGCTGGGAATGCCTCAGGCTACCAGGAGCAGCTAATCCAGGTGTCATCCATTGCCCACGAGGCCACTGTCCTCTGACAGTGAATTAAATGACCCCCCAGCCACCTGAGTGTCTCCTTTTGTCCCAGCATCTGATGCACTCTGTTTGAGAGGGGAGTAGCTCCGTGGCACACAGGTCCCACAGACCCAGTCAGTGTCACACCAAACAAAGAGATGCTGCTCACACTGTGTCCTCATGTAGAATGACTTCTTCTACCATATCCACCTGCCAGTGACCCCCTGCAGTAAACACTGTTCCTTTCTAATCATCTAGGGTGTCCCTGGCCCAGGTGAAGTAGAAGGTGATCGGGTAGCTGGGTACCCTTGGGCCCAGATCCCTAGAGGTCAGCTGTGTGGGTGCTCTCTACTTCTTGTCACACATCTTTTGATTAGGATTAGACTCAGGTTCTTTGAAAATCCATACGAGGGAAAACTGTATCAGAGTCATCTGGAAGCTGCTCCGATGATCGGTTAACAGTTTGGCATGTGTCATTTTTCTGTGCACACAGATAGCCCTTTTTGTGTAAATGCTTTTTTTGGTCTGAATTTTGCAATCTCAATTCACTGTTTTTGTGTAAATGTTTTGTTTCCTAAACTCTGGCTCTTTGCTCTCTGAAATTCAGGAGCCAGGTACATTTGGTTTAAATGGCACACTTTGCTGTACACACTTTCTCTGTTTTGGAACCAGGCAGGTTTGTGACTTTAAGTGGAGTCAACCATTGATCCTGGCTCTCGTCACAGGAGAGATGAATGTCTCTTTGTTTCTTGTTCTCCAAAGGACTAATAGAGACGAGTTGTTCCCCATCAGCCCTGTCTCCCTCCTGTGTGGGGGTGACAGCGGGCTGGATGTAGCACAGAGTGAGGTGGGCCACACTGCCCTCATTGTGACAGACCCAGGTTTGTCACTGACATGTGCTCTGTGGGCAAGGGCAGAGTCTGAATTCATCATCGACATCACCAGTGTCTCAGGTTGTCATCTTAGAGTCAGGCTGGCATATGCTGACTGCTTTATTGAGAATTGGCCTTTTAATAAGACAACCCTGAAATTGTCCAAACCTAGGAGACTCGCACCTGTAGATGGCAAATATTCTTTGATTGTTCAGTGATGTGATCAATTTATAATCATAAATTTAAAATTTAATATTTAAGTTAGAGTCATGATTATAAAAATATCAGTTATGAAAGAAATTTTTTCATAATACTCAGTGTGCATGTTCTGTGTTGGTTTGGCTGATTTTAACTGAAGTTGTGCAGTTTTCCAGAATGAAATACCAAATCAAATTCTAAACTGTCATGTTGAGACAGGCTGGATGAAAAAGAAAGGATTATTTTCCTTTTCCCCCAAACTATCTTCAAAGCTTTACCATGGGCGATTTGCCAAAATGTAAAATTCCAGAACTGGAGGGAAGGGTGATGTTTGTCCCAAAGCACAGATGTCAGTGCCACTCAGTGGAATGACCATTGTCAAGAGCTCAGAAGACGCGGAGCTCCAAATGTAGCTCCCTCTTGGAATTTGGTACCAGCCTGTACCCTGTCAGAACAGAATGCTTTAAAAGCACATTGTTGTTACTCAGTTATGGAACTTTTCTGTGAAACAACCGTAATTCCTCCCTGCAGGGACTCTCATGATCCTTAAGTCAGCCTGCAGCAACAACCCAAGCTACATTGACAGGCTGATCTCCGTCTTCATGCGCTCCCTACAGAAGATGGTCCGAGAGCATTTAAATCCACAGGCAGCCTCGGGGAGCACTGAGGCAACTGCAGGTGACAACCTTAGGCCCGGGTTTTCCTCAGTCATTGAGTACCTGAATGCTTCAGGCTCTGTGGTTAAATTCTAGTATAAATGGGTTAAGGTGAAGTCCTTCTTTTACTTGAAATTTGTTTTATCCACTCCATAATGAAGAAATAAAAAATCAAAACTAGCTCATTATAAAAATCTTGTTTTTAAAATTTGTGGATGTAATAATGGAAAATTTTAAAGTGAGAGGCGTTAGATTGCTGTTGGAGAATGTTTGAGTATCATTTCTGAAAATTAAGTCACGGGTTCCAGACATGAGCCGTGGGCTCCAGGAATCTAGGTGATAGGGGCAGCTGGCAGGGGACCGTGGTTGGCATGGCTGCTGGATGCACCTCAGGACTGTGGCTGTGCTTTTGGCACGGTGTGGAGAGTCTGGGGTGTCCTTACACAGTTCCCATCAGCTCCCTCTTCTCTCTCTTGGACAGGGCTCCTAGAGAGCCACTCTCACAAGGTATAGCAGTAAGTAATGGATGAGTTCCCTGAGCTCTGATTGGTAAAGACTTGGTGGTGGTGGTTGGGGGAACGTGTGGAACCCAACACGCCAAGTCATGCAGGACAGAGGCCCTTTTAACTATGTCTAGAAATTTGTTGGGGTGTGTTCTGTCTGTGCATGAGCAGGAACTAGTGAGCTGGTGATGCTGAGTCTGGAGCTGGTGAAGACGCGGCTGGCCGTGATGAGCATGGAGATGCGCAAGAACTTCATTCAGGCCATTCTGACGTCCCTCATTGAAAAGTCCCCAGATGCCAAGATCCTCCGGGCTGTGGTAAAAATTGTGGAAGAATGGGTGAAGAATAATTCCCCAATGGCAGCCAATCAGGTGAGCTAGGAGGAGGGTACTATGCCTGGCCTAGCTTCCCTTCTTTGAATGCAAGAAAAAAATTGTCACCTTCTCATTCCTCTGAAACTTCTTGAAGCAAAATATTTTCTTGTCTATATTTGCATTCATAGTATCTGCTTGATAGGGATGAAGTTAACTCAGCTCACTCAATGTATGTCAAGTAGAAAATTGGAACTAACACATTGCTTAATATTTGCTGTGGCTATTCTCCTGTTAAGACATTCAGTGAACTTTACTTATTGCCATTTTCTAGGGTGGAGGGAATCCAGAAAATAATAGTAATAATAAGGGAAAAATTTTTTTCACTTAATGAGGGTTTGCTAACTTCCTGATTTATCGTCTAATTTAGTTGCTTTCTCTTCAAAGTGAGTTGTAGCCCCCATGGAAATCATATTGGCATTTCTTTTTTTAAGCACCCAGAGATAACTGAAGTCATGTTTGATTTTTCTGTTTAGAAATAGCCTTATCTTTTAATACATGGTTAAATTGTAGTAACTTAAAAAACAGGGAAACAGGTGGCAGAAGTACTCTTAAAATATGTGTTTTCTCAAATAGAATGAATTGACCTTTTCTTTTAAAAAACAATTTTGTACAGACACCCACACTCCGGGAGAAGTCCATTTTGCTTGTGAAAATGATGACCTATGTGGAAAAGCGTTTCCCAGAAGACCTTGAGTTAAATGCACAGTTTCTAGATCTTGTTAACTATGTCTACAGGTAATTATAGCAACTAATCAAATATTGCATATATTGGTCTGTAATGTGTTCTCCGACCAAACAGTGTAATTTAAGATACTCATTTAAATACTAAATCACGCAACATATTTTGGCTTCACTAACAATCCTTTTGCAGAATGCTGCTTAAGCATGTCACAATTGGTGGCAGCCCTTTAGCCGTCATAGTGGCATTTCAGAAAGCTGGTGTCCACCGTTCTCTGTGCGCTTGGTCGTGGTTTGCGCCATCCCCATCTGCCTGCTCTTCCATCTTGATGTGACCTCTTTGGTTGCAGGGATGAGGCCCTGTCCGGCAGCGAGCTGACTGCGAAGCTGGAGCCCGCCTTTCTCTCGGGGTTGCGCTGTGCCCAGCCACTCATCAGAGCAAAGTTTTTTGAGGTTTTTGATAACTCTATGAAACGCCGGGTCTATGAGCGTCTTCTGTATGTGACCTGTTCCCAGAATTGGGAAGCCATGGGGAACCACTTTTGGATCAAGCAGTGCATCGAGGTAGGTTGGACTGGACTCGGCATCTGTAAATGAGAGGTGGCCATGCATGGGTTTTCTGGTAGGGTGCGGAAGCCAATGGTCACGTATGCCCAGGTGAACTGGACATCTCCAACCTGAACCTGCTGTTAATTTCTAGGAAGAAACAAGGATTGAAGGTTGAGTGTTCATCTAAAACTTTTTGGTAGATTTAATCCCTCTATCAAAAAGTTGAATTACTGGGCACATTGGCACACATCTGTAATCTCAGCAGCTCAGGAAGCTGAGGCAGGAGGTTTGTAAGTTTGGGGTCAACCCGGGCGACTTAGGTAGGTCCTGTCTCAAACAATTTTAACAAGTGGGGATAGCACTGGGGATGGTGCCCATGGATTCCACCACACACAAACACACACAAAGTGAATAATAGTTCTTAATTTGTAGGCAAAGATTTCTTTTTCTTCAAATATAAACATTGTATACATTTGTAAATATAAATGTTTCTGTGTGCTTTGAGAATTTAGCCATGTGCTGTGATTGTTAGCCCTCCTCATTTTGCAGTTAGGAAGGAAAGAGCAGCCTGATAGCCCCTTTGGTTCTGAGTCTTTAGCACAAGGAGTTGGGTAGTAGGAGCAGTCGGGTGTCGAATGGTCAGTGTATGAAGTCCAGACCTAGAGCAGGATTGGCATTGATTGCAGTGGCAGGCAAGTCAAGACATTCGTGGTGCTTTAGCAGGATCACAGCGAGACTTCCTGTTTGTTGGTCATGGGAGTCAGCTGTCCTCCTCTCTTGGGCTTATTCATCAACTTAAGGCACCAGCAACTTGAATCTCCTATAGCAGGTAACCAGTCCTCGTCTGCATACCTAAAATGAATGAAACCATTTTAATAAAACTGAGACAGAGGTCATTAGGTTCTCTCTAATGCAAAGGAAAGGAATTATGGCATTGGGTTCTCTTTGGTTGAAAGGAAGTTTTATCACTGCCAAATGCAGCGTGGATTTGGAATTTTGCTAATGGCAACACAGTGAGCAAAGTTTCTTGCTTTGCCCCTCCTTCATTCTGGAGGTCTGTCAATTGCTGAGTAGGCACCAGGCACTTGGCCTTGTAATAAAAATGCAAAGATGAATAAGACATTGTGGACAGGTACACAAGAATTGATTAGAGGAAGGGCTCAGCCAGGATCCCTGAGCCTTCCCCACATCTGGTCTGTCCCTGGAGGTACCAGTTCAAGGCCATGCTGCAGTCAGTTTCCTCACCCCCTACCCTTCCTCTGTTTCCTCTGTTGCTGTAAAATTTTTCCTAACAATTTTGTACTTGACATAAAACCCAGGCTCCAGGTTAGTTCTCATGTGCCCCAAGTGACTGTGCTGTTGCCTCCCTTTCCAGCCCCACCCTGCCCCTCGCTCCCTCCCCATTAGTCTCTAGTCAACTTGACTTTCATAGTCTTTCCACTTTTATTGGTCCTTTTAATAAAAATTATAAATTGATAAATTTTATAATAATTGGACGTGTGGAGGACAGGATGATATCATAATTTCTGCATACAATGCAAAGTAAAATCCACAACTTCTAAGGAGCAACATTTTCTGTGGTGAGAAAATCTGAAATTTGCACACTCAACAACTTTGAAATATACAATACTCTATTCTTAGCTGCATTCACCATGTGACGCAGATCTCAAGAAAACTCCCTGCCACTCTGGCACCCTCTGCTCTCTGTCAGTCTGCCTGTTCTTTGGCTGCATTATCCAGTGGGCATTTGGCCAGGCTTCTCTTTGCCTTTGACACTTCAGCTTCATGAGGATTTTGCTGCTATCTCTGAAGTAGATGAATGTCCAGGGCCTCTGTAGTACCCAGTGGGTGCTCAGTTAATTTGCAGATTGCAAGAGTGGTTTGGTCCTGTGCAGCTTAAGCAGACATCCTGTGGTGAAGAGCGTGAGGTGGTACTGTATGGAGAACAGTCTTGGAAGTGCTAAGAGCAGGTGGGACGTGGTCTGAGTACAGAAGCAAGTAAGGAGTCCCATCACAGAGGTCTTGCGCATGGCCCTGGTGGGATTACAGTGATCCCAGGGGAGTGGAAGGAGATGGGCTTGAGAGGGTGGGTCTAGAGATGAGTTAGGAGATTCTATCCTGTAATAGGTGACATTGGCAGGGCTTGTGGATGGGATGTGGGCAATGAGAGAGAACAAAAAGCAGACAGTGAAGCACGGGGCTTCTGGTTTCTATGTCTGGAAGAAGATGGAATCCGTCTAGTGTGGAAACGGGTGAAGGGTGCTGAGCCGCCCTGGACCTGCTGATTTAGACCCCCACTAACCACATGCACCTGTTGAGATGATCAGGTATTAACCATGTGTCTACTTTAGGCTGATCTCCTTTTTCACAAACCCCTCCAGCTCCTCCTGGCGGTGTGTGAGAAGAGCACTCCCATTGGGACTAGCTGCCAGGGAGCTATGCTTCCATCCATAACCAACGTCATCAACCTGGCTGACAGCCATGACCGCGCCGCCTTCGCCATGGTCACGCATGTCAAGCAGGAGCCTCGGGAGCGAGAGAACAGCGAGTCCAAAGAGGAGGTGAGGCTCTGGATTCCACAGGCAGAATTTCTAATCCTGCTGGGGAATTTGGTAATGGAGAGAACAGTATATTAAAAATTTTCCACCCCAAAGCTCCAAATACGGCGCCTGACTACATTCAGTTAGATTAAAATTGAGAAGCATCTTGTATTGCCATTCATTTTGGGATAGATCACTTTTTCATGAGCTATTATACTGCTTAGGACAGGATGTTTCACCGTTGCGACTTCTTTCCCCATGTCAGCAGTGTGTTGCACTATAAAGCTGTGCTTGGGGGAGTGGTACCTGCCATAAAGGAACCCTCCTCTAACTGGTCTCACCAGACGCCTGCTAAGAACCTTCCGGGTCTCTGCTTAACTTAGTCTTAGGATGGGCAGTGTGGAGCCTTTGGCTCCCCAGGAATCTCTCCGCCAAGGCGGATGCTTTAGTCTTGATGGCTTTTGATCCTCCCTGGGGGAAGGGCTGTCATGACATCAGACTTTTTTTTTGTACCAGTGATTGAACCCAGGAGCATTTTATCACTGAACTACACCCTCAGCTCTTTTTATTTTTTATTTTCAAGTCAGGGTCTTACTAAGTTACTGAGGCCACCCTCAAACTTGGCCATCTTCCTGCCTCTGCTTCTGGAATTGCTGGGCTTGCAGGTGTGTGCCACCATGCCTGGTTGCAGGCAGGAGTTTTAGATGCTGCTTCCTTCAGGTTGTTGGCTTTGGGAAGCTCAGTCTGTGTGGAGTCTTAGAAGATAGTCACTCAGCAGTGAAGGGTTGAGCACTGACTTTCCATGCTCTAAAAGGAGGAGTTTCTTCCCCCTCCCCCAATGAAAGGAGGAGATATCCTACATTAACAAAGAAGAATTTAAAATTTTCTGCACTGCTGCTAAACACGAAATCTTGGTGGTTTTCTCTTTCTTTACTACAATCTTCTGTGTGAAATAAATTGTCATGGATTCTGTGTTCTCAAGGGCATATATCAAATTGTTGATCTATTGATTTGTAGGAATAGTTTGATGATTGTTTCCAGAAGCTTCCCACAGAAATAAGGTCCATTCCTGTTTGGAACCGAGTCATAGAAAACATTGCACCAGGGGACGGATGTAGCTCGGTTGGTAGAGTGCTTGCCTCGCATGCACAAGGCCCTGGGTTCAATCGCCAGTACCACCACCACCAAAAAAAAAAAAAAGAAAGAAAACATTGTACCAACCACATCCTACATGGTGACCCTAACAGTATTAATCTGAATGAATTAGGCATCTATAGTGCATTTTGAGAAATGATGGGCCATGACTCTTAATAGTCTTTATTGTTTTTACTTTTTGAAGTTTGTACTATTTTATTTTGCTTTCTGTAACCTAAATATGAAAGCAAAATGGTGATATTTTCATAGTTATTTTAAATTTTAGTAAATGAGGAAATTGCTAGCTGTTTCATTCCTAGATGCCTTGAGAGAAAGAAAAGGACTTGTTAATCTGGGTTTTGTTTATTTCAAAATTTAAGATTATTCCTTATCTGAAGAGCTTGGGACAGAAGTGTTTCAGATTTTGGAGATTTGGGGATGTTGAAATAGTTAAATAAACTTCACCATGGTTGTGCATCCTTAAATCCAAAATTCTAAAATCTTACATGCTTCAAAATCCCAAGCTTTGTGCTAAAAAAATTTTTTAATTTTGGAGCACTTTAGATTTTAGAATTTCTGATTAGGGATTCTTAGCCTGTACTTGCAAATTTCTAGGAAACTAGTACAAATTTTACTTGCCAAAAGTGTGGCTAGGCATTGTGTTTGTTGCTTTTTAATTCTTTGGCTTTTTGGCTTTGCTTGTTTTTGTTTTTTAGGATGTAGAAATAGATATTGAGCTAGCTCCTGGGGATCAGACCAGCACACCCAAAACCAAAGAACTTTCTGAAAAGGACATTGGAAACCAGCTGCACATGTTAACCAACAGACATGACAAATTTCTTGATACGCTTCGTGAAGTGAAGGTCTGTATGTGAGTTTAGGAGGGAAGTTATTTTTTCCCTCCTGAATATTTTGAAACCTAAATTAGGGTTATCTCATTGCAGTATAGATTTTAATTTCCTTCCCTATCTCAACTGAAACTTTTATAGTGTAGTGAGATTCCAAAATAGATATCTAATAATTTTCTTCCCTATCTCAACTGAAACTTTTATAGTGCAGTGAGACTCCAAAACAGATATCTAATATAAATATTTGAGAAAGGAGTTACAGTATCTTATGGGGGACAAAAAAAGAGGTAATTTCTCCGCTACTCTTCCTTGGAAGAAATGGTAAAAATAATTACTAAGAGTATGCGATGGCATAGTGTTGAATTATTTCCGTGTGCTATGGAAGAATAGCCAGGCATGGTGGTGCATGTCTGTAATCCCAGCAACTTGAGTTGTTGAGGCAGGAGGATCATAAGTTCAAAGCCAGCCTCAGCAACTTTGAAGTTCTAAGAAACTTAGCAAGACCCTGTCTCAGAATAAAATTAAAACAAAAAAATGTGGCTCCATGGTTAAGTGCCCCTGGGTTTAATCCCTGGTACCAAAAAAAAAAAAAAAAGAAAGAAAGAAAGAAGGAAGAACTAGTTAATATGGTAAATCAAGTTTCCTCTGTGGGGTCAGGGACCCCAAATGCATCTTCATTTTGAGATTTACCCAAATAAAAAGTCTGGCTTCCACACACTTTGCAGTCGCCATGGGCATGATCGTTTTCATGTAATAAAGGAAGCTGTCAAGGCCCCCTACCCCACATCACATTCATTGCAGGACCTATGTGAAGAAAAACCATAAATTATGTACCATAAATAGTTTTTATGTAAAATTTTTTTTTTTACTGATCCCGAATTTCTGCATTAAATCAATCCTCAAACTTGTGTCTGACACCATTGTTGTCTAAGATAAGCATAAAATGCTTGGTCTTATGTTGGATAGAGCAGGAAGCAGAGCATCCTTACATATGTAAATGACACTCTCATCATAGGTTAGTCACCTTTATAGTCCCCTGTTCTGATACCACTGCCAGAAAGGACTGTCTGTCCATGTCCCCAAACCCAGAGGCCTTCTGTGGTGATAGGTACCACATGGAAACTGACATACTAGTTGCTTTGGCCTGACTGGTGTCTTCTGAGCACAGATGCAGGAATCCTGGACCACAGCCATCTAAGCTTGTTCTTTTCTGTCCCCAGACTGGAGCACTGCTCAGTGCCTTTGTACAATTATGCCACATTTCTACAACACTAGCAGAGAAGACCTGGGTCCAACTTTTTCCCAGATTGTGGAAAATCCTATCTGATAGACAGCAGCATGTGAGTATATTTTTTAAAATCCTGTTTTGGAAAAGTATAGTTTTAATTCTTGATAAGCATTCATGAAAGAATATAGTCTTTTAAATTTTAGAGAATGAGGAAATTGCTAGCTGTTTCATTCCTAGATGCCTTGAGAGAAAGAAAAGGACTTGCCAATTTTTTAAAAGACCTAAAACAGCATGTGCTTGGGTTCCAGGCCCTTGCAGGTGAGATAAGCCCATTCCTGTGCAGTGGCAGTCACCAGGTACAGCGGGACTGTCAGCCCAGCGCGTTGAACTGCTTCGTGGAAGCCATGTCCCAGTGCGTCCCCCCGATACCCATCAGACCCTGTGTTCTGAAGTACCTGGGGAAGACCCACAACCTCTGGTTCCGCTCCACACTGATGCTGGAGCACCAGGCCTTTGAAAAGGGTCTGAGCCTACAGATTAAGCCAAAGCAGACTACGGAGTTCTATGAGCAAGAGAGCATAACGCCGCCTCAGCAGGTAAGGACCTGCCTTGCTTTGTTAATTCTTGTCAGTGATGTCAGGCTTTCAGTAAGTACATCTCCCAAGAGACTTTAAATTAGAGTACCATGAAGTCCCTTTATTGGAAAAAAAGTTTGTCACGAGCACTTAGAAACTGTGATCTGCTTTCAGGAGATATTGGACTCTCTTGCTGAACTTTATTCTCTGCTACAAGAGGAAGACATGTGGGCTGGTTTATGGCAGAAGCGTTGCAAATATTCAGAGACAGCAACTGCCATTGCTTATGAGCAGCACGGATTCTTTGAACAGGTAGCTACTGTTGGATGAAATGCCTGGATGCGTGATTGCAAAGAGGTCATTTTTAGGGGTTCTCAAGTTAGAATTCACATTGGAACAAGAAGTTTACTGTTTTATCCACTGAGCTACATCCCTAGACCTTTTTATTTTATTTTGAGACAAATGTCACTAAGTTGTTGAGGCTGGCCTCAAGCTTTTGATCCTCCTGCCTCACCCTCTTGCGTAGCTGGGATGATGAGACATGGCCCCTGTGCCCAGGTGACATAACCAAAAAGCACAGTCCTGATCACAGTCCTGATGCTGATATGGGTGCTTTTTATCTGCTAGAAGGTGGATTGCTTTTAGTGCTAAAATTTCAGTCCTGAGGTTTGTCCTGTGGCAAGGGGCATGATCACAATCTGAGTGCTGTATAGGACACCAAGGCACAGAAACTCAAAAGTGCAGGCACTGCCTTGTGGCTGAGGTTACTAAAGGTCAGAGACTTAGTTCCAGGCGTGGATGGCCTCCCCTCCCTTCTGTGCAGGGGCCACCCTACCTCCTTCCTCTCCTGCTGACTCCTGTTCTATCTGAATAGTGAGTTGGGGGCATGGCATCACGTGATCTTGGTCTTAGACACTGGTAAAAAAGTATTATTGGCCTTTTAGGCACAAGAATCCTATGAAAAGGCAATGGATAAGGCCAAAAAAGAACATGAGAGGAGTAACGCATCCCCTGCCATTTTCCCTGAGTACCAGCTCTGGGAAGACCACTGGATTCGGTAAGATGAACACAGGATTTGGTATAGTCAAGGGCTGGTTAAACAAAAAAAGGGAAAAAATCTGAGAGTTCCTTATAATGAGTGTTTTTTTATAAAACCAAAATCCAAAAACAGTGTATAAAATCTTGAGTAATTAAATGGGCTAATGGAAAAACAATGAATTACTCCTGCCTCCTGTGTCCCTGGCTCTGGGCTCTTGGCTGCATGGTAGTCGCTCTTGGTGACCGTGGATAGGGAGTTCACCCTGTAGAGCTGCTGGGCATCCTGCAGCAAGTCTGTCCCACATGGTGCTGCATTTCGTTTGTAGTGAAAATATGCTACTGAAAATCCTGTCCTGTCTTTGCAACGCACCAGTGCTCTGGTGACTGAGCTCTGGCTTTCACACCCCTGTCCTTTAGGTGTTCCAAGGAACTGAACCAGTGGGAGGCCTTGACCGAGTACGGCCAGTCCAAAGGCCACATAAACCCCTACCTCGTCTTGGAGTGTGCCTGGCGGGTGTCCAACTGGACCGCCATGAAGGAGGCGCTGGTGCAGGTGAGCTGTCCTCCCATCCCCCTGGCTGTGATGTCAGTGAGGACTAGGCCACTGGGCTTCCTTCACTGGACATGCTTATGCCTCCTGGAGGTTTCTTTTCAAGTAGTCTGAGCTGGGTGATTTGACAATTGAAAGATAGCTCTTGGGAAAGAAATACTCCTCTTGATTTTTTTCCCCTAAATTTGAATGAAATTATAAACCAAGTATTAGTTCATTATTCTGTTATGAGTGTCAGATGTGGAGTCCTCAATCTCCACAGAGACTGAAAGAACAGATTGGATGGTGTTGGCAGAAACACTAGAACTGACTGACAGAGATGAGAGGGTGAGCTGGGCCAGCCCAGGACAGGGTGTGTTTGCTATTGTCCATCAGGCAATTGAGTGAAATGGTCTCCTATTCAAAATCTGTTGTGTGTGATGGAATTTATAAATGTGTAGTGTTATCTGAGGTTGAGTCATGAACTTGGTTGGGTTGCACATTTTTTTAGAAAAACTAAATTAATTTCATTCTGAAGAATTTAGTGGACAATGGGAGAAGCTATACAGAGTATAGCTTCTTTTTTCCTACTAGGAAGCTTCTGTGGTATACTTTTATAGCTAGAGAGATTGGCCACTCATTGGAATTCAGGAAAGGAGAGTATCCAGAAAGGTAGTTTAAATGAATGACTTCTGTAAAGAAATTATAGTTTTCCTTATAGGCAAATTTCTGTTTATTACTTTGCATAATTGGCCACAAGAAAGTGAGCTTTTTCCTGTTTCTTTATATTTAGGAGAAGACTACCCATCACTGTCTCTGTAATTTCTTTAACTATAGGTAGAAGTAAGTTGCCCAAAAGAGATGGCTTGGAAAGTCAACATGTATCGAGGGTACCTGGCCATCTGCCACCCCGAGGAGCAGCAGCTCAGCTTCATTGAGCGCCTGGTGGAAATGGCCAGCAGCTTAGCCATTCGTGAGTGGCGGCGGCTGCCCCATGTGGTATCCCACGTGCACACGCCCCTTCTGCAGGTGAGTGCAGTGAGTGCTGCCCTCTGTGCACGGCTTCAGGGCCACCACAGCAGGGCAGCTGGGCCCAAGCTGAAGCCTGAGCCGGTGGCAGAGGAAGCACCTTCTCTTCTTCTTGTTTTCCACTTAAACCTCATCCTTAGGTTCAAAAACTCAAGGAGGGTGGGAAATACTGCTTCTCATTTGGGAATTGCTGGAGGATCTAAGGTCCTAGTAACTGAAGATGTTCTCAAAAATGAGTGTGATGATTTTTGATTTTTTGCTTTAGAAATTTTCTTTGGTGCCCCTGTGTACCATCATGGGTGTGATACGACTGTTAGGCCCCCAAAGATCCCAACTTGAGACTCATAACTGCTGTTCAGTGGCCACGCCTGACTCTCTTCCTGACACTCTGTGTGTCATCTGCTCTTTTCCTAACGATTTGTTTAGCCACACCAGCGACCATTCAGCTTCTCAAATCTCAGGGTGTCCCCTGCATAACACACACACACACACACACACACACACACACACAGCATGTGCATCCCCGGGCCTTTGCCATCCTTTGTCCCCTGGTGCCTGGCACAGAGCGGCTACTGGTGTTACTGTAATACTACCCAAGTGAAATGAGGCTGATGTTACAGCAGTAATTCCACAGGGTCTCACTTTTATTTCTCTTAAAAGAGGAGTTTTGAAACTTATCTGATACATTGATTTTTATCATAATGTATAGATTGGTCTGCTTTCTGTTACTGAAAACACAACACCACCCTGGGAGGTAATAAAGAAATGAGGTTTATTTTGGTTCATATTTCTGGATGTCCAACATTGAGGGACCACATATTTTGATGGGGTTCTTGCTGGCAGAGTCCTGATGAGGTGTGGGTCATCAGATGATTATAGTGTGCAAGTGTGCACCTGTATTCACTTATGGGGTTCTACCTGATGACCCTTTCTAATCCCAGTCTCCTCCCAAAGACCCTACCCCACAGTGCTGTAGTAGTTTGAATTTTCGCCCTCTTGATACCTCACATTGGGGATTAAATTTCCAACATGAGTTTTGCGGGGCAACAAACCATATTCATACCATAGTAGTGTAGTTGCTTATAAAAGCAACTTATGGCTATAAAAGCCATAGCAGATTTTCCTGTCTTCGTCACAGTGGGCCAGAAAGTTAGTGAAATAATTGTTTATTTTGATGTTTTTGCTTTTTGAAACTGTACCCTAAAGTAATATTGATTTCACAAATACATAGTACTTTTAATCTAGATCATTAAAATATCTTAAAGCTTCTTATTAAGAGTAGACTTTCCTATAAAAGTGCAAAAGTGTGTCACCTGTTTGTATAGCTGTTAGGAAAAAGTTATTTTTTTATAAAAACAAGAAAAGGTTGCATTTATAAGCTATTAATTGTGCAAATACATACAAGTATCATTTTTGAATAAGCTGATTATGAATAAATAGGAATTATTATGCAGTTTATATATATTTAAAACATGAAGTATAAAGTACAGAACTTCAGACATAATTCTGACTCAAGTATAATGTAGGTATAATTAAAGGCAGTTTTATTTCTTTTTTTACTGCTTAGCTTATGGTTAATAATCTAAGCATTTGTAAATTAGTTTGGTTATGGACAAATGTGACTTCCTTTTTCCAGATGGTTTCTACCTCGCAGTAGCACTGCTAACCAACCTAATAAAAAAATCTAAAAGAAAACTTCCTTTTAAAAGGAAGCCATTTAACAGCACTTCATCTTTTTAATCATTTTGATTTAAAAAAAATTCTTTTTTGCTGTACTGGGGATTAAACCCAGGGATGCGCTACTACTGAGCTGCATCTCTAGCCCCTTTAATTGTTTGTTTTGAGACAGGGTCTCACTGAGTTGCTGAGGTTGACCTGAAACTTGTGATCTTCCTGCTTCAGCCTTGTGAGTAGCTGGGACTACAGGCGTGCACCACCACACCCAGCTACTAGATTTTTTTTTTTTAAATGACCAATAATAATTGTATATATTTTATATTTATGGGGTGTGATGTTTTGGTATGTTAACAGTGTGGAAGTGATTGATTGTATCAGTTAACAAATCCATTACCTCACATACTTATGGGTGTCTGTGGTAAAACTTTTTATAATTCATTATTATTTATCATAGTTGCCCTTTTGTGCAGTAGTTCAGTGCAGCTTATTTTTCCTGATAGAAAATTTCCAACTAAAATTTTCTACCCTTTGATCAACCTCTCCCATCTCCTCTCCCAGCTTCTGATAACCACTGCTCTATTTTCTATGAATTTGACTTTTTTGGATTCTGCTTGTAAGTGAAGTCATAAAATCAGCATTTTTCACAATATCCAAGATAGGGAATCAACCTAAATGTCTATCAAAAGATGACTAAAGAAAATGTGGTATTTATATGCAGTGGCTGTTATGAATAATGCTGCAGTCAACATGAGAGGGCAGATGTGTCATTGACATTGATTTCAGTCCTGTAGCTGAATAGCCTGCAGTGGGATTGCTGGACCATATGGTAATCCTGCTTTTAGATTCCACAGAACCTCCATTTTTTTTTCCTGTAATGACTGTATTAATTTATATGAGCACCATCAACAACGCATAAGGCTTTCCTTTTCTCAGCATTCTCACCAACACTTGTTATCAACTTTTAGATCATAGCCATTCTAATAAGTGTGAGGTAATAACCCATTGTGGTCTTGATTTGTATTTTCCTGATGATTAATGATGATGAACACTTTTTTTTTTCATATATTTGTTGGCCACTTATATAGCTTCTTTTGAGAAATATCTACTTGGGTCCTTTTTACTACTCTTTGTTTAAAGGTAAATTTCTATAGAACTTGAGAAAAGGAAAATGAAGAAACGAGAGAGAAATACTTCCTTAAAAAAAGTTAAACGATGTACATACCTTTTTTCCAAACATTCAAATTTTAAAAGCAGTTACTAAGTTTTAAACAAAATCTTTATAGTGTTTTACACTGTTTTAAAATACATATTTGGAATTATGGCTTGTAGTGGGACCCCTCCACCCTTTCCTACTCTATGAAAAGAAAATCTCCAAAGAAACAGTCTTGGTGCTCTTATTCAGAACTATCTTTCATGCTGATTTGTGGACCCCAGAATTTTGCTAGAGATTTCAGGTGATGGCCTATTCCATTGGCATACTGGAAACACCAGTTTTCCTGGATCAAACATTAAGCAAAAGATTTGCAGCAACCCAAGGAGCATTACTTATTAAAGAAAAAATTTATTTCAGAAAGAATAGCAAGCTGTATACCATTTTAGTTTTCCTGTTCCTATTCTCCCTTTTCGCAATCCTGCAGTTGATATCAAAACCCAGTTTTTGGCCCAGGAGCCAACTATGGAGAGCAGAACAGTTTTATAAACCCCCAAACATCCTGGTCCCAGAGAATTAGAACTATTTGACCAGCATTGAAGCTTTCTAGCAAGCCCTATTCATAGGTTTTGTCTCTTATTTGACTTGACTTAGGGAAAAGCCATTTCCAAATGCATTTGTCAGAAATAATTAGCAGCAGTTGTTTAACACCAAAGCTGCCTGAAGCAGCAATATCAGCTGACACACAAGAGAGACTAGAACAGGTAAAGGTAAGGTATCAATAAAGACTATCTTAAAAGCTCTACCTTTTCCTGAGAATCTTGAGGGCCATGCACAGCCTGTGTACGTGTTCAGGAAAAACCTGAGGAGTCCCTGAGTGTTCACCTCTTGTTTCTCACCTTCCTGTGCACAAGCAGGAAGTGAAGGCTAAGGTAGAGTTGTAGGCTCCCTAGCTGAGTATTGATGGCATGCGCCAACAGGCACACACAGCCCCACAGCACAGGCTATGTGACATTCTGGTTCAGGTATTGAATTTCTGTTTAATCATTAGCTGACCATTAAGTTAACTGAGTAGAGACTTCAGTGGTTATAGTCTTCAAATAATTTAGATTTTATAGAATTAGTTTAGAAAAGTTATTTAACAAATAGCAACAATAACAACGGGGAAAAAAAGGAAAAAACCTCGGAGGAAAGACATAATTTCCAGAACTGGCATATTATAATATTCAGAATGTCCAGTTTTAAAAAATAATTTAGACATGAAAAGAAAATATGTCCCATATTCAAGAAAGAAAAGCAATCAGTATAAACTGTCTTTAAAGAAAACCCAGATGTTGAGCTTAACAGACATTAACTTTAAACCAACTCTTGTAATCATGTTCAAAAACTAAGGAAATTGTATGTAAAGACAATACAAGAATGATGCCTCACCAAATAGAGAATATTAGTAAACAGAAATTATTTTTTTAAAGGGAACCAAATAAACATTGCAGAGCTTAAAAGTTATACTGAAATGAAAAAATTCACTAGAAGGGCTTCAGAGCAGCTGTCAGTAAGCAGAGACAAGGATAAGCAAACTTGAAAATAGGTTAGTTAACATTATATAGTCCAGGAAACAAAGCAAGAACAGTGAGGTGAATGAACAGAGCCCAGGGACCTGGGGACCCCACAGGTATACCAACGTATCCCAAAAGTAGATTGAAAGAAAAGGGCAGAAAGAATATTTGAAAAAAATAGTGGCCAAAAATTTACCCAAATCTGATGAAATTAATAAACCGATTCCATTTATAATAAGGTCAAAAGGAATGAAATATTTAGAAGTAAATTTAAACTTTTGCTTCAATGGACAACATCAAAGTAAAAAAAAAAAAAAAAAACTTATGCAGAATGGGAGAAAATGTAGATTTTAGCCCTAATAAGGAAATTTTATCCAGAATATATAAAGAACTCTTATAAAAATCAACAATAAAAGATAACCCAGTTTTAAAATGGCAACAGATTTGAATGATCATTTCCCCAAAGAACATATACAAATAACCATTAAGCCTTGGAAATGCAAATTAAAACAATAACAAGATATCATTTCGTACCTAGTAGGTTGAACAGAATTAAAAAGACAACACATTGATGAGAATGTGGAGAAATTGGAATCCTTACAGTGCTGGTGGTACTGTAAAATATTGTGACTTCTTTGCAAACAGTCTACCAGCTCAAGGTATTAAACATGGAGTTACCTTATAATCCTGCACTTCTACTCGTAGGTGTATATCTAAGAGAAATAAAAGCATGACCACAAATATTGCCCAGGATTGTTGATTGAAGCATTCATGATAGCCCAAATGTGATACATGCACATAATGAAATAATTCAGCTATCAGAAGGAATGAAGTACTGATAACTTACAGCATGGGTGAACCTTGAAAGCATTATGCTAAGTGAAGAAACCAGACATACTGTATGATTCCACTTATATGAAATACCCAGAACAGGCAGATCTGTAGAGACAGAAAGTAAATTGTGATTTGAGGGGCTGGGGAGGGAGAATGGAGAGTGCTAATGGATATAGAGTTTCTTTGGAGAGTGATGTTAATGTTCTCTCATTAGCTAATGGTGATGTTTGTACAATATGCTACAAAATAATGAATTGCATATTTTAAAGGGTGAACTTAATGGTATTTTAACTACATCTTAGTAAAGCTTTTATAAAACAGCCTATTGACCTATGTTTTAGTAAGCTTTGATTCTTTATTGTGGCAAGGCAGGACTTAAGGAAGGTTCTGGAAATCTGAATGTTCCGAACTAAACTTGAAATGTAGATAAAAAGCACAAGTTCTTCAAGGCAATTTTGAAAAGAGCAAACAAGATTCAGAATACTGAACTACATGCTGTGAGAGATCGGCAAAACTAATAGATTCTTCCTCAAAGGAGCCTCTCATCTGAGGGATGTCTCAAAATAAAAAAGTAAAAGGGCAAGGGATGTAGCTCAGTGGGAAAGTCCCCCTTGGTTCAATCCTAGTACAAAGAACAGTAATGAGATTTGGGGAAGGAGAAATCCATGTGGACCATAAGAGAAGAGGGAAGGGGGCGGTGGAGATAGAATTTGATGGGTATGTTTGGATAGGCTCAGAATTGTGGCCAGAGTGGTACAGATCCTGAGGTTTAGGATGGAAAACTGGATAGACTTTGAAGGGATGTGGCAAACTTGTACTTTTCTGCCTAGAGAGATCTTAAGAACCATGTTTTAGATCTTTGGGGATTTGAATCCGAAGTTGGTGAAGAAGGGCCTGCAGTCAGGGGAGGTGGGTTTGCTCTGCATTGGTAGATAGAGCCAAATGAAGTGGGCAGCCAAAGGGCATTGAAAAGTGGAAGAGAGGTTTAGGGACCCCTCGACAGCAAGGCGTCTTGTCTGCACTCTGTTCTCCCAATCTCCTATCATGGGGAATCTTAAGCAGGTCAATGTTTGGATGAAGACTAAATTGAGTGTGGAATCTCTGGTGCCTGTGTGAGGTGCTTCCCTTGGTAATGGTGTCAGGAGGTGTTCCCAGTGGTCAGACTCTTGATTGACTCGGTGGTTTGGTTTTCTCCTTGGTTGTTAGGAGTGCTTACTGTGGAATGTCTTATTTTGGTCGTGTTAGGCAGCCCAGCAAATCATTGAGCTTCAGGAGGCTGCACAGATCAATGCAGGTTTGCAGCCAACCAACCTCGGAAGGAACAACAGCCTGCACGACATGAAGACAGTGGTGAAGACCTGGAGGAACCGGCTGCCCATCGTGTCTGACGACTTGTCCCACTGGAGCAGCATCTTCATGTGGAGGCAGCACCATTACCAGGGTAAACCGACCTGGTCCGGCATGCATTCATCATGTAATTTTCCAGACGCCCTGCTGTGCTGGTTTCATGTCTTTGTTTTGTTTGGTTTTTTTTCCCTTTTCCAGATTTTCTGTTTTGGAATGGGTAAGACAGGTAGTGGTGGTAATGGTGAGGGTAGATGAAGGTAGGAAGGATGGTGGGACTTTTTTTGTTGTTTGTCTTTTCCTACCTGTTCCATTTTTTTCTAGTTAGAAGAGAATTGCTGCTGGACGCTGCCTGTTGCACCAGCGGGGCAAGCCGGGGCTTCAGTGATGGCACTCTATCTCAGTGCCCTTGCCAGGAACGGCTGCTCTCGGCTGGCTCTGTTGAGCCATCTGGTTCTCCTGGTCCCCAGCTTACCACCCAAACCTGCCACCCACCTGTTTTTAGGACAAACTTTGTGATTTTATGATTTGATATCTAACACAGCAACACTCAACTCTGTAGCACCTTTTATGACTTACTTGTGACATAAAATACAAGGAAATGCAACAAGGGTTTATCACAGAGTTTCTTGTTTTCATAACCATGTTTGTGTGTTTTCATTTTTTATTTAAGCCTTATTGTGGAATACTTTGAAAAATGTTTGACAGGGACTGATAATTCATTTCTTTGCTCTTTAGCTATTGTAACTGCATATGAAAATAGTTCCCAGCATGATCCAAGTTCAAATAATGCTATGCTTGGGGTTCACGCGTCAGCTTCAGCAATCATCCAATATGGAAAAATTGCTCGAAAACAAGGACTGGTCAACGTAGCACTGGACATATTAAGTCGTATTCATACTATTCCCACTGTTCCTATTGTGGATTGCTTCCAGAAGATTCGACAGCAAGTTAAATGCTATCTTCAGCTGGCAGGAGTGATGGGCAAAAATGAGTGCATGCAGGTAGGGTTCCAAGGGACACTCTCCCTCCCGTCGAGGAGGTTCAGGTGAGGGCTCCTAGGTCAGATAATAAGGAGAAGGATTAGAGTTTACAAATAGCTTTAATAGTGGGAGACAATCCTTCCAAAACAAGAAATTGAAGGAAAAACACTTGAGTATTTGAGTTATGATTCTACGTTCTTGATTATGATGTATGCTTAGTGTGTTTAAGGAAAGAAAAAAACTATAGAATTATGAACTATAAGGGCATGAGTTAGATTTTTGGCTATGTTGAGAAGAATACCCTTAAATGTCTAAGATTAAGTTTGGCTTTTCATGAGTCAGTGTAAATACTACTTATCAATCAAAATATTCGCGGTAGACAATTCCATTCTCAATCCACTCTTGTCAATGGCTTTTAAGACTTATTACCTAGATAAATACTTTCATGACATTTTTATATTATCTAGAATTTCAAGAGCTTCTTTTCAACTTGTTTCATTTTCTTTTTTAAAATAGGGCCTTGAAGTTATTGAATCTACAAACTTAAAATACTTCACAAAAGAGATGACAGCTGAATTTTACGCACTGAAGGGAATGTTCTTGGCTCAGATCAACAAGTATGTATCTTATATTGGAATAGGGTAATAGGAAAGCCCTCCAAAGCAAATATTTAGAACTTAATGCCAGTGGGAAATGCAAACTAGAAGTTAATCTGATTTCATGACAGTTGTTTGGTATGATTTTTTGGGGGGTGGTATACCTCTGCACAAATAGTAACTTGCAGCGGATTGATAAGCCAGTTCGATGTGTAGAACTAAAAAGTTTATTAAAGATGAGCTGCTGATCACGGAACTGCTGATAACAGGGAGTCATTTTGATACTTCCTTAGCCTGCCGGGATGGAACAGAGTTGGCTCCTTTCATGAGAATGATTCTTGATTTAGAGCAGAAGTCATTCAGTAATGGCCAGTAAGCCAAATCCATACAGTAGACAGGTTTTGGAAATTAAGTTGTATAGGAGCACTTCCATACCCACTGACCATTCTATCACTGCTTTCACCCTGTGGCTGCAGAATTAAGTAATGTTGTAGAAATTGTATGGTCTGCAAAACTCAAACAATTCACTATCTGGCTCCTGGCAGAAGAAGGAAATAAACATCAAATGAAATTTTGTAAATACTATGCAAATGAGGTATCCTTACAAGATGCTACTGATTGCTGTGTAAACTCTCACGCCCACTTCCACATTTTCAGCGTATATGGGTTGCGTTTTTAGCTTATTTTAAAATAAGGAAGCAATTTTGTCATGATAAAGAGTTTTGTCATTTTTTAAAATGATGTTTTACATTTACAAGACAAAATATTCTATCTGAAAGTGTACAGTCTATGGGTTTTAGTGTATTTATGATGTTGTACAATCATCCCCAAGAGTGAATTATAGAACACTCTGTCATCCCCAGAAGAAATCCCATGTCTATTAGCTGTTACCCGCGCCCCCCTTCTCCCTCTCCCTTGACACCTGTTTCTGCCCCCATGGATTTGCTTGTTCTGAACATTTCATACAATGTGTGACCTTTTGTGGCTTTTTTCAGTGTTGAATCATGCATTAGTACCCATTTCTTTTCATGGCTGAATAATTCCATCATTTTTCCATATTTTTTTTTTCTTTACCCATTAAACAATAGATGGAAATTGGGTTGTTTCTTTTTGCTATTATGAATAATGCTGCTTTGGATGTTCACATACAAGGCTTCATGTGAGCATTTTTTTTATTTCTCTTGGGTGTAAGTCTAGGAGTGGAATTGCTGGATCACATGTGGTATTACGTTTATCCTCTTGAGAAAATACCAGTTTTTCCCAGTGGCTATCTGTACCATTTTACATTCCCATCATGATGTTTGAGGTTCCCAGTTTCTCCACAGCCTCACTAGCACTTGTGTTTTCTTATCTTTTAGCCGATTATAGCCATCCTACTGAGCGTAAAGTTACATCATATTGTGGTTTTGACTTGCATTTCCATAATGACTAATGATATAGTTGAATTGTAATTCATGATATGTCTGGATAAAAATTTCCTTTAGATATATTAGTATTTCTCACATTCTGTGGATTGCCTTTTCACTTTCTTGATAGTGTCCTTTAATACACAGAGATTTTAATTGTGACAAAGTCCACTTTTTATCTTTATTTCTCATGCTGCCCAAATTTTTGGTGTCACCTAAGAAACTGTGGTCTAATACAAGGTCACAAACATTTACTCCTAGGTTTTATTCTAAGAGTTTTATAGATTCGACTCTTACACTTATCTTTTGTCCATTCTGAGTAATTTTTGTATGTGGTATGAGGTAGGCTTCCAGATTCATTTTGCATGTGACCGTCCTATTGTCCTGGTGGCATCTCTTGAGAAGTCTAATCTTCCTCCATTGAGTTGCCTTGGCACTCTTGTCAAATCAGTTGACCAGACATGTGTGGGTTGTTGTTTCTGGACTGTCATTTCTATTCTGTTGATCTATTATTTGGGGTCCCTTATACTTTCATGTGAATTTTAGATTATTTTAGTCTGACCATTTCTGTGGCAGGGAAAAGGAGGTGGGATTGTGATTGAAATTGCATTGACTCTAGGTCAGTTTGGGGGGGGGGGGGTGCCATCTTCACAATATTAAGTTTTCCAGTTCATGAACACAGATGTCTTTCTAGTAATTTAGGTCTTCTTTAATTTTATTCAAATATAAAACAAACCATTCCAAACATAGTTTTTAGTGCACAAGTTTTATAGTTTTCAGTGTATAAGTTTTGTACCCTTTTGTGGGGGGGCAGTGTGGAGGAGGCAATGATGGGAATAGAACACAGGCTTTCACACATGCTAGGCGAGCCCTCTTAACTACTGGGCTATATCCCCGGGCTCAAACCTTGCAATTCTTATGTTGAATTTATTCCTAAATATTTTTATTTCATTTGATCCTTTTTTGAGTTGCTTGCTTTCTTTTTTTTTTTTTTTTCGTTCCAGGAATTGAACTCAGGGGCACTCAGCTACTGAGCCACATCCTCAGCTCTATTTTATATTTTTATTTAGAGATAGAGTCTCACTGAATTGCTTAGCAGCCTTACTTTTGCTGAGTCTGGCTTTGAACTTGCGATCCTTCTGCTTCCCCCTCTCAAGCCTCTGGGATTACAGACATGTGACACTGCACCTGGCTCTTGAGTTTTTGTCTTAATTTCATTTTCAGATTGTTTGTTACTAATGTATAGAAATACAGTTGATTTTGGCTATTGATTTTCTATTTTTCAACTGGGCTGAATTTATTAGCTATAGTGTGTGTGTGTGTGTGTGTGTGAGAGAGAGAGAGAGAGGTGTTTGTGTGGGGGGGGTTTCTGAATATAAGAACACACCACAATGGAATTTTACTCAGTATAAAGAAGAATAAAATTATAGCATTTGCCAGTAACCGGATGGAAATGGAGAACATCATGCTGAGTGAAATAAGCCAGACTCAGAAAATCAAGGGTTGAATGTTTTCTCTCATCTGTGGAAGCTAGAACAAAATAAGGAAAAGAAGTAGGGGAAGATCAGATAACCGTGAAGATCAGTGGAGGAAAAGGAGGCGGGACAGAAAGAAGAAGGAAATGCTCAGTGAAATCACAAAGGCACGTCAAGTGCATACATAGACATGCCACAGGGAATCTCACCTTTCTGTGTGTGTGGAAGACAACATTCAAGGATAGACAAGGGATGAGCAGGGGAGGAATAGTGCAGTGGAGGAGGCGGTGGGGGACAAAGGAAAGAGGGGGGAGGAATGGGAACTGAGATGGAGTGGGTCAGGTTCCATGCATGTATGATTTTGTCAGAGCATTATATAAATATCACACTCTAATTAAAAGGAGAAAAGGGCCGGACACAGTGGTGCACAGCTGTGATCCCAGCGGCTTGGCAGGCAGAGGCAGGGGACACAAGTTCAAAGCCAGCCTCAGCAAAAGTGAGGTGCTGAGCAACTAACTCAGTGAGACCTGTCTCTAAGTAAAATATAAAATAGAACTGGGGATGTGGCTTTGTGGCTGAGTTCAATCCCTGGTACCAAAAAAAGAGAAAATAATCCTATGTGATTCGCATAATTTTTCCAATGTGTCTGTTGTCTTTTGACTTTCTTATATTTTTGATGCACAAAAAAACAATTTCATGAAGTTAAGAAAAAAAAATCATGTCATCTGCAAATAGAGCTAGTTTTTACATCCTTTTTTTTTTTTTTTTTTTTTAGTCCAGAGGCATTTACTTTCTTAACTAATTGTCCTGACTAGAATCTCAAGTACAGTGTTGAGTTAGAATGATGAGACCCTTGTCTCTTTGTCCATCTTGGGGACAGGCTTTTGGTCTTTCACTGTTAAGTAGTGTGGGCTTTGAGTATTTCTTCTATGCCCTTTACCAGGTTAAAGATGTTCCTTTTATTCCAAGGGTACTGAGGTGATCGTGTTTTTCTCTTTCATTCTGTTAATGTGTATCACACTGATTTTTTTTTTTTTTTAATGCCGAACTATCTATATATTTCTGGGTAAATCCCCCATGGTCACGGTGTATAATCCTTTTCATATGCTGCTGGAACTGGTTTGCCAGTTTTTTGTTGGAGGTGTTTGCATTTATATTCATAAAGGAGATGGGCCTATAGATTTCCTTGTATATCTTGTTCGTCTCTGGTGGGATATAAAAATGGTGTCTTTGCTATGGAAAACTATTTGACCGTTCACAAGAAAGTAAAAGTTACCATATGATCCAGTGAGTCTGTTCCTTGGTATCTATCTAAAAGAATTGGAACAGTTACTTGATCAGAAATTTTTATAGCAATACTAGTTCCAATAGCCAGAACATGAAAAGAACACAAATGGATTGATAAGGGAAGTGTCATCTTTATACTCCGTGGAATATTATTCAGTTATAAGAAGGGAATGAAGTTCTGACCTGTGCTCCAATATGGATGAACCTTAGAAATAGTATGCTAAATGAAAGAAGCTAGATTCAAAATATCATAGGATATATGATTTAATTTTTATGAAATATGCAGAGTCGGTAAATCAATGGAGATAGTAGATTGGTGGTCCTCAGGGGCTTGGATTTGGGGAGTTCAGAGTGACTGCCTAGGAAGTGGTTGTAGAGCATCATGAATATGTTAAATAACACTGAAACATTCACTTCAAAATGGTTAATTTTGTCAGGCTTGGTGGCGCACACCTGCAATCCCAGTGGCTCCGGGGCTGAGGCAGGAGGATCATGAGTTCAGAGTCAGCCTCGGCAACTTAGTAAGGCCCTAAACAACTCAGTGAGACCCTGTCTCGAAATAAAATACAAAAAAGGGCTGGGGTTGTGGCTCAGTGGTTCAGTGCCTCTGGGTTCAATCCCTGGTACAAAAAAAAAAAGGCTAATTTTACAATGTGAATTATGATTTGGTTTTGCATCTCCTCACAGGTCTGAGGAAGCAAACAAAGCTTTTTCTGCAGCTGTGCAGATGCATGACGTGCTGGTGAAAGCCTGGGCCATGTGGGGTGACTATCTGGAGAATATCTTTGTGAAGGAGCGACAGCTGCATCTTGGGGTTTCTGCCATTACTTGTTACCTGCACGCTTGCCGGCATCAGAATGAGAGCAAATCCAGGAAATACTTGGCCAAGGTGAGATCCAAGGAATTGTCTTTGATCAAAGACCATCTGGTAGCCTTTCAGTTTGGATCAAAATCTAGCTCTAAATCACTGATTCATGCTGGGTCTGAGAGGATTGATTTCATGCCTTAACTCCTAATTCCCTATCTCCTTCAAGTGTCTTTCACAGTTCCATTTTAAAATAAGGAAATCGAGGCCTGGACATCCTTAGGGCCCCAGGACTTTCTGAATGACAAAGCTTCACTTAGAGTCCAGTGCTTTCTGTGAGACTGAGACTCCCATTCTGCAGAAGAGCACTGGAGTTAGGGCTTAACTCCTGGACACCTGTCTAATGTTAGCATCTCTCCAGCAGCTGCAAGGCTTGTGTCCTTTGGTTGCTGGTAGTCTCTTCACACAGTGCCCACCATAGCCCTGAGTGCAGGGGTCTATTGGGCATGTGCAGTTTCTTGATTTAACATCAACATTTGGAATGAACCTCAGCACATGTGCATGGACACCCAAACACCTAAATACCTGACTCTGAGATTGCTTGCTCTGAGATATAACTATTTATATCTAAAAGAAAGGCATCTGTGGATTCCAGGCTGCCAGCCTTTGTCCTACCAGGGCTAGGGTGATGTTGATTTGAGATTTTAGTAAAAATCTGCTTGTGTGGTGAATTAGCAGGTTGGCAAGCCCTGACCATCTGCCTGTCACGGCCTTGTAGTCACTGGTCACTGCTAACCAGGAAATTGGATCAGCTAGTAATTGTCATTAAAGCTAAGTCAAGAAAAAATATACTATTCAAATTGTGGGTTTACGTAATTATAAGATTTTTGCGTATATTTAGCCATAGTATTGGCCTCCATATTTTTCCACATGTCCAGTAAAGCTATACAATGTGGAATCTTAAAGTTGGGCAAAAAAAAGTCATTTGATTGAGGGCCTCGATTGTTGCTCACCTCTAGGCCCCTCCCCTCTGCATTAGGTGCTGTGGCTTTTGAGCTTTGACGATGACAAAAACACCCTGGCAGATGCTGTTGACAAGTACTGCATCGGCGTGCCGCCCATCCAGTGGCTGGCCTGGATCCCGCAGCTCCTCACCTGCCTGGTTGGCTCTGAGGGCAAGCTGCTTTTGAACCTCATCAGCCAGGTGGGCTTCAGAAGTTGTTTGTGTTCACAAAATAATTTTGTCTTTATTTTACATTCTTTTCTTCCATAAAGCATGTTTGAATGCTCAAAAGTATTGAAGATAGTCCAAGAGGCAATAAGATTTTAACATTTAGATGTCACTTAATATAAAGCATAATTAAAAGTTGCAGAAGAACACATCAGGGTTGAAATGAAATAGCTAATAACACAGTACAGTATTAAAATTGTAAATTTTTTGCTTGGCTATTGTTCTACAGAGGATGCAAGTTAAGCAAGATTGTTAGTGTTTCTCTGAGAATTATAGTGAAATGAGAATCTGGTTGGAATTTTGCATCCGATTTCCTGTCCTGTCCTAGGAGTCCTTCAGAGCTCCTTTGAAAGTAGCACTTGCTTGTGACACTCCTCCTTCGTGCAGTTAAGCTGCACCTGTAAGCGAGGACAGTTCTTGCTGTCTGGGGGTGAGGCTGGGAATTGGGCAGACCCTGGTCCCATAGATGGCTCTTTCATAACTGTCAAAGTATTAAGGGACTTTTTGTGAAAGAATAGCACAGCAGCTGCATGTTTCGGAGTATATGCTCATTTTACTTGCTCTTTATGTGTGGACATCATTCATGTTTGCCCAGAAAGGACTTTCTTTTTTCCTCGAGGGTGTTGCTGTCTTCCTGGGTCCTAGCGTTTTGCTTATAGTTATCTGCCAGGATACAGACTCAGCCTGTTTGATACTGACACTCACAGAACATCTCTTAAAATGGTGTTAGCCAGGCACCACTGGCCTGTGGCAGAGTCAAACATTACTGTTTTCTTCATGATAACGTCAGCTTGGCCACAAAATTCCAGTTTGGTAAAGCTGATGGGTCTCATCCTAAATAGGCATTTCTCGATCTCCTTCTTCCTGCAATTACACAGAATAAAAACTATTTGATAATGGGATAAACTAACAATTCACTGCAAATAAAGAATTCCCAATGTAATGATTATCTGGTATTTACAATTCTATTTCTTCCAGAGGCATCCAGGGACAGATATCTTTTGCTTTCCTCAGAAGCGTAGTTTCTCTGACAAAATTGATGAAATTCACATGTTGATTTGTTTTGGGTCTTTTTTTATTTTTGATACCAGGATTGAACCCAGAGGCACTTAACCACTGAGCCACATTCCCAGCCCTGTTTTGTATTTTATTTAAAGACAGAGTTTCACTGAGTTGCTTAGAGCCTTGCTAAGTTTCTGAGGCTGGCTTTGAACTTAAGATCCTCCCGCCTCAGCCTCCTGAACTGCTGGGATTACAGGCAAGTGCCACCACGCTTGGCTATTTTGGGTCTTTAAAAGGTGAACCGGATATCTCACCTGCTATTTAATATGGCCGTGTGCATTAGATCAGTGACACAGTACTTGCTTCCTTGGAACAAATGCAGGTCAGAAACCCATTTCCAACTTGACAACAGTTATTTTCAGTATAAATTATCTTTATTCAGAAAGCACAGCATGTAGTTTATGATTTCTTATCTCTGAGCAGGTTGGACGAGTGTATCCCCAAGCGGTCTACTTTCCCATCCGGACTCTGTACCTGACCCTCAAAATAGAACAGCGGGAACGCTACAAGAGTGGTACGTCTTGGGTGGGGCTGGCTGGCTGGTCTTGAAGGGCTTGTTCCCTGGGGAGTCCTGTGTCTCAACTGCTGTGGACCCTCTCCCGCCCTGCAAATCCCTCCGCACATGGCCGGTCTTTTCTTTAATCAGGGCCCCAAGGTCAAAGCCTGAGGCCTGATTAATGTTACAGTGTGGTAGGGTGTTCATCTGAGTGACCCATAGGTAGAAAAGTTCTATATTTTTAGTTACAGAGAATTATGAAGTTTACCTTCCATCTTGGTAATAAAGACACCCCTGTGAGCAGTTTGTCAGTTGCTGTGCATGTGTGTTGTTGAGGTTGGAAGGAACATCTTCAGCTGTCAGAAGAATCCGCGTCAGTCTTATTAGTTGTTTCAAAAACTTGACTCAGAGCATAAGACTTTAATCTAAATTGGATAGACTCTTTGGCATGTAAAGAAATAACTAACGGTACCTTTGTAAACAGCTAAAGGTCCGTTTGCTTCACAGTGTTCCTAACACCCAGAGTCTTCCTAAGGGAGTGATTCACTCTCTGGGCCACGGGAGCATCACAGGGCAGTGAGATGAGGACCGTGCACAGTGAGAGTTCCCATGTGTTTTCTCACAGGGTAAATAAATATATTTTCTTGTAATGTCATTTTACAAACGTAGGTTTGTCTTTTCTAGATGAAAAGTGGAGACTTGCTTATCATTTACTTTTAGATTCTTTGAGCTTTAATAGCAAGCTCAGAGAACATTTCCCCCCAAATTTTCTTATAAACCTTCAAACTTACAGAGAAGGTGAGAGGAGCACCAGCACACTGTGGGCCCCTCCTGCCCTCGCCAGCTGTTCTGGGCAACTTGCCTTGGCACTCAGCTCGCACACTGGCTTCTTCTCTCAACCATCTGAAGCCAAGTTGTAGACCACCATGTCTTCTGTCCCTAAATCAGTTGCACAGCTACTCTTAGAACCAGGGCATTCTCCATCTTCCGTGGGGAAGCGTCTCCTGGAGGTCCCCACACCGGCAGGAACCAGCGTTCCTTTGCCCGGTGGGTCCTGTAGAGCTCCGAGCTCGGCATCGGTCGGTTTTGCGCTGACAATGGCGTTGTGTGTGTTGCTCTCAGATTCTGGACAGCAGCAGCCAAGTTCAGTGGGTAACCAGTCCCATTCTGCATCAGATCCAGGGCCCATAAGAGCCACAGCACCCATGTGGCGCTGCAGCCGAATCATGCACATGCAGCGAGAGCTCCACCCCACTCTTCTGTCTTCCCTGGAAGGCATCGTCGATCAGATGGTCTGGTTCAGAGAAAACTGGCATGAAGAGGTATTTGGATCTCATTTTGCAACTGCTGGTTACTTGTGGAGGGAATGGATCGTTCTGTATGCTTCTGTGGTTGTCTCATCATCTTCATATTTAGCTGCCTGGTCGATTTATGTTGGCTATTGAATTTAACCATGGACCAGGTGAAGAGTTCATCTCTGCACACTAGGTCAGCCTCAAATATTTGAAGAAGACTTCTGAAGAAATAAGAAAGCCATTTCTTGCTTTTAAAATACTTGTTTTTTCTACTTCAATGACCTCAGTTACTTAAGTGCCACTGGTTGACCTGGTGGCGGCTGTGTGTGTGAGCAAGAGTGGTGGCATAGGCAGCAGGAATTTCTGATTTCCAGAAACAGGAAATCATTCATTTTCTTATCACTGAACCAGGTGTCTCTTCAGCAGCTGGGCCACCTCCTTGAGGTTTGCTTCAGCGGATGATAAAGTCATACCCACTTGACTGTCTGTGATTCACCTGGCTGGGTCCTGGGGCTAGCTGGAATTTATGCGCAGGTTTTGTGTGTGCAGGTGAACATAGTGATAACAGCCAAACCGCTTGAAAACCAGGCTTTCATGGTTAATCAGGAGGCAGTATGTGCACGTCCTGAGACAGTGGGGTTCTCTGGTTTTTGTTTGTGTTTGAGTGTTCGGAACCCTTACTCATGGGTAAAAACAAAACAAAACCACACCAGCTCACAGTGTCACGCACACGGGTCTTCATCTGTTCTGTGCACGCTGATTTACACCTACCATGTGCCAGTGTGCCGTGGGTGCAGATAACCCTGGGGCAAGGAGCTGTGTGTGCAGCCACTTGGCTGGCTGGTTGTCTGCTTGGTTGATGATTCCTGGCTTCCTTGATGATCCCTTTCCTATTAGGTGCTCAGACAGCTCCAACAGGGCCTGGCAAAATGTTACTCCGTCGCCTTTGAGAAAAGCGGAGCAGTGTCCGATGCCAAAATCACCCCCCACACTCTCAATTTTGTCAAGAAGTTGGTGAGCACGTTTGGAGTGGGCCTGGAGAATGTGTCCAACGTCTCAACCATGTTCTCCAGTGCCGCCTCTGAGTCTCTGGCCCGTCGGGCACAGGCCACAGCGCAGGACCCCGTTTTCCAGAAGCTGAAAGGGCAGTTCACAACAGGTGAGTCTCACTCTCTTTTCCCGAGTAAAGTTCCTATTTTCCCTTGGTCTTTAATATCAGCTGATTGTATTCATTCATTTTCTTATCACTGAACCCAGGATACTCGTTAGACTGTATAAAAATACAGACCTCAGGACATGAGGAACCCAAGACTGCCACCAGTGTGGGACTACTCGTGCCTCCTTCCTGCTACAGAATGCTCAGGACTCTGAGCTGCGAGGCAGGGATTAGAAAATGGGAGATTTTCAGATCAAATCCTCTCCTTTGACCCTTCCCTCAGCCTTTCCCTTACTTGGTTTTGGTGGGAAACAGAGTTGGGTGAAGTGGTTGGATTTAAGTGTGCAAGGCTTGCAGTGACAAGTACAAACTAGACTCTGAAGGCAGAATAACTGAGAGCCTGTGTCTTCAGCACTGTGTCCCGAGTTAGCTGAGTGCATTTTCCTAGGCCCAGAGGAGTTCGAGTCCTGGCTTAGCCACTTACCCGTGATCTGAAGGGATCTGCGGATTCTGGTAGCCCAGGTGTTTTTATCTGTCCAATAGCGACCCTTGCCAGACGCTCCCCAGCCCTCACAGTGCACACACATTTGTGCTTTTGCACACACACAAATGCCATTCCTGCATACCCACTCCCACCAGTAGTGCTTGGTTCCAAACAAGTCACTTTAGCCATCCTAATGACTTCTACAGGCCTGAGTGATTTTTCATGTGAAAGCAAGTTTTGTCATATACAATTTTCCAGAGTTAAAGGACACAGTTCTGCCTGATCATTCCCGGTTTTATAGCTGTTTAAAACATTGTTTCTTCATTGATAGGTTAGCATAAATAGTCCACATTTTTAGATATTTTTAGAAGTATCTTCTCCCGCTCACCCGTCCTATGCCTGGATCAAACCCAGGGCCTCATACTGCTAGGCAAGTGCTCTACCCCTGAGCTGTATCCCTAGCCCCAGGTAAAGAAAAGACTAATTGTGTCTTAGAGAATACAATTGAGAATACACATACAAACACACATACAGATACGTAGATTGAAATAATGTAAAAGATCCTATCCCATTAATCATAAAGGATACTTTGCAGGGATAGCCATGACTTACCTTGAATCCATCAGAGTGCAGCACATACCCTCCATCATCCAGACGGTCCCCGGTGCGGGGCTTCTGCTCTTGGTATGTTGGTTGGGCATTTAAGGTAACACGACCGGCCTAGGTTGAGCTTTCCACACCATGGACCTGCACCAGGAAAATCAAGTACAAGGTCTGCCTTTCGTGCTGGGAGCTTTCATCATCTTGATTGTTACCTTTGTGGGGTTCTTGTGTGCCTTCCCCTTTCTCTGAAAAAGGAAGCGCCTGGGATGAAAGTCTTGTGGAAACCGTATTTTACTAGAAACGGTATTCAGTATGTCTTCATCTTAAAACGTCAGCTCATTTCATCAAATAAAGTCTGAAATATAGAATTAGAAATGGGATGAAACACATGGATTTTGATGTAAACTCAAAAGTAGTTGCTGTGAGTCTTCCAGCCCCCCTCAAACCCCCACAGGTTTCAGATGTGTAGATCAAGCTCCTGCCCTCCTTCCCCTGCTCCTGGGGAGGCCATTTCTGATCTCGGTTCTGACTCCTTCTATGGAATGTGCTTCTAGTCTCAGATACCCATAGGGAGGTGGGAGAAAGTTTAGGAAGAGTCTAAAAGAGTCTATTGATGTATTTCAGAGAAGTAAAACAGTATTTTCATATAGGAACTTATACACAAATATTCATAGCCATTTTTATCCCCAGACTGGAAACCACCCATACCCCCTTCTTGAATAACAAGGTATAATTTATTCATTCTCCACAAAAATAAAAAGTTAAGTATTGATGCACAGAGCAACTTGGATGAACCTCAGAGATACTATACAAGAAGGATACACACTGCATTGTTTCAATTTATGAAACTTTTTTTTGTTGGGGGGATACCAGGAGTTGAATTCAGGGGTACTCAGCCACTGAGCCACATCCCCAGCCCTATTTCATATTTTTTATTTAGAGACAGGGTCTCAGCAAGTTGCTTAGCACCTCACTGTTGCTGATGCTGGCATTGGACTCACAGTCATCCTGCCCCAGCCTCCCAAGCCGCTGGGATTACAGGTGTGCACCACTGCACCCAGCAGATTTATGAAATATTTGTAAAGTAATTATAGAGATGGGTAATAAATTAGTGGTGGCTGGGTGTCAGGGATTAAGGAGTGGGTGTGGCTATCAAGGGGTAGTAGAGGGGAGTTGACAGCACAGTTGAGCATCTTGATAGTAGAGGTCAAAGGTCATGCAGAGTTGCTCACAGGACAGGACCCCCCCCCCGCCCCCCGCCCAACACACACACACACACACGTGTGGCCAGTGATCTGCGTCAGCTGTGTGGACTATGCCAGTGTCACTCTTGGTTCTGCGTAGAACTGTGGTTGTGCAGGATGTTGGCATAGGAGGGGGCTAAGCTTTCCTGTATGTTTCTGCAACCTGCTGGAAGTCTGGTTATTCCACAGCAACAGTTTAAAAAGGAGTAGACCAGAAACACAAGCCCAGTAGCTCCTTCTTGATCTAGTGGAGAAGGAATAGCCCCTGCGTGAAGCTGCCCATGTCCTGGACGGTGGAGCCCGACCCGGCCTTGCTAGGGAGTCTCTCATTTTGCACCATGTATGCTGGCCTCTCTGGCTACCTTTTTGTGTCAAATTGTTGCCCCGTGGGGAATTCTGAGAAAGGACATGACAGTGCTTAAAATGAAAGGAAAATCAGGGGCTGGCAGTGTAGCTCAGTGGTAGAGCACATGCTGAGGCCCTGGGGTCAGTCACTCCCAAATCCTACCCCACCCCAACTCTGAAACAAACAAAAGAAAAGAAAGCCGGGGGAAATGTCACGGGGGAAGAAAGCACATGCACAAGTAAGTACATTGACCCCAGTGAAGTTCATAGGCGGGCCATGAGGACTGGGCAGTTAGAACTGCCAGGTCTCGTGCCGGGGTGCCTATGTGTGCTAGCTCAGCTGATCCTTACAGGATGGGGTGCACCTCTGTGTTCCAGTGTGTGGGTGAAAAATCTGAGGCCTCAGGAGGTGGAGGGTCTGTGGGTGTAAAGCTGTTCAGCTGGTGAGGGCTGGAGCTGGGGCTGAACTTAGGGAACTCCTCGGCTGGGAGGAGCTGCACCACACAGCCAGCTTCATACCACCTAACAAAACGCACCATGGCGGTCTTAAACCAGCCTGTGACATACGGTCTCCAGGGTAGCCTGCATACTGTGCCTGCTCTTCATTAGTTTCCCCAGTCTTGAGTCACTTCTGGGCTGAACACCATCTAGTGCCATTGTTCCTCGAGGCCGTTTCGCACAGAGAATGTGATGGGATGTTGCTGGGCTTATTTGCTGAGCACCAAGAGTTGACTTTGGGCAGGTTCAAAGTGATACTTGGTGTGGGAAGAGACAGGGCAGGTCTGCCCTTGGCCAGCCATGCCCTCTGGAGCCTTTCCTATGTGGGGCACCTGAGCTCAGCATCCAGTGGGCCTTTGCCAGCTGTTGGTTCCAAACTGCTGCTATTCGCCCTTCAGTCGCTTTCTTGGGCTTGACTCTGTCTGACTTGGTAGCTCCTGCTATGTGGCTGCCCTGGGAAGGGAGAGGTGGGCAAGAGGCTGTCTCTGCCAAGCCCACAGCAGGCTCGGACCAAGTGGGACTGAGAGAAGGTGGCCCACAAGCCAGTGATCATGCAGGGGAATGTCGAGAGCATCTTGGGTAGGAGGTGCTGTGGAGACCCAGGCCTCCCCGTGGTCTCTGACCATCATGCAGCCTGCACTTCCCTAGGCCTAGAACAGGGCCTCCCTATGCCTGCCCTGGGGTCCTTACTTGACACACAAAAAGGGTAACTTAGAGTGACAGAGGGGTCTCTCCCAGCACTGGTGCTAATCTGGAAGGAAATTGATGGCTTTTAAAGGACAATTTATTTGAACTTTTTTGAATTTATTGAGTCTCAGTAAAACCTGACAAATACATTACCCAGGGATTGGTTGATTGATTTTTATTGAGTCAGGTACTAGAGATTGAACCTAGAGGCACATTGCCACTGAGGCCAGCCTCGACAACTTAGTAAGACCCTATTTTGAACATAGGTTCTTACTAAGTTGTCGAGGCTGGCCTCAAACTTGAGTTCTGCCTCAGCCTCCCAAGCCACTGGGACTCCAGGCATGTACCCCCGTACCAGTGACCCAGGGATTTTTTAAATTGCTTAAGTGAAAATGTTTTCTGTTTTGTCATTTGGATTTCTTGCCATGATCCTTCTGAGAACTAATCCTTTAGTGCCTTCTGGGTACACCCTTATTGTCACATCAATCACTCTGTTTTTATCGCAGGGGACTTCATTTCTTGGTGTGATTGACACTCATACTCAGAAGTGGGGCTGCCCTTGTGATGTAATCCTTAGGTCCTGGTGACACGAGCTCCCGAGCTGTTGTGGGTATTCACAGGCTGTCGTTGTGAGGTGGACATGCAGGGGCCTGTGTGGCCTCAGCCCTCTGAAAGGAGCCTGTTGTGACGGGGGATGCAGTTTGATGTTGGGTTCATCTTTCTTCCTCCTCTCAATGTTGTGAGAGGTCCTGGACAAGAGCTGCTCTCTCAGGTTTACACCTTCACTTTGAAGAGCATGTGGGCTTACGGTTCTGTGCTCCTCATCACATATAGAGCATGCCTAATGCAGTTGGTAGATGTTTGAGTGGTAATTTTGTAGTGGCGATTGAAATGTTTTTAATCATGTTTTATTTTCCAGATTTTGACTTCAGTGTTCCAGGATCCATGAAACTTCATAATCTTATTTCCAAATTGAAAAAGTGGATCAAAATCTTGGAGGCTAAAACAAAGCAACTTCCAAAATTCTTCCTCATAGAAGAAAAGTGCCGATTTTTAAGCAATTTCTCAGCACAAACAGCTGAAGTAGAAATTCCTGGGGAATTTCTGATGCCAAAGCCAACACATTATTACATCAAGATTGCTCGGTGAGTGAGCATGGCCTGGCATTTGGAGGGGGCTCCGGGGTAGAGTCTGAGCAGGATTGCAGACATTAATTCCCTAGATTGGGAGAATACATGATTATTATAGCAGGAGAGTAATTGGGCACCTTGAAAGAACTTGATCTGACTTGAAAGTCCAATGTCCTGAATGAGGGTTGGGTTGCCTCCTGGGGAACCTTTTCTGAATCACCATACGATCTGACAAAATGCAGAGTCTCCCAGGCTTTCCTAGCCCAAGCAAAACTGGACAGCCCAGCGCTTACTAGAGCGGCCGCACCTCGCTTGGCATGTAAGCTGTTCAAGAGGACAGCAGTGGTGGTGGTGTTTTGTATTTATTTCTAAATTAGATGCAGTGCACTGCTTTTCCTTCACATTGTGTCCGACTAGCCATCCTCCCTGACTTCCTAGCAGTGCCTGCTGCAATGTGAAATACTGGCCCATCTACACATCTTGTCAGAGTGGGACGGGGTCACACGAATCATTAGCGACTGTGGAACTGCACAGCCTGCTTCTTCATGGCCATTCTGAATACTCTGTTTTCTTCCGAAGAAAAGGTTGGGGAACCAGGACTTGGAGTTCATGCTTCATTGTTTGCTTGCTTTGGTAGGTTTATGCCCAGGGTGGAAATTGTCCAGAAGCACAACACAGCTGCCCGCAGACTGTACATCCGTGGGCATAATGGCAAAATCTACCCGTACCTGGTCATGAATGATGCCTGCCTCACAGAGTCTCGGAGGGAGGAGCGCGTCCTGCAGCTGCTCCGCCTGCTGAACCCCTGCTTGGAGAAGAGGAAAGAAACGACCAAGCGGCATCTGTTTTTCACAGGTATCATGATAACTATGCCTGGGGGTGCAGCAGCTCAGGCCTTGTGTGTGTTGTGTGTGTGGGCCCAGGGAGGGTTCCAGACGGCACTGAGAAAAAGGCTGTGGGATGAAGAGCAGCCCTGATGGCCCTCCTATGGACGGTGTCCCCACCTTCAGGCTGCTCCCTGCGAGGTGAAGGCTCTGAGCTGAGCTGAGTCTCCATGAAGACTACAGAGTTCGTTTCTAAATGGCCCCAGTAGCAACCACTGAGTGAAGTCTTTTCTTCCCAAGTTGCCACAGTCACTTTAGCTGCAATCCTGAGGCTGGAGCCTGCCACAGGGCATTCGTCCAGTTCTGTGTGGTGCTCTCCTGACAGCTCAGGTGTAGTCCAATCCATCCTGACCTTCAAGTGTAGTATCTCCAGACAGGAGGTAGATTAGAAACAGGTCAGGGGCCAGCTTGCTGCAGTGCTTCATAGAAAGCTGTGTGTGTTTTCTCACGGATGCAGCATGGGCTGCAGTGCTGACCCAGTCATGACTGTTGACCCAGTCATGAGGTGCAGAGTGTTCTTTTGTTTCTTCCACACACTTCAGTTAGCAATGAGTGACAGTCAAGTGTGTGCCCTGGAGTCATCTTGGAATTTTTTCATGGACTGAAGCCAGGGTGGCCAGCCAGCAGCTGTGATTTAGTGGATGGTAGACTGAGTCGGCCAGCCTCGTTCATCAGAAGTTAGAATTGCCTCTGTTGTCTCAGTGGCCTGGACACAGACGAGAGCCAGAGCAGGACATTGCTGCTGCCTGCCTTTTCAGCATGGCCAGTGCAGGCCATCATGGGGTCCGGACTGGGCAGTCTGGGCTTTGATGTTGTCTTCTGGAGTGACCTCTCTCTTTTGGAATCTCTCAGCTGTTTCCAACTTTATTTGGCCAAATTCCATAGAAACTTAAATCTAACATCTTGAAGTATTTTCTCATTTCACCCATAGATAGCCCCATGGGGCCTATCTGAACTGTAGAACAGAACACAACCCAGGTGATATTTACCTGAGTGTCGCCATTCCAGCTGCAGGAAGACAGGGTCGCAAGGTGAGCCAGGAGCTGGGTTCCTCTGTGGACTCCAGCTGGGAAGGCATCTGAAGAGCAAACAGGGTGGTCGTCACTTTGTGTTTTTGAGATGGCCTCTGAAGAACTTGGCTCAAGTGGACTGAGCTTGATGCCATCTGCTGAGTACCCGGGGTGTGACCCAGGGTTCCTCCTCTCCTCACACAGCCAAGTTCTCTCAGCCCTCAGCCAGTGCAGAAGGTGGGGTCGAGCACTAGCCCCGGGTTCTGCCCTCTCAACCTGCCCTGTTTCTTTCCCCCAGTTCCCCGGGTGGTCGCTGTGTCCCCGCAGATGCGCCTCGTGGAAGACAACCCCTCTTCACTTTCCCTCGTGGAGATTTACAAACAGCGCTGTGCCAAGAAGGGCATCGAGCACGACAACCCCATTTCCCGTTACTACGACAGGCTGGCCACAGTGCAGGCACGGGGGACCCAGGCCAGCCACCAGGTACCAAGCAGGGCCAGGCTGCTGCCCAAGGCCTCCACCTGTGGCCGCTTTCTTGTGGTCCTGGCTGATGTGGGGACCTAGGAGATGAGTGGAGCGTTCTTTGAGGGTACTTCTCTCACGTAAAGTAACTTCATTAGACTTATGAGATGGTAGGAATCAGCCAGTGACCTGGATGAGGGGACGTTTCTGCAGAGGGTTTGCTGTGACCAGTTGGAGGTAAGTTCTCCTCCTCGAGAAAGTACTGTCCTTCTCCCTTACAAAGCTCAGAAACTGGAATCTAAAAATCAGTTTTCATGCAGCATGAGGCCCTGGGTTCCACCCCCAGCACCCCCCCCCGCCCCCCAATCAGTTTACATCAGACTCACTTCTCACTGGGCGGCTGGTTCCCATGTGAAGTGGTGTGGACTGTCTGTTGTCTCTGTCTGTCCTGAGCTGCTGACAGGACCCTGGTGCACTCCTGGGATATTAGGTGACACGCGTGTCTATACTGTGTGTGTATTGCCTGAAACAGAGTGGGGAGCTCTGAGATGGGGAGCCAGCTGAGTGACTGGCCTTGGGTAGGAGTCCCGGGCAGACCACAGGATCCTGGGTAGACCCGCCTGCATCCCTCTGGGGCAGAGGGCCCTTTCGGGGTTTGCAGGTTCCTGTCCTTGCCGGAGAAGGTGTTGGTCTAGGTTTGTGAGGAGCGTCCTGAGGCGGCCATTTTGGACTCTGCAAGTGCCCTGTGGTACTGCTGTGCATTGCAAAGGGAGGCCAAAGGGCGGAAGCCAGGACTTGCCCGGTGTCGCTTGGGGCTCATTTCAACTTGGCCGTGTCCTGGAGCACTTGGTCTTGTTTATGAAGAGTCAACCCATAGCTGTGTGTTTGACCTCCAAGGCAGGGCCTGGGGTAAAGGCAAGGCCCCGGGTGGTCCAGGGCAGCTTCCCACCTTTGTGTGCAGGCAGAAGGAACAGATCCTGTTTTCTGATTGACCTCTGTGCACAGAAGTGTAGCCTCCTTTGTGAACTGGTGCCAGGGATTTTTTTGTGTGTGGGGGGGGGGTTGCTAGAGATAAACTTAGGGACACTCAGTCACTGAGCCACACCCAGCCCTATTTTGTATTTTATTTAGAGACAGGGTCTCACTGAGTTGCTTAGTAAGCCTCACCATTGCTGAGGCTGGCTTTGAACTCATGATCCTCCTGTCTCAGCCTCCCGAGCTGCTGGGATTATAGGTGTGGCCACTGTGCCCGGCTCTAGGGATTTTTTTGTGACACAAGTTATGGCTTGGTCATTCTGTGGACTGAGGACAGCTTGGAGGTACTCACAGGAGAGGAATGGATTGTGTTCTTCAGGTCATCACTTGTCTCTGACAGTGGAAACCGGTGACTTCTGTCTGCACATGTGCACTCACATCTTAAAAAATGCCACATGAGCCAGGCGTGGTGGTGCACGCCTAAAATCCCAGCCACTCAGAAGAATGAGGCAGGGCGATCATGAGTTTGAGGCCAATCTCGGCAATTGAGTGGGGCCCGAGGCAACTTAGTGAGACCCTATCTCAAAATAAAAAATAAAAAGGGCTGAGGCTGTGCTCAGTGGTCTAGCTCCCCTGGGTTAAATCCCTAGTACCAAAAAAAAAAAAGAAGAAGGTGCTGTGGGTCCTGCTGAGCTAGATGCTGACCATGTGGAATAGCCCAGCTGTGCGCTCTCCTCTCTCTGCCTCCTTGTGGGCTGCTTCTCTGCTCCTTCATCTTTCACTTGGGATAGCACCTTGGTTGAGATATGGTTCGTATACCATGAAACTCACCTTTAAAGTTCACATTTAAGGGTTCCTAGTATCACAGCGTTGTGCCGCAGTCACTACTGCTGTCTTTAAAACATCTTCCCTGTTTGCTAGTCCCTCCATGTTCTTCTCTACTCCCAACCCTGGGGACCACAGATCTTTCTGCCTCTGGATTTGTCTATTCTGGACATAGAATTCTACATACAGGATTTTTAAAATTTGTTTGTTTGTTTTAGGGGGGAGTTTTTGGTACTGGGCACTGCACTCTACCATTGAGCCACATTCCCAGCCTTTTTATTATTTCCAGGGTTCACCCATTTTGTAACATGTTTTCATACTTCCTTTTTATTGTCAAATGATATTCCATTACATGAATATCCACATATAATTTATGCATTCATCAGTTGATGGACTTCTAGATTATTTACATTTTTTGGCTAGTATGACCAGCATTACTGTGAATGTTGGGGTCTGTGTCTTTGTGTGTACTTTTATTTCTTTTGTAGTTTCTTCACGTTCTTGCCAACACTTACCACTGCCCATCTTTTTGATGGAAGCCGTCCTGGCTGGTGGGTGTGAAGTCCTCTTTCAATGTAGTTGATACCTTTTCATGTCCTTTTTGGCTATTTTCCTTGGAGAAATGCCTGCAGGTGCTTCACCCACTTTTAAATTGGATCATTTGTGTTTTTAATGTAAACTCAGAAGACTTCACCCCTTTCCCCTGTGTGTCAGCGTGTTTTCCTGATTCTGTGTGTCTTACAATATAATGTCGGAACTGGGAGTTGTTGTAGCAACATGATTTGGCGACTCTAGACATCACATCCTCCCTTGAAGACCTGTCGGGTTTGGTGGTGGTCATAGTGACCTCCTGGACTAACTGCAGTCCAGGCTTTGTCGGGGGCAGCCCTGATGTCTGCTCAGTTTAGTGTCTGGCTAATGGTTTAACAGAGACTCTGTTGAATGTCTCAGCCAGTGGATCTTGCATCTTTTTTGAGGGTGTGTGTGTCTGTCTGTCTCTCTGTCTGTCTGTGGAGGGGCATGCCTTCCTCAGGGCTCAGCAGTTTTCAGCTCTGCCTTTGCCTTCGCTCCCTACTTATGCAGAGTCTCAGGGTCAACCAGACGAGCGCATCGGCTTTCCGAGGTTTTTTATGAGCACACACGTGGCCTTCTAGGTCCCTGAGTGTACAGTGCTTCTCCGAGCCCCTGTGGGCATGCCATTCCCCTGCTCTTTTGCTTGGCCAGTCTTGTGGGTGTCTTTTCCTCTGACACCAGCGATATTGAACAGTTGTCATTGACTGTTTTTGCAGATGCGCTTCAGAAATGCTGTCCTCGCCGTGTGAACTCAGGGTTCAGTAAGATGGAGAGAAGCCCCGCGAATGAGGCTTTTTGTGGTTAGCTTCCAGGCAATTCAAATAGGGACAGTTCTCTGGGGGCAAGTCTTTTTTGGGGGGTCACCAAACTCATTTTGCCCACTCCAGTGTCTGTCAGGTTACTGTTTCCACGGCCAGCCTGGTCATGTGGCTCTTGGCTCTCAGCCACCAGAGAGGTGGGGAGAGGCCCAGCAGTAGGTGGTGCACGCCTGTGGGCCTCAGGAGAATCAAAGCCACCAGCCTCACTGCTGGTGGGAGGACTCGCCTGTTCTCCTGAACAAGAGCTCCTCTGACTGGGAGGAGTCTGGAAAGTTCTGAAAATGGTTTTGATTTTCTCAGCTTTTTTACTGCGCCAGGAGCAGGCGTTGGAAGCCCCTGTTTTCGAGTCTTCCAGGATGAAATTCAGTTCTGCGTTGCCAAACACCTGCTCTTCTCAGACTAGCTCCCCAGTTCATGAAGCTGGAGAGGTGTGGTTGAGGCCCAGCTGTTTTGTTCTTCCTGTTAATGGCCTGGTACATTCTGCAGTTGGCATGGGTGGAAGTTTTCAGATCATTACCTCCCTTTCTGTAGGACAGATAACCACACATCACATAACTAAAGCTTTTATTCAGACAGTCCCATTGGCAGTTAGACCACAAGACATTGAGCCCCAGAGGGAAATGGAGCAATCTTGTATATCCTTGTGTTTAGTTTAGTCAAATAACATTGGCAGCAAAATCCTCTTTACGGGTTCTTATTAAATAAACCGTTGCAATTTGTAGGGGGAAAAAAATAAGCCAGTTGGATGGAGGAGTCATGAAGTGATGTGTTTCAGGTCCTTCGAGACATTCTCAAGGAGGTACAGAGCAACATGGTGCCCCGCAGCATGCTCAAGGAGTGGGCCCTGCACACGTTCCCCAACGCCACGGACTACTGGACCTTCAGGAAGATGTTCACCATCCAGCTGGCTCTGATTGGCTTTGCTGAGTTCGTCCTGCATTTAAATAGACTGAACCCCGAGATGCTGCAGATCGCTCAGGTAGCGTGGCTTGAACCGCCAGACCCTCTTCTTCCAACTTCTCCCTTCCACTGCTGAGTCCCTAATGCATCTCCTCCTGTGAAATGCAGGACACCGGCAAGCTGAATGTTGCCTACTTTCGATTTGATATAAATGATGCAACTGGGGACTTAGATGCCAACCGTCCCGTCCCTTTCCGCCTCACACCCAACATTTCTGAGTTTCTGACCACCATCGGCGTCTCTGGCCCGTTGACTGCCTCCATGATTGCTGTTGCACGGTGCTTCGCCCAGCCCAACTTCAAGGTGGGTCATGGAGTCGTCCTGTGGGAACCCAGGCCTCAGGTTTCTGCTGAGCTGCTAACAGGACCCAGTGCTGAGGTGGAATCCTGTGGAAAGGCCCTGGGACATTCCCTGTGCTGACGTGTTCAGAATGTCAAGGCTCTCAGTCTAGAGTCCTCTGTGGGACGCCTTCCCCAGCAGTTCTGCTGCCTGTCACCCTCCCTTCCCCCTTGGCACCCCCTCCTGGCATTAGAGGGCAGAGCTTCTCTGTGGGGCTGGAGTGAGGCTGCTCAGACTGCTCAGACTCCAGGGAGCAGGACACCCCGGGCACCCTGGCAAGCGTGAAGCCACCTGAGAGCATCTGGCAGCTCTGTCCATGGGGACAGGACAGCCAAATCTGCCATTTCCAGGGTGCCATCCCTGTGCTTGGCAGTGCACTGGCTGCCTCAGCGGGCTCTCAGTTTCTCCTAGCCCTGTGGAAGCGGAGCTGCCAGGCTGTGGAGGCTGCACGTGAAGTGGGTCCCTCCTGATGCAGCCTGTCCAGCGTCACTCCCAAGGGCTCCGCTCTCTTGATAGTAGTGCTGAGCCAGTGCACCCCGGCGCACACCTGGAATCCCCGCAGCTCAGCGGCTAAGGCAGGAGGGTTGTGAGTTCAAAGCCAGCCTCAGAACTTAGTGAGGCCCTGTCTCAAAATAAGACATAAAAAAGTGCTGGGGGTGTGGCTCGGTGGTTAAGCACCCCAGGTTTCAGTCCCTGGTACCAAAAAAAAAAAAAAAAGCGGGGGCTGAGCCCAGCCTCACCTTCTCTCATGAGTACAGGGAGAGAAGGCCGGGCAGTAGGTGGTGCACGTTATAGGCCTCGGGAGAATCAAAACCAGCAGCCTCACTGCTGGTGGGAGGACTCAGCCTGTTGTGCGTGGCCTTTCCCGCTCTCCGCTCCTTCAGCAGTGTCCACCAGGGAGGGTTCAGAACTCACTGCTGTCCAGAAGGCAGCGCCTGGGAAGGCTTTAAGTTCTCTCAAGTGCCTCACACACCCCCTGCTCTAACTAGTGTCCAGCCGCGCACATCCCTTGGTGCTGCGTGCTGTTCTGGCCACAGCTGTCCACCTGCAGGACTGAGAGAAGGTTCCAGGCCATGGGCGGCTCCAGGAGGGGGTCTGTTCTGACGTGGCGAATTCTTGCCTGGTTCGGGGACGAGGAAGCGCTTGCTCGGGTTGAACTGTTACGCTTCTGCAAACAGCCATAGGATGATCCCTAGGTGGCATTTCATTTGGAAAGTCGGAAGAGGGCTCTCCACCAGAGGGCCTGTCACCACCCTGGGAGTTTGCAGAACGTGGTGGCATTGATGGGATTTTAGCTCTAGCTCTGGGCTCAGATTTCTTAACAATCTGTATTTAGTGAGTGCCTTTAAGTCTCGCTCAGATGCAGGCCATGGTGGGAGCTATGAGTGGCTGTGCTAAAAATCACACTCTGTTGACACGAGAGTAAGGTGCAATAACGCCTGCGACCTGTCGGCTGAAAGTGCCTGCCTGGGGACGAAGCTCCACTGGCCAGGCCCTTCACCTTTGCCCTGCTCCCCACTGGCAGCTGGAGTTACCCTTTTAGACAGGAACCAGGTCTTGCCACACTCTTCCCAAGACCCTCCTGTAAGTCACTGGAGGACTTGGTCAGAGTAAGGGCCACTGACGAGTCGGGCCAGCAGAGCCTGGCGGACACTGGTCTCTGCCCTTGACGCTTGCCAACTCCTTTACCTTTGCCTGTTTTGTGGGGAGGGAACTTAATACTAAGCCCTGCTCACAAATGGGGAGGCTGAGGTACAGGGTCTAAGTGACTTCCCCAAGGCCACCAGGTGGGAGGTGATGGACCTGAGCTACCAACCTGATGTGCTGAGTGAGACCCAGGCAGTAGCCACCTGTTGCTGACCCTCCAAGCTAACCAGGGCAGCATGGCGTCCACGGCCTCGCTCGGCTGCTCTGCCTGTGGCACCCTCACTTCCTTCTGGTCTTGGGTGAGAGCCTCCTGGTGCTCCTGGGAGAACCTCTCCCCGTCCTGCCCACCCTGCCCTGCTCTCCGCAATGCCCATGGCCCCACCTCATGATGTGTAGTTGGTTGGAGTGGGAGCCCATAAGCCAGCACATGGGTTTTCTGTCCTCTTCACTCTTGGCCAGCACTCGGCCGGCCCGCAGATGTGGTAAGTGGAGCCGATCAGGCAAGGCCGCACGTTCCACCTGGACGCTGTTGCCTGGTGCTGCGGAGACTGGTTGGAAGTGTTGTGTGTGGCCACGGCTCCCAGTAGAGGAGGGGCTGTGGTGCCCAGGCTAGGCAGGGCCCTGGTGGCCTGCTGTGGAGCTGCCCTGGGTGTCCCTGGTGAGCAGGAGTCATTGCCTTCTCTTCTTCGCACAGGTGGACGGCATTCTGAAGACTGTGCTCCGGGACGAGATCATTGCTTGGCACAAAAAAACCCAGGAGGACACCTCCTCTCCTCTCTCGGCCGCCGGACAGCCTGAGAACATGGACAGCCAGCAGCTGGTCACCCTGGTGCAGAAAGCTGTCACCGCCATCATGACCCGCCTGCACAACCTGGCCCAGTTTGAAGGCGGGGAGAGCAAGGTGAACACCCTGGTGGCCGCTGCAAACAGCCTGGACAATCTGTGCCGCATGGACCCCGCCTGGCACCCATGGCTGTGACCGCTGGGCTGCCCCACCGTCTGGAATGTGAAGGCGCCTCTCGGGCTCTGTGCCGCTGGCTGCTGTGGCCTCTCTGCCCGCGGGCCGCTGTGGCCTCTGTCTGCCTTGTTCATCTTACTTACAACAGTCTTGCAGGTTTGCCGAGTTGCAGTTATTTTCCTGGAAGTGTGTGTGTGAAAGAAGGGAGCCACACTGTGGCTCGGGCCACTAGAAATGATGGAGCCAAACTTACCTAAGCTTTTTAAACGCCTTTTTAAGGAGCCAGGATCCCTGGCCTGGAGTTTTTGTGAGTTCTTTTTTACGGAGCCCCTCCCTGTGGGCGGCAGCTGGACTGCAGGAGCCAGCGCCGTCTTCCCGCAACTCCCCAGAGCGCCACGCAGCCCTGCTCCTGCGCAAGAGACCCTGGCGGTGCAGGAGAGCCAGAGAATCCGAGCCAGAGCGCCCATCCCCGCCAGCTTGGGGAATCTGCGCGGTGTCCACTGTAGGGAAGGCCCTTCCCCGCTCGAGCACAGGTTTGGATTCGGCGGAGTGGACACCAACCCTGTAGGTTGGCAGCGGGTCTTGGGCTCTTCACTCCTGGCTCAATGTCTCTTAGATCTTTACTATCACTGTACCTGAAAAAAATCATTCTTCCTAATTTAAAAAGAAAACAGCAATGAAAATTTGTCCCTTTAGTCTTCTGTTATGTTCACATTTTTATAAATCTGAGCATTGTTCTAAATTTGTACAGCGTGATTTTTTTAGAATAAATATTTTATAAAAGGGTTTGTCGTCCTGTTTCCGTGAGTTGTTTTTTCTGCCTTGACATCCCTCAGCTCCTCGGGGACTTGGGGCCCCAGGAACAGTGAGGGGTGTGGCTTCTTGGTGAAGGCACAAGCTGCCTGGGCAGGCGCAGCGACCCTGTGGTCACAGGGGCGGGAGTCTGTGCCTGACGTTGGCAGCGCACCCAGTTCCCATGCTTCATGGCTGCTGCTGCGTGGTGTGCACAGAGCTCGCCAAGACCTCAGCTGCTTGGTTCCACCAGCCCCACCCCTTCATCTGGTGTGGACCTGGCCAGGCCAGTCACTCCAGGGCAGCAGCATGGACAGAGCACAGAGCCCCTGACCTGGCGGACACCGGACAGTCTCTGGCACAGGCGATGACACCCATGGGACGGGGAGAAGGCCTCACTCCATTCCAACACGCACTGCGGCCGAGGAGGGCTTCCCACTGAAGTACAAGGTCCCCACGAGGAACAAACGCAACTCTGGGCATGCCTTGTGGCCAGTCAGCAAGGCCACCCTGTGTGCACTCTGGATTCTCACAGCCTTCCTTCTCTTCCCTGGTGACCCTCACTGGCCTGGGTTCTGGGGAGCATGGCTGCTGTCCCCAAGGCAGGTGTCAACCGCGGTTGTGTTGCTGGATGTGACCTGGGTGCAGGCTCCTTTGCAGCAGGGGCTGCAGCTGCGACCCTGGAAGTCCACATTGGTTCCCAGGCCTCAGGAGATAGGTGGACTGTCCACTTGAGAAAAGGGATTTCCAGCTCCGAGGGTGAGTAGCTTGTCCAGGGTCCCAGAGCCAACAGAGGAGACCAGGCTTGAACCTCCTCCAGTTTGACTCCACGTACCAAGCTGTACCCCGGACGCAGTCAGGGGCTGAGGGCCAACTCTGCTGTCTGATGGGACTCTCCCTCTCTGTCTTTGCAGCTAATTTGTGTTTCCCATTTCTTGGTGACAGCTGGCTTCGTCAGACCAGGTCTCGGATTTTGGAGTGACAGGAGCTGTGATTGAGGACTGGTGTCCCAGGTGTCTCACTGGGGCGGTTGCCCTGTGCCCTCGCTGAGCCTGCTGTGCAGTGAGGTGTACACAGAGAGGACCTGGGCTGTCGGGGTGCAGGAGCACTGGCTCCCTACCTTGGAGGGCCAGAGTCACCCGGGGTTCCTTGCCAGGTTCAGCCAATCGTGCCCCAGGCAACACCCAAACCATAGCCAGTGCAGAGTCTTGCCAGGGACGCATCTTCTGTGTTTCAAGAAGAGGAAGGAGTGAGGACCCGGAGTTGGGAGGCCTGGAGCCAGCACCTCCTGACCACGAGTCGGCTTCCTCACCCAGTTGGGGACAGCCCGGTAAAGGGCTCAGTCACAGGCCCACATGTGTTCTAAGGTTCACCAACTATCATTTTGAGGTACTGCTAAGCTTTTGGTTTTTATAGTGATGAAATATACACAACAAAGTTGATCATTTTGACCTTTAAGTGTCCAGCCCACTGGCTTTGAGTAGTTCACACTGCTATGCGGCCATCGCCACGTCCCCTCCAGGCCTTCCTCAGCCTCCCACACTGAAACTGCAACCCTGTCTTCCCCACGCCCAGCTCCTCACCACCACCACCTGCTTTCTGTCACATCACTTGACCACTCTGGGGACCTCATGTCTTGTTGGTGACTGACTGATCTCACATGACGTCCTCAGCATTCATCCTGTTAACAGTGGCGAGGTTTTTTTTGAAAAGCTACATAGTGTCCTTTGGCTGCTTAAGCCACATTTCTTTTATCTGCTTATCATTGATGGACACTTGGGTTGGTTCCGTCCTTGACCACTGTGAATAATGCTGCTAGGGATGTAGGTGGGAGTGTTTGTTTAAGTCCCTGCTTCTAATCCTTGTGGTCACATATGCAGAATTGCGTAATCGTGCAGTGACCACCGTTTTCCAGGGCAGTTGTGCCCTTCATGTTCCCTCCAGGAATACACGAGGCTTCTCGTTCTCGTTTCTCCACACCCCTGGCAACAGTTATTTTCTGGTTTTTGTCTGTATTTTATTTACTTGTTGATGTGGTTCTGGGGATTGAGCCCAGGGGCACTTTCCCATTGAGCTGATCTCCAGGTTTTTTTTGTTTTTGTTTTTGTTTTATTAAGCCAGGGTCTCACTAAGTTGGCAGGCTGGCCTTGAACCTGAGACCCTCCTGCCTCAGCCTCCTGGCTTGCTGGGATTATAGGCGTGCTCCACCCTGCCTGGCTTGACTTTTTTTTTTTTTTTTTAAAGAAGGCATCCTAATGGATGTGAAATTGTATCTCTGGTGGTTTGGATTTGCGTTTTCTAATGAATGATGTTGAACAACTTTCATGTGCTTATTAGCCAGTTAGTTATATATCTTCTATGTCTCGAAGGACTAGGGATGAGAATGAGCCCCAGGTAGATACGTGACTTGGAAATGCTCACTGCATGGACCACCTTTTCCCTCTTGGTAGTATTCTTTTTTGTGCAAATAAAAAAATTTATTTATACATATATATATATATATATATATATATATATATAATTTGTACTGTGGATTGAACCCAGGGCGCTTTAACCAATCAGCCACATCCCTGTCTTTTTTATTCTTTATCTTAAGGTAAAGTCTCCTTGAGTTGCTGAAGCTGGCCTTGAACTTGCCAGCCTCTGAGTCCCTGGGATAGCAGGCAGGGGCCACCGCACCTGGCAGTTTTTCCTTGCAGTGAAGAGCCATTTTGTTCTCTGTCAGCAGAGAACTCTTATTCCCCTGCCTCCGGCCTTGCAGGATTTCTCTTGGAAATCTTCATGGTCTTATTGATCGCTCACATGGGGTGACCTGCTTTTCTCAGCTCTTGCTTTCAAGATGTCCTCTTTGTCCTTCAGCAGTGTGATCGGCGTGGGCCTTGGCGTGGGTCTCTTGGCGTTTATCAAGCCTCTGACTTTCGTGTGTCCCACAATCCCCTGGGCTTGCTCGCTTGTCTCTGTTCCTTTCCCCTTCTCCCCCCCTGCGTAGTGATTTCAGGTGCCGTCTTGGAGCTCACTGGTGTCCCTCCTGCTGGTTGAGAACTGCTGTTGCCCCGTGGTGATGTCACAGCTTCAGTGCTGCAGTTCTCAGCTCCAGGATGTCTGAATGGCTCTTTATCACAATCTCTTTGTTGATGTTGCCATTTTGTTCATGGATGTGTATCTGTGTACAGCCCAGGGTTATGAGGTAAACTGTGGAATGGCTAAAGCTGTGTGTCTGTCTTCAGGGGCGATCTCTGTAGATAGGTTTTGTTCCCCTGAATTTCCCCTGGTTTTCTTGTCTGTATCTTTTGATCGTTCGTTGACAGCTGGGTACTTGAGGAAACCGCCACCTTACCTGTCTCTGCAGGTGGCTCCTCCGGGCTCCTCCTGCGGCCTTTGTGGTTTTGTGTTTGTTTTTATTCTTCCACAGGCACAGCTGCGTCTTGGCTGCTTCTCAAGGGTTAGCGCTTCCTCAGTCGGTCCTCTCCTTGGTGGCCCAGGCCCCGTGTCCTCAGGCCCCTTAAATAAAGTCTATTTGTAACGTAAGCCCCAAAGAATTAAAATTGTTGTCAAGTTTCATTTAAGCACTTGGAGAGTCATTTAACTGTACGTTGGACTGAAGAGAAAATCCAAAATCACCTTAGAGATGACAAGAAATTGCTCTAAGTCAATAGAAGAAACTCATTAAGTAGCAAAACAAAATACTATCATAATGCTAGAAGTAAGACGGAGGTAAGTCAGCATGAAGATCAACATTTTCAGGCCAGGCGTAGTGGCACAGGCCTGTAACCCAGGCAGCCTCAGCAACTTAGCAAGGCGCTAACAGTGAGACCCTGTCTCTCAATAAAATACAAAATAGGGCTGGGGATGTGGTTCAGTGGTTGAGAGCCCCCGAGTTCAATCTCCTATACAAAAAAAAAAAAAAAAGAGAGAGAGAGAGAGAGAGATTCACATTTTGGGGCTGAAGTTGTGACTCAGTGGCAGAGCGCTTGCCTAGCATGTGTGAGGCACTGAGTTTGATTCTCAGCACCACATAAAAATAAATAAATAAAATAAAGGTCCAATAACAACTAAAAACAAAAAAATTAAAGATTCACATTTTGGGGCTGGGGATGTGGCTCAAGCGGTAGCGCGCTCGCCTGGCATGTGCGGGGCGCTGGGTTCAATCCTCAGCACCACATAAAAATTAAATAAAGATGTGTGTCCACTGAAAAACTGAAAAATAAATATTAAAAAATTCTCTCTCTTTAAAAAAATAAAAAAGATTCACATTATCATAATGTGCACTTATAAACCGTATCTTGAGCTGCCCCCAACAGGAGGACACAGACGTGGTGAGCTTACAGGTTCACGCGTAAGTGTCTTCAGTTGCTCATCATGGCTCTGAGAGTCGTCTACCAAGATCCTAACTGGAACCACTGGAGGTCCCTGATGTAAAGTCAGTGGCACTGACAGAAACCACGATTACTTTAGCAGAGAGGTGGCAACACATGGGAAGGGTGGTGGCTCTGGCCCAGGCCGTGCGAACGCCAGGTAGACTCCACTGCCTGGTGTAGACCTTCCCGTGGCCAGTGCAAGGTGTGCTGGGCCAGCAAGGCCCCTGGAGGAGAGTCCTTGGGAGCACTGTCTTCATTTTCCAGAATGTGGGCAGGACTGGGCGCTCTTGCTCGGGAAGAGACAAGGAAGAGGACCAGAGCCCTGCCCATGGGCGTGGCCTGACACTCAGAGGTGGCCGTGGCCGGTGGAGAGTACCTTCTCTGGAGGCCTGAACCTGTGGGGACACTGCTGGGCCCAGCAGCTCACCGTGTCCTTGTACCCTGGCAGTATGGACGCTCTTTCCCCTCCAGAGCCTGGTGTCCACAGGGTTCCTTGTCGGCCACCTCCGCCTCCAGCCAGGGCTTCGCCTGGAACACCCAGGATGCAGGAATTCTCAAAATGCTCTACTTTTTATTCCTTCCTGGTAATTTTTGTGTGAAATCTCCATTTTCTGCTCCTAAGTTATCACGCATATTTCTCTTGTGGAAAATCAGCTGGTGTTGAGAGTGGCTACTGAGGCCATCAGGGTGTCTGGGAGAATTGTGGTCTCTTTGCCCGTGTCCAGCTTGTCCCATGTGTGGCTGACCTTTGAAATTGCTGCAGGTAGTCTCTCCACAGGAAACGCACTTTGGTTGAATATCCAGCAGATTCCTTCCCATACCTGGTGGACTTTCTGTCAGAACTTAATACTTTGGGCTGGGCTGTGGCTCAGTGCTAGGTGCTCGCCCAGCCTGCACGAGGCCAGATGGAAAAAGAGAACTCGGTACGTTCTGCTTCCTACTCTGTTTTGACCACAGTGGAAACATTTTGTGGTGGACTTTTAATGTGGTCTTTGTTTGGGTTTTTTTTTTGTTATTTGTTTTCCTTTGTTTATTTTGGTACCAGGGATTGAAACCAGGGTGCTTAATCACTGAGCGACATCCCAGCCCTTTATATTTTGAGATGGGACCTTGCGAAGTTGCTGAGTCTGGCCTTGATCCTCCTGCCTCAGCCTCCTGAGGCGCATGGACCACCGTGCCCTCCTTAATGCAGTCCCTTAATGGCACCAGTATCTTTATTGCTCTTCGCTATTTCAGCATATATTTAGTTACTTATTTTTAACTAAATATATGAAAAAAAAAAAAAGAATATAATCCTCTCGTCAGTTTTTTCAGAAGACCCTTCTGCTCGACTGAGGGCTCTGTTTCCTGAGTAGCTGTTGTGTCCAGGTCTGAGTTCCCGCCAGGAGCTCTGCAGGGACTGGCTGCTGCCTCCTGGGCCCAGCATACATTGATCCTGTCTCAGTGGCAGCAGGGCTGACCCAGGGCTCGGCCACCCCCCCACCCGCCTCAGAGTCACCAGGAGGCCACCCTCGGGCTGCTTGGGCCTGTTCACGTCTGTGTATTCAGTACACCTGTCCCCTCTTCTCTCCTGACCTTGGGCTTCTTTTGACAGCAGCCTTGTGCTTCCCCGAAGTCCAGAATTTTGATTGGAGTCTTTCTGATGCCATCTGAAGTTGGGCTCCTCCCTTTGCTGAGTTTCGCAGGCTGCTTAGTTGTGGTCGCTGCAGGGTGTGCTGGAAGGCGTCTCATGAAGGCCAGACCTTCTCACACCGCCTTCAGCTCTTCTAGACTTGGTTATTTAGTTCTTTGCTGCGCCCCTCCTCTGACTCAGGCAATGGCAAGGCCCTACTGAGGTGGATGGCGCAAGGCGTCCATCCTCTGGAGGAGCACAGTATGTTTCTGGGAATGGGCTGATTTGTTTTTGTATTCCTTTAATAAGTATAGTTGCAATTTCTCATATGACCATTAAGTATGAAGGAAAAAAACATGACTTTCCCAATTAATGCAACTACTTCTAAAGAATAGATCTGTTTGCTCTAAATGCAATGATTCAGCTGTGGAGTGTAAATTATTAATGTCTAATGAAAAACTCCCTGTATTCCTGTCAAGGAAGTTTTTGAGAAATCAAATTAAAATCTAGAGAAGAAGAATTAATGTTAAGAAGACAGACTAGTGCTTGGTATTGGGCAATTTGTTCTTGTTCCTGTGCACAATGGTTTGTGCTCTTACTCTTGTTTGATTAAAATTAATAACAAGTTAACCACTTGCCGTAATCATGGCACCGGTTCCAGTCAGTAAGTCAAGAAAGAATAGTCAAGGTATAGGTCAATAGTCTGGGACATTTCTAACTATTATTAAAAGCTAACTAAGCAGAAACAGCTCAAAGCAAAACACGAACTGAAAGGAAAAATGCTTGCTTATGCATAAGCCAAGATACATTCTTCTAATTGTAGCTGCGTAATACTTTGTTTCTTTGAATAATGATTCCTGTTTTGTAACCACAAAGCACTGTGAGCCTGCCAAAATGAAAAGTATATATGACTAACTTCACAAGTAAAGATTGGGATTCAGCACCTTCACTTTGGTGTCTGTGTTGTTTCTCCACCCCCACTTTCACCGACTCCTCATCATCTGTTAGTCTCCTGAGACCCCCTGTTGGAGCTGGACTCCGACAGTTCTTTGCAAAACTCTTGACTTTAAGCCCAGTGAAGATTTGGGACTTTCCCACTGGTGGCCTCGTGGTACATTTCTTTTGGTCTTTCTCCCTGCCTGGCTACCCCAATATTGCCCTGGGGGACTCAAGCGTGTCCCTCCCTCCAAAGGGCAGAGGCTCTGGTGGCAGCTCCTAGGCAAACAGACTTTCATGATGACAAATGAAGGACAGCCCTCACTGTCACCACCACTGTGTGAGACGGAGGGCATGGCTTGCTGCAGTCTCCTGTAGCAGTGTCACTACCTGGAACCTTGTCCCCAAGGCAGCACAACACAGCACTGCAGTTGTTGACAAGCAGGTGGTGGTTTCTCATCTGCTGGATGAGAACAGGCCCCTAGGAGGCAGAGGTGGCATTCGGGACTCGAGCTGCCCACCTGACTCTCTCAGGAGTGCCTGCCCACAGTGAGTGGAATAAGGGACAGAGTCAGGGGCAGCCCTGTTAGAGGGTCGAGGCGGCATCTGGGAGAGACCAGGGTGCTTGGATGTACTGGGGTCTGGTCATCAGCATCCATCCAGCGCCCCGCTCCCCAGCAGCGCCTACCTTAGCGCCTGCCACACTTGGCCAGAGCCAGAGCAGGGCCTCAGGAACAGGAGGCTGCCCAGGAAGGTGCATGGAGCAGGGAAGGCTGCAGGACCCCAGGAGAGCAGAGGTGGAGAGCAGAGCCCTGGGCAGGGTGGGAAAGTGACAACTCGCTCATGTTACAGAATTTCGGAGAGGACTCAGGGATGCAGGCCTGTGATCCCAGTGACGCAGGAGACAGAAGCAGGAGGATAGCAAGTTCACGGCCAGCCGAGGCCACTTAGACCCTGTCTTAAATTTGGGGCGTAGCTCAGGAGTGGACGGCTTGCCTAGCACGTGCAAGACCCTAGTTTCAATCCACAGTATTACCAAAAAAAAAAAATAAGGGGGACTAAATGCAACACAGGAGCAGAAAGGTCTGTCCAAGTCACCCAGCACTGCCTGTGTCCAGGGCATCGGGCAGCAAGAAAGCCTGGTCAGGCAGGGGCAGCAGGGCTTCCCAGCTCTCGGGCAGGGTGAGGACACACGTCCCGGTGGCCTTTCTCTGCAGGGCAGGTGTGTTTCTCTGGACTTGCTGTGGTCTGCGCCTGGGCTGCTTGTCCAGCATCACCAGACCTCCCAGGGCAGGAGGTCATTTGGGGTCTCATTCTCTAGTCAACCTTGTTTTTCTAGAACTTTTGCTTCCTGTATCATTCCCTCTTCTTATTTATGTGAATCTAATTTTGTAGGTAAGACAACAGAGGCCCAGTCATGCCCTAGAGTTCCAGCTGTGACCTGTGGACTGGATTCAAGACCCTCCCAACTCTCCTGCTCCCACAAAGTCGCCAAGGACAGAGCCTCCATCCCTGGGGGCTCAGGAGCATGGCCGTGCCTATGCCTGGAGACTGGTTCTGGTAGGTGCCAGCAGGACCAGGCTGAGAGCCATTGGGCAGCTGAGAGCCCTTGCCTGGTCCCCTGTGTTCCCCAGGGGCCGCCTGGCTGGGTGGAGATGCTGAGCCATCACCCGGTTCCCACAAGAGCTTCTGCCATGGAGAAGAGACACAGACGTGGTGGAGTTGAGTGGCCCTGCCTGCTACTCTGACCACAGGTGCACCAATAGGCTTGGAGACAGAGAGCTGGTGACTCCCTCGGGATGTCTCACCTGCATGGTGAGCCCCTTGCCTTCAAGGCTGTGGTCTCAGAAAATGGGGCCTTGGGAGGTGATTGGATTATGAGAGAAGAGGAGTCCTTGAGAACGGGGTTTGTGCCCTTAGATAAGGGGCCCAGAGAAACCCTTACCCCCTCCAGGGGAGGACACAGTGAGAAGACACCAACCAGGACCCAAGAAGCGGCCCTCACCAGACACCAAACCTGCTGGAGACTTGACCTTGGACTTGTCAGATATCAGAACTGTAACAAAAACATCTGCTGCTTTCCAGCCTCCCGCGTTCTGCTCCTTTTGGAAAGGAGCATGGACTTGCATGTATGAGAGTGACAGCCGTGATTGACAGGCCCTTCTCATAGAACACACAGCCCTGGGAATTACGTGGGCGAGCCTCAAGTTTACAAACAAGGAAACTGAGGCACCAGTTAAATAATGTGTCCAGGGTCGAGTAACAAAGCCAGGAATTGGTCCCAGGTTCCAGCTCTGCCTTTGATAACGTCATGACATAGACGTGGAAAACATCTGTCCACATTCGGATCTGGGTGTGATCATCAGGTAAAACACGGGAGCCGGAAGCTGTTAGTGCAGCTGCCCTCAGGGGCACAAAGCTCGTGTTGGGAGATCAGAGGGTGAAGGAACAAACTCGATGTCTCAGGATAGCTGGCAGCTAGGCCGGGAGGTGAGGGGCAGGCAACAGGGGCCGACTTCACAGGAAAAAAAAGTGAACTTGGGAGAAACTGCCTGTTGGTCCTTTGTACAGTGATGCCCTCCTGGGACACTGAGAGGAGGCAGGAGCCACCGCTCCCCAGCGACACGACCACCAGGAGCACAGCAGACACGGTGGTGCTGAGCAGTGAGGCTGGGGAGAGGTGATTGGGGCTTTCCAGTGGAGGATGTGCGTGTCGGAATGTGGCCTCTTCATAGCAAGCATCTTTTTAAAACTTGAGCACCCACAACACCGGGATCAAAACCTGAAAATATTCTGAATTGTAAAAACCGTGATGAACCAGACACCTGTCTGTCATCTGGAGCACAGTGTCCCCTCAGAAGCGGAGCACAGGACTAGTCCACTGAGTCTGGATACACTGTGTTCCTGTGACTGTTCCCAGGAGGGAGATCAAAATAAACATGACCAGAGTTGTTGAGAGCCACAGCCGAAGGGGCCCCAGCAAACTTTCAGACTGCCAGCTGATGATTGGCTCACAAAGGCCCCAGCAACTTCTAGCTGATTGGCTCCTCTGCGGTGATGCTCATTGGGCTGTTTCCCTGCCCTTTCAGACTACGGAGCTGCTCATTTGGGGGACATTTTTGGCTCTGCCCACGCGACCCAGCCAATCGGCCTCAAGAGCAGGAGGAGTGGGGGAGGTTGAGAGGCTTGTGGGAAGCCGGTGGTGGCAGTTGGGCTCTGAAGGTTTTTCCTGAGGAGCTGTTTTGTTTGGCCTGTGTGGTTCTAAAAATAAAGTTCGTTTCTTTTGACAAGTGGCTCCTGAATTGTGCCCAGCCAGACTGTGGCACAGAGTGACACCAGAAAGATGGCAGAGCTGGCACCAAAGCTCTCTCCACCACTTCAGCGTAGACTGACAGGGTCCCCAGAGGTGACCAGCTAACAGCCAGGTGAGCAATAAGGACTTCATCCTACCAATATGAGGCTTGGTGTTTTGATCACCAGGAGCAGACACGGGCAGGCTCTGCCACCTCCCCTGCCCCAGCCTGAAGTGGCTTCCCAGTCTAGAGGAGTGGCCTCCCTTGTTTGGGAGCCAGACATTTAAGGAATGAAAAGCAACTGTGTGGGCAACCTCTGTGACCTGAGGGTGGCTCCAGCCAACAAGCAGGAGGAGGCCAGGTCCCTCAGTCACAGCGGGAAGGCAGGCTGTGCCTTGGCTGCAGCTGCAGGGTAATTCAGCATATTTTTCATCAGAAACACTGGGAGCCCTGGCAACAAGCTGATCATGTTCAAAATGCTGAAGGGGAAAAAAACTATCAGCAATTCATACCCAGCAAAACTGTCCTTTGAAAATGAGAAATTAAGACATTCCTAAGTTAATGTCCATTAGCGCTTCCTTGCAGGACATGATGGAGACCCTCAGGTTGAAATACGGCCTAGGGCTCCTAGTCGAGGTGACCATCAGCCAGCTGGAGAGCCGGGATTCAGGCAGTGGGGACACTACTCTGTGAGGTGGGTGAAAGAGGGATTGCACTAATACTCAATTTTGGACAGTGTCTTGGAGACTCGGGAGTTTGGGTACATTAAACAGAGAGACTCCATTGGATCCCAGCTGGGAGTACCAGAGCCTTAGAGGCCCTGGCTCAGCACAGGGAGAATGCAGAGAAACTCAGAGTTAGTACAGAAAGTCCCCAGATCAGACAAGCAGCCTGCCCACAGCTGACCCAGAGGCTGCATTGTCCCTTAGAGGTGAAAAGCCCCCCATCCTCACCTGGCCACGGGAACTGAGGCAGCCACACTGCGCTGCTGCTGCACAGACGGCTGCAGTGTCCCTGCAGGTGCCTGCCGCAGGACCTGCCATCCCTCGAAGGTGAAAGCAGGACAGGCTCAGAGATTTAACCCAGGGGGTTCAAGTCAGAAAAGCAAAGGGGAGCCCAACTTGCTTTCCCCTTGACTCTGGTGGCTCCGGTGTGCCGCAGTCTGGCTGGGCACAAATCACGAGCCACTCAAGCAGGAACAAACTTTATTTCCGAACTCCTTCAAACCACACTAACCGGCCTTCCCCCAGGACACACCACACACCAAACGGAAATCCCCCCTCCGGCACTTCCCCAACCAACACGAACTCCCCAGAGGAATCCCCGCAAGAACTCCAAAGTAGCGCGGAGCCTGAGGCGGACATGAGGGATCTAATATACAATTGAATACACAGCTTAACATAACCATCATCATCTCAATGGCTTGCTGGTCACCTCTCAACCACTCTGTTCTGGCAAAAATGCCATGCGTCATTCTGACTCGGCTATGGCTCTCAGCACCCGTGACCAGCTGAAGCGGGTCGGGGATCTGCACAGGAGGTGGGTGGACATGTTTGGGGACTAAGCCTGGGAGGCTGCAAAGGCTGTGTGTGGGCAGCAACCAGGGTGAAGGTTGGGCTCCCCGGCCCTGGGAGTAGGATCCCAGGGAGGCTCCTGAGATCCAGATCTCTGCTGGGAAGCAGAGCTGCCCGGCCCTGGGTGTGCTGACCTTACTTCACCAGAATGGTCACCACCCAGCAAAAGCCCCACCTGGGGGACTCCATTCAGAACTCTGCAGGCCCCACGGGGAGTGGGGGGGCCTGGCCTGTGCAGACAAAACTAGCGGGCAATGCTTCTCCTCCCACCCTTCCTCACACTGCGGAGAAGAGAAGCTGAGAATTTTTGAACTCCAACTGGCAATTTGGTGAGCTACACAAAAAGAAGGGCTTAACAGCCCCTGGCCCTTACTCTTCCGCTGGGCTGGGCTCAGGTAGTTGGGCAGAGACCATGTTTATTCCGCCCCAGTGGAACAGGCTCCTTAATTGCTCATTAGGAATCTTCTCTTTTCCGTGTGCGCTCGCGCATGTGCTGATTGGTTCATGGACATGTTTCTTTTTATTCTCACTTGTAGTATTTTTAAAATGCAGTCTTGCAAGGGTTAGAGTTTGGTCAGAATATTTTGGTTTTGTGTTGTGCTGTTAACAGCCAAATTCTATTGCTCTTTCATTCTTTTTTACTTCAAGTTTTTCTCCTTCCTTATAACAGCCACATCCTACATCTCTTCTGCATTCCTTGGGTTCATTTTTTTTTTTTTTTTTAAAGAGAGAGTGGGAGAGAGAGAGAGAGAGAATTTTTTTTAATATTTATTTTTTTTCAGTTCTCGGCGGACACAACATCTTTGTTTGTATGTGGTGCTGAGGTTCGAACCCGGGCCGCACGCATGCCAGGCGAGCGCGCTACCGCTTGAGCCACATCCCCAGCCCAAAATTATTTTTTTTAATTTTATTTTTTTTGGTGGTGCTGGGGATTGAACCCAGGGCCTTGTGCATACAAGGCAAGCACTCTACCAACTGAGCTACAACCCCAGCCCCTCCTTGGGTTCATTTTTTGACGTTGAACTCCTTTCTACCTTCCTGTCACATTTTCTCTTAATCAACTGAATTCTTGCCGTCTTTTAGCACTAGTTGGTTTACATAGTGCTTGCCCCATCATTACTGCTGTGGATGCCAGAGTTGACACCCGTTGTTTGATTTAATGCCACATATTATACATGGTTACCTATGGCAATTGCTGTCATTTCTGCTTTTTGTGGTAATTGACATTGTAGACATCAGAAGGAACTAAGAATTTAGTTTAATGCTTTATATTGTTTGCATTGGTTGTTGCAGTTATTCGTTGTCCCCTAATCTGAGAGATACTGGAAACCTACAGGGACACTACAAGTTCACGGGGTAGAAACTCTGCTGAACTAAACCGAAAGACAGCGCATCTGCTCTACACACAAATTAATTACACTCAATCTTCAGCTGTACTTTAACACAAAGAGTAGAAGAGACAAAACCCCAAACTAATGACCAGGCCCCAAGTACAAAGAGCCAGGGGTGGGCCCCCAGGTTCCCGCCTACAGCAGAAATGGGGAAATAACACAAAGACTGTGGATCCCACTCTGGCAAGGGGATCACAATCCAGATCGCTCCAGGACTCGAGCAACTGAAGATGGTGCCTAAAAAAAAGAGGTGGAGGAATCCAGTTGACACACAAGACCAAGACCTCTGAGCACCTGAGAAAACAGGCAAACAAATCCCCCAACAAGGGAACTCACTGATAGTGAGGTAGACAAAAACCCAGAGAAAGATTATAAAATACTGATTATCAAAATGTTCAATGAAAAGAGAGCAATTACAGGAGATGATAGACCATTTTAATAAAGAAATAGAAATAGTGAAGAGAAACCAAGCAGGTCTTCTGGAAATGAAAGACAAGATCAATCAAATTTCAGACTCACCTGAAGGTATCAACAAAGGACAAGATGATGTAGAAAACAGAACCTCAGGCATTGAAGACAGAACTTCAGGCATTGAAGATAGGCTGTAAAGGGGAAAAAATTATGGAACTTGACCAGAAATCAGAACTCTGGGGCAACTTTATATGACCTGAGAATCATTAGGATAGAAGAGAACATGGAGATACAAACTAAAGGCGTAAAGAACATTCTCAATGAGATGGTTACAGAAAACTTCTCCCATATCAGACACAAGGTAGACATCAACATACAGGAAGCTCGTAGGCCGAATGAGAAGTTCACTGAGACCAGCATGATCAAAATGCCTAACAAGGGAAGAATAGTAAAACCTGCAAGAGAGAAACAACAGCTCACATGTTGAGACAAACAAGGCTCCCTTCTGATTTCTCTGCTCAAACCCTAAAATCAAGGAGGGCCTGGAATGAGATATTCTAAGCCCCAAAAGAAAACAACTGTCAGCCAAGGTTACTATACCTAGCAAAAGTTAAGGGGGAAAGACATTCCATGGCAAGATAAACTAAAAAAAACTCAGAAGTAGCAAACCAGCACTACAAAGATAAACTTCACACAGAGGAATGAAAAAACAATTCTCAAAGCCCACACAGGAAGTTCAACAGAAGAGTAATCCACTAAGTGAGAATCAAGACAGGATAAAATATAGCAAAAAAACAAAATGGCAGGAAACCACAAACACATGTCCATACTAATAATGCTGAATCAAATACACAGATCAGCAGACTGGATCAAAGAACAAAGTCCAACTATTACGATTTACAAGAGACCCACAGGCAAAGACACCCACAGGCTGAAGTAAAAAGGATGGCAAAAAATATTCTGGGCATATGGTTCAAGAAAACAAGCAAGAGTATCTATTCTCATATCTGACAAAGTAGATAGATTTCAAAGAAAGGCTGATGTTTTCAAGATGGCGGAATAGAGGAGGCCGCTTTCCTGCCTGTTCCAAGGCGTGAAACCAAGAAAGCAGACAGGCAGCTTCTCAGCAAGTGAGGTCCTAGAAACCTTCAAGGACATAAGTCCATGGTAGAAATTCTATTGCCTCAGCTCCATACTGTTGAGAGATGGTTAGACACACAAACAACATGAAGAAGCAAGGGAACAAATCACCCCCCAAAACCAAGATACTCCAATAACAGAATCCATCAACACCACAGTGGAAGAGATGTCAGATAAGGAGTTCAGAACACACACTGACCTGTGTAAACTGACCTGCAAAGTAAAGGACGGTATAAAGAGTGAAATCAGAAAATACAGGAAGTGAAAGATCAATAGAGATTCTAGGAGGAAAAAGACAAGCAAAAATCCTTGAAATGAAGGAATCACTAAACCAAATTAATAATTCAAAGTATATCACCAACAGACTAGGTCACTTGTAAGACAGAGTTTCAGGCAATGAAGACAAAATAAATAATCCTGAAAACAAAGTTGACCATGGAGAAAAGGTGTGAGAGACGAAGAAATATGGAATAACCCAAAAAGACCAACTTTAAGATTTATTGGGATAGATGAAGAAAGAAATTAAAGGGATACAAATAGGAAAAGAACTCACACTATCCTTATTTGCTGATGACATGAGCTTATATTTAAAGACCCAAAAAACTTCACCAGAAAACTTACATAAATGAATTCAGTAGTAGCAGGATATAAAATTGACACCTATAAATCATGTTCCTATACATCAGTGATGAATCCACTGAAAGATAAATTAGGAAAACTATCCCATTCACAATGCCTCAAAGAAAATAAATTATTTGGACATCAATCCAACAAAAGAGGTGAAAGACCCCTACAATTAAAATTACAGAACACTAAAGAAAGAAATTAAAGACCACCTTAGAAGATGGAAAGATTTCCCATGTTCTTGGACAGGGAGAATTAATACTGTCAAAATAGCAATACTACCAAAAGTGCTATAGAGATTTAATGCAAATTCCTATTAAGGTTCTAATGATGTTCTTCATAGAAATAGAAAAAGCAATCATGAAATTCATTTGGAAAAATAAGAATCCCAGAATAGCCAAAGTAATCCTCAGAGAGAAAAGTGAAGCAGGAAGCATCACAATACCAGACTTCAAATTATACTACAGAGCTATAGTTTAAAAAAAAAAAAAACTGGCATGGGCCAGGTTTAGTGCTGTATACCTGTAATCCCAGTGACTCTGGAGGCCTCTGAAGCAGGAGGATCACAAGTTCATAGCCAGGCTCAGCAAAAGCAAGGGCTGAGCAACTCAGTGAGACCTCTGTCTCTAAATAAAATACAAAATAGGGCTGGGGATGTGGCTCAGCATATTTAGTGACACAGTCACATCAATGTTCAAATAGTTCAATTCACAATAGCAAAGTTATGGAACCAACTTAGGTGCCCCCCCATAGATGTATGGATTAAGAAAATGTGTTATATATACACAGTGGAATGTTACTCAGCCATAAAGAAGAATGAAATTATTGCCCTGGAGACTCTCATGCTAAGTGAAATAAGCCAATCCCAAAGAATCAAAAGCTGAATTTCTCTTTTATATGTAGATGCTAACTGAAAATAAGAGGGTGGACTAGGGAAGAATAGAGGTACTCGATTAGATAGAGAGGAGTGAAGGGAGGAGAGGGGTATGGGGGTAGGTAGAATGAATCGGACATTATTACCCTATGCACATATATAATTACATGACCAGTGTAACTTTACATCAGGTACAACCAGAAGAATGGGAAGTTATACTTCATGTATTATGATGTGTCAAAATACAGTCTAGTTATACAGACATGTATAACTAAAATGAATGAATGAATGAACAAATAAATAAATAAAAGAGACAAAGGAGGACATTACATCTTAGCAAAGGGAACAGTCCAACAAGAAGATAAAACCATAGTAAACTCAAAGAATTCAGTAAAGTAGCAGGATATAAAATTAACCACCCATAAATCAATTGTGTTCCTATACATGTTGATGCACCCAATTACTCCACCAGATTTCTAGAGCTTAGAAATGAATTTAGCAAAGTAGGTCATAAGATCAACACCCATAAATCAATAGCTTTCCTATACTCCAAGAGTGATTCAGTCAAGGAAGAAATCAGGAAAACCATTCCATTCACAGTAAACCACCCCCCCCCAAAAAAAAAAAAGAAAAAACTTGGAAATTAACCATGGAGGTAAAAGAATGAAAATCATAGAAAATGAAGAATGAAATGAAAATCATAGAACACTGAAGAAACTGAAGCCCTTAGAAGATGGAAAAACAATCCATGTTCTTGAACAGGCAGAATTAATACTGTCAAAATGGCCATATACAAAAGCAATATACAGATTCAATGCAATCCCCATCGAAATACCAATGACATTCTTCACAGAAATATTTAAAAAAACTAATTATTAAATTCATTTGGAAGAATAAAAGAACCAGAATAGCCAAAGCAATACTCAGCAAGAAAAGTGAAGCAGGAGGCATCCCAACACCTGATATAAAACTACACTCCAGAGCTGTGGTAACAAAACATAGCACTGTCATCAAAATAGACATGATGACCAGTGGAACAGAACAGAAGACAGGAAGAAATCTAGAGCCATCTGACATTCAGCAAAGGTGGCAAAATAATATCTTGGAGAAAAGATGGTCTTTTTAACAAATGGTGCTCTGCTAGGAAAACTGGTTGGCTATATGTAGAAAAATGAAATCAGACCCCCATCTTTTACCCTGTAGCAAGCTCAAATTGAAATAGACCAAAGATTTAGAAATTAGGTCTGAAAACTTACAACTGCTAGAAGAAAACATAGGGCCAACATTCATCCATATAGGTGCTGGTATAGAAATTCCTTAACAAGACGCCCAAAGCACAAGAAATAAAATCAACAATCAATAAGTGAGATGCCATTAAACTAAAACGCTTCTGCACTGCTAAGGAAACAGGAGGTTAGGAGAGCCTACAGAATGGGAGGAGATCTTGGCTAGCTCCTCCTCCAATGGGGGATTAATATCCAGAATATACAAAGAACTCTACAAAAAATGAATAATCCAACCAACAAGCAGGCAAAAGAACCAAAAAGAAACTTCTCAATAGAAGAAACGCAAAAGGCCAATAAATACATGAAACAGTGTTCAACATTTCTAGCAGTCAGGGAAATGCAACTCAAAACTACATTAAGATTCCCTCTTGCTCCAGTTGGAATGGCAATGATCAAGAACACAAACAACAATGCTGGCGAGGTTGTGGGGAGAGGAACACGTGTACATAGTACTAGTTTGCAGTCCTACCAACAACCACTCTGGAAAGCAGTTTGGAGAATCCTCAAAAAACTAGGGATGGAACCATTGTGTGACCCAGCTATCTCACTCCAATCAGCATACTACAGTGACACAGCCACATCAGTGTTTAGCTAAATTATGGAATCAACCCAGATGTAGGTGAATGGATTAAAAAATTGTGATATACATATGTGTGTGTATACATGTATGTATGTACACACACACACACACACACACACACAAAGGAGTTCTCTCAGCCATTAAAAAGAATGATATTATTGGGGCTGGGGATGTGGCTTAAGCGGTAGCGCACTCGCCTGGCATGCATGCGGCCCGGGTTCGATCCTCAGCACCACATACAAACAAAGATGTTGTGTCTGCCGAAAAACTAAAAAATAAATATTAAAAAATTCTCTCTCTCTCTCTCTCTCTTAAAAAAAAAAAGAATGATATTATGGCATTTTCAGTAAAAGGATAAAAATGGAGACTATTACTCTAAGTAAAATTAACCAAACTCAGAAACTCAAAGGTTGAAAGTTCTCTCTCATATGTGGAAGCTAGAGTAAAATAAGAGAGAGGAGCAGGTAAGGGCAAGATTTCATAAAGAACCTAATCAAATACAAAATCACAGGTGAGTGAAAGGAAGCCTATCTAGTAGAGAAGAAGGGGAGGGGGAAGGACGGGGGGAAAGGGAGCTGAAATCAACTTGAGTGCCTGAGTATGTAGGGATGAACCCAACTACTACTATGTATAACCATAAAGATCTAATTTTTTTTTAAAGTTATATGTGATTCTGCAATCTGTATTTGGGATAAAAATGGGAGTTCATAACCCACTTGAATCAAATGTATGAATATGATATGTCAAGAGCTTTGTAATGTTTTGAACAACCAATAAAAAATAAATAAAAAAAGTTATGGTGACAAAAAAATAAAAGCAGCACTAGACAGTAACTCAAAGCTGTAAGAAAAAAAATAACAATCTGCAGTATATAGATGGGCAATTATAAATGCTAGTATTATAATTTTGGTTTTTTTATTTATACATGATTCACAAAACAAATGCATTAACAAGTGCTAACATGTTACTGGTGACGCAGTGCATTATAAAGTAATTAGTGACATCAGTTAGCAGTAAGGGGAGATGCTAGGAGCAGAGGTTTTGTGTGCTATTGAAGTTCAGCTGGTATAATTCAGATTTGAGTGTGTCATGTTAGCATGCTAGGTGTAATATCATCTCCATGTCATTATACAAAATGAACTAGATCAAAAAAATGATGGAGAGAAACAACCCGCACCCATCTCCAGTTGCCCCTACCTGTAATTACTGAAGTAGATTAAACTTTTCCAGTCAAGAGACTGGAGATGGCAGATGGAAAACTCAAGGCCTTCATTCCCCTATGGAAACGCCTTCCTAGGAGCTCTGGAAAGTCAAGGCCTGCCACAGGGAGGTGAGCACCCCAGCCACAGTCAAAACGGAAACTTTGTAGCATTTTTATTGACCCAATTCCTAGCTTCCTCTCTTGCACCACAAGGAAGGAAGGCAACAGAACTTACTTGCAATGTCTCAGCTTCTCTGTGGGCTTCCCAAGGGGCTGGTTTCTGTTTCCTGACTTACCTTAGCCAGGAAACATGGCATGGTTCAGATTGCAGGCTGGCAATGCCTCGGAGGACAGTGGCAGGCGCCACCACCTAAGAGCTGCCAGGGGACTACAGAGCTTGGGTACCTGGGACAGGAGACTGGGCAAAGGACCTCAAGAAGTGCAGGTGAGAAATTAAGATGTTTAAAAGCAGCTATGGATACGGGTACCAGCGAAAGAGGGTGCTGACACAGAGGCCCAAAGCAGAGCATGTGTTCAGAAAGGACCCTAGACTAGGCCATCACCTTGGCGATACTACCTGTCAGAACACCCCCTGCTAATGAGTGAAGGTTTCCACACCTCTCTTCAGACTTAAGACATGACTGTTTTTTCAGGTGCCTCATTTTCCAAACACTAGATCTCAAGGAATCCCAATAAATGGGAAAAACATGGCTCATTCAAAGGGACAAAATTTATCTCAAGAAATATTCCTGAGAAAAACAAAACCATCAGACTTGTTAGAAAAGACTTAAATGATCTTAAATATGCTCAGAGAGGTAAAGGAGACCACAAAGAACTACAGAATCAGGACAGTGATGTATGAAAAAATTTCAACAAAGAAACAGCAATTCTTAAACAGAAACAAGCAAATTCTGGAGCTGAAAAAATACAGTAACAATTCAAAAGTTCAATATAGTGGTTGAAAAGCAGGTTTATATATGTAAAAGAATCAGTAAACTTTGAGAAATTCATTTGAAATCATGAGATTGAAGGAGTAAAAAATAAAAAGAGAAGAAAAGTAAAAGAACCCAAGGTGCCGTCCAAGAAGACCAATTTGGCATTATGGAAATTCCAGAAAGAGAACAGAGAGGAAGGAGCACAGTGCTCACTTGAAGAAATAATGGGAGAAAACTCCCCAAATTTGACAAAAGCAATGGACATGCAAAAGAAGCTCAATGAATTCCAACAAGGCAAACCCAAAGGGACCTAGAGCAAACCCTGAAGAATTAAAGTGTGAAATAATAGAGCTGTACAACAGTAGGAGGCTTCTTACCCACTTCCAATGATGACTGAAACAACTAGACAGATACAGTCAGTATAGAAATGCAGGTCTTGAGCACCTCCACAGACCCACTGGACTAACATACACAACACCCCACCAACAGCAGCAAAATACACCACCTTCTCTAGTATACATGGAAGGTTCTCCAGAAAAGACCATAAGACAACTCTCACTGAGTTTTAGAAAACTGAGATCATATGAAGCATTCAATTCCGATGACAAGGGAATAAATCTAGAAATCATTAAGAAGGAAACTGGGAAATGCAGAAATATATAAAAATGAATCAAAGAGCCAAAGAATAAATCACCTGAAGACAACTGAAAACGAAGACAGAACCCACCAGAATGCACGGGTGCAGCCACGGCAGTGGGGAGAAGGCAACTGCGGCCGAAATGTGTATATCAGCAAAGGAGAAAGGTCTCAAGTGAGGAGCCTCCTTTACACCTCAAAAAAAACAGGAAAAAACTAGACCCAAAGCTAGCAGAGTGTGGGTGGGTGTGAGCAGGAAAGTAGAAAACTGTTGAGAGCCAAGGCTGGTCAGAATGACGCCTGGCATTTGCCAGAGGGAATGTTTGAACTGTGACGCCAGCGAACCATTGAGATGATGATTTGAGTTAAGCTATATATAATTGCTGTGATGCTGGATTGATTGTATTGTATATTTGACCTTTACTGGTGGGCAATGGGGCGGCTCTTGCTACTTTACTGGCGGGCAGTGGGGCGCCTGCTACTTTGGAGTTCTCGCGGGGATTCCCGGAGAGTTTCCATTGGTTGGGGAAGTGCCGGAGGAGGGATTTCCGGTGTGGAGGGTTTCTGGAAGGGCCTCTTGGGTGGCGTTGGAGGAAAAGCGCGCGTGCAGTGCCGGTGAGAGTTGAAATAAAGTAGTTGCCGTTTGAACCTACAAGGCTTTGTGGCGACTCGGCTATTCGTTCCCAGCCAGACTGCGGCAGTCCGCGGAGTCCAGAGTAATTCTTTGAAAAGATCAACAAGATTGGAAAAGCTTTAGCTTGATGACGAAAATAAGAAACAAATCAGTTAAAATTAAAAAAGACATTATTTCCAATTTTACAGAAACAAAGCTGAGGGTACTGTGAACCAACTACATGCCAACAAATGGCTCACCTAGACCAAGACGGCACAAGTCAAAACCTGATGGAAAAGGAGTGATGGGAGATTTTTTATTACTGACCCAAAGAAAAGCCCAGGACCAGATGGCTTCACTGGGGAATTCTATCAAACATTAAAGAGTTGATACCAATTCTCAAACCTTTCCAAAGAACTGAGGAGGAGAGAATGCCTCCCAAATTATTTCATGAAGCCAGCATGACTCTGACCCCAGAGCCAAAGACATGAAGAAAGTACAGACCAATATCCCTATGAAGAGAGATGGAAGAATTCTCAACACTGTGTTAACAAAGGGAGCCCAAAAGCATATTAAAAAGAATTACTTACGACGACTAGGTGGAATTTACCTAGGAATGGAAGGGTGGCTCCGTATAAGAAAATCAATTGCTGTCACACATTATCTAAAAGGATAGGGGAAATGAAACGTGCCTTAATCGATGCAGACATTCAACAGTGAGCAAGATGAAGGCGCCCCTCCCCCACCACTCCTCTACGTTGCCCTGGAAAGTGTGAGCAGGTCTGTCAAGTAAGAGAAAGAAGTCAAGGCATCCAAGTCAGAAGGACCAGTTTATGAGTGACAAGATCCTTTACAAAGAAAACCCCAAGGAATCCATAAGAAGCCAGTAGAACTAATAGATTCAGCAAGTTACAGGATTGGCCAGCACAGAACACACCAGTGTTTCCATACATCAGCAATGAATGCTCCAAACAGGATTATAATCGCATCTAGAAGAATTCCTAGGAGTCCAGGTAACCAAGGAGGTGAGAACCTTGCCACTTGTGCTGAAAACAGCAGAACATCATGGAAAGAAAATAAACCCTAAGCAAATGGAAAAACCCCTCATGTTCATGGGTTCAAGGACTTAACATGATGAAGATGATCCACAGTGTCAATGCCATCCCATTACAATTCCAACAGCCTTTTTCACAGAAAATCCATTCTTGAATTCATATAGAAATTCAAGGGGCCTCAAATAGCCAAAAGGATCTTGAAAATTACTAACTTGGAGGACTCACACTTTTTGACTCTGAAAAGTACTGCAGAGCTATAGTAATTAAAACAGTATATAGTAGTGGCATAGAGAAAGACATAACAGACCAATGCCACAAAATTGACCGTGGACACCAGGATCCATTTCTGGTCTATTAGTTTTTAATGTGCTACCCTGATCACTAGCTGGGGAGTCTGAAACTTTCAGTGTATGGTACAAGGAAAACTAGACATCCACATCCAAAACCATGAAGTTGAATCCTTACCTGGCCCCACATACAAAAATTTAAATGGATTAAAGACCTAAGCTTAAGCACAAACTATAAAACTTAGAAGAAAACTCTGAGAAAAATCTTCAACCACTGGTTAAAACTCCTCCAGTTTTCCTGGGGGAGGCCGACTAATAAATACATTGGTTGGTCCTGCCTTTTGGCTGTTTTGAATAAAGCTTTTCATGAACACATCTCTATTGGAATCCTTGCTGTCAGTTCTTTCGCAGGCATACCTGGGAGTGGAACTGCTGTGTCACATGATGATGCCAAACTGGATTTGGCAATAATTTCTTAGGTCTGAAACCAGAATCACATGCAAACAAATTAAATGGGTTAACCGAAATTAAGAACTTTCGTGCATCAAAGGACAATATGGAAAGAGTGAAAAGGCCACCTCTGGAATGAGAGAAAATATTTGCAAATCATAATCAGCAGTTAATATCCAGAATATGTAAAGAGTTCTGACAACGCAACAACCAAAATGACCTGATCCAACAGTGGGCAAAGGATAAACAAGGGGCAAAAGCTTGAGAAGATATTTCTCCAAAGAAAATATACAAATTGTCAATAAGCAATGACAACATGTTCCACATCACTGGGGAAATGCCAATCAACCACAGCAAGCTAGTACTTCACACCTGCCAGGATAGCCATTGGCAAAAGAAAGGCTAAAAGAAGGTAAGTACTGGCAAGGTTGCAGCTGCTGTGGAATGCAGGGCCACTGCAGGGGGTGCTTGCAGCAGGCTCCTAACAAGTATGTGTTCACAAAAGACTATTCGAAATGGCCAAAAGGCAGGACCAGAGTATACACCAGCACCCTCCAGGGAAACAGGAGGATTCTAACCAGTGTTGAAGTGACAGAGTGACACAGTCTCATATCCATTTTAACACAATAAAGAAATGTGAGAAAGAAAAAACAAATACGACCAGTGTGGGCGGTCAGCAGCTGCCAACTGCCCTCAGCAGCTGCCAACTGCCCTCGAGCCCAGGAGGAGCTCGCAAAACCCCCTGGGCCCATTTCATTAGCTTGTCCTAAGTTGTGTCCTTACCGCTGTTTCCAGCCATTGACCTCCTTCCTCGTGAGGCTGTAAGGAAATTGGAATCTCATTTCCACATCAAAATAGCAGACACCAGAACTGTAAAGTCGTGAGTTTATTGCATATGTAACAAAATGAACCTCCCGGGGCCAGCCTGCTGTGTGATCGCTGTTTGCTTCCAGCTGGTTCCATACCCACATTAAATAGAACTAGTATTTCTTTTAAATACTTTTGATTTTGACATAAAACAGAACATTAGTGTACAACTTTCACAAAATAAATCAGCAATAAAAACAGTGGGAAGAGTAACAAGGATAGCAGCAATACTTAAAAACAAGACATTACAAAATAAATTAAAAATACATTATAAAGTGGTTGAGAAACAAAAATAAACAAATTTTAAAAATCCATACTATGTTCGGGAAGGCTGCCATGTGGCACACACCTGCTGCAGGTGGCTGGGCCGGGGCGTGTTCTCTGCAGAAGGCCATTCCTGACGTCTCAGAGTTGAGGCCACCTCACCTGAATTTGGCCCATGCAGCTGAGCCAGCTTAGGGGTCAAAATCGATCTAGTGGCAGATTTTCCTTTCAGAAATCAAGAGGGCGCCCTGCTGTCGCCCTGTCGCCTCAGGCTGCGCACGGCTGCCCGCTCCCCTGCCCACAGCGCTGCAGAGTGGTGGTTCGCTACATCCCTGAGTGTCGGCTGACGGCCGCTGGTGAGGGCGAGCCTGGAAAGTTGGGCCCCTGAAGCGTCTGGGCAAGGAGGCGAGAGGCAAGGGGGGACAGGTGGGTCGCCTGGGACTACCGGGAGGGATGACAGACGAGTCACACATACAAGGGCTTCACACAGACCCTAAGTGGGGCAACCAGGAGCTTGTCACACTGTCCTTTGGGGTGGTTCAGAGGACCAGGCCATGGTAGACAGTTCCGATTCTAGAAGGGCAAATGCCACCAACAGGCTTGGACAGAGCAGAGCTCTGGGAGGTCTGACGCGGCTGATGATAGCGCCAAGGGCTGAGACAAACCCCCACACACGTGCAAGTGGCAAAGCCAAACAGAAGCCCCAGGGGACAGGAACTTGGGCAGCTCTGGATGGTGGCCACAGGGACACCAACTTGAATGGCACAGGGCTGCAGTATCTACGGATCACCCCTGCTCTTCCTAACAGCAAGAAGGTAGTTCGAAGGCCAAGTTCCTGCTGCATGTACTCACACCACAGACCCTGCTTCCCTCTGGAGTGTCCCTTGAACTCTGCACATCTGTCCACCTCCCAGAATCTGGGCTCAGGTCACAGATCAGGTCTTTCTGGGGGGGCCTGTTGTTTCACTTCCCTGTTCAGAGGAATACTGAAAGGGAAGACGGGGTGGCGTCATCTTGGAACCAGTTTCTAAAATGCCCTCAAAAGCATTGGGGTGAATGAGACACAGGGTGAGCCCTACTGGGGCAAGGCAGAAAATTGAAAGAGACTAAGGCCACAAGTTGGCCTGGACGTTTGCACGGATTCAACTTCCCTTCTGCAGAGAATCCCACCCGGTGTCCTTTCTGTCCCAGAACCTCAGGAGGCCAAAGTGCGGCTGCGGAACTGGGAAAACCTCTTGGGATGGACGGGTCTGTGACCTAAGAAGTCCACATGTTCCTCACATGGAACCAGGCTGCTTCCAGGATGAGCAAAGGAATCAGGGCGGGCTATGGGGGGCTACACCTTCCTCCACACCCACCAGTCCAAGGGGAACAGAAACAGAACAGTGAGTGCCCACGAGTTCCAACCTGCTCCACCGCAGACCACAGCTGGAGCCCAGCGCTGAACTCCCACTTCAACAGCAGTGAAATGTCTTGCTAATGAATTACCCTGTACTTGCCCCCGCCGCCCCCCCCCCCCCGCCAAAACCAGAGCAATAGCCACAGAGCCACATAGGAAAATGGGCTGCTGCTGCGGTCTTCCACAGAAGCCGAGCCATCTGAAATGAGGCCACTGTGCTGAAATCAAACTCTGCTAGAACTTTTGTGCAAATAGGAAATGGTGTTGGAAGCCTCGAGTCTGGGCTGGCTTGGGCCTTGTCATCACGTCGAGACACGTGGGCAGGAGAATCAAGTGCAATTGCTAGTGTCACCACGGCCACGGAGGAAAAGGCCAACCAGTTTGCGTGGAGTTGCACCCACCTGCCGGAACAGGCGCACACCCACGCCCTCCTCCCAGCACGGCACTAACTCTGAGGCCCTGGTCCAGCAAGGCCACCGTTCCCTCTCCATTTTCAGCTAGTCTGCACCGGGCCAGCAGCTCTGGTAACAGGATTCTTTTGTTAGTTTAGCTCTTAGCAATTACCACATGAAAGTCTGTTAACATTTCAGGAGACACAGTGACGCCTCTCCACGCACAACCAGGCACAGGACGGAGTCAGCTCTGGACCCAGCGGCTGGATCTGAGGCTGATTTTGGTCTGTTCTTTACTAAGCTCTGTTATGAGGGGTTTTCACCAGAAAGAATTTCAGACAGGATAGAGGATGCAGCAAAAGGGACTCTTGAAAAGAAAAACAGTTTTTTTCTCTGTGCAAAACAGACTTTTCAGCCAGGATACCCTGAATAAAACCCTGGGCCTCAGTGAAAACTGCTCGGATTCCTTTACTTTCAAAAGGAAAACACATAACGATTCAAGTTTCCTGCCATGACAGACTCCCTAGAAGCATACACTGTACAGTTATTTTTCAGGTAGGAAATCATCTGCTACGCAGAACAGGCCGCTGGGATGTGAAATTTGGGATCTGAGCTCTGGTTGGGTATCCGGCAACTGCTGAACTTGAAAGGGGCCTGGAGGCTGCATGAGAGGGACAAGCTGGTAGCACTACCAGGCAGACCCTCCATGGACCCAGCCCAGCCCCTGGCTGGGGTCCGTGCTCTTGTAAAGAGCACAGGGCCATGAGCCTTTTCGCCATGTGTCACCGAGGCACAGGCAAAACCTGGCTGTTTTATTGGATGGGTGATGGGGGGGGAGGACGATAATAAAGGAGGGATATATGGTGAGAGCCACCTACGAAAGTCCCCTGCCCCCTCCCTCTGCCAACAAGAAGGAGGGGGACAAGCCTTTTCCCTCAGGTTGTCCAGGACTCCAGGCCTCAGCCAGCCTTGCAGGAGGCACACGGAAGCCATATGCTTTTGGTCTGGTGGTCATGAGCGAGACTCTGCTGCCTCGGGATGCTCTTCACTCCACAGCAAACCCACAGGTCTCCTCCACCGCGGTCAGCAGTTTCTCGTAGAGTTTTTCATAAGACTCATACGGTGGGATATCGATTCGGTTAAAGCTGGAAAAGGACAAAGGAGGCAGAGTCACTGCTGGGACAGCACAGCCCTGGGACCACCTTCAAGGTCAAGGATAGGCAGGAGACAAGGCTAGGTATGTGGGAGGTGGCGGGGCGTGGGGGGCACTAGCAAGGTCTCCACCTCCCCCTGGTGCTTTTCTGCTCCAACACAAAAATTTTCCAATGAACTCACAGTAAAATAAATCTCAATACCTTTAAAACCAAAACATAACCAAATTATTACCTTATTGCTTATATTACGACAAAGCTCATAACTTGTTTTTTGTCTTTGGGAAGATATTATTTCTCCACACCATGAATTACCCTTTTGCCGACTCCCATAACCTAGACTGGTCATTAGTCATGTCATCCCTAACAATTTATCGCATGTCTATCTGTTCCTCTGGGATTTGCTCTGAGACCAAAACAAAGCAGTCTGGAAATTTCCCTGTAAAACAAACTATATTTTAAAGCTAGTAAAATGTGAAATCCCTGAAAGATGAGGTCAATATTAAACTTCTGACTCAATATTTCCATGGGAAATTAATTTCCAGTATTTATGCAAAGAAGAAGACATCCTTTAGGAAGCTATTGACGCAAAACAGAAACAGAACCGTCCCCCCCCCCGGGGAACACAGTGGCTGTGAGTCACTGGGACCGAGCAGCTGAAGCAGTTTTGTCAAGGAGTTGGGTTGAGTGGTATGGCCTCCTTTGTTCTAAAGTATTAATATCAGAAGACATTTTTTATGTCTGTTTTATACCAGTGCTAAAATGTTCGAGGCCAGGAGCCCTGTGAGCCGGAGAGCAGCACCATGTGCCAACATGGTGCATTCCTGCCCAGATAGATGCTGCAGCCACGGTCAAGCAGGGCCTTCCTGTCCCACAACAGTCTCAGGAGAGCTGCATTAGCCCATATACAGGGGTGGAAAACCAGGTAAAGATATCAAGCAGTTTGCCTCATAGCCCATCTTTAAAAGGTATCATGGTCAGCATTTGAACCCACGCTACTGGGTTCCAAATCAGGAACATTCTAGCACATCACGTAACACTCTTGGACCGTTTGGAACTTGAAGGAGAGGTAAGTGGTTCTGAGACAAAGTGTATGCATGAAATGGACTTTTAAAACACAATGGAACGATCTACCATGAATATTAATTTTTAAGCTTAAAATGTAGGGAGAAAACATTTTTCAATAGACAAGAGATACTGGTCACAGGCAAAGTTACAAGGACAGTAGAGACCCAGAAATGTCAGGCGAAGTGAAGAGCAATAAATCCAAAGTAAAAACTGTTTCGCCTGTAATGCCAGCAGCTTGGGAGGCTGAGGCAGGAGAATTGTGAGTTCAAAGCCAGCCTCAGCAACTTAGTGAGGCCCTAAGCAACTCAGTGAGACCCTGTCTCTAAATAAAGTATTAAAAGGGCTGGGGGTGTGGCTCAGTGGTTAAGCATCCCTGGGTTCAATCCACAGAGAAGGAAAAAAAAAAAAGACCCAGCAAAGAAGGCCACTCGAGCCTGAGAAGCAGGAGCCACCTACATGGCAAAATACCAGTGTCCACTAGTTACATGTCAGAATAGCCTTCTGATAGCCTTGCACAAGGCCCCCTCCAAAGTGCTGTCCCACTGGACACAAGTGCTGCTGCCAGCCCCACCTGAGCTCTGCAGAAAAGAGTCACAGAATCCTGTAAGTGACAGATGGCTGAGCACAGGGTGAAGGGCACAGCCTCTGGAGCCAGCTGCTGGGACACCCAGCTCCATGGTGGGTTCTTACCAAGTGTGGGCCTTGGGCAAATTGTCCGTGTTTGCATCAATCAGGTGGATGGTGAACAGCCGGGGCCCTGCCGCGCCTGTAGAACCTTACAGAACGACACTCTAGTTAATGCACTTCGCAGGCAAAGCCCTGGAGCTGCCTGGTGGCGGCTCCCACACACATCAGCCCCAGTACCCGGGCAGGCTGTCCTGCCGGAGGGTTGTGATGGTCACCTAGCATCGTAAGCCCCTGGCCAGTTTTAGGAGATGCCTGCAGTGGCCACTGAATGACAGAAAGAAGACATTTCAGAACAACCCAGGGACAGGACCCAGAGGCTCAGAATCCCCTGGTCATGAGCAGCTCCAAGGGTGTCTGGGCTGGGATCTGTCTGCACCCACCCTTTGCTAGTAGCAGAGCTGCCAACCACTGGGCTCATCCATGCTTGAATCTTTTCAGACTCAGCTCCCAGTGACATCAAGCTGGCCAGCACTGTTCACAGCTGCTGCTGTAAATTCAGGCCAACTCGGGGATCCCAACCTGCAGAAGCGGAGGGCCCCAGGTGCTTGGATAGTCTTGAGCCCCCTTCACTCCTGCAGGGCCCCCTGCAACCATCCTACATGAAGACAACACTGTGGAGAAGACAAGTGCCTTATGCCCTGAGTCGAGGGACCCTGGACAACCCTCCTTTCACTCAAAGGTTCTTAAAAGTCAGAGTGAAGATTCTGTACTTGCAACAAATCCAAATGCCTATCCACACTGAAGTTCAACTGCTAAGCTCGGTACGTTCACATCCTCCACCTGCTCTTTCCAGATCCGCCACATACCCTCCAAACCCTGGGTGTGAGATGACACACTGGGCCACATGCCCAAGGCCAATAGCCAGGGACCCTTCCTATGGAACTCCCTGCAGGAGTTCCATAGGAAGGGCCACCTCAGTGGCTTAGAGTGAGCATGACACCATCTTCCCTCAATGTGCCTTGTGGCTAAACAAGGGTCACTTGCAGTCTCAAGTGTGGGGCCAGAGGCTGTGGGTGGCTCCCAGCAATGCTCTTCATAGGTGCCCACCTGGGGCCCTCTTGGCTTTTGATCACAGTGAGGCTGTGGGAACTGGGCCTTGCCAAGGCTCCATGGGGACCTACATGTGCCAACTGTGCACCTCCATGGCTCTGAATGTTGACCACGGGGTTCTCTAGCAGGTGACATTTCAAAAGACACCTCATGGCAATGGCCCTGCCTCCCCGTCAGTCACCTTGCAGAGCCTTGAAGCCCTGGAGAGGGACTCGCGTGGAGCCAGTCACGAACTGCAGCAGCCTGGCCCTCCTCTCCTCATCGAAGGTCTCCACCGCCTGCCAGAACCAGCGGACGATGTTGCTGTCGGCCACACAGTGCTTCAGCCGCGTGTTGGACTTCCAGTCATTCAGGTCGATCTTATCCAGGCCTCCTATTATCAACTGGGAAAGCATTTTGAGGTGTCATTTCCAAAACGTATAAGCCCCAACCATGACATGCCTCCTCGGCTCTCAATACAAGAAAGGAGTTAAAAACTTGATCTCCAAAGCCACCAAGCAGCTCTGACCAAATGCACCAGACAGATGTCTGGACAGAAGAAAGCTGCACTCGGACAGGCCTGATACGTGGAGCCACCTCCTGCTGGCTTCCAGCCTGAGGACAAAGGCACACAGCTACCAGTGTGACCTGATTACAGCCCGGCTGGTGGTGTTGCTCTGGGGTGGGGAGGAGTGAGCAGCTAGAACATTCTGGAAACACGCCACGGAGCTAACTGTAAAACAAGGCCCCACTGTGGTGTCTCTCAAGAACGTGTGTGGAGACGCCAGGGTGCGGTCTGAAGGGATGGGAACTTGCCACGTGGCACAGGTAAAGGGAAGGGCTGTCTCCTCACTTGCTGACCAAGCCCACCGCAGCACTCCTGTGCCACCCAAAGGCACTCTTGCCTCACAAGCTCTCAGCTTCTCACGGGTGGCAGAAAGACAAAGGACAATCTGGAAGGCTTGGGTCCCTTGGCACCAGGCAGAGATGGATAAGGGATGAATGAATCTCTGTCAAGTCCACAAAGTGTGAGCAGAGAAGATGGTAACACTGTGCTTAGTCTGTGATCAGCCAGAATAAAAAATGAGACGCTACTCCTGTGGGAGGATTGGCACAAAATAGGGGCCACACCAGAGGGGCTGTGGAGTCTCCATGCCAGAGATTCAGAAATCACAAGCACCTTGAACGACTCTCCCAGAACCATTCAGGCTCACTGCTGCCAAGGGGACACCTCGCTGTCACCATCACAGAGGCCTCATTCACAGCTGGGCTCTCCGACAGGTGACTACCTGGTGCCTGTGGGCTGGGCGGCAGCATGGTGCGCACATACCTCTAGTTCCTTCTGGTCAAAGGGCTTGAGTAAGTGCTGAGGGATGAGTTCATTAAAGCCCTTCTGGAGCGCCAAGAACTGGGCCTCAATCCCTCTCATGAACCTCCAGTTCACGTACAACCTGGAAGAGGAGCCCACGTGTCAGGAGCAGCTGCAGACGGGCCAGGAGAAGGCCCATGGAGGTTAGCGACAGGCTCAGGGGACAGTGTGGCGAGCTGGGACCGTGCAGGCAGCCTGGCTCCCGACGGTGCCTTGCTCACCGTCAAAGACATTTGTAACTGCCATCATTGAAAAGTGCATTTGGCAGTAAAATCAGGGTCAGCGTGAGAAACCGGCAGCAGTGTGACCACACGAGCCCCATGTTTCGGAACTTCCAAGGCAAGTGACTGGTTCCTGTGTGGATCTGCCTTGAGGAAGAGGCGGGAGCCGGGCGGGAGTGGCCTCCCTTGAGGCTCCCCAAGCGGAGCCTCTGGCCCGCTGCTTTTCCCCTGGGCTCACCACCTTTGTACCCAGAGTTGGACAGTCACATAGAAATCCTCCCGGGTTTGGGCTCTGTCCCTTTGACAGTCCAGCTCCAACCACATCAGGGTCCCTCCTTGCAGAATCCCCAGCTGAGAGCTCCTGGAAGTCGCCTCTTTCACATGACACTGGTCACGAGTGCAGTCAAACACAGGTGAGCCTCAAGCATCAAGAAGCTATGTCACCCCTGACATGAACCCAGCTGTGCCCAGGACGGCTCCAGGCACCTGCCTCCCGCCCCCCCCCCCCCCACCAGGCCACCACCAAGGCTTGCCCTGGGCATTACCGGACATATTCCTTCTTGTTCTCCTCCGTGACCGGCACGTTTCTGCCATTGGGTTTCAATTCGTGCTGAAGAATCCGCCCGAAAGCGTTATGCTCCACGCAGAAGGTGTGGTCCAGCACGGGGGTGATGTCGTTCTCTCTGTCAAAAGGGGATACGAGGCCAGTGTCAGCGAGATCTCTGCCACCCTGCGGCAAAGAGGGGAGCACCGAAGACAGAGGTGGCAGAGGGACAGCTGGTGGACACGCGGCCCTGTGGAGTCGTGTGGAACACTAGCATTGGAAAGAGCTGGAAGCCACAGCTCCAGTGCCAGGGTCCCCATCTTTCTGACTGGAAGGAGGGTGATGGCTTGCTTTATGATCTTTTGAGACCTGTGTCCCAACTGCTTTGTAATGAGTCTGGGAGGACAAGGGAAAGATTGTCAAGAGGTGGCCCAGTCAAAGGGAGGTCACCCAGGAAGCCACACAGGCATCTATTCTAGCAAAAAAAAGCACTTGAAAATGCAAACTGGCTCTTTAATCCACCCGAATGCTTGACACACAGGTAGAGACAGGGGTCCCCACAGGATGCTCTGACTCCCCCATGCCCCTTGTGAGGTGCAGCCTATGAAGACAGAAGGTGGCCAAGACTCAACGCCACTCCACACAGCAGCTCTCCTGCCATGCCAGGGCTTGGGTCTTTCACAGGGACCTGCCACGCCTACTGGTCACTTTGTTCCTGTGACCGCCACTCTAAAGAGTGTTTAGGATAATTCTAAAGCAGAGGGGACTAAGTGTTCATTTTGTTTTGATACTTTCTCAGGACCTCTGCATATTAACTGGAGACACTGTGGGGTCTCAGTCTCTCTCTTTTACACACACACACACACACACACACACACGGCAAAGAATGGCTATTGACATTTTTAATTAGACTTAATAATTCAAGGGAACAATGAGAAACTAGCACATGAAGAGAAACTGATCAAGCCTCATAAGGAAAGTCAGTCAGTGATCTTGTTAATCTGCTGTTATTTCTGGCTGTGTACAGAGACTTCTCTCCTTCTCTTCCTCAGTCCTATCCCTGAAACACGCGTGCGCATGCCCACACCCAGACACAGCAGCATACCCTCACAGGGACTAGGTATGAACTTCCAGTTAGCTCAGCAGTGAGCGGATACTTACAGAATCCACACCAAACTTTTGTGCAGTTCTGGGTCCACCGACTCCAGGTCAGAGAGTTGGATGGGTTTCCCCAGAAGCTGCTTATAGAAGGGAACTGTGAAACCCCCATTTATGTAGTGTCCATGGAACACAGCCAGACCCATGATCCGACCCACAAAGTGGAAATAAGACAGATGGTCCTGCAGGGGGCAGCAGAGAACACGAGTTCATTAGGAAGATGATCTACCAACATGGGCACCTCCTGCTTTCTCCAAACCTCTTGGGAGACTGTCCCATAGGCCCTGAGCACTGACTCCACTGCCCCCAGCTTATACTCGTGGCCAAATAGAATAAAGCCTGCTTGTCGCTGAAATTCAGAGCATGTCTTTCATACACATGAGCAGGACATTTATATGTTCAAGTCTAGCACCGGTCCTCAGAGCTGCTGCCTAATTGTGGGGCTGGTGCAAGAGGAACAGGCAAGACCCTTCTTCCGAAATTGAGAAAGTCACCTTGGTGACAGCAGAGAAGCAAGCCAAGTACAGTGGCCTTGTGCACCTACTGGCCCAGGAAGCCACCCTGCCCCCCCTTCCCTTGTATCTGCTCAAAAGAAAGGAAGAGCCAAGAGTGACTTTCCTCCCTCCCCCGCCACCCCTCCCCACACAAAAAGCAAAGAAAAGAATCCTCAGAGGGTGGCGGGGGATGTGGACACGGAGGAAAATAAGTACAAATGGCCAAGAGAAAAAGGAATCTTTCCAAAACCAGAGCTGTGCTGGTTTTTAACTAGGCAACCTCACAATTCTACTTTCAGGCTTGAATTAAAATTATCTCAGAAAATTAGTCGACACTTCCATGCTGCTTAAAGGTTCTTTCACATCTGAATGCTCAAGTAGAACTGGTCCCTGGCTTCCCCTCAGGGCCCTTGTGACAGTGCCCATGTGGCAAATATGGCCCACAGTCTAAGCTTGGGTCTCTCCAACTCTAAGAGTGTCCTAAACCACTTCTCAGAATGTCACCTTCAACCAACATGGTCATCAAATCAGAGTTCCCTCAAATGACAATAAAATGTTCTGCTGTGAGAACAGCTGGATTTCACTGTATTCTCCTCAAAAACAACACGCTGGTGACCCCAGGCTAAAAACCTAGGATGGGAATCACCCTTTGTAACTCAGTCCTCACTCTATTTTTCCGTGTTTTATTTACCTTAGTCTTTAAGCCTATATCATGAGTAAACCATGGACAGAGATTGAAACTGAAAATACATCTTAAAAATCCTCCAGCGACACGCCCGACCTCTATTCACAGATACTTACAGGGTTGATTGAAGAATCTGGGTTGATTTGCAACATGTAAATATTGTCCGTCGAATACTGGAAGAGTCCATAATATGGATTCAACATTTCATGGCACAACAAATAAAGCCACTCCCTAGGAATGACAACAACACATCTCAAAGGTGCTACCATTTCTGGTTTCAGATCTTATCCTAAGGATTCATTCACTGTGCCCCAGGAAGCTGAGAGGGTAACATGAAGTGGGAAAGGACACTTGCTCTGAGGACGAGGCCAGGAGCCTAGTAAAGTTCACAGTACCCAGAAGAGCACCTAGGAGAGCGCCCCGAGGCAACCCATCATCACCAAGTGATCAAAACTCTGACACAGCTGCATCTGATTAGGTTAGAATTAAGAGTCCCCGTAAGAGGATGGCATTCTTGGCAGTGCAACTTGTCATCTTTCCTGCCTCTAAGCTAAAGTTCTCTCTAAAACTCTGCAAAGACCCAACTCTCAGGTGATGACATTCATGATGTGATGTTAGCTGATAAAAATGCCATAAAAGTAGCATGACTCTAATTTATCAATAGTTCACTCCAGTATTAAGAGTCAGGGTCATTTTCTTTTACTTATTTCTAGTTTTTAAATGTTCCACGGTAAAATGTTTCATAGAAGGGGAAAACATTTCAAAGTCTAGGGAAACAGGAGAGGAGTTGTTCAAGAATGACTTTTGCGGGGCACAGTGGTGTGCACCTGTAATCCCAGCAGCTCCAGAGGCTGAGTCAAGAGTTCAAAGCCAGCCTCAGCAACTTAGTGAGGCTCTAAGCAACTAAGCAAGACTCTGTCTCCAAATAAAATATTAAAAAAGGGGGCTGGGGATGTGGCTCAGTGGTTAAGCACACCTGAGTTCAATCCCCAGTACAAAAAAAAAAAAAAAAGAATGATGTTTTCCCTTTGCAATTTTCTGTTCAATTCTTTTTCTTTTCTTTCTTCTTTTTATTTATTTATTTTTTAAACGACAAACATCTATCACTTTGGTACCTTATAAAACTGGTTATATATTTTAAAATCTTTAAAATTTTAAGAGTTTTAAGTCTGGATGGGATATATGAGTTAGATTCTTGGCTGAATTCCTTTAAGTTGGAATTATTTTATTGTTTAAAAACTCCAAAATCAAAACCAGACAAACAAACAAAGCACTTTAGATAGAAGCTGTGTGATCCGATCGCTGTGGTTGGGTCACTCTGCACCCGAGAATGGGGGCTAGGGGGCACAGACACCTGTGCAGGTCTGCAACCGGTCCCAGCCGCTTATCCTTTTCAAAACTCTCAGATAAGCCTCATTAAGACACCAGCCCCCAATTTTATTCTGGCATTTCTTACTCTTCCAAACAGAAAAGACAGAAATGAGACAGAATAGGAAGGAATAAGCACAAATAAAAATCATCTGTGCAAGAAAATTGGGAAAAGATTAAAAAATGGTCAGACCAAAACATGGCAGAGGCACGAAGCTCTCCCACCCAACTTCCCCCGAGCCTGGCCGATTTGTGGGTTTATATTCATGTGCATAATTCTTTGACTAGTGCGTGAGGGAGGAGTGCGCAAGTGCAGTGCCTGGTTTGCTCTGCTGCGTCTCTAGTACCCAGCACGTGGGAGGAGGCCAGTCTCTGCTGGCTGGCGAGCAGATACAGTTCCTACAGCGGCATACAAATCATGGGGAGCTCCCAGGAGAAGATGCAATCATGTGACGGATACTAGCTTCATTCTTTTGTTTTCTATTTGATCACCATGGAGTTCAATAGATGATTATGCTGTAGTGATTTTAAAATCAAGACAAAATTTTTTGAAGCACTGGAAGACAAGTTAAAGAAATCTCCCAGAAAAGGGGGTGGGTGGGAGAAAGACACGGGAAAGAAAAAAGATGAGACACACAGAGGATCAGGCCAGGAGCCAATATCCAGGTAACGGGCAATTCCGAAAGACTGAAGCAAGAAATTGGAGGAGAGAAACCTAAGGAGAGGTGCAGCCATTCCTGCAGCAGGCACTGATGGAGAGGCGAGCGAGCTAGCGTCAGCAGCTGCTCTAGGAATGGGGGATGCAGGCTGACACCCCTTGCTGAGTGCAGGTCATGTCTGCTGGGAGCTGCAGGCAAGAGACATCACACAATGTGACTTCAGGTGGTGGCAGTGACACAGGGACTGAGCTGAGGGAGGAGACCTCAAACCATGGCAGAAGAGTGGTGGTCATGCCAATGGCTGAGCAGAAGGAGGCCTGGTGCATCACTGACAGACCGCACAGAGACCTCTGAGACAGACAAGGACAGGGAAGAGAAGGAAAGGAGGATGTCAAAGGACACAATGTGTGACACTGTCCTGGGATTTTTTTCAGGCAGGGCAGGGGACTGGACATTGAACACAGTGGTGCTCCATCACTGAGCCACACCCCCAATCCTTATTTTTTGATTTTGAGACAAGGTCTTACTATATGTCTAGTCTGGCCTCAAACATGTGATCCTCCCGTCTCAGCCTCCTACTGGGATTACAGGCATGTGCCATTGTGCCCATCCCCTGAAGGATTTTTAAATTTAAAGGGGGTAATAAAGACAAATAAAGCCTTAAAAAGAAGAAATTCTTTGAAAAATTAAAATCTGTTTAAGAAGATGAATTATAGAAGACTGTTTAACCCCTTGGTGAACAATAGTTACATTATCATAATATTAACAGAATTGATTTTAACCCTTATAATTACTATGCAGATAAGAACAAGAAGCTAAATTTTTGGTTAAAGAAAGAATGTAAATTTGAACATGGACGATAGAAATGTAACACACAGATGATGGAATTTAAGGGAGAGGAAAGGCTGAGGGAAGTGAAAATGAGAGGCCAAAAGAGAGTGTTTCTAAGTGATGATCCAAAAAACAAAGGTGTTAGCCTATTACATACAGTACCCAGGACAGACCATGGTGGACTAAAAAGATCGATGTTACTAAACTGGGAGGTGAGAGCACGCAATGAAGCCCTTGCCACCAAGGGCCTGTGCCTCTGGGCACAGGGCATAACAGTCTGAACTTGGTCCACCAAGTGATACGAAGATGCCTGTTAGAAGAATCAGTTAAAAAAGCCAAGAGTGAAGCAGGTGTCTCCAAGGTGAGACAAGAGGTTGGACAGGAAGTGGATTTTTGCTCTTTTATCCTGTTCTGTGTGTGTGTATGTGTTTTTTTAAATGATTTGCTTGAATTATTTTCACCCAAATTGTATTTTACAAAAGTCCTATGATACAAATGCAACGGACACGCCCCCCTGCTCAGATTCAGACACCTGAGCTGAAGAGGGCGATTTTTATTCTAGCTCTACTGAAGTGACCTGCGCGATCTGATGCCTTTCACAGACAGTCAGCTGTGGCCAGCAGGGGAAGCCCCAGGGACCTGCTCAGGCACTGGGTAGCGGCATGCCACCCTCTCTGTAGCTAGGGCTGCAGTCACACCGACAGCCACTCACCGCGCCACTCCACCGTAGTCCAAGCCCTCCTCCCCACGGAACTTCACCATGAGTCGCTTCTTCAGGTCCTTGGGGCGCATCTTCATGATCTGACGATAGGACTCCTAGATATCACCAATATGGCAGGTTGAGAAAGAAAGCCTCTGCTTTTTTTTTTTAATTTTTATTTTTGGTTTACTATTTTTTTCTTTCTTGATTCTTAAAGGTACTAAAAGACCAGAGGTCATGGGTAACGGAGCAGCCATTGACCCCCCAAGTCTCCTCTGGTTGCTACGGCAGGGCCCCACCACTGTGTCTAGCACATTCCATCTCCTCTTCCACAGCTTCTCCCTCCAGAAACAGCAAACACACACAGTCCAGGGAACACCTAAATGTGTGGTCAGCATAATCACTAAGAATTTAAGGACAAATGTCCTCATTAGGGCTGATTTGTCTCTACATAAATTAATTTTAATGTGCCCTATAAAAAATTAATGTACTTTAACCCAAATGAAGATGTCACTGAGTCTGGATGTTCCAAGAATTCTGGGCCTGTTTTAAGTGAAAAATCACACGTGATTTCCCAGAGTGAAAAAGGTAGAACGGGTTTAAGTAAGACAAAAAGCAGCTTGCCCCCAGCACAGACCCTGTGAGGTCACAGCGTCGTGGTCCCTCACACTCGGCTCGCAGACTGCAAGTGGCTAGCTATCGGCACCGACTCTCGGTGAAGGGGCACTTAGAATCTCTTCATGCCTTGAGTGCAGCGCTGTTCAAACTCTTCCCATCCCAGGAGGCACAGGGGTGCCAGTGAGCAGCAGCTGGAAGCAGTGATTTAGGTCTTTCCCACTCCAGGCAATCACTGCCGGTGGCTCGGTGGGCAGGAGGTCGCTGCAATCCCCCAACTCTTCCAGCACCGCTGCACCAGTGTCCTGCCCACACTTGGCCTTCTCCTGCTGTGCTCTCCCCCAGGGCAAGGTGCACGCCCCCCACAGTGGTGGGTCTCGCACTCCAGGACTTCCCTCAGCTGCCAGAGCCCAGAGAGGAACTATGTGCACTTCTTGAATGGTCTCATTTGGTCATTTTGGGCCACTGTCCCTACTGTTTTGAGAGATGACCCAAAGCCAGGTGAGCTTTGGCCTCATGATCCTCTTTCCTGAGAAAAGGGTCCTGTCTCTTTAGGGACTCTGATGATGCCCTTCCCAGGAACTGTCTAATCTTCCTGTGACCAGAGGAAATGACAGGGAGACCCCCCGGCCACCAAGCTTCTCTGAGAAGGAAATGCTCTTAGATGGAGCCCCATACAAAGCAGCAGGGGTCAGAGCAGCTGGGTATGAGGAAAACAGACTGAGAGCATGTGATCTGCACAATACAGAGAGGCGCCCAGAGGCAGCGGAGGGCTAGCTTCTGCACCTATTTCTAGGCTTTCACCCCAGAAGCCAGCTATCGAGCTTTTAAACTGTTAGCATCTGAGGAAATATAGTCCCTCTCTCCACGTAGGCCTTGGTCCTGAGAAGCCCTGAATTTCACCGAGCAACAGAATCGATACCTGAAATATTAACCAGAAAGCAGAGCTCACTCAAGAGGGAAAACCGCCCACAGGTCAGTTCACTTAAAACCAAGGAGCCCACATCACCCTGCTTATCCCCAGGGCTGACCATCTACACCTGATGAATTCTGTACCTCAAATATTTCTTCTCTAGAAACTTCAATGCGACAATGGCCAGCCTGGGGTTGCTGCAGTGACAGCTCGTGTCTGAGGACTTTGAGTTTCTGGACTAGGTCTCTTTCGTATCTCTGGGCAGGAAGCTCCTCATCCTCCACAGAGCCTTCACTGGGCAGTGGCGGTGGCTGGCTGGGCTCCTTTAGTTGGCACTGGTGACTGGAGGAGAAGAAAATGAGCCGAGTCACACCACAAGCAAAGGCCAGGAGCTGCAAGCAAGGCCCCGCATGTGGCAGGGACCAAGAAGAACTTGCTACGCAACTTCAGGTAGAGTTCTTTTCTCTGGTGACATAACAAGGTACTAAGATGTGCAACAACTGCTGGTGGCCACCATCCACTTCAATATAGGTCTAGGGCACAATAAAGGAGATTCCCCAATTCCAAGCAACTGTTTATCTTGCACATTGTTGCTACAAACAGAAATAGAAATTGCTCTCGTTTATCTTGCATCTACTACATAATGATAAGACAGCACACAGCTAGCGGCACCTCAGTAGTCAGAATGAAACCGAGTTGATGGGAATTTTTATTTAAAGGAGATAATCCCGGAGGGCGGCCACACATACATACAAGAGCAAACAACTCAGTGAAATCCAATGCTAAGCATCCCTTCTTTCAACTGCCTAGGGATTCTGAAACCTGCTCGTTAAGGGCAAAGTATCAGTAAAATCAAAGCAGTAGGACCCATGGAGTGACAAAGTGGCATCTGCCTTGTTCAAGTTCTGCCACTAGTGTCAGCTGCCACTTAGGAGAGCTAAGTGTGATGTTTTGTCCTGAGGACATCACAAATCTGTAACACTGAATGTGCAACACAAGGTCAACCCCAAACTCATTTCTCTACTCCTCATTCTCTGGGCCAGGCCTGCCATTAGAGCACCTCGTGCTGAAGCTTTGTTAACGAAGCTGCTGAGTATTGTCATCCTGGTGACTTTTATTCAGATTGCATATAGAAAAAGAGCAGCAACAAAATATGGCCTCAGTAGTGTCCACGCTAATTTAAGAATTTAAAATCATGCAGTTGTTCATCAAATATTTTACCCTATTTTGCTCATGGTTATTGTCCAACAAACAATGCAGTAGATAAATCAAGAAAAGTGTGAATGGAAGAAAACATTCAGTTGTAAATGAAGAGGTCAACAAAGATTTTTTAGAAAGTCTTACTTCATGATGTGGTGTAACCTTGGATCTGTAAACTGGGTTGTTCGGTTATTATGATCTACAAAATATATCCTCCCAGAAACTGTACTTCTGACTTCCCAACCTGGTGGCAGTGGTCCGAGTTCATCACAATTCACACTGTTAAGGTCTCTACCAAAATGGAAGAAACAGGGAGGTTTATCCAACTGAGTTCAGAGAAGGAAGACCAGGTCTACCCCAGGAACACCACTTCTTAGAGAGACCAGCACAGTCAGGGGGATCTGAGAGCTGTCACAAAGCTACTGCATTCACAAGCTGAATCAAATGTTCCCAGTCAGAAAGGTTTCTTCACTGAAAGGCTCCCAGAGGGCTCCTAGGGGTTTCAAGGTCAAGTACAATGTGCACTGGAAAACTCGCAATTCTGAGCAGCTGCATGGGACCAGGAGTTTTGCTTTCAAGCCGTTTTTGTTAAGCAAGTGGTCTCCCTTCTAGGCTCCTGATGAATCTCCTCAATACAAGCCACAGAAGATGGGGGGCGGGGGGCACAGCATTTCTGACGGAGATGCTTTTGTAATTAACACAAAAGCCTATCATTTCCTACAGTGAGTACTGGAGAGATACCTCATTCATTTGCAGGTAATATTTCCACTGTAATTATAGATACTGAATCGTAAAATCAACATAGACTTGGAAAATCAAAGACAGGAAGCTTATTCTCAGGTGAAACAAATTATGCATAAAAAGGAAGTAAACATTACCAAAAAATCTTATTAGGTAGTAATGCTATTTTAAAAAAGAAACTCAACTCTGTTGTGGAGCATGTTGGGGAAGGAGCTCGGATCTAGGCTCAGCTGTATGGCCTGGTAGAAGTGATTCGTTCAGAAAAGCTTCATCTCCCCCAGAATGGGCCCACAGGGAATGAGCAAGAGGAATAATAAAGCAGCAGAGAAAAGGGGTAAGAGAGTCTTTATATTTCCTCTTCAACTTATTGTAGAACATTTTAAGCATATAAGAAAGTTGAGAGGGGCCATAATGAAATCACCAATGAGCCCACTTCGACAATCACCAACTCTAGTCAACCTCGTTTCAAATACATCCTGTTCACTAAACACTCAACTTATTGAAGAAAATCTCATTTCACTCATCCCTAATTTTAGTTTAAACTGAGAGCAATATATCTGGAAGGGGACTGGCTATGCATGGCAACTGCTGGAAGACCAGCTTGGATGGTGGGCATTTTAGCAAACCTACCTGGGTATCCGGGGGTCATGCCATGTGCTAACTCCAGTCTGTGTGTGCAAAAAGTAAACTTGTCCTTGTACTGTCGTTCTCTGTTCTGCATAAGAAATTAGAGGATAGAATTAGAGAAGTCCAATTCCACGGAGTGGTCACTCTGTCCTCTAGTGTGTTCACAGCAATTCTACACTTCCTTTCACCATTCTTTAACTTTACTGGGAAAGGACCTGAAAGGACACAGCCCTGTCTCAACATCTGGAGGACCCACCTTTATGCACATCTGTCACTTCTCTGCCACCTTAAGAATGACCTTTCACATTCATTTTTCTCTGTGTGCTGCACGGAATCAGGCATTCTTGCTTTCAAGCTGGTTTTTGTTAAGCAAGTGGTTTAGGTTCTGGATAATCTCGCTTCTGGATAATCTGCCAAGCTAAACTACATCCCCCTTCATGTCTGTCCTCTTTAGGGGGTGGTCAAGGGATCCCTTCTTCTTGCCCTTGACCCCCTGCTGTCCTTCCCATGCTCCAGTCACAGATCATGGCTGATTCCCTCATCTATTTACACAATACCTGGGTTCTCTTTGACATTAATGTGCCTAAAATTTCTAAACTGAGAGACCAGAGCGACTGCTGAGAAATCCCTGTCAGCCATACTCATACCTCTTTCCCAAGGGTCTTTACATGGCCACAGCCACCGAGTGGCATAGCCACATTAACACTTGCAAAAGCAGAGCTCCCGCAGGAACTCGATACGAGGGATGTGGCAGTGTCCTCTCACCATAGCCTTCAGGCAGTTCTGGTGACTGGTGGCCATGTGGACGGTTCTGGGGCGTCTGTAGTGAACCTCGGACTTCTGGATTTCTAAGTCGTTGTGCCTGAAGCCTTTGATCTTGACTTGGGGACTCTGCAAACCTGCAGTTCCCTCCACCTGCGGCAGCACCAGTACCATCCGAGTAAGGGGCCGGTTCCTCCATGAAGCAGCTGAGCGGCCTCCCGGGTCCCGAGTCTTCATACACGGTTCTGGAAGGAAGAAAGGCACAACAGGTGTGGGAACTCTGTGGCAGTGTCACGAGACTTGGGCCTTCAAATTCCACCCAATACTGTCACACATGTGGGTTCTCCTTTCTTTTAACAATTGAGAGAGAGCACCCCAAGTGTTGAGTTTTACACACTCCATCATGTCCTAATTAAACAGGGCGGACTCTTTCTAAGGAACAGGCGGCCAAAAGGAGCCAAATTGAAAGTGCCACCAGGGCCACCCATAAAGTGCAGCTTACGGTAGAGCTGAATGATGGGGGGAAAAAAAACTATTTTGCACTATAAGGAGCCTGTGGAATGAGATTTCATTTTTCTGGGTTTAAAATCAAATCTAAATTCTTCATTTTGCTTGTTATTTTATTCTCTAATGGAATTCCTGGTTACATAAAATACTGCAATGATTCTAAGTGCTTTTTAAATATAAGTTTTTACCCCCTGGGCAATTTTGAACACAATTTACCTTAAGAGGCTATTTTCCCTTATAAGTACTTGAGAGAAAAAAAAAACTCTTATATTGAAAAATTTCAAATATATACACAAATTGAGAGACTAGAACTATGAGTCCCCTCTCTCTCCCTGCCCCACAACTCTATGTCCATCAACTAGTGACAACAGCTATCTCTGGGATGCTCTCTGATTCCTCCCCTCTAATGTTTTATCATTTCATCCTTAAATATTTCGGCATACACCTCTCAAAGGTAAGGACTTTTTCCATTATCATGACTACACGTTAATTTTGAAAAAAAATCAAACACCCGCATTCAAATTTCTTCAATTATCTCATAAATCAGGATCCAAAGTCCTCACGCTACATTTAGTACCGATGTCTCTATGTCTCTTTTTTATCATTAATTTATAGGTTCTCCTTCCCTCCTTTTTATTTTTTAACTTTTCTTGCAGGATATCTGAAGACCTTGGGCATATTCCCTGTCCCCTGTGTTTCCAAGAGGTATGTTAACGTGAGATCATCTCTCCTTTGTGATATTGTCAGAAACTACTAATGATTGTTGCCTATTCTGTTAACTGACAGGGGATAGCAAAATTGTGACAGTGACCAATGAGTTTTTAAATATTTTGGGAGTTTTTTTTTTTTTTTTTAGTGTTTTAGGTTCCCCCTTAGTGTCAAGTGTGAACTCATGAATCTTTAATAGATTTGATATGTTTTGATTCATTGCAGTTATAATTCTTATTGATGCTCAAACTGTCCCTTCTTTGGCCAGATGGAGGCTCCCAAGTTGGATCCTGAGTTTCTGGGGCACAACTCCAGCAATAAGTCAGTTGGATCATAGTTTTATCCCAAAAGCTGTGTCCAGCACAATGACGTAAAAGAGGAAGGTTACCTTCCTGCAGGCTGAGAGCCTATGGGAGCAGAGAGCTTGGCTGGCGACACCATGGTCATACGTACCCTTCATTTTCTAACAGTCCTCTGCAGTCCACCACCGACCCTCCAGTGCCTATTCTGTCTCGTGTCTGTAAACTGACTAAAACAGAGAAAAACGGCCTTCATTAAAACCAGTGGTGTTTTATACAACAGTAATACAAAGAGCCATTGCAACTTTATAATTTAGGTACCATAGCAAAAAAAAAAAAAAAAAAAAAACCAAGGCATGTGTACACACACACACACACACACACACACACAGCCTTGTGCTTTCAATATGCTGGATTTTACTCCAGTAGCTGCATACACCACAGCCATCTGGACAGTCCCTGAAAATGTACAGCAGAAAAGGTGATGGGGTTCTTAAGTTCTCCATAAAGTAACAACGCAAAATTCAGTTCCTTTAACTCACTTTATCTATTAAGGGAATTATGACTCATGTTTAATAAGGACAACACGCTTTCATTATCTGCAAAATTTAGACCTCAGTATTTACACTCTTACTTTACTATGAACAACACAACATTTATGAAGTCGTTTCAGTTGTTTCCCACTGGCACATCCCTCCCCCAAATAAAGGAAGAAATCGCAAATGGAAAAGCAGTTAAGT